>NC_138184.1:178976857-180176857 GCF_964194105.1 Spermophilus citellus | reverse complement strand
TGTCTGCCTGTCAATGATGCTGACAGGCATAAACGGGCTAGGTTCTCAACCATTCTTAACTCTGATGCAAAATTGCTGTCAAGCCAGGGAACAGGAACAAGATACATTGACAGATATCACCAACAGCAAGGTATGAACAATCCCCCACAGGCCATAGGCTGTCTGTCATAGCTTTCTGAGGGAAAGCAAAAATGGGACTAGCAAGCCTGGCACATGTCATCTACTTTATGTACTTATTAAGACACAGCCACCTGGGCAAACTGCCCACGAGACCCCTGAATTTATCTGAGCCAGGAGAGCTTCCTATTTCATTTTCTTCCTGAAAGGAGTAAAATATTTTCTCTAAATGACATTGTTTATATTAAAACCATCTTTACTATAAGGACAATAAATTTAACATGTAAGAAACGAAGGATTTTTCTTTTTCAAATCCAAGTTAAAGGTAGTTTACATTACAAACTTGGCAAAAAAAAAATCTAAAATTTCAGAGCAGACATTTCTTTAGTTAACAAAAATATTACTTATTTTGTTTGTATTCCTCAAGTTTAATTTAAACAATGTACTATAAAAAAATAGCCTAAAGGAGAAGTTGAGATATGCTGATAACAGATTGCAATTTATTATTTTGTACTCCAACTGAATTATAAATATATCCTTTCTTTTACCATGCTTTTGTATAGAATGATTTTTTTTAGTTAAAAATGTAGTGCTTAGAGTTAACAATGCAATACATTTTCTTAATTTTGTACAGGAGCAATAATCTGTTCCAAAGTTACTGTCTGAATCTGCATTTGTTGTTGCCTACTGAATAAAATTTCTAAATTTTCAATTCATTAGATCAAAGTATATGACACTTTCTTTCCATTTATTATTTTGGGATGCTGGGGGGAATGCAAAAAATATATATACACACACACACACACACACACACACACATTCTGTTGTACAGAAAATGAGTGGAAAACTATGAAGGAAATTGAGGTCCTTTTGGTCTTAGGTTTTAAGGCATTTGTTTTTCCATGCATGAAGAGAAGTTGAAAAATGTTATTTAATTAATCTGATTGATTTTCGAATTGAACAATAGTCACTATATTATACTTCGAAGCTATCTCCCCTCTAGGCATAAGTGAAATTCAGTCTCATGTATTAAATTACCATGATACTTTAGCTAACTTTAATCTGGAATGCCACTTGGATTCTTTTTTGACTTAAAGGTATCAATTGCTTTGGAAAATATCACGAAAAGGTGACTTCTCTCATTATGATTAGTTTCAAATTATGTATTTTTGGCATGTTGAGCATATAAGTGATGTCATGTTTTCCTCAGCTCATCCGTTCCGGAGGCATGTAATGAAGATTTGTCTGAACATTTAGTTATATCATTTAAGTTGTTTGGTTATAATGGCATTCACCAATGTTCTTTAGAATGAAGTTACTCTATTCCTATTTATAATAAATAATTTTTAGGAAGCTTCTTTGTGTAAACTACAGTCTTCATTAAAGGGAGGGGGACTACTATATTACACATATCTTGAGTGTATAATATTTTTCACAATTATACATGAATATGTTACACTCCTATACAGATATGAAATATCTAGTCATCTAAGAAATTATTTTATTTTCTGTCTTACTCAAACATATTAAAACATTCTCTTCACCACAAGTTAACTTTACCTATTCAAGAAATTCATTTAAATGAAAACATGTACTATATCCTCCTTTGTTTCTAGCTGTTTTACACATTATAATGATTTTTGACTGATTTATTCTCTTTAATGAATATTACTCATTTTAGTGCTGAGTAATATTCCATAAGATGAAGACAGTGCAATTAGCTCTCCATTTTCCTGTGGATGGACTTTGTACAGTATTAAGTTCAGGTATATTAATTATAACATTATAGGTAAAGTTGATGCAAATGTCCATGATGTTTTGGGGGCATCTGTTTTTATTTTTCTGGGGTAAATATTTAAGAGATTTCTTGCTGAGTGATAGGTTAATTACATGTTTACTTCTATTATAGATCACTCATCAATAATGGGTGAGTTACTTTCACACTTCATTTTCTTGGTTTATTCGTGTTTATACGATTATTGGTTCTTTATTTTCATGCATTCAAGTCATTCAGTCATTTGCTAATTGGAATATTTTTGCCTATTCTTTAGTGAATTGAGCGAGTTTGATTATCCATAAGTTAATTTTTTTCAGATAAACATTTGTAATTTATCTCTCAGTTCATTCTTTGTTCCAGTTTTTTGTGATATGTACAATGGCAGAAAATATTTAATATTTATAAATTTTAGCTCAATGGTTTTGTATTATTTGTTTATTTTATAGAAATCTTTGCTACTAGTTAGTAACTTTAATTTCATGTCTGGTCCTAGTAATTTAATATTTGAAATTTTACATTAAGTCTTTAGCCCACCTTAAACTATCATGTGTAATGTGAAGTAGGGGATGTGGCTCATTCCTTTTGTCTTTTCCCAGCTGATATTCCAAGTTTTCTAGCACTGTATATTAAGAAACTTACTTTTTGTTGCTGGGCTTTGAACCCTGGGCTATGTGCATGTTAAGCATATGCTCTACCACTGAGCTATGCCCTCAGCCCCTACACTATTGATTACTGCAATTTATTGCATAATTGATGTCCTGCTTTGTTCTTTTTCAAGAACACTTTAGGTGTTTTGCATTTCTATGGATGTTTTAGAAACACTTTGTCCATTTCTCTAGACATATGTTCTGGAATAATGATTTAGATTCCATTGAGCCTATACATTACTTTGGTTAATTAGGCATGATAAAGACACTGAATATTTTATTAACAAACTATATATAATTCCATTTTTAAATTAACTTTTTAAAGAAATATTTTTGTTTTTATTTTTGCTATTGTGTGCTTGATTTTAGTTTCAATGTAGACATTTTGCAGTTTTTAAAAAATATTACCTAGTATCTTATTTTAATAACGTTTAATAATTTTTTCAAATGTTTAATACTAGTCTGCAAAGAATGTGATTATTTTAGTCAGTTTTTTCGCTGCTGTGACCAAAGATCTGACAAGAACAATTATAGAGGAGGGAAGGTTTATTTGAAGGCTCAGGGTTTCAGAGGTCTTAGTCCATAGAAGGTTGGCTCCATTCCACAGGGCTCAAAGTGAGGCAGAACATCATGGCAGAAGAATGTGGCACAAGGAAGAGGCTCACATGATGATCAGAAAGCAGAGAGAGAGAAAAAGTTCCTCCTTGCCAGATGCAAATATGTACCCCAAAGCCACACCTCCAATTCCCCACCTCCTCCAGCCATATTCCACCTGCCTTCAGTTATCACTCAGTTAATCCCACCAGGGGATTAATTCACTGATTGAGTTAAGACTCTAGCAACTCAATCACTTTTCCTCTGAACCTTCTTGCATTGTCTCACACACGAGCTTTTGGGGGGACACCTCACATCCAAATCATAACAGTGATTGTATTTTGTCTTTATATAGAGTGCCTTGCTAATCTCATTTATAACTCTACAAGATTTTTGTATGTTCCTTAATGTTTACCAACTAGATCATTACATTATCCATGAATACATAGTTTTGCTAATTTTTCCAATAACAATTTTATTGTCCTTCTTTATGTCATTGCTAAGCCATCAATCTGATGTTCCACAGACAGGTGAGAGAGGATATGCAGTGATTGTTTCTTACCTTAGAGGAAGAGTTTGATGCTCTCTGTAGGTTTTTCATAGACATCCTTCTACACCCTGGGGGAGTTTGCCTTTAATGCTAATTGCATCTCTCTCTCTCTTTCTCTCTCTCTCTCTCTCACACACACACACACACACACACACACACACACACATGCACACACCGCTTTTCTAATATGGATAACTGCTTAATTTTTGTCACATGTTCTTTCAGAATTTATTAAAATATATGTGCCTTTTTTCTCTTATCTTGTTATTATGGTAAATTATACTGATTGATTTTCAAATGTTTCACAACTATGACTTGATTTGACTCACTGATATTTTTGTGATGATGGATGTCTAAGTTTATGGAGTCTACCTTTCTTTATTCACAGTGCTCTTGCCATGTTTGCATTGGGGTTATGCAGATTCAGAGTGGAGGATGGCAATTGCTCACTCCTACTCCTTATGATAAAGGAGTGTGTGGGACTGCAGGTGCTTCACGAATAAATATTTGACAGAATTCACTAGGAAAAATAGAGCTTTCTATTTGGGAATAATTCAATAGTGGATTAAATTGATTGAATGCTTATACAGCTTGCAGATTTTCTATTTTATCTGTGTCAAGTTTGACAAGTTGTGTTTTTCAAACAATTTGCCCATTTTATCATACTTGTCTTATTGTTGTCAAAAAGCTCTCATAATATTTCATTATTCTCTCTCTCTCTCTCTCTCTCTCTCTCCCTCTCTCTCTCTCTCTCTCTAGGATCTGGAATGGTGGCAATCTTTTATTCTTGATTTCCTGATATTGCTGATCTACGCTAATTTATAGCTTATCTTTCAGTCTTTTATTTTCAAGGAAGGCTAAGATTTGATCAAGTATATTAACCTTTTCAGAAAACTAAAGTTGGGATTCTCTCCAGTTGCATACATTTTCTTTTGCTTTCAACATTTTTAACAGATGAATAAAAATATAAAAATTACTCATATTAATGTGGCATTGTGTGATATATACATGTACACAATGTATCATCTTTAAATCAGGCTAAACATATATACCTTCTCATATTCATGTATTTACTGATTAAAAAATCCAAAATCCTTTATTCTAGTTTTTGAAATATTTGATGTATGATCACTACCTACAATGTGCCACAGCACAACAGCACCTCTCAACCATAACTGTAATGCAATACCCAGTGATCCACTTTTACTTATCCTTCCTATTTTCTCCAACCTCTGGAAATAACTGTTGGACTATCAACTTCTGCATGATCCTTTTTTTAGATTTCACATATGAATGAGATGATGCAAATCTTGTATGTAGTAAATTTCTAATTCAATTCTTTTTGACCACAAAATATAAAATGTGTAATTTTGACTGTTAGAAATGTAATGTTTACATTCTAGCCTCACAGTCTGGTTAGGTAATAATTACTTAGGGAATTTACTCAAATATTTCTAATTGCTACTTTTTAACTACTGAGAGAAATATTTATAAATTCTGAGGATTGTATTCTTTATATAGCTTTATTTCTGTCAATTTTTACTTTTTTGTAATTATGTTATTAGATACACATATTTCTGAATGCTATGTATTTACAATGAATAGATCATTTTATTATTATACCACTTTATTTTTTATCTCTCAAATCAGTTTTTTTCCTGATATTTCTATTGCCATATCAGTCTTCTAAATATTACTATTTGTAAGGTCTCTTCATTCATATTTTGACTGTCAACATATGTGCCTTTTAAATTTAAACATGTCATTCTTATGTAATGTGTGCTTAAGTACTACTTTTAATTTATTCAGAAATTATGTTTTGAAATTAGATAATTTATACTTTTTTTTAGGTAATTGTTACTAATGATTGGATTTATGTCTACCATTTTAAAGTTTAAATTCTACTTATCCTGTCTCTTTCATTATTGATGTTGTTGTTCTTAGGTGTCTTTACCTCACATTTCATGTCTTCTTTGGGGAAAATATTTTGTGTTCATTTTTTTGGTGGTGATGGTGATCCAACCCAGGGCCTTGTGCACACAAGGCAAGCACTCTGCCAACTGAGCTGTAACCACAGCCTTCTGTGTCCATTTCAATCACAATTGTTTTTTTCTGAAGCCTTTCTTGTTATACCTCTTTAATTCATTTTGTTATTTACCTAGGGATTGAAATCTGTCTCTTTAACTTATAACTGCCTAATTAAAGTTAATATTCACTATTTCACATTAATTTTATGAGCTTAAAACTATGCAGTCTTATCCCCACTCTTTGTGCTCTTCTTTGATTTTGTTGGGATAAATCTTATCTACACATGTTGGGGACACAATAGTATTCAGTGACTTATCATATTTTTTTCTTTAGATTTATATTTTTATCTGGAATATTTTCTTTGAGTCTAAAAAACTTCCAGAACATTTATTGAGTGAGTGGTCTGCAGGCCAATTATTTCCTTGTTTTGATTGTTTAAAACTGTTTTTTATTTTGTTGTTATTTTGGAGAAAGTATTTTCCCTATAAATAGAATTCTAATATTAACATTTTCCAGAGCTTTTAAGATATAATTCTTATGACTTTCTTTTGATTGGAAGTTAAATGTTCATATTTTATGTTCCTTCTATGTAAAATGTGATTTTCTGTGGCAATTTCCAAATTTTCCAAATTCCGAGTTTCTGTTTATGTTACAGCAATTTGATTTAATTGTGATATGCCTTAGGTTTTATTATGCTTTTAGTATGAATAGCTTAGGGTGAAATTGAGGGAATTTTTAGCCATTATTTTTTCAAAAGTCTTCTTCTCTGTTGTTTCTTTCTTTTAAAGTGCAACTACAGATGTGGAACCTCTTTAGCTATATCCCACAGGTCATCTTCTTTGAATTTTCTTCTCTTTATTGCTTGATTTCTATTGTTATGTCTTTATGTTTTATTGATATTTGCTTGTTTTGTTTGTAATCTGTTATTAGGTTGTTCAATATTGCAATTTTTAGTTCTACAGATTCCATTAGATTATCTCATAGAGTTTCAATTTGCTGAGAGTCATGGTCTGTTTGTTCTTTATGACAAGTTTTTTTAAGAGCTTGAATGACTTTACAGAAACTTCTTTAAGGTGATCCCTTGCTAATCTCAACATCTGGGACAATTCTAGTGCCTAGGGTTTTTTCCCCATTTGGGGTTCACTGGTTATCTTGTTTTATCTCTAATCTTGAAATTTTATTGTTGTCTTCGTGTCCTGCATGAAGTATATTAATCTTCTTTGATCTTTAATTTTTTTCTCTCCTTATTTTCCAGCTATTTTGACAATTCGAAAGTTTCCTGATATCAGATAACTGTCCAAATGAGTTCTAGACACTTTGCACTAAGTGAATTGAATTGTTTCAATAAAAATGTCATAGAGGTTTTATCCAACTACATTTCTTTATTCAATGGTCTATTGCCCTCCACATTTGACCTGAATCTATAGATCTCCCCCTTTTAAAGTATTTTTGCTCATGTTTTACCTGATGGTCATAATGATTATCTTAGATATCATTATTCTGATGCAAACTACTTTATCTTTATTGAAACTAGAACTCACGTCTATTTTCTGTTAAGTACTGCTGAATTCTCAGCAAAATATTCATAAATGTTTAAATGACAGTAATATATTGGTAAAATTCGAAAGACAAATAGGTTGCTTCATAAAATCAAATATCAGGTAGGTTTAGTACAAATGCTAACAAATAATCATCTTCATAAAGCAAATAGAAGTTTTTTTATTGTGATGTCAAGTAAATGCTATTTTCAAATCAAATATAATAAGCATCTTATGAAGAAAAATAATATGCCAATGAGTACAGTCTAAACAACATTTAAAACTTTGCTCTTATCATTGATTCCCTTTAAGAATCAAAAACATACTCATGCCTTGGATTTATTATAGAATGTTCAGAGACCAATAAATTTCATAAACTTGCCATTCAATTTTGTTCTCAGATCTACAGACATTTATTGAGCTTCATTGTTTCAAAATAAGTTCTAAAAATATTTCATAAGTCTGATAAACATTCTCAGACAAGCATTTTTTGAGAGTCAAAAAAAATTTAGACACCACTGAAAACGGTGGCGATATTACTATAAATAGAAAAATAGTGTAAGTTTCTATATATTCCTTTGTTGCAAGACAAATAAGTCAAGAAAAAGATATAAAAAGCAAAAAGATCAGAAAGTGATAGAGTCATTATTATTCTTATGTGAACTTATTGTGAATGTAAAAATCCCTGTGCAATATATAAGTAATTTCTAAAAGTAATAATCTAGTTTAGCAAATTCATAGACTATAAAGTGAATATATCAACTACATTTCTGTATGCCAGCTATGAGCAAAAAAATGAAAATTAATAGTCCTATTAACTACTGTATCAAAATATTAATTATTTAGGGAAAAATTGTAACCAATACTAGGAAAACATTGAACTTGAGTTTCAAAACATTGCTGATATTTTATTAAATAGAAAGATATATAATGTTTATGGATTAGCTGTTTTAATATTCATAAAACACCTGATCTCAGTATATATGACCCTCTATAAATTTAAAACTTCAGTAGCACTTAAAAAATGAATTCAAAGAATCTTAGAATATCCAAACATGTTTGAGGGGAAAAAAAATGTCAATGTTGAAGAATTTATACTATCTAGTTTTTAGTCTTAGAATAAATCTACCAATAAAATATGGTACTGAGGTAAGGACAGGCAAACCCATTGATGGAATAGAATTGAGTATTCTAAATAAAACCACCCAGATAGGACCTTTTTATGTATGACCATAGTACTAGTAAATCCAATGTGGAAAATAAAAGTATTTTCAATCAATAATGTATGAATGCTATATTAACTTGAAGAAAACACTCAAAACTTTTATCCATGTATTCTCAAAAGAATGTTCAAGGTGAGTACTACTCATTGAATATTTGTTGTTCACAAAATTCATAATCTGAAATCCCAGTGCCCAGTGTGATAGAGTTAGGAGGTGATGCCTTTGAAATGCTATTTGGTCTGGAAGACAGAATCTTCATGACTAGAATAGTACTCTTACAAAAAGAGAGAGCTTGCTTTTCTCTCTGTCTCACTTTTCCTCCATGTAAGAATATGAGAAAGTGTATATCTATAATCCAGGAAACTGACCCTAACTCTACAAAAGATTTGAAGGCACCTCATTCTGGAACTTCCTAGACTCCAGAACTGTGAGAAACAAATGTCTGTTGTTGAAGCCACCTACACTATGGTGTTCTATTTCAGAAGTCTTATCTAAGACAATAGACATAGAATTAAATACTAAATCTATAATTTAAAAAAGAAAAACAAAGCTTCTAGAAGAAAATAGGGCTATCTTTGTCACTTAGCATAGGTAAGGGTATATTTATTTATTTATTGGAAGAAAACAAAAAAACCACAGATTCAAAACTGGTAAATTGATCTTTATAACTAAAAGACAGTGTTAATAAAATAAATGAATAAGCCACAGAGTGGAAAAGAATAATTGTAACTCATATTTAAGAAAAGTTTAATATTCAAATCATAGAAATAACTCCTACAAAAAATCCCCAAAAGTGATAAAAGAGTTGAACCACAGTTTACAAAAGAAGAATAACAAAACAAATGTAGATATGTCAGCAATATCACAGGATTCACTGATTAAAGTTGCTAAAATTAAAAGGATTGCTAACAATGTAGGCAATCACAGAGTGTTCACTTTTGAATAAAGAGGAAAAGGGGATGATTACAAAGAGAATCATGAACACTTTTTGGGAAAATGGAAATATCTGGTTTTTTGAGGTATGCTTACATCAATATGCTTATATAATCTCAAAACTCAAAAATAAAAACAGAAAATTTAGGAATTTTTTATGTATTATATATAACTCAAAAAAGCAAAAAATAAAAACCTACATTGTTATGTAGTATAAAACACTAGAAAAAAAGATAAATAAATCTTGAAATATTGAAAGAATGGGCCTTGGAATATTTTACTTGAATATCATAAAAATCTAATATTTTTATTATTATGTCTTTGCTGAATGAATATTTGTGGATGATATCTAGTCATTCAGCTATTGACTATAGATAACTTGTGATTTATAGCATTAGTAAATTGATCAGTATATTCTTGTTTATTCCTTCTTTTCTTTTGACATTTCTATAGCACTTTAAAGTGGATTTAACCCATGGGTTTTAAAAATATATTTTCTGATTTGAATTAGGAGATTAGGTAAATTACCTTTGGTAGCATATTTAGTCAGGTAAGGTTATTGTTATGCTTTGGATGTGAGGTATTCCCCAAAAGCTCACATGTGAGACAATATGAGATAGTTCAGAGAAAAATGATTGGGTTATAAGAGTCTTAACCCAATCAGTGAATTAATCCCCTGATAAGGATTAACTGAAGTGGTAAGGTGTCCCTGGAAGAGGTTGGAATTGGGGCATGGATTTGGGACACATATTGTATCTGGAAGTGGAGTGTCTCTCTCTCTCTCTCTCTCTCTCTCTCTCTCTCTCTCTCTCTCTCTCTCTTTCTCTCGGCTTACTGATCATCATGTGAGCTGCATCCCTCTGCCACACTCTTCTGCTATAATTCTCTGCCTCACCTCAAGCCCAAGGAATGGGGCCAGCCCACCATGGACTAAAACCTCTGAAACCATGAGCCCTCAAATAAAATTTTCTTCCTCTACAATTTTTCATGTTGGGTTCTTTAGTCACAGCATCAAAAAAGCTGAATAAAACATTTATGAAAATGATTACAATACATTTTGGTATAAATATTTACTCTATGTGTGTGTGTGTGGGGGGGGGAGCGAGGAGAGATTACCATTGGTAGGTAAGTAAGAAATATAGGTATAAGGACACTGTAAAGCAATTTAGGAAGATATAGATATATAAAAACTTAGACCTTATGTATTTATTTTTCTCCATTCTGGGGTCTCCTGATGAAACTGTGCAGGTAATTAAACCACTAAGACAAAAAACTATTAAGCAAACAATTATTAAATAAATGAGAGAGGATTTGATCATTGACATAGAAAAGTCAGTAAGCCTTACAATGGACACTTTTGCAATGTTTTCCACCAATGTAAGGAATTAAAACAGATGTTCCCAGCAATAAGGAGAACATTATTGTGCATGCTAGAATTTTTCTGGCATATGGGTGACTCCTTGTAATTCCTTGAAATAAATTAATCTGTATTGTTAATATCAGGGAGTGATATTTTTCTTTCTCTATCTTAACTAAAAGTTCCTCATGAGATGGGAAAAGGACAAACTTACATACCAAGATGGAATATATAAGGTTTTAAAGGTTGACTACAGTTTTCAGAATCTCAGATTTTATTTCTAACTTAGACAATATCTAAAGGGATAGATTCATGGGGTTTTCTACAGGAAAATCCTGCCAAATCTAAGCTCTGCTCTTTTGTCAGCTAAATAAACATCTGTTAAGTTGCTTGTGCCTGCCACTAGCCTTTTACATTTTTATGCTTCCTTTAGCAATTTGATTTATCTACCCCTATATATATTCTTTAACAGAATTTTCACTGATAGAGGAGATACCTATTCTCTGATAAAATACAGAGCTCACTATTGCTGTAAACAGTCCTAGTGCTGAAGATGGCTCCACAAATGCATTTTAATTTGAGTTGGAAGAATACAAGAGAGGATGTATCTGTCCTTCTTTTCTTGATAATAATAAAATGGCAGAAACCTAAAATGGAATCTTCTAGAAGACTGATTAAATGCTCCTTCACCATCCCATTATGCTTTATGCTTCTTGACATTGGCAGGAAGCTCAGGGTTCAGATTTAACTAAATGACTATACTGATCTTCATTCTGTAGCATTGTTCTTAGGACAGTGAAAAATAATTGAATTTTCAATGAGGAAGCATCTTAGCAAATCCCTCACGAGTCCATGTCTCGTTTGCTTTAAAAATAAGCATATATAACCTCAGAAACAGGCAAATTGGAAAATATTTTTTAAATCAAAATAGCTTATATTTAGTCATACCTAGTGGCTTATTTATTTCAAACATTAAACTATCAAAGATTATTAAATATTAACTACTTTTTCATTCATATACTCCACCTTTAAAAAAGACTTCACATCTTTATTTTTATGAAGATAGATCAAATAAAGTTACTCTGTTTATAATTACCTTATAGCCAATATTCTGAATATACCTTGATTTTCAAGTCATTATATTTTATATAATAATTATATTTATAAATTATTAACTTAGGAATATGACCATATTTGTTAGTTTGGTAGGTTTGAAATAACAAAAAGCACCGTCTGGGTAACTTAAGCAAGAAAATTTAATTTCTTATGAATTTGACATCAAAGTGTCATCAGAATTGATTTTCTTCGAGTCCTCTCACTATACTTTGTGGAGGACCAACTTACATTGTCCTCATGTGCATTTCTTCTTTGTGCATCCATCCCTGGTGACTCCTTTTGTTTCCAAGTTTCCTTTCCTTGTAAGGAGAGGAGTCATATTGGATTAGGGTCCATCCAACACACTCATTTTAATTTAATTACCTCTGTAAAAGCCCTATGTACCAATATAGTGTTTTGAGATACTTGGGGTTAAGTCAAGTTTGTGGGGAGGGACAGAGTTCAGTCCATTATACTAAACATTTAAATAACAATAGTAGCTTGGTAGAAATACACAGGATGCCCACATAGAGTGTCTCAGAAAGAACATCCAATGGACATTCTTGAGGGTGAAGCATCATTATTAATTAAAATTTTAGTCCCTCTTTTCAATTCTGCAATGGGAGAAGTTTACTTTAAAGGAGAAATTCAGCTGGACAGTTTCCTGGGAGCAGAGGAGTCACAGAAAATGCCACATTAACAGGCAGCAATGGAAGAGAAACAAGGAAACCAATTTTTCAAAAACATCTAGAGTGATGTCTTCTCTTAGGGTAGACATAAATATAAAACACATAAAAATCAGCTCAGTAAGATTCTAGTCCAGACGGATTCGCCCGGCCTGCCCCGCAGCTACAGAAGGCGGGACGCCACAGAGAAGCGATTAATTAGCAAGCAGGGAGGAAAGTGGCTGCCGTTCGGTGGAACCCCGCCGGCCAAGCCCACACTGACCCCCGGGCTGAGTACGGGATTTCAGACGGGGAAGGAAGCGATACAGTCCCGTACCCCACAACAGAAACCCCTCCAAGGCAATCAGCGGCCACCATCTTGGAGAGCTGAAGTATCCACCGCCACTCTCCAACAGACTGCAACAATAAAACAGGTCTGTGTCTCCTAGGCTCTCCTAGGCTTTCCGGGGGAGGGAGTATCAGAGTGAGCCCGCATAAAGACTCGGGGAAAACTAGAGACACCTGACCTTCAACTCCCCCTCCCATCAGCAGCCAAAATGAAACCTGTCTATCCAGCGCTGGGGGAGGGGCAAGCAGAAAAAATCAAAACAATAGAGTGCCAGAGATCCCAATAGCCAATTGTGCAACCCCGGGGATCTGGGCTGACTGATTCGCCCGGCCTTCCCCACGGCTACAGAAGGCGAGGTGCCGCAGAGAGTAATTAATTAGCAAGCAGGGAGAAAAGTGGCTGCAATTCTGTGGAATCCTGCTGGATGAGCCCGCACTGACCCCCGGGCTGAGTACGGGATTTCAGAGGGGGAAGGAAGCGGTACAGTTCTATCCCCCACAACAGGAACAAAACAATAGAGTGGCAGGGTCCCCAATAGACACCCTCCACACCCAACAAACGGCAGGTCCAGAGTACAGTTTGAACTGCCGAGAGCCATCACTCAGGGGAAATCTGGTGTAGCAGGAGAAACCAAGACTAGCAGGAGAAACTAGGGGACTAGAGGCCAGGCCCTTGCGACTGGGCGGCTGGAAACCGCAGGCCCGCCGGCAACAGTTCACCCACTGCCCGTGTAACTGGGCGGTAGGAGAACGCCCGCCTGCCGGCTACCGAACACAGGACGGGGTACCTAGAGATCGCCCACCCACCGGCGACAGCCGGCCCGCTGCCCGCGCGACTGGGCGGCTGAAGTCCACTCCCCCGCCCTCTGCCTGAGATACTGGGCGGCTGGAGACTGCCCGCCTGCCTCAACGGGAAGCTGAAACCAAACAGAGACAGTCCAGTCACACAGCCCCATTAGGACACCCCAGCAAGGAGCCTGGGGCCTGTCATAGCAGAGTAGTGACGTCACTGGAGCTCGGCCGTCGGAATTCCTTCCCAACAGAATCCACGTTAGCAGGCACAGTTTTTTTTTTTTTCAAAGAGAGAGTGAGAGAGGAGAGAGAGAGAGAGAGAATTTTTAATATTTATTTTTTAGTTCTTGGCGGACACAACATCTTTGTTGGTATGTGGTGCTGAGGATCAAACCCGGGCCCCACGCATGCCAGGCGAGCGCGCTACCGCTTGAACCACATCCCCAGCCCAGCAGGCACAGTTTAACAACACAAAGAAGAAACAACAGAGTAATACAGAACCTAAACAAATCTATAGAAGAGAGCAGAAACACGGCAATCAAATAGAGCTGGAAAGTAACGTGGACAACATGAGAAAACAAGGGAAAAAAGGAGTACAAACAATATAGGACAACTTAATTCTACAGGAGGACATAGAAACATCAGAAGCAGGAATAGGGAATGAACTCAAGGCCTACCTAACTCGAATGGAAAGGAATATTAGGGAAGATATGAGACGGCAAGTCCAAGCAATAAAAGTATATTTTGAAAACGAATTAAACAAACAAATTCAAATGGCAAATAACGAGCTCTACCAGGAGATAGAGATCTTAAAAAAAATCAAACAATAATCCTAGAATTGCAGGAAAATATAAACCAAATTAAAAACTCAAACGAGAATATTACAAATAGACTTGATCAAGTAGAAGTCAGAACATCAGATAATGAAGACAAGGTTTATCAACTTGAAAAGAATATAGTCAACACAGAAAAGATGCTTAAATCCCATGAGCAATCTATTCAAGAGATATGGGATGTCATAAAAAAACCAAATTTGAGGGTCATCGGGATAGAAGAAGGCACAGAGACTCAAACCAAAGGAATGGACAGCATATTAAATGAAATAATTCTAGAAAACCTCTCAGAGATGAAAGATGAAATGGATTGCCAAATCCTGGAAGCCTACAGGACCCCAAACATTCAAAACCATAATAGACCAACTCCAAGACATATCATTATGAAGATAGCCAACGTACAGAACAAGGAGAGAATATTAAAAGCTACGAGAGAAAAGAGGCAGATTACATTCAGGGTAAACCAATTAGGTTAACGACTGATTTCTTATCACAGACTTTGAAAGCGAGAAGATCCTAGAACAATGTATTTCAAACGCTGAAAAATAATGGATTCCAAACAAGAATACTGTATCCAGCAAAATTAAGCTTCAGATTTGACAATGAAATTAAAATCTTTCACGATAAACAAAAGCTAAAAGAATTTGCAGCAAGAAAACCAGCACTGCAAAGCATTTTGAGCAAACTACTACAAGAAGAGGAATTGAAAAATAGTGCCCAAAACTAACAGCAGGAGGTGTCTCAATAAAGGCGGAGGAAAATAACCAAAAAGCAAAACCAGCCAAACTAAAATAAATAAATAAAGAAGCATGACTGGAAGTACAAATCATATCTCAATTGTAACCTTAAATGTTAATGGCTTAAACTCACCAATCAGGAGACATAGGCTAGTAACCTGGATCAAAAAAACAAATCCAACAATACGCTGCCTTCAAGAGACTCATATGATAGGAAAAGACATACACAGGCTGAAGGTAAAAGGTTGGGAAAAATCATACCACTCACATGGCCCTCGGAAGCAAGCAGGAGTGGCCATACTCATATCGAATAAAATCAACTTTAAACCTAAGTTAATCAAGAAGGATAAAGAAGGACACTATATCCTGTTAAAAGGAACCATCCACCAAGACATAACAATTATCAATTTGTATGCACCAAACAATGGAGCTGCAACGTTCATAAAACAAACTCTCCTCAAGTTCAAGAGTAAAATAGACCACAACACAATAATTATGGGTGACTTCAACACACCGCTCTCGCCTTTAGACAGATCCTCTAGACAAAAACTGAATAAAGAAACTATAGAACTCAACAGCACAATCAATAACCTAGACTTAACTGACATATATAGAATATATCAACCATCATCAAGTGGATACACATTCTTCTCAGCAGCACATGAATCCTATTCAAAGATAGACCATATATTATGCCATAAGGCAACGTTTAGTAAATATAAAGGCGTGGAGATAATACCATGCACCATATTTGATCACAATGGAATGAAATTGGAAATCAATGATAAAAGAAGGAAGGGAAAATCCTACATCACATGGAAAATGAACAATATGTTACTGAATGATCAATGGGTTACAGAAGACATAAAGGAGGAGATGAAAAACATCTTAGAGACAAATGATAATACAGACACAACATACCAGAATCTGTGGGACACAATGAAAGCAGTTTTAAGAGGAAAATTCATTTCTTGGAGTTCTTTCCTCAAAAAAAGAAATAACCAACAAATAAATGAACTCACACTACACCTCAAAAACCTAGAAAAGGAAGAGCAAAACAACAGCAAATGTAGTAGAAGACAAGAAATAATTAAAATTAGAGCAGAAATCAACGAAATTAAAACAAAAAAAAACCATTGAAAAAATTGATAAAACTAAAAGTTGGTTCTTTGAAAAAATAAATAAGATAGACAGGCCCTTAGCCATGCTAACGAAGAGAAGAAGAGAGAGAACTCAAATTACCAACATACGGGATGAAAAAGGCAATATCACAACAGACACTACAGAAATACAGAAGATAATTAGAAAGTATTTTGAAACCCTATATTCCAATAAAATAGAAGATAGTGAAGATATCGATAAATTTCATAAGGCATATGATCTGCCCAGATTGAGACAGGAAGACACACACAATTTAAACAGACCAATAACAAAGGAAGAAATAGAAGAAGCCATCAAAAGACTACCAACCAAGAAAAGCCCTGGACCGGATGGGTATACAGCGGAGTTATACAAAACCTTCAAAGAAGAATTAATGCCAATACTTTTCAAGCTATTTCAAGAAATAGAAAAAGAAGGAGCTCTTCCAAATTCATTCTATGAGGCCAACATCACTCTGATCCCAAAACCAGACAAAGACACTTCGAAGAAAGAAAACTACAGACCAATATCTCTAATGAACTTGGATGCAAAAATTCTCAATAAAATTCTGGCGAATCGAATACAAAAACATATCAAAAAACGTGTGCACCATGATCAAGTAGGATTCATCCCTGGGATGCAAGGCTGGTTCAATATACGGAAATCAATAAATGCTATTCACCACATCAACAGACTTAAAGACAAGAACCATATGATCATCTCGATAGATGCAGAAAAAGCATTTGACAAAGTACAGCATGTCTTTATGTTCAAAACACTAGAAAAACTAGGGATAACAGGAACTTACCTCAACATTGTAAAAGCTATATATGCTAAACCTCAGGCTAGCATCATCCTAAACGGAGAAAAACTGAAGGCATTCCCTCTAAAATCTGGAACAAGACAGGGATGCCCTCTATCACCACTTCTATTCAATTTAGTTCTCGAAGTACTAGCCAGAGCAATTAGACAGACAAAAGAAATTAAAGGCATAAAAATAGGAAAAGAAGAAATTAAATTATCGCTATTTGCGGATGACATGATAATATACCTAACAGACCCAAAAGGGTCTACAAAGAAGCTGCTAGAGTTAATAAATGAATTCAGCAAAGTAGCAGGTTATAAAATCAACATGCATAAATCAAAGGCATTCCTGTATATCAGCAACAAAACCTCTGAAATGGAAATAAGGAAAACCACTCCATTCACAATATCCTCAAAGAAAATAAGATACTTGGGAATCAACCTAACAAAAGAGGTGAAAGATCTATACAATGAAAACTACAGAACCCTAAAGAGAGAGATAGAAGAAGATCTCAGAAGATGGAAAAATGTACCCTGTTCATGGATAGGCAGAACTAACATCATCAAAATGGCGATATTACCCAAAGTTCTCTACAGGTTTAATGCGATGCCAATTAAAATCCCAACGGCATTTCTTGTTGAAATAGATAAAGCAATCATGAAATTCATATGGAAAGACAAATGACCCAGAATAGCAAAAGCAATTCTAAGCAGGAAGAGTGAATCTGGAGGTATAGCGATACCAGAGTTCAAACTGTACTACAAAGCAATAGTAACAAAAACAGCATGGTACTGGTACCAAAACAGGCAGGTGGACCAATGGTACAGAATAGAGGACACAGAGACTAATCCACAAAGTTACAACTATCTTATATTTGATAAAGGAGCTAAAAACCTGCAATGGAGGAAGGATAGCATCTTCAACAAATGGTGCTGGGAAAATTGGAAATCCATATGCAACAAAATGAAATTGAATCCCTTTCTCTCGCCATCCACAAAAGTTAACTCAAAATGGATCAAGAAGCTAGATATCAAATCAGAGACGGTGCATCTGATAGAAGAAAAAGTTGGCTCCGATCTACATATAGTGGGGTCAGGCTCCAAATTCCTTAATAGGACACCCATAGCCCAAGAGTTAATAATAAGAATAAACAAATGGGACTTACTTAAACTAAAAAGTTTTTTCTCAGCAAGAGAAACAATAAAAGAGGTAAATAGAGAGCCTACATCATGGGAACAAATTTTTACCCCCCACACCTCAGATAGAACCCTAATATCAGAATGTACAAAGAACTCAAAAAATTAAACAATAAGATAACAAACAACCCAATCAACAAATGGGCCAAGGACCTGAACAGACACTTCTCAGAGGAGGACATACAATCAATCAACAAATACATGAAGAAATGCTCACCATCTCTAGCAATCAGAGAAATGCAAATCAAAACCACCCTAAGATACCATCTCATTCCAGTAAGATTGGCAGCCATTATGAAGTCAAACAACAATAAGTGTTGGCGGGGATGTGGGGAAAAGGGTACACTTGTACACTGCTTGTGGGACTGCAAAATGGTGAGGCCAATTTGGAAAGCAGTATGGAGATTCCTGGGAAAGCTGGGAATGGATCCACCATTCGACCCAGCTATCACCCTTCTCAGACTATTCCCTAAGGACCTTAAAAGAGCGCACTATAGGGATACGGCCACATCAATGATTGTAGCGGCACAATTCACAATAGCTAGACTGTGGAACCAACCTAGATGCCCTTCAATAGATGAATGGATAAAAAATGTGGCATCTATACACAATGGAGTATTATGCAGCACTAAGAAATGACAAAATCATAGAATTTGCAGGGAAATGGATGGCATTAGAGCAGATTATGCTAAGTGAAGCTAGCCAAGCCCTAAAAAAACAAATTCCAAATGTCTTCTTTGATATAAAGAGAGCAACTAAGAACAGAACAGGAAGTAAGAGCATGAGGAAAAGACTAATAGTAAACAAAGACGAATGGGGGGAGAGAAAGGGAGAGAGAAGGGAAAGCATATGGAAATGGTAGGAGACCTTCAATGATACACAAAATTATAAGAGGTTATGAGGGGCAAGGGGATGGGGGGGAAAGGGGAGAGAATTGAACAACAGCAGAGGAGGTAGAGAGGGAAGATGGGAGGGGAGGGGAGGGGAGGGGGGATAGTAGGGGATAGGAAAGGTAGCAGAATACAACAGTCACTAATATGCCATTATGTAATAATGTGAGTATGTAACAGTTGTGATTCTGCAATCTGTATTTGGGGTAAAAATGGGAGTTCAAAACCCAATTGAGTCTAATGTATGAAAGATGATATATCATGAGCTCTGTAATGTTTTGAACAATCAATAAAAAAGAAAAGATTCTAGTCCTTCCAAACCATGACTACTTAACCTCCCCAAAATGGTTTCTAGCCATCAACTCCTCCAAGAACATTCAATAATTTCTATTGCTATTAACAACACCAAAGATATAGACTACAAATGAAAAAGAAATAAGGAACAGAAATGGAAAATGCAGATGAAAATCATTTATTCTCCAATTTTTAACTGTGGACAGATGAAAAATGTCTTTACAGAGTAAGAGCAAAACATTAAGCACTTTATCACATAGAAAAGATATCAATAGGAAGGAGAACATAAGTGGGCAGGACTTAAGAAAGTAAAAAATTAAAACCATCAGAAAATAGGAGATGAAACTGAAATAGACACAAATGATACCAGACATAGATGAAAACAGGAAATTGACCTAGCAAAATGAGCAACACACAAAAAGACAATAGCTATAGATATTTTTATTAAGAAAGGAAATTTTAAAATTTGGAAGATAGGTAAAGCAAATCATTCATAATGCATAACTAATGTTCTTAGTTTTAAAAAATACTAATGCCATGAGAAGAATAATTTTTAAAATTATTTTGAATAATATTTCTCTAACTTAAAGATTTGAATCTTCATATGGATAATACACATAATTCTTAGATAACTTTGACCAAGAATCTTGAAAGCAGAGACATACGTCCACTCAAAATTATTTCAGGAAAATGAAAAAAAAAAAGAAGTATTTTTGTAAGTTAAAACTCAAGTCAGTTTAAAAGGTATACATGTAGGGAAATTGTATTGATATGTATTATGAGTTCCTCATAATATACTCACTGAATTTGCTGCAAATTTATAAGAAACTGAAATATGTTTCAACAGTTTAACACTCAGCTAATGCACTTTTAGAAATGTAAAAGTAGCAGCCAAACAATTTTGAAAATGCAAAACCTGAGAAAACTTATTACAATGAGTTATATTGGAAGGATCCCCACCTACAAGATCAATATCAGTGTACCCATATACTGGGAAAATCTAAAAACCAAT
This sequence comes from Spermophilus citellus, assembly GCF_964194105.1. NCBI lineage: Eukaryota > Metazoa > Chordata > Mammalia > Rodentia > Sciuridae > Spermophilus > Spermophilus citellus. Next base: position 180,156,286 of record NC_138184.1, on the reverse strand, counting down.
AGAAGAAATAAGATTCCTGTGAAAAAATGAAACATTTATAATGTAAGCACTGACTATCAAATTTATATATTTGTAGATACTTCTGCAGAAAGAATAGAAATTTTAAAGGTAAAGAATCATGCTTATTTCCCTGAACTCATAGCTGAAATTCAACTAATATCATATATGTAGGGCAAATTAAGCCTCAAAAATAAAAAAGTATATTAAATATCAAGAATGTAAACAAAAATTTAGTGTAGCATATTGCAGTCATGGAAGAAAAGGTGTAATAATTTTATCATTGCCCATATGCAGGAATTAATGGAAACTATTATGAGAATTAGAAATTTGAGAAATTATATTAGGAAAGTAGAGATATGCCAGGAATAGTGGTGCATACCTGTAATCCCAGCAGCTCAGGAGGCAGAGGCAGGAGAACTGCAAGTTCAAAACGAGCCTCAACAATGGCAAGGTGCTTGCTAAACCAATCAGTGATACCTTGTCTCTAAATAAAAAAAAAAAAAAAAAACAAAACATAGGGCTGGGGATGTGGCTCAGTGGTTTAATGCCTGAGTTCAGTCTCCAGTACCAACAACAACAAAACAATAAGAACAAAAAAGAAAAAAAGTGAGAGGAAAACCACCGCTTGAGCCACATCCCCAGCCCAACCAAATGTGTTCTTAATGAAGATTATTTAAGTACATCTTTTTTTTTTTAATACATATAAGTGGGATGACTTCAACTACTGAGCAAAAAATGCTAGTTTTCTTATTAGACCAAAAAATCAAACCAGCTCAGAGAGATACAGGTAAAACAAAAACAAAAAAGATGAGAAATGCAGCAATGAAATATGCTCTACCAGAAAAGTGACAAGCTCAGGAAACCTGACCAAGCATTAAATAAGTACCTGTATATGACATAATTATAATGAAGATATGACAAGTAATTTAATATCAAGTTTCCAAATAAAATCCATGGAAAATAAAGAAATATATAAATATATTGATGACTGAAAAATTTAATTATCTTCTTTCATTTCATGACAGAGTAAAAGATTATGTTTTATAACACAAAGAACATAATACAGCAGATTATAATAATTAAAACATGTAAATGGTTTTGATAACCTATGAAACATTTACCAAAATCAAACATAAGATAACAAAGAACATCTCCAAGCAAAAACTTGATTACAAAATCAGAAAATGTGATAACACCTCTCATCTGAAAATTTAGGGGAAGAAAATACATCTCTCAAAATCTTTTGAGATAAGACAAAATCCAAATCTTAATTTTGAAATATCTATACAGTAATAACAATAAATATTTATATACAAAAATATATCTAAGAGCCAGTTAAAACAATAATATATATATATATATATATATATATATATATATATATATATACACACACACATGCACTCTAATTGTTTGTGGGTTGATATATGGATAAATACAGATAAAAATATTAAGAATCAGGGCTGCTGTTGTAGCTGACTGGTAGAGCTATTGTCTCACATGTGTGAAGCACTGGGCTAAAACCTCAGCACTTATGTTAAGATAAATAAATAAAGGTATTGTGTCCATTTACAGCTAAAATAGATTTTAAAAATACTAAGAATTTATTAAATTAATAACTGAGCCAACTCAAATGTATTTATAGAATAAATAAAATGCTTAAAGCACAAAAAGCAAATAAGGATAAAACATTAATTTTAATGAATTGAAGCATATCCCCAATGAAAACATATTTCAACAGTATATAAAATAAAAATAAAAGTTACATTTAAGAGAAAATATACAAAATTTAAACTTCTAAAATTGGTTCTACAGTTTATTGTAGAAATAAAAATTGCTAGGAGAAGTCAGTAACAGAAAGCCAGAAATATGAGAGCCAAATAGTAAGCCTCAGTAATTATAAGAGTGATAATACTGCATGAGAAGTTACACTCAACAGAACATAACAGAGCAAAAAGAATTTTTAGCAGAGATGTAAATTAATAAAATGACAAAATGGAATCTTTAATTGAATACTTAAATAATAGACTATTCTAATAAATCATGATTAGATTACTTGCTACTTAGACAATAAATATGTTAGATTTATATCTCAGACCAAGACATATTGTAAATTTCTTCAATATTGAAACATAACAAAAGACAAAAGTTATTAAAATAGAGCATAAGGAATTTGGGGTACAATGAGGAAAATCCTTTACCATTTTGCCACAAAACAAAATAAAATTACATTAAAAATATCCCTTACTCAAAAAATAAAAAATAAAAATCAATAAATATGTTGGAAAACAATACCACGCACAGTGGCTAATTTCTATAATCTAGACTGAGTTCCTATTTATTAATCAGAAAGCACTTTAAAATATTAAAATGTAAGAATAATGTAGAAAGTTCACAGAGAAGGAACTGTAAGTGATTATTAAAATAGGAGATTACATTCCCTTATAAGAGAAAAAATCAAGTTTAGAAAATGACTTGTCACTTTTTGTATGTTGCAAATGTCATATTATTTTGTGCTAACAAGCTTTTTAGACAAATAGCATTCTTATATATTAAAGATCCAAATGTAGCTTGTGTTTCAAAAAATGTCATCAGCCAAAGGTGTGAGTCTCAGATTCAGACAGTTTTCCCTGGCACAAGGCCTAATCCCTCTGTGTCAGGGTGGGTAGCCAAAGGATAGCATATGGGCTAAATCCAGCATTCTGTTTTGTAGCTAAAGTTTTGGTAAACACCATTTCACCCATAGATTTTCCTAATGTCTATGTCTGCTTTCTTTGTGGGACAGAATGGACTGGTTTCTGCAGAGATGTTATTCCCTTTGAATGTAAAAATGCATGCCTTCTGATCCTTTAAAGAAAGCATTTGCCAGGTATTTTATTTTTTGGGGGGATATTGTGAATGGAGTAGTTGTCCTCATTTCCGTTTCAGAGGATTTGTCGCTGATATACAGGAATGCATTTGATTTATGCGTGTTGATTTTATATCCCGCCACTTTGCTGAATTCGTTTATTAACTCTAATAGTTTCTTTGTAGACCCTTTTGGGTCTGTTAGGTATAGAATCATATCGTCTGCAAATAGTGATAATTTAAGTTCTTCTTTTCCTATTTTTATGCCTTTAATTTCTTTCGTCTGTCTAATTGCTCTGGCCAGTGTTTCGAGGACTATGTTGAACAGAAGTGGTGACAGAGGGCATCCCTGTCTTGTACCAGATCTTAGAGGGAATGCCTTCAATTTTTCTCCATTCAGAATGATGCTGGCCTGTGGCTTATCATAGATTGCTTTAACAATGTTGAGGTATGATCCTGTTATCCCTAATTTTTCTAGAGTTTTGAACATAAAGGGATGCTGTACTTTGTCGAATGCCTTTTCTGCATCTATCGAGATGATCATATGGTTCTTATTTTTAAGTCTATTGATGTGGTGAATAACATTTATTGATTTCCGTATATTGAACCAGCCTTGCATCCCAGGGATGAATCCTACTTGATCATGGTGTATAATTTTTTTGATATGTTTTTGAATCCGATTCGCCAGAATTTTATTGAGGATTTTTGCATCTAGGTTCATTAGAGATATTGGTCTGTAGTTTTCTTTCTTTGAAGTGTCTTTGTCTGGTTTAGGAATCAGGGTGATGTTGGTCTCGTAGAATGTATTTGGAAGTTCTCCCTCTTTTTCTATTTCCTGAAATAACTTGAAAAGTATTGGTGTTAGTTCCTCTTTAAAGGTTTTGTAAAATTCTGCTGTATACCCATCCGGTCCTGGACTTTTCTTAGTTGGTAGTCTTTTGATGGTTTCTTCTATTTCCTCTATTGTTATTGGTCTGTTTAGGTTGTCTATATCTTCCTGACTCAATCTGGGCAGATCATATGACTTAAGAAATTTATCGATGCCTTCACTATCTTCTATTTTATTGGAGTATAAGGATTCAAAGTAATTTCTGATTATCTTCTGTATTTCTGAAGTGTCTGTTGTGATATTGCCTTTTTCATCCCGTATGCTAGTAATTTGGGTTCTCTCTCTTCTTCTCTTCGTTAGCATGGCTAAGGGTCTGTCAATTTTATTTATTTTTTCAAAGAACCAACTTTTGGTTTTGTCAATTTTTTCAATTGTTTCTTTTGTTTCAATTTCATTAATTTCAGCTCTGATTTTAATTATTTCTTGCCTTCTACTTCTTTTGCTGTTATTTTGCTCTTCTTTTTCTAGGATTTTGAGATGATATATGAGATCGTTTATTTGTTGGTTTTTTCTTTTTTTAAGGAATGCGCTCCAAGCAATGAATTTTCCTCTTAGAACTGCTTTCAATTTGTCCCATAGATTCCGATATGTTGTGTCAGTGTTTTCATTTATCTCTAAGAATTTTTTAATTTCCTCCTTGATGTCTTCTATGACCCATTGATCATTCAGTAACCTATTGTTCATTCTCCACGTGATGTATGATTTTTCCTTCCTTCTTTTATCGTTGATTTTCAGTTTCATTGAGGTGAAAGACCCATACAATGAAAACTACAGAACCCTAAAAAGAGACATAGAAGAAGACCTCAGAAGATGGAAAAATATACCCTGCTCATGGATAGGCAGAACTAACATCATCAAAATGGCGATATTACCAAAAGTTCTCTATAAGTTCAATGCTATCCCAATCAAAATCCCAACAGCATTTCTTGTAGAAATAGATAAAACAATCATGAAATTCATATGGAATAATAAAAGACCCAGAATAGCAAAAACAATGCTAAGCAGGAAGTGTGACTCAGGCGGTATAGCGATACCAGACTTCAAACTATACTACAGAGCAATAGTAACAAAAACAGCATGGTACTGGTACCAAAACAGGCGAGTGGACCAATGGTACAGAATAGAAGACACAGTAACCAATCCGCAAAACTACAACTATCTTATATTTGATAAAGGGGCTAAAAGCATGCAATGGAGGAAGGATAGCATCTTCAACAAATGGTGCTGGGAAAACTGGAAATCCATTTGCATCAAAATGAAACTGAATCCCTTTCTCTCGCCATGCACAAAAGTTAACTCAAAATGGATCAAGGAGCTCGATATGAAATCAGAGACACGGCATCTGATAGAAGAAAAAGTTGGCTATGATCTACATACTGTGGGGTCAGGCCCCAAATTCCTCAATAGGACACCCATAGCGCAAGAGTTAACAACCAGAATCAACAAATGGGACTTACTCAAACTAAAAAGTTTTCTCTCAACAAAAGAAACAATAAGAGAGATAAACAGGGAGCCTACATCCTGGGAACAAATCTTTACCCCACACACTTCAGATAGAGCCCTAATATCCAGAGTATACAAAGAACTCAAAAAATTAGATAATAAGATAACAAATAACCCAATCAACAAATGGGCCAAGGACCTGAACAGACACTTCTCAGAGGAGGACATACAATCAATCAACAAGTACATGAAAAAATGCTCACCATCTCTAGCAGTCAGAGAAATGCAAATCAAAACCACCCTAAGATACCATCTCACTCCAGTAAGATTGGCAGCCATTAAGAAGTCCAACAACAACAAGTGCTGGCGAGGATGCGGGGAAATGGGTACACTTGTTCATTGTTGGTGGGACTGCAAAATGGTGCAGCCAATTTGGAAAGCAGTATGGAGATTCCTTGGAAAGCTGGGAATGGAACCACCATTTGACCCAGCTATTCCCCTACTCAGTCTATTCCCTAAAGACCTAACAAGAGCATGCTACAGGGACACTGCTATATCAATGTTCATAGCAGCACAATTCACGATAGCAAGATTGTGGAACCAACCTAGAAGCCCTTCAATAGATGAATGGATTAAAAAATGTGGCATTTATACACAATGGAGTATTACTCTGCAATAAGAAATGACAAAATCATAGAATTTGGAGGGAAATGGATGGCATTAGAGCAGATTATGCTAAGTGAAGCTAGCCAATCCTTAAAAAACAAATGTCAAATGTCTTCTTTGATATAAGGGGAGTAACCAAGGACAGGGTAGAGACGAAGAGCTGGAGAAGAAGAATAACATTAAACAGGGATGATAGGCGGGAGGGAAAGTGAGAGTTAAGGGAAATTGCATGGAATTGGAAGGTGAGCCTCAGGGTTATACACAATTACATATAAGAGGAAAGGAGGAGTAGGAGGAAAATTATATAAGTGGAAGAAACGATTTATAGTAGAGGGGATGGAGAGAGAGAAGGGGAGGGGAGGGGAGGGGAGGGGTGAGGGGACAGTGGAGAATGGGATAGACAGCAGAATACATCAGTCACTAGAAAGGCAATTTGTAAATCAATGGAAATGTAACTGATGTGACACAGCAATCTGTATACGGGGTAAAAATGGGAGTTCATAACCCACTTGAATCAATCTGTGAAATATGGTATATTAAGAACTATGTAATGTTTTGAACAACCAACAATAAAATAAAATAAATAAATAAATAAATAAATTTATACTAAAGGAAATGACTGGACAACTGATTTCCTGCCCTAGATATAGGGAAGCTAGACTTTTCAAAAAAAAAAAAAAAAAAGAAAGCATTTGCCAATCTGGATGAAGGAATGCTGTTTGCTTTCCGTCTCTGTTAAGTCACAGTTTTAGTCAGCCTTTTCACTGCTGTGACTTAAAGACAACCAGAACAATTATACGGAGAAAAAGTTTATTTGAGGACTCATGGTTTCAAAAGTCTTAATCCATGTAAGGGTGGCTCCATTCCTCAGGGCTTGAACTGGGGTTGAACATCATGGCAAAAGAGTGTAGCGAAGGGAAGCAGCTCACATCATGGTGGTCAAGAAGCATATAGAGAGGTTTTTACTTGTCAGATAAAAATATATACCCCAAAGCCACACTTCCAATTCCTACCTCTCCAGCCACTCCCTACCACTTCACTTAGTACTCAGTTAATCCCTATTGGGGATTATTTCACTTATATACACACAACCCAATCATTTCTCCTCTGAACCTTCTTGCTTTGTCTCACATGACCAAGCCTTAATACAACTAAGGAGCTACATTCATCAGGAATATTCCCTGCTTCTAAATCATTATTTTGGTGATGGGGAATTTTTCCAAATTTTTCAGACATGCCTTGTAGACTCTCAGTGGCCCTAGCCACATGCTAGTTTAACCTTTCTGTAGTACAATGTAATAATTTCTATTAAAATGTGTAATACATGAACTTTTTGACTTCTTTATTCAATTTAATGCAGTTTATATCATCAGTGTATTCATGCATATGTGAGTGGAAATATGGCATACTAATGCATTTAAAAAATAATAAAAGTAGTTAGATGTTGCTTCCACCATGATGGTTTATTCAGTTTTCCCAAACTGGGCTGCTGAGGAGATTGGAAAAAAGACGAACAAATACAGAAAACCAGAAAGCAGACCTCAGATGGAGGACAATTGACAATGAGCAGGCTCTATGCATTTATTTTCTAGGCTTTTACACCAAAGGGATTCATGGTAAAAAAGTTATTCTAAAACAGAACCAAGGAAAAAGGCTCAATTGCAGTTATCAGCTTGTGCCCACAATTCTCCACTTAGGCTGGCACCTGAACCTTAGATCATGAACTGATAAACTCTGTTTCAATCATGGAATTTCCCTTTGAATTGGGTGTCACCAGGCAACTGGGCAGAATTCTCAGCACCTTTATACTGCCAAATAACAAGGAAAGTGCTAGTCTCTTTCTCTGGGTTATTCAAAGGCTCATAATTCATTCACTGCTCCCAACATCTCCCCCTTTTTAAATTTTTAAATTTGTTTTAATTAGTTGTATGTGACAGTAGAATGCATTTATGCACTTTGATATATCATACATAGATGGGATATAATTTCTCATTTTTTCTGAGTGTACATGTTGCAGAATCATATTGGTCATGAAGTCACATGTATACATACAGTAATAATGTCTGTTTCATTCTACTTTCTTTCCTATTCCTACATCCCAATCCCTTCTCTCCCATCACTTCCCTCTACCTAATCTAAGGTAATGCTACTCTTCCCTAGTGCCCCCCACCTTAATGTGAATTAGCATCCACATATTAGAGAAAACATTCAGCCTTTGGATTTGTAGGGTTGGCTTATTTTGCTTAGCAAGATATTCTCCAACTCCAACCGTTTACTGGCAAATCCCATGATTTTACTCTTCTTTAAAGCTGAGTAATATCCCATTGAGTATATATACCACATTTTCTTTATCCATTCATCTATTAAGGGATACTTAGGTTGGTTCCATAGTCTAGCTATTGTGAATTGAGCTGCTATAAACATTGATGTCACTGTGTCACTATATTATGATGATTTTAAGTCCTTTGGGAATAAACCAAGGAGTGGGATAGCTGGATCAAATGGTGGTTCCATTCCCAATTTTCTGAGGAATCTCCATACTGGTTTTCATAATGGTTGCACCAATTTGCAGTCCCACCAGCAATGTATGAGTATACCTTCTTCACCATGTCCTCACCAACATTAATTGTTGCCTGTATTCTTGATGATTGCTGTTCTGACAGGAGTAAGATAAAATCTTAGAGTAGTATTGATTTGCATTTCTCTAATTGCTAGAGATGTTGAGAACTTTTTTTTATATATATTTGTTGATCAATTGTATTTCTTCTTCTGTGAAGTGTCTGTTCAGTTCTTTAGCCTAATTATTGATTGGTTTATTTGGGGTTTTTTTTTGGTGTTAAGTTTATTCAGTTCTTTATATATCCTAGAAATTAATGCTTTATCGGAGGTGGATGTGGTAAAAATATTCCCCCAATCTGTAGGCTCTCTCCTCATGTTATTAATTGTTTCCTTTGCTGAGAAGAAGCTTTTTAATTTGAATCCATCTCACTTATTGATTCTTGATTTTACTTCTTGCATTTTAGAAGTCTTGTTAATAAAGTCAGATCCTAGGCTGATTGATTTTTTATTTAATTAAATTTTTATTTAATTTAATTGGCTATTTGAAGTTCTCAGATTTCTTTCCAGAAGATACAGCATCTTGTTTTCATAACACAATAAATAATTAGTAGCAAAGATATATTTCCAAAAATGTACCATAGTGAATATGTTAACATATTCCACATATTAAAGTCATTTAAATCATGAAGTATTTGTTTAGCAGGCCATGCAGAATCCATAAACATGATGGTTAGAGACTTAGGGCCTCCCTGCTTTTTGACAATCTGTCCAGGATATGTATCAGGGTTTTCAGTTATCCATGTGTTGACAGGTTGGGATTCTGGGTTCTCAAAGGCTTCTTGACTTTCCAGTGCTTCCTTCTCATCATCTTGTTCCTGGTTGGTGGGTTCAGGATCAACACCTCTGGCTGGAGCCCTAATTGCCTGAACCTCCATGATTATGACAGGAGAGCTCAGGTACCCAGATGAGTCAAGCCACACCTTCTAGAAATATACACGCCTTTACCCCATTATCACTGAATCTTGTCCATTTTGGGGGATACTATGCCTCTTAAGTTCTATTAAAGATACTTAATATATTCTTTATTGTTGTTTCTTTTAAATGCCCAGAAATGGCCATACTTTGGTTATCCTGTTTTTGCTAGGTTGTCAAATTACCTTGTTCCTATATATTGTTAAGAGTCTGCTGAGTTCCCTCAGGAGGTCACTCTTGGAAATTTGTGAGCAGCCTCTTAGTCTCTTTAGTATCATCTGCCACAATGGGTCACTGTCTCCTTGATGTAGTGACTTCCCTTGGAAGCATCAGGGATGTCTCCTTCTCCAATGACCCTCCTCTTTTGCAGCATTTGCATTGGTTGCCTTTCTGTTTTACAGGGTCTCATGGATCTCCCTGATCAGAAGGTAATGTAGACCAGAGTTGCAAAGCCCTAATAGAAGTTCCCTTGCTCCATGGGTTTAGGCTGACTCATATGGTCAGAGCCAAATATTGGCTATTTTTTTTCTTGACCTTTTCACTTTCTTAACTTTAATCTCCTTGGTCTTAAACATCCAGCAAGCCATTTTACCCATTCTTAAAGAGTACTGGGTTTTAACTTTAATGTCTGTAACTTTACAGCCATTTTTCTTTCTATTCATTTGGCGTCGGTATTAATACTGAAATTTAGGCTTACATTCTGTCTGTTTATAGATGATGGCCTATTATCTCAAATTAACTCAGGATGTGATATTGAAAGTTGCATTTCTACAAAGCACTAACAGACAACAGTTAAACTTTACAAGAAAAATACAAAATGAAATTAACAAGAGCAAACATATTGAGTTTGTATAATAGATATAAACTGAAAAATATAATTTTTGTTATCTCAAATTTTTACTTAGCTAAACATAATATTTTTATTTATTTCAATAGCACAGCAATTATTATAACAAAAGTATATTTTTAACTTAATTTTAAATGAATTGAATGGTTATCTTAACATGGAATATGATGAGAGGCAGAGTCTTAGGTGAGGTGTCCCCTTGACAAATCTTATGTCAAGTATTTTATTTTTGAAACTGACTTTGGTCTCTTTTTAAAATATTATCTTATAGAGGTTTTATATATTATTTCTTGAGTCTACATAAATCAGTTAACACAACTTAATACCACATAAATCAAGCAAGAGAGCTTTTATCTCTTTTTGTGGGAATGTGGCAAGATGTTGTTACAACCCATATTGTCAAACTCTAAATAAACCTGCTTCTCCTTATTACATATTTTAAAAATGCATTTAAGTTTATATCTCAGTGTAGGGAATAACACAAGATTTTATGACTTATAACAGAGTATTTTTATCTAATTATAAAATATTAAATGACATAGATTTTTACTAAATTTGTTAATTTTATACAAGTTTGTAAGAGACCACTGCTACAGAGAAATTTAGTTTGGAGAACACCAGCTTGGTAAAATGTTCTTCTAAATCTTATAGTTTAAAGAATTGTATATTTGGAAGATATGGATATATTTAATTCAAAAAGAACACAGTAATTGTAGCAAAATTACACTGATATTTTTATATTAACCAAGTTTAACTTTTAAAGGAAAATTTAGACCTTCTAACGTAGGGTCTTAATGTACTCTAAAATAAAACTTGTTGTTTAACCAGAATTGTACAAACTCTAATTCCTTTAAAACAAATTGCTCTAACAGATTAAATTTATACCAGCACATCAATGTTTGCTCATAGGAGAAAGACTTGAATGGCTTTAATTATGATAATTATATATATAACCTATTCAGTTACACACACACACACTTTTGAAATTTACTCTTCACAAACCCCTTTGTAACTTGCTGAGACATTCTACAATTTAACCACAAAAATACTTTCTCACCCAGAAACATTTTCTTTTCCTTCTTCTTTGTATAGTAAAATACTTTTCCATACCTATAACTTTGGTATTTCTCTTTCCTAGCTATTGACCCCTTTTTAAATTTACATTCTGAAATAATCTTAGGAATTTCTGAATTCAGACAAATTACTCCATTTTAATAAGATGAAATAGTGTGCTATTACAGCACCTAACTGAAACATTCTGAAACTTTTATTTTAAGCAGTTAGCACTTTAACTTTGTACACTAATTAGATGTTTCTAATAAACACATTAATGATTAATCCCATTCATGTTAAATCTAATTTAATTATTTTTAAATGTGAAAATCAAGATATCAGACAAGTATAGTTACAAGTACTAGCCATCTCTTCCTTGTTAAAGAAAAATCCTTGATGAAATGGATATTACATTCTATAGATTTCATAGAAAGTAAATTATATTAATTGACCACCTAGAAAAACTTGTGAGTTATTAATTTTAAAGACATCTTTATTTTATCTGTTTACCCAGTTTAAACTGAATTTGCTTTTAAATCACATAAATCAAATATATATATATATATATGTATATATATACATATATATACATATATATATATATATATATATGTATATATATATGTATATATATACATATATAGATCCATATTTTAATTCAAATTTGTGAGCACTCATTCATTTATATGCCAATTTTAATATAATGTACAATACATATGTAGACAACAATACAAAACACTAGACCAGTATGCACACATACACAATAATACTGCACAAACTATTGCAAAATGGTACTATGAATATTTCAAAAGAATAAAATTTCCTTTGAGAAATTGATATAATGTAAACTTCTTGAATAATGGCTTTCTGTTTTTGTTGTTGTTATTTGTCATTGTTTTTTTTTTTTTTCCAGTAATGGGTATGAACATTGGGATGAGTTGCATTTGATCTACATCCCAAGTTCTTTTTTTTATTTTTTTGAGACAAAGTTTCACTAAATTACTGAGGTAGGCCTCCAACTTTCCATCCTCCTGCCCCAAACTCCAGAGTCACTGGAATTGGAGGTGTGCACCATTGTACCTAGCTTAAGTATTTTTGAATGAAAAATAATTCATACTGATTCTGAGTTGGGCCAATGAAATCGTATTATATATAATTCAAACAGAATCTGGAAATAAGGATTTGTACATTTCTACTTTCTGTCTCTCCTGCTGATACTTCCATGAGAAGTTGCCTGTAAGGATGTGAAAGATCAATGAAGGAAATTTAAATCATTATAGCTTAGGCTACCCTCAGCAAGACAGCTGTTAGCAGATGCCACCCAATTAAGTACAGATGATTTAGTGAGCCAGGTCATGATTTTCTAGGTCTGGCTAAGAACAACAAGCAGACTCCCCACATGTCATGAACATTATGATAAATACATAGATGTTTACTTCTTATTCCATTGTTATCATTTCTTTCTAATATGGTTTTTTAAGGCCTCTCTCTCTCTCTCTCTCTCTCTCTCTCTCTCTCTCTCTCTCTCAAGAATGGCCATAAGCCAATAAAGGCACTTACTTCTTAGGAGAGCTCTGACTAGGGAAAGTTATGTTTGGATGGGTGTGTTGTCAGGTGAGACACAATGAGCAAGTGAAACCAACATGCATGAAATTAAAGAAATTTATTACTTACAGGTTCCAGGCAAGTTATAGATGCCTCCTGGAGGCTGACGAGAGAGAGAGAGAGAGAGAGAGAGAGAGAGAGAGAGAGAGAGAGAAGGAACCTGTGGAATTATGTCTTTATTAAGATCCATTATAGCATTAAGTTTTATCAAGGTCTGCAGCTGTGGGGGTGTATGGGTTTTCTGTCAGTGATATGAGAAACACAGTACATCATAATCACACAGGGAGGGTGAAATTTAAGTAGGCCCAAAATGACCTGCTATGACTGGGTTTATCATGTCTAAAAAGGGATGCTGAGGCAGGAACTATATACACGGAAAAAGGAAAATAGTTCATCACAGATTTGCTGGGAAAACCTAAATTTTAAAAAAGAGTTCTCCCAAGTGCTTTGGACATGCATATAAAAATAAGCAACTTTTACATAGCCTATTGTGTGTGTGTGTGTGTGTGTGTGTGTGTGTGTGTGTGTGTGTGTGTGGTGTGGTGTTGGGGATTAAATCCAAGTCCTTGTGCCTGTTAAGTAAATACTCTACCTCTGAGCTACAGTTCCAGCCTTTTGCATATCCTTAAAGTGGAAATACCACTTAGAAATTCTTTATTGGTTAAAAATTCATTGCTATAAAGATGTTTAGGATAGACTTATTTTTGAAATTATAGTAGGAAATGTTATTAAGAGTAAAATATTAAATGCCATATAATGTTCTTAGAATTTTAAAAATTCTGCACTTATTTATATTTCTGTAGTCATCTGACAAAACCTTTCAACCTCACACACTTTCATAATATTTACTGTTTAGTTTTCAATTTAGTCTCCACTAAATTCAACTAGGGATAACAATTTTAGTACCCTAATTCATCCAGATTTTGAACCTCTTGATACAGAAAATGTGTCATCAGTTTGTCTTCCACTAACTGAATTCTTGGTATTATTAAGTATTAAATTTTTCAATGATTGGGCTGGGGATGTGGCTCAAGCAGTATCGAGCTTGCCTGGCATGCACGGGGCACTGGGTTTGATCCTCAGCACCACATAAAAATAAAAAATAAAGATGTTGTGTCCACTGAAAACTAAAAATAAATATTAAACATTTCTCTCTCTCTCTTTCTCTCTCTCTCAATGGGAGTTCATAACCCAATTGATTCTAATTTATGAAATATGATTTGTCATGAGCTTTGTAATGTTGTGAACAACCAATAAAAAATAAATAAATTAATTAAAAAAATAAAAAATAAAAATAAAAAAAAGAAAAAAAAAAGAAATTTCAATGATTAAATTTAAAATAAATTCCAAAGTACTTCCAAAAGCAATTAGGATTTGCCATTCAGTATGGTGGCAAAAAAAAAAAAAAAAAAAAAAAATGGGACAAAAAGAGTAAAAACTGCATTTTAAATTGAGAAAGCTTTTGTAAAGTAAATACCAGAGATAGTGTTGATAACAATGATAAATAACAATATGGAACTCTTTCTAATTTTCAGGCACTGTTTTAAATAAATTTCATATGATAGCTTATTTGATATTTTCTACATATTAATTTATGCAATAAGTACAAGCCACAAGCATTACATCCATTTTCTAGATGAAGAGGTTGTAGGGGATTTAAACATTTGCCTACAGTCGTGTGATGTGGCAATGGAGCTGGGGTTTGTACCCAAACTATCTGGATCGAGTATTGACACTTGGAAAATATCCTGGATAGTGGAGTGAATGGCTAACTGAATGTGCAAAGATGCAAGAATATCATGGTATGTGGAGAGATTTAACAACTTTTAGAGACTCACTGAGTATCTACTTGATGAAACACATATAAGCATTTTTTAATGTTTATCGATAATTCATAATAGCTGAAATAAGAAATAACTCAAATGTCAATCAATATAAGAGTGAAAATCATATATATTTATTTTTATTATTTATTAATTTAAAAATATTTTTTAGTTGTAGTTGGACACAATACCTTTATTTTTATTTATTTTTTTTATGTGGTGCTGAGTATCAAACTCATTGCCTCTCACATGCTAGATGAGCGTTCTACCACTGAGCCACAACCCCAGCCCCTAAAATCATATATTTAAATGCTGCAGAAGAATAAAAAAGAAAAAAAAATCTGCTGAAGCCCAGGCAACATAGATGAATCAGAGAAACCTTATTTTGACTAAAGCCAAACACAAACATATGCATACTGCATTATTCTATTTATATAAATATAAAAATAGACAAAATGTATCTCTGTTATTATAAATTAAGACTGGTTACCAATGTAGGAAAGGTAAGAATTGAATAGAGTTGGGTACAAGGAAACTTTCTTCATTTCTAGACAAATTCTGTATTATAGGTAGTAGATACGGAAATATATACAAATGTAAATTTAATATTTGTGCATTTTTCACACCTCGAAGTATACATTTAACATCTCAGTTGTAAAACACAATTCTATCTACTGGTAATACACATAGTTTGTGTGTTATGTATTTGAAAAGGAGATTTATAAAAGCTGATAAGATTGTGAGACATTTGAAAATAGGAGTGAAATATGCAAATAAAACAATTATAATTATATATACACAAAATCATATATGCCTCAAAACAAAAATCTCATTTTGATCAAATGTAATTTAATATTTTAAAAATTTCTTAGAGGAATTAAAAGAACCAAACTGTGTGAACAGATTGGGGTATCATTGAACTTTTAACTAAAGCTTTTAATTTTGAATTCATGAACATATTTTTTTCTCAATATTTTCATATCATTCATATGTTTGCACATCTGTTTGTTATCAGCTTTTAACATCGCACATGACATAAATATTAAATTAAATTATAGAAGCAGATCACATATAATACACTTATAAATGTCATTATAACAAATATTAGGGAAATTGAAGTGAACTGTCTGGCTGAGCAAATTGTGTGCCTTACATCTTTCTATTTGTCTAGAGTGCACTAGTAATGAAGGTGAGAAACAACTTTCATCTAACATGCAGCTTATTTTAGGTCAAGATTTTTGATATTAGTCTATGCTTTTAAAAACAAATCTTTGTAACTTGAGGAAACAATGGATAAAACCAAAGGAGACTAGTTCATCAGGCTTTCAGGTAAGTGGAATTTATTTTGTAATTCCATCATGTTTTTAAAATATCCTTCCTTCACTCAGTTTACAATCATTTATTGAATAATAATTATTACAAGATACTTATTTCTGGGTTCTGGGTCCCAGTTCAGATATTTACTAATGTACAAGATGATTCTTGTAATCTTAACATTGATGTATTCCCAAATAAGGCTTATCTGAGGTTTGTCACCTTTTTATGTAATATTAGAATATCTTACCCACTTTAATGTTGAGATGTTTCAATGACATCACATATGAAAATGCTAGAAAACTAAGAAATGAATGAGATTTTCCTGGTAATAGAAATATAATCAGGGCTAAGGTTGTAGCTCAATGTTACAGCACTTGCCTAGCACGTGTGAGACATTTCGTTTGATGCTTAGCACCACATAAAAATTGATAAATAAAATATAGGTATAAGAATTTTAAAAAAGGGGCTGGGTTCTGGCTCAATGTTGGAGCATGTGCCTTGTACCTGTGAGGCACTGGGTTTGATCCTCATCAACACATAAAAGTAAATAAAGGCATTATTTATGTCCATCTACAACTAAATTTTTTAAATAAAAATAAATATAATCATAACAAATTTACTAAAATATTTGTACACCCCCCAGACACTTCAGTCAGGATATTTTTACTATGCTGGGGCTGTCACATATGAAAGCATCAGAGCTCTACTCTGCACATTAATACTGTTATAAGTGAACTTATAAATTATATTTACTATATAGATGATATAACATTTCTAAAACACATGGTCAAAATAATATGGGTTGTATTATTAATGGGAGACTTAATGACAATTCTTGCAAGTCCTTTTTTAAAAGTTTGAGGCTTCCTAGGGAAAGGACATTATACCATTAATGCACCCACTTTGCTAAGGAAGAGCTCTAATTAGTGACATCTCATTTACAAAACGGTTCCATGCACACTATTGACTTCAGCTGCATTTTGATGCTGACAGTTTGCCCACCAGGGAAATGTAAAAACACCATGTGAAGATAATAGGGAACACAACATAAAAATCGCCACAGCGAGCACTTGTCAATCTGACCCTGACAGGCCATACATATTGATTGGCTGTTGCTGGCAGAAGAATAAGCTGCCAGGACACTAAGACAAGTACAGGTGGATAGAACAATCCACATATTACACTTCTTTAAATGATGCACCAATCTAGAATGACTGCTGCTTGGGATTGTGAGTTTAACTCATGATGACTGTAAAATGGAAATTGCCTCTAAGTCTTTATGAAGAGGTAGCAATAAAGTTACATTCAGCCTACAGTATCTGAAGGAAAATTGCTGTCACTGGTAATAGGATTTATAGCTATCATTGCCATTGTAGATAAATCCATGTTTTTGACTTCATGACCATTGAAACATAAAAATTAAACCTTTTCACCATGGTCAAGTCTTTTGTAATAAATGGTAAGAGCCGGTTATGATTGTTATCAAGAAGCTATTTCTGACTGCATTTCTTGGGGGAAGAAACAATTTTTAAGCATCTCTAAAATTTTATTTACAGTTAATTGGATGCTCCATAGTAAAGAGATCATGAATTGATTTATGAAAAGAGCTTCCAGAGGCCATAGCTGGGCTCTGTGCCTTTGGTCTGAGTGTTCTTTGCTTTTATTCTTGTTGTTAATGCATTCGATGAGGACACTTTTGTTGATAATAAGCTTAAAAGACATTTACTTTACTTTGCTTACATGTTTGCTGCGGATGTTGGAGCAGAATTTTGCTGAATGGCTTGGCTGCAAACCAAAGACAGCATCAAATGCTTCCTTCGAATTATTCAGGGAATTTATGTGAAGTAATAAATACAACTACAGTTGTATTGAGCCTCAGTTGAAAGCCTTACAAAATACCACCTTGAGAAATTATATCCCATTAGGAAGTGAATATTAGTTTTGCCAAGGCACAATGATAGAAATCTGAAATAATTTTCCAGATAATATATATATAGATTATTCAGAGTGGAAGTTCTAGTTAAAATTAGAGAACAAGATTAGAATTTTTTTTGCCCTTTTTCCTAAATGAAAGCAAACAAAGTAAAAATCTGAAACATCTGTAAAAATACCTCTAAAAATGGGGTAAATTTTTGAAATAAAACGAATGCTGTGCATGCCTTTTTCTAATTTTAGAGATAACATTGATAAAATTCCACATATTGTTTGAAATATTCTAATTGTCTTTTGCATGGTAAACCAAGTATTTCCATTTTCTATAAGGGAAAATAGGAAAATAGGAAAGAATGATGCATTACATGTTCATTGATTAGAATTCCATGATGCTGCAGGGGGAAAGGAGAATTGAGGACTCATATCAGCCTTCCAATCTGTTCTCTTCTTATGTATTTGTGTCAAGGAAATATTCTCATCTCAACGTATCAGTTTTTCTTTAATAATGTATAGTCTTTCTCTCTTTTTTCTTTTATGTATTATAACATTTGTTATAGAAAATATAGCATCTTATGTGCTTTTAAATATCCTATGGTTTCACAAATAAGTCTTAAAAAACCAGGTTTCAAATAATCCCTTCTCTTGTACTTAAGTTGTTTACTTTTTAAAATCTGAATAATTTGATTTGTAGAAAACTTTCACATTTATATATTAAGCGACCTGAAATAAGAATAAAACACTAGCTTAATCTAAACTTAACAGATAAATGACCCTCTGTTCATGAGGTTTCTAATTAGCAAGGCAAATGTGGTAAAAATTAAAAAGTTGCCCTTTAGCATACAAATTTTAGATTTAGGTAAAAGTACATGCAATTTAAATTTTGCATTGGTTTTAATTCTCTTTAAGTTATATTGGCAAGTTTTGAATCATTTTGATCACTTCTCATAATTTTGTTTCAAATCAGTTTACTTGTCTCCTTCCACACTATCAGCAATTTAGTTCAAGTTACCTTTCCGTTACATCTCTTTTAATGAAAATCTCACGTAATTATCTTTTTCTTCTGTAGTCTTGCCTGTCTGAACCATGATTTGTATTTTGTACCCAGTATACAAAGTTTATCGTATCAACTCCTGGTTAAATTCATAGATTTCCAATTATCTTTGGGAGAAAATTTAGATTCTTAAAATTGCGAGTATCAATGGTGAGCTTGAAGAACTGATTCCACTAGGATACACAGGAAGGAGAATAAAGTGCTATCTGAAGGAAATTGAAACTAACAGAATGCTACTTGTCATCAAGCAGGATGGTACATCAGGTCACATGTGGGGGATCCCGCAAGCAGTTAGTGATGGAAATCCAAGTCGGTTCCATCCACAGGTAAAGGAGTTCTGAGGCTTCAGTAATCTGGAATAAGGTCTCAGCCTGACTTTAGAACGGGTATCTTATTCCAAATGAGGTCTGTGTGTTTTAGGTAAGGGATGAGCTTGATCTAATAAGTAGGTTCTTGGCAAAGGGAAAATGTACCAGGAAATTATCATCAATAATCTATAAAGTATTTATAAACCTTTAAATCAGTTATTTCCTTTGATATTTACACAATCAAAATGTGAGAAGTTGTAAAATGTGCCTATGGTCATTTAAGTAGCAAGTCAGCAATTCCAGTATTGATTTAAAATATGACAATTTCAAAAATCATGATTTTTCAACCACAGAAGATAATCTCTCAATAGGAGTCCCATTACAAGAAGAAACAATACATCAGTATGTTGAAACAAAAAGGGAATCTATAACTTCTCCCTAAATTCACCAATATGAGAACAATAAATCAACTCTTATAACAACCCAGTATCATTAATTATGTGCATGGATTACCATTTTGGTTTTCCATGATAAGCTCTGCTGGAAGAGTATAATTTTTTCCATCTACTCTGTGTATATAATTCCTTTCACAAGACCTGCTCAATTATAGGAATAAACTAAACCAAAATGGTTAACATATATGTAATCAGTCACAATGAGAAAAGGAAATCAGGTTAAAAAAAAAACAACAAAGGTTTGACTTAATCTCCTGCAATTATTTAGGATCTGTACATGGATGTGTGTACCTGACATAAACATGTGTCTTTTGCATATACATTAAAAAGGGTTTTAGACTGCCCTTTGCATTTATTTTGTGTGCATTTATTATATAGAAGAGTTGGCCTATCCCAACTAAAAACATCCTCAAGATGTAGGCTGCTAATCTTGAGTTTTCCTCCGTTATATTCACTATTTCCTCCTGTTTCTCTCTCAGTGCTGTGTTGTGTTTTTATCCCTATTTTTTTTCTTTTTCTTAACCAGTCTACTTTCCCTACTATATTTCCTTTTTAGGGCATGATTTCTCCTTCGTTGTCTGGCCTGTAGATATAGTATGAAACTATCTTACTTTTATAAAATAGCATTCCTGCTTTCCCAGTTTATACCCAGAAAGCAAATTATTACCATCTTCTGCATCATGGTAATCAGGAAGCCTCAGGAACCACAGCATCTACCTGAGTTGAGTCAAGGTGTTAAGGAAAATATGGCCCCTTATTGAGTCTTTATTTACCTGGCCAAATCCTTGGAATGTGTAATAATACCATCTTATAAGTCAAAGGATCTTTGGAGATGTGATTAAATAGAGGATTTTGAGATGAGGAGATTGCATCGATACCCAGTCAATCTGCCAAACACATACACTCTCAAAGAAGAGGTAGCAGGATATTTGACATATACATAATTACTGAGAGTGTACATGAAGAATATTAAACCAATTTAAACAGGATCATGATCATTCACTGGTCTAAATCATCTAAAACCTGCCAATATATTTTACAGAGAATTGAAAATAATGTAAATTTTAAACTACCAATAATTTTAGCTAAATCCAACAACAATGGGACAAAACACAACTTTCTGTTTTTAAACCAGATTGACCTTATTAAGTGGAAGTGACATAAAGCCCTAAGAATCATTGTTCTATTAAATTTAGTTTAAATCTACAAGTGTATGTTTATTTTCCTATGAGACCTGTAAGTTCATACATGAATTGAACACAATATGTATGAATAGTCCTTGATTGATGTGTGATTTGAAATGAGCATGTTTCTGACATAGACTTGAATCTGATAAATGTGGTGATATTGTTGTTGATGCTTTTAATTACCTATTTTCAGCCATTCTATGTCATTACTATGACTCAGAAATTATAATAACCTTTGGAATCTACAACATAAATTCTCACAGGGAAAAATCCTGAGAATTTTGAAGGAACCCTAGTTATTTTCTTTATTGCCTTGTTTAATCCCATGCTTAAAATGAAATATCTTTCAAACAGGTATTTTATGAAGATGACATTTTGTCATGTATATATTCTCATTTTCTCTCATCTGACATGCTCTGTTCCATTTTTTAATCAAAACATATCACTGTAACTCTCCAAATCTTAGGTTCAATGTCATTGATGAGCATGAAGTTTTCTTGTTTCATTGTTCATCTTTGTCAAGAATAGGCAGATAGCATTAAAATATCAGATTTAATGAAGCTCACTCTGAAATTTCAGAGAATAAGTGAATGTGATAAAAATTTAACTCTTCTATAGTATTGGTCAAAGATGAGAAAATGGTACAACCAATTATTTAAGTTATAGCCAACTTGAATGGAAGACATAGATGCAAACAAAGTATAGCCAACACCCAGAGTCCATTTCTATAAAGAGAGCTCCTGGGTGGAGAAAATGACTTGATTCTGAAGGAGTGGCATTAAAATCAGTTGACAAGTCTTAAAATGTCTCATCATCTTTTTTTAAAAAAAATAATAGATCTCTTTCTTTCTAGAACAATATACTCTTCATACTTAAACTTTGATGAAAGAATGTAAAACATAACTACTTCACCTTGTTTTGAGATTAAATTTCTTACCCTGTTGCTGGTCCTCTGGAATAGGTATATGTATCTACTCATGTCCTGATCATGTGACTTGCAATGGGGCAGAATGAGGATGCATGCCCAGATTAGGCAGTTGTTTCATGACAAAAACAGGGCAGCAGGCAGATAGAGTGATTCAGAAGTAAAAATTTACCTAGCATATTATACCCAGCAAATCAGTAATCATTTAGCATTAAAAAGCTTGCTTTCTGCTGGGTAAGGTGGCACATACCTGAGGCAAGAGGATCAGCAAGTTAGTGAGGAGCTCCTGTCTCTAAATAAAAATAATAAAAAATATAATGGGCTGGGGATGTGGCTCAGTAGTTAAGTTCAATTACCAGTACCAAAACAAAAACAAAAACAAAAAACTTGATTTTTCCAGAATTATATTGGCAATGATAAGAGATATTTAACAATTTTCTCAAATTATACAATCTTTTATCTCTATATTATTGACAAAGAAAGTTTGATTTTTTAAAAAATTTTTTTTTTTGGTACCAGGGATTGAACCCAGGGAGTTTAGTCACTGAGTCATTTCCCCCATATTTTATTTATTTTATTTATTTATTTTTATTTTGAGACAGGGTTTTGCTAAGATACTTAAGGCCTTGACTTCAATTGCTTCCTTGCATTTCATTGAATTTTTTTTTACTCAACTGTACATTCTTAAATAAGACATTTTATTATTTATTTTATTTTTATTTTATGGTCCTAGGGATTCAAACCCAGAGGTGCTTTAACACTGAGACCCCAATCTTTTTGTTTGTTTGTTTGTTTTAAACAGGGTCTTGTTAGGTTGGTAAGGCTGGCCTTAAATTTGTAATCCTCCTGTCTCAGTTTCCCAAATTGCTGGGATTACAGGAATGTGCAACAATGGCTAAACAGAGGATTTTTAAAGTTCAGTGTTTTGAGAATTTTATTTTACATCTTGTTTAGGCTATTATTTCTCTCTCCATCCAACCTTTTCCCTTGCAACTTATTATTGCAATTAATTAACAATTGGAGATATTTAGCTTGCAGAGTTTTCTACAATTGGAAAACTGTTGATTGCACAGGTCACCATGTCCCTCTGCCTTCTAGATATTATAAACATTCTCAGCCAAATCAAAGACTTGACTATGTTCAGGTTTATCTCAACAGATTATCAGGAAACACATGATGGTTAGTAATTTTTTTTCTCTTTTTGTATCATGGAAGCTGATAATATAGTGACCCAATTGATTATTTCACAGGATATTGTGATATGCTGATTTCCTAATTCTAATAATTTTTTCATTACTTAGCTACATGCTTCTATAGAGAGATGTTTCCCCTATTTTACCATTTGTATAGACATTTAAATAATTTTTAAAAGGCACGATAAATGCTTGGTTATTTTCCTTTATTTTTCAGTTTCCAAGATAATGAGTTTGTTCCCTATCTTCCTATAACTGTAGCCAGTTTTAGTATTACCATAAATTCATTAATTTAAACTATCTGATGAGTTTCAATAATTTTTAATTGTTATATTTATTGAAATTAAAACTCTCCCATTATTTGTCAGGCAGGGCCTCCTCAAAGTGGCTCCTGAGAGCTATTTACGTGAACATAGTAATCTTTGAAAAGGTCTTCACAGTCTGGTATTACTGTTCCAAGATAAGCCTGGACTTTTCCTGCCCAGACCTGAAATGATCCATCTTTCCATGATACCATGATTGGTTTTAGCATGGAAAGCTGTGTCTAAACTGTAATCAGGGTACTAGGAGTGCTTGCTTATATTGAGTCTGTCATTGCTATAACACCTTTATGGTGGACACCAGAAAATATTCTTACATCTTTAAAATGTAAAATTTTTAATTAATTAAAAATTAATTAAAAATTTTAATTAATTAAGATAATTGAAATTTAATTCTTAAGGACTTAATTTAACATCTTCTATATTAACTGTCTATTACCTTTTTCCAAACTGAAAATCCTGGTTCTCAAAGACCCAAAGGCTACTAATGTTAGAGTGATGATCTATTACTAATTTTTTTAACCACACATAACATACAAAGTAGAATTACAGTAACAATGCAGAGACTACTACCAGGGAAAGAATGACTGAAACAAACAATATTTTCATTTATTCTCTCTCCCCTATGTTTTATTAATACAATTTTAATTAACAAATGATATGTGTCATAAAGTAGAATGTGATGCTTTCATATATGCATACATCATAAAATGGTAGAATTGAGCTGATTAATACATTTGTCACCTGCTTACCTGTCATTGAACACTTACATGGTGAGTGCATAAAACTGTCTCCTACTCTCCACTCTCCTTTTTTTCTTCAGCATTTAATCTTGAATTTACACTTCAATCCTCTCATTGTTCTCTGAGTAAACACTCTGATTGTCTAAATCACTTTGTTTACTATATGTCTGAAGACCAACTAATAGAAATAACAGGTACTGAGTTCTTATATACGGATAAGTTTATGCTTTTTGTTCTTGAAAGTCACTTTTCCTGAATGTGAATTCATGGCTTATGTTTTCTTTAGTTAAGAATCTTAAATATGTTATTCATTTTCCACTGTCATAAAGCTGTTCTTTCCATATATATCTTTGGTTCTCTTTGACCATAAGTAAAACATTTTTTTTTCATTTTCTTTAAAGTAATATTACTCAAACATGTCTTGGTTTTAGTTATGCTCTTCCTTTGTGATTTCAGTTTTTTCCTCCTGTTTCTGTAAGTGTCCTTTCACTCTATTTGTTCTGTTTCCTTGATTTAGTGTTCTTCTTCAGTACTCTTATTTTTTTCTGGATAATGACTCTCCCTTGTCTTCCTTTAATATTTATCAATTTTTCTGGAATGTTTTATCTTTAAATTTTTTATGTAGATAATTTTAGATTCATGGGCAGTCCTATGTTCTTTCAAAGATATGTAGGGATATATATCCACTACTTAGGGTAATTATCTTGAAAGTCAACTTTACTTGATTATATGTATCAATAATTATTTTTAAAATTCTTCTAAGAAAATATTTCACTATTTATTTAATAAATTGTTAATAAGCATTTGAATTGTTTGCAACTTTTTTCTACCATAAATAAATTTGTACTAAAATAATCTGGACAGAAATATTTATACATGCTTTAATTTATTTGGGATAAATATTCAAAAATGGAATTACTGAGTCACATGATACATGTATGTTTGCTTTCTGAAAACAGAAACAAGCATTTTAACAAAATGACAATACTATTTTAAATCTCCACCAGAAGTGTGGGGAGGTTCATCATACCTCCTTCCTAACTAACATGTGTCTGGTCAATCTTTTTAATTTTACTTTTGTTTACTTGGGAAATAATTCCCCCTCTCTCTCTGTCTCTCTTGTTTTTTTTCTTTTTTTTTTTTTTTACTATTTCTTTAAGTTGAAATCCTAAATAATCAATTTGATATTTTCATTATTTCAAATAATAAAGCTTAGTACTATAAATATCCCCCATTACAACTTTAGAGACACTGACACATTCACACACACATAAACACACACACACACACAGAATTTTCATTTTCATTCAGTTCACAAAATGTTCTAAATAATCTCATGATTACTGTCTTTCATCCTTCAAAAATTCATTTTCAAATTTCGGATGATTTTCTAGATATTGTTTAATTCTTCTATTTTGGTCACTGAATATATTCTCTAGTTTGAGTGCCTTTTAATATATTAAAATTTTATTATGGTCCAGACTATAGTCTATCTTTATTAGTATTCTAAGTTTACCAAAAATGTATTTTGTATTTTGTGTATTTTGCCATCACTGGATGGAATATCTTAAAAATGCTCATTTCAGATTGGTTGATTGCATTGTTCAGATCTTTAAGCCATTTAATAATGTTCTGTACTAATATTCTATCAATTCTTGAGAAAAATTTAAATCTTCAACTATTGTGAATTGATCTTTGAAGTTTTGTCAATTTTTCTTCATGTATTGGATAGTTATATTTTTAGATGCAATTATATTATTATGTTCTTTGTTAAATTGCTCCCTTTATTATAAAATTATTTCCTAGTCCTTGATGATATTCCATTTGAAATCTACTCTTCAGATGTGAAAAAGGGTGTTACCATGGTACATCTTTTTGCCATTCTTATTTTTTTTTAAGTTTAAATTCTTGGAAAAGAGTAGGATTTTTTTCCTTCATCTTTTTTTTCATTGTTTTTATCATGAGGTTAACTCATGCAAAGTAGTGAAGTATTTCTGAATATTTAATTGTGGGGAGGGCACTTTTTGATTAAATAAAGAATATCTAGTACATCTTTGGGTAACTTCTTCTCAGTTTCCTGGTCAAGTAGCTCCCAGAAAAACACTCAATCCAAAGTTGTTTTAAATCTCCCTTTGTTAATTAAAAGTCTGTGCAGAATGTAAAGCAACTTAAATAAAAATGAACCCAAATCAAGTAGATTGGGGTCTATGTCAGTGCTCAAAACTTCCAGCAAGAATGTAAATAGGAATACTGAGTGGTTGATTTTCTGATTTAGTTTACTGAAATTATTTTTCAGTTAACATGATAGATATTTCCAAAAATCTAATATCATAACTAGATTACTGGGTTATTTAGGCATATGTTATACTCTCAAATTTCATTATACCACTTTACCTGTGAGATAAAGTCCTACAGGTAATAGAAATTCTCAGGCAAGAAAAGTTTAACTCAGTAGTCAGGGTTGTTCAAACTCTGCTTATTCCTAAGAAGGTCCATCATCCTGGGAGATAAACTCTGAGTCCTTGGAATATTTTGTCTGATAAGAAAGTTTTTGTATACCTGTGGCTTTTTAAGCCACACAGCACTAGTTTGATCAGATACCATATGCTAACAGTGTAATTTATGGAGAATGACCACCTTTGCTCTGGTGTGGGACACTGAGTAGTTGAGGTCAGTGTAACTTTGTGAGCCATCCCCAGGTAAAATCCTAGACCTCCAGATTCAAGTAAGCTCCCCTGTTGAACAACTCTACATGTTGTCACACACTGATGTTGGAAGTTTGAGCATCTTCACTAGGACAGAACACTTAGGGATTGAAACTTGGTTTCTCCTAGGATTGGTCCAGGGTGCTATTTCCCTCTTTTAATTTTTTAAAAATATTTTTTACTTGTCAGTGGACTTTTATTTATTCATATGTGGTGCTGAGAATCAAACCCAGTGCTTCGCACATGCTAGGTGAGCTCTCACCACCAAACCACAAACCCAGCCCCATCCGTTTTTTAATTTTAATTTTAATCTTTTTATGTAATAGAACATGAGTATATCATGGATATGAAACCTTTACTGAGTACTCTGTGTCCTAGTTAATCATGAAGTCAGGTTAATTATAGACAGTTAGTGTCAGAAGTAGAGGTTTGAAGAACAATCCGGGTTCATTGATTTGCCTGAGCCCCACATATTAATATAAAACAGAATCAGATATCTGGTGGAAACAAAGAGATTACTACTTATTATAAATCCAAGTACCTGAGGATGTTTTGAATGGTTTGAAAATAGGGGTTTTGCATATGCAATCAGGTTAGGATTAGGTCATCCTGAATTAACCTACTACGAGTGGTACATTTTAAAGAAGAGAAAAATGTGGACAGACATACATAGTGAATTGTATGTGATGACAGAAGCAAAAGTTAGAGGGAAGTCACCTGGTGATTCAATTTTGTGTCAACTTGACATGGCTAAGGAATGCCATATAACTGGTAAATCAGAAGGAGGAGATAAGGTAAGGCAGATAGAGTGAATTCCTGGGCTCTTGGGTGATTTCCTGGGCAGCAGAGCACAAACAGCAGCTGTAAATTTTTTCCTGAGAAACTTACAAAAAGGCCATTTTTAAGTGAGGACCTACATGACCTGTAGTCCATAGGAATTAGGGACATACTTGACCTGGAATCCACAGCATCTCTAAAGAAAAAAAAATGCCTGATCAATGCTTTGATTGGGCTTAAGACTGCATAAGTACCTTGTGGACACTAGGCACCTTACCTAGGATGGGCAGCAGATTGACTTCCTTAAACTTATAGATCCATATAAACCCCTAGATAATAGACATCATGGGCATCCCTCTCTTGGAACCCCTCCTTCTCTGGGATATCTGCTTTCTTTCTATTACTCCAATAAATTCTATTATTTTACTCTCACTCTTGTGTGTGTGAATTTCATTTTTCAAATTCATGAGACAAAAACCTAACCCTATGTTCTGTGCTACACTGGAATAATACTGTTTCTGAGTGTGTGTGTGTGTGTGTGTGTGTGTTTGTTTCTGGAATGAATATCTGAGTAGAAAATAAAAATCTGCCTTACTATCCAGGTGTACAGGCATCAGAAAATCTGTTAAAGTCTAAGTAGAATAACAGGAAGAGAAAAGGCAAATTCTCTTTTTTTACTCTTTTAATGAAAGATCCATCTCCTCCTGACCTCAGACATTGGAGTTGGTGCTCTTGGCCTCTGGACTCTCCTCCCTCACCTCCAAACCTGGTCTTTAGTCCTCTAGACTCAAGCTGAATTATACCACTGGCTTTTTTGGTTCTCTAGTTTGCAGATGTTAGGTGGTGAGACTTCATTCTTCATAATCATGTTGAGTCAATTCCCATAAGAAATTTCTTTAGATGTATATATATTAGTTCTTTTTCTCTGGAGAACCAAGATGAATACATTATTGAAAAGCAAAGAATGTCAAGCAAAGAATGTCAAAAGCAAAGAATGAAAGGCAAAGAATGCCAGGAGGAGCTAAGGAAGGATTCTCTCCTAAGCATGATTCTACTAACACCTTAATTTGAGACCTCTAACCTGGACTTGTACATGACAAAAATTTTTTGTTGCTTAAAGGATTCCAGTTTTTACTCCTTTCTATAATGACCATGCTAAGAAAATAATAAACTACTTTAATGACAAGTTAGAAGTTGTAGTCCTAACACAAGTGAATGCTGCATACAGTAGTCCTGAGGTACCCAAGAAAAACAACAAACTAAACCCAAAGTTAGCAGAAGGAATAAAAGTCTAAGGATTGGGAAAGGAACAATGAAATGGAGAATGGAAAACAATAATAATACAAGAGATCGATAAAAGAAAGAGGTTTTTTTTTATTCACAAAAATAAACAAAGTTTATACTCCTTTAGCTAGACGAACCAGGAGAAAAAAGAGAGAAGACACAAATAAAATGAGAAACGAAAGGGGATACATTACAGCTGATTTTGCAGAAATAAAAAAAAGTATCATAAAGTTCATACAATAGTATGAGCAATTATATGCCAACAAAATAGATAGCCTAGGAGAAATGAAAAAATTCCCAGAGCCATACAACTTACCAAGACCGATTCATGAAAGAATTGAAAGTCTGAGCAGACCTACAGCTAGGAAAGAGATTGAGTCAGTAATCAAAAACTTTCTAACAAAGAAAAAGCCTAGGGCCAGATGGCCATACTGGGAAATTTGACCAAAAACTCAAAGAAGAATTAATGCAAATCCTCAAACTCTTCCAGAAAATTGAAAAGGAGGGATCACTTCCAAATTCATTTAATGGTGTTGAGCATTACCTTGATACCAGATTCAGACATATCAAAAAAAAATTAAAGGCCAATATCTCTGATGAACATAAATTCAAAAACCGTCAAGAAAATTGGAGCAGAGAATTTCACCAAACATCACCTTAATTTTTTAGACTTTTTTTTTTTAACCTGGTGTATAATTCTATGTCGACAGACTTTTATCTACTTTCAATATATTGTGCAATTATCTTCTTTCTTACATTATTTCCAATTGAAGAACTAGCTATTATCTTCCTTTTTGTTCCTCCCTATTAGTGTGTCTTTTTCTTTACTATTATTAAGATTTTATCTTTATCACTAGTTTTGAGTAATTATTGTAGGCCTTGGTTTATTTTCTTTATGTTCATTGTGCCTGGGTTTTATTAATCTTCTAGGACCTGTGAAATAATGTTTTTTTATCATTTTGGAAAATTACAACCCTTATTTAATCAAATTTAATTTTGCTCTTCCCACACCCCACTTTTTTTTTTTTGAGGGTCTGAAGTCATGTATTAGGCTGTTTCAATTGCCACACATCTCACTGATGGTCGGTTTCTCTCTCTCTCTCTCTCTCTCTCTCTCTCTCTCTCTCTCTCTCTCTCTCTCTCTCTTCTCTCTCTCCATCCCCCATTTTCTTTTGTTCATAATCCTGGTGTGTGTTTCTTTCCAGACTCCAGCTAGTCTCCTTGTTCGGTACTCAGCTGAATAGCTGATGGAACCTTTTTAAAGATCTTTAATTTCTGCCTTCTTTTCATTACTCTATGCTGTGAACTACAGGCACATGTCTCCCAGGACTTCATCTCCTCCTCATCTAAAGTCTCCCGAGGATTCTATTGGGCTCTTCCTGCATTCCCCGTTCTTATACCATTGCTTAGAAAAATCTGTCCAGATTCTAAGTGAGAAAAATCATAGTGTTCACCTTGTTTTTTTATGTCTCTGGGTTCACTAGATAAATAGATATAGATATAGGTATAGATATAAATATAGATATAGATATACACATATTTTTGGGGGGGTGCCTAGTATTCAGAAAGTACTGTTTCATCTAATTTATTGCTCATTATTAAATTATTTATGGTAGAAGAGTAACATCTCCTACTAAGGGAAAATCTTGTCCTGCTACATTCGGGTAAGTCTTGGTTACTTGCTTGTGCTTCCTCGTTTTATTGAACAAGCAGACTTCCTGGCTTATTTTATACTTTCCCTGTGCCAACCCAGGACAGTGGAGCCTTGGTTCCTTTCATGGAGGGTAGAATGGCAGAGGTGATATTCACTGTACTTATTGCTATTGAAGCATTGTTTCTTACATGCCCTCTTAATTGAATGAGCTAGGGAAGTTTTGCATGTATGGTTAATATAAGTATGTACATATGTACAATAGCAATAATGTATTTAACTATATTTAGATATTTGCAAAAAAATATAGAATTTTATGCTCTAATAGTGATACAATAACCATAAATAACACAGACTCCATTTGTATTAGTAATGTTAAATCTAGGTTAATAAAGTAAAGTACATGATTTATCTGGTCTGTAATACAGTAAAAACGTGTAAATATAAAAGTATATAAATGGTTTCAAGATAGTAAAGATTCCAAACATTTGTTTCATCTTTGGACTGATGGTATGCCTTTTATGTTTCCAAAGAGCATTGTACATTATTTAAGATATATTTCAAAATAAGTAATGAAAAAGATCAAGTATCCTGATATGTTCAATTACTTTTGTTCCTAGTAAAGTCTGTTTTTTTGCATGTTTAAAAACTCTATTTGCAAACAATGGCAAGAAAAAAAATGAACAATAATCTTTGTACCATCTGCAACATGGTACCTAAGGCACATTTCAGGCATATGCATGTCAGTGTCTAATATTTGCTTCACAGAACCCTGTGTTTACTTGTGTAGTGATTAGAGATGGAGAAAATTGCTTACAAAAACCTAAACTGTGGCCTGATTCCACTGTAACTTCATGCTATGTGGAGCTGTTTAAGTGAAATTATATGTGTGAGATAATACCATGAAAAGGTTGCGTTGAAAGAACTCCACAAAAACAGCAACTAGAAAAATAATTCCAACCCTGAATGAAGTGAAAATTTTAAAATAAAGGTAATAAAGAAACAGAAAATATAATTCTTCTACCAGTAATTTTTGAAAACTTCACCTCAATTCTCTTCTTCACACTTTATATTAAAAATGGCTGTCACAAACTGAGGATGCATAATAGTTTCTAATTTAAATTAGACAGATACCTTATCAGAAAAACAGTGTGAAAGTCTCTGGGAATGCAGTTACTCTGCGCTGCTGACTGGTGTGCTCACTACTGTCATTCACTCCAGGTACCACTTGGCCTTTCTGATGAACAAGCCCTCACATTTGAATTGTGTAAATGGCTTGAACTGCTGCTTAAAAGAATCCTTTGTTTCCTTTCCCCTTATCTGTCCATGAACAATATAACTTAATCACTATTGAATATCTAAGTCTTTCATCCATCATTTATTATCCTTCAAAGCTTACAGGATGGAGTTACCAGATAATTATTATATATAACACAACCATTTATAGCACCTTCTTCAAAGTCATTTGGCCCTGTCTTTGCAGAACAAATAATTCCAAATCTAGCTAGAGCACACTATTTTGCCAGATTGATAAACTAAGGAATAGATAAGCCATAATATCAATGGAATCTAAGAAGTGATAATTGTAAAATGGAATCCCAGAATCTCTTGCTCATTGAAATGAAAGAGCATAGGAAAAAGTTCCAATGTTCTTCAAAACCACATAAACCCAATGTCAGACATTACTTATTTGTTTTTAGTCTGCATTAAATTACAAATTAAATGTCGCAAGTTCCATTTATCCAAGGGCAAAAAATGCAATAATTGCAATAATTGCACATTTCACAGTTTTATTGTGTAGCATAGATATTAGGTTATATTAATTTATGAGACACATTTTGGTTCTCTTATCCGAGAATTCTGATGAGTAGCTTGGCTTATATTTTAAGTGACTTGTTTACAAGAGAAGTTTGAAATGCAAATATGTGAAAGTATTGATATCTATTTTACTGTAACACCATGAAAATGAAACCTAAAACAAGAATTAAAGTTTCCATGCACAACTCAATGATTTGGAGTGTGTTTTTCATGCACAAAACAATTAGAGGTGTAAGCTGAAGTCATTAACAAGTCATCATGGTTCAATTACTTGTGATTTGGCTTAACTGTGGTCTTGTTCTACATGAAGAAACTACCAAAAATATAGTTTATATAAGATTTAATGTGAAATTGCATTTTTATTTATGTAATTGAAAAAGTGAATATGAATTCATGCTTTGTCTATGTCAGATGTTAGCATTTTTATTTAAGAAGTGTTTGATTTGTCTTTGAAAAATATTAGAACTATTTGAATTTGTTGTTACAAAGCAAAATTGCATAGTCAAATTACTATATGAAAAACATTTATAATTACTATGTGAACGATAAATATTTAAAAATATCAAAATCAAACTAATAAGAAGGAATCTAGAATTTCTATATTAAAGATATCATATTCATAAGTTATACATGGAAAGATTTTAGTCTCATACCAGTCTCTACTTAGATATCAATCCTTAAAAAAGAAAACCAATGACTTTTTGAATTACTGATTTGTAGAGCCAGTTAATTTTGTAACAGAAGAATTCAACACTCTTCCATTTCTCACATTGTACATTTTTAAAATTAGTCTTAAAGATGGAGCAGAAAGTAACTATTCGAGAGAAGTCACAACCAGAGTGACAATTATAAGCAAAAATTAGAAAAAATAAAGATGAAAATTATTATTAAAATCATAACTTCACTGCAAACTATCTCAGAGCTATGTGAATATGGCACTTATCAATTTCAGCCATAAGTTAAAAACTCATTTAAAGTGGTGGCTGGGACTTGACAAAGCCTACAAAACAGTAAGTCAGACTTTGATTCTCAAATGGGAATGCCTTGCCCTTCTGGATATTTGGCATTGTGTGGGTACATTTTTGGGTGTTATAGTTGAAAGTGAGGATGCTAATGAAATATAGTGTACAGAGGCCAGGGATGCTGCTAAACATACTGTAAATCAGAGAATGACTCCCCCTACCCCCAACAACAGAGAATTCTGAAATTGAAAATACCAGAGTCAACGCTGTGAAATCCTGAGCTATGCTAAGTTTAAAAAAAAAAGCCTGCAAAAAAAAAAACAAACTGATGAATAAATAAAGAAAATATAGTGTGTACGTATAATTGAATACTATTTAGCCTTACAAAAGAAGGAAATCTTATCCCATGGGACAACATGGATGGAACTGGGGGACATTATGTTAAGTGAAATAAGCTAGTTATAGAAGGAAAAGGCTGCATTCCCACCCACATTCCAATCTGTGGGAATGGGGTTCCTCTCTGTAGAATGGATTGGCTGAGAAATAAAAATAAGAGGAAATAAAACAGGGGAGAAAACACAGAACACAAAATGTAGTTTCAAAAGCAGTGGCAGGACAGGCAAGCTGATCAGACATAGGGAGCTTCTGGACAAATATGGGGTCCTCGCCTCCTTTATTTATATTGGGAAACATCAAAGGCCTTCCATAGAATGTTCTTCACCAAAATAGGATAAAGGTGGGCTGTTCAGTTCTTAATGGGATACGCCCATCTCTGTTTCTACTATAAGGAGCGTTTCTAGCAGAGTGGAGGGAAAGGTCAAGTGCATTGGGTGGTCTATTGCTGTGGGAATGCCATGGGAAGTTCCCAATGCCAAGCCTACCCTCCCTGGCTTCCATGTAGAGAGAAGGTCCTCAGGCATTTCACAGATAGCTTCCTGTACTGCATGATTCTCCTTAGGTAATGTAGCTAACATAGTCAAAATCAGAGTAACCAACTAGAACATTAATTTCCAGGGGATGAGGGGAAGGAGAAGGTTTCCAGGGGATGAGGGGAAGGAGAATGGCGAGTTTGTCAACAGGGTGAGTTTTAAAAAATATAAATAAGTTTTAGTGCTTTGCTGTATGATACTGCGCTGTAAACTTCCATTTTTTGGTGACACGGTAGGTCTCATTTTAAA
Organism: Spermophilus citellus; assembly: GCF_964194105.1. Taxonomy (NCBI): domain Eukaryota; kingdom Metazoa; phylum Chordata; class Mammalia; order Rodentia; family Sciuridae; genus Spermophilus; species Spermophilus citellus. Next base: position 180,121,776 of record NC_138184.1, on the reverse strand, counting down.
TAATCTAACCACAAGAAAACTAAACGAAGTAAAACAAAGACACAAAAAGTTGATTTATGAGGGTTATTGCCACTCGAAAACAGAAAGCTTGGTTGTTATGTGAGGTTAATAATAATAATAATAATAATAATAATAACAACAACAACAACCTTGTTGTTAAAATCAAGTACTTACATATAAGTTTGGAGCAAGAGTAAGTTATAGTCATTATGATGATAAACATTAAAGAAAAGTGGCATGAGCATCAAGCGGATCTACACTTGATCCTATCTATATTCTTCACAAACTGTTATTTTTGTGTGTCAGCTTCTCATTTACTGATGTTAAAAAATATTATGTACATGATAGCTTTTTAGGATTAAATTATAAAAATTTTAAAGTTAAACTAAATTAAAAGAAATACTTTTGTCATAAGAATGCCTTGTTATGCCAATCAATGTACATGCTAGTAAACTGTTTATTCTAGTTGTCTGATGATACATTATCAGCACAAGAACTATCCTAGAAAAGAAAATGTGAAACTCATTATTGTAAAAATTAAAATATTTTACTTCTCAGTATATGAATCTTGTTACTACAGGAACTGCTAGGCCTAGAATAAATTATTTTTTCAGTAACACATTTCCCAATCTTGTAGCATAGTATATTCAGAAGTCATAGAACTAACTGCCCTAATATCTAGTCATTGATTTAAAAGTGATATAAAAACACTATTTCATAATATACCTCATTTAATAATGTTAAGTATATCATGTCATTTAGACTTAGATATCCCAGACATTTCCATTGGAAAATAAATTCTCCATTTATTTAATCATCAATAGGACTAAAAAAGAATGCTACTAAATGATAAGATTTTGTGGGATAACAATCACATATGTGGTTTTTCTTTGACCAAAATGATATTATGGGTGCTTGACTGTAGTTATTCAAGGGTGAAGAAAACACATTTACTGGGGCTGGGGATGTGGCTCAAGCGGTAGCGCGCTCGCCTCGCATGCGTGCGGCCCGGGTTCGATCCTCAGCACCACATACCAACAAAGATGTTGTGTCCGCCGAGAACTAAAAAAAAAAATAAATATTAAAAAAAATTCTCTCTCTCTCTCTCACTCTCTCTCCTCTCTCACTCTCTCTTTAAAAAAAAAAAAAAGAAAACACATTTACTGAATACACCTTATGTGTCTGGTATATGTTTCCTGGAATTTTTATCTAATTGAATATGAAAACGACCCTTTCATGTAGGTGTAACTTTAGGTAGATTTAAAATACAAAATATGGAGAGACAATTTTTATTATTTTCACATGTTTTGTACCAAAAAGGAAATGAAAAGTGAATCTACTGCTTTGGTATGGTCTCCCTTCTATTTTCGTGAGATTCTTTTTTTCCTCATTTCCTTTTATTTTCTTCTCTACTTTTCATGATGAGAAAAACCATATGACCCTTGGCTTTCTGAATATGGTATATTTCACTTAACATGATGCACAACAGTTCCATCCATTTTTTTGCAAATGACATGATTTTGCATGACTGAATAAAATTCCATCATGCCTATATTTTCAATTACATCTAGATCACTTATATTATTAAATACAGTGTAAATATTATGTATAAATACTATATTGCTATTGGAATGATGACAAGAAAGAAGGCCTGTACATGACCTGTAGAGATGCATTGTTGTTTTCCAAATACTTTCAGTCTATTGTTGGTAGAAACCATGCATGTAGAATCCATAGATATGGAGAATCAATTGAATTCTTATTGAAAAAAACAAAAAAAGAAATGCATTGATCAATTAATAATTAAGTTACTGATAAAACAAGTTTATAATTGTTTTGCCAAAGTTTTATGGTAATATGATAGAAATTGATTAGGTATTAGTGGTATGGCTGCTTTAAGCTGAAGGAGGTCAGAGATCTACTGAGCTTACACTAAAAAGCTCTGAGGAACATAGTGATTTGAGGATATTGGGAAATATTCTAAATATAGATAGTGGAAAGTAAAAAAGCTTTGGATGGAACAATTTCTACATTTGATGAGAAGGAGTAGGACAAGTGTAGGTGGATGAGGAGAAAAGTGGAGATTAGATTGGAGAGATTAATGGGATATGATTGACTATAATAAAGAATATTGATTTTATGTTGGTTAAAATATAAAATTTTGAATGGATTCTTATAGAAAAAAAAGAAGAAATGGTTTTAAAAGGATAATTTTTGCTGAGATATAGAAGAAAAGGATTTGGGAGAAAAGATTATCAGAATAATCTTAAATAAATTTAGGGGTTAGATTATAGCTAAATGGGTAAATTTCTAGGACATACAACAAAAACTGATTTTATTTAAAATTATTTGAAGAATAAAGACAATGAGATTCAATAATTTCTTGATTTATAGATAAAGAGAAAAGTCAAAGACTATTCCTGAGCTGCTGGGAAAAACAACTCATTACCTGATACTTACATTTACTGAGATGAGGAGTCTTGGTTATGGGTAAAAATAGGGAGTAACATTTCTCTTTGACCAGAATTAATTTGATGTATATACTAGATCTCCAAGCAGAAATGGTTTGCATATAGCTGAACACAAATGAAGAGGGCTATAGCTCTAAATATGAAATCAGACACCAGCATGCAGATTACATTTGAAGACATGTAGATAATAGGAATAAATTATAAGAAATTATTTTCAATGGCTACTTTCACTCAAAATCATTGAGTAAAATGTTGATAGATAAATATTATAATGAATGGATAAAACTTAAAATTTATGATCAATCTTACTAGATAGGCTTCTTGATTTGAAAGCTATGGTAATAAAAATAAATGGCATCAACTCTGAAATATTCATTCTTAATACTGAATGTATATTATCATATCTGTATGTCTAATTAAGTTTATAGGCAGCATTCAGGTTAAGAGCATATCGACACCATGGGGATCCAATTAACCAAACAGAAAATGTTGGGATTTCTACAGGAGTAAGAACTGACTGCCTTAAAACATGAAGTAGGAAAAAACGTAGGAGATATGTTCTAGAGTTAAAAAATAAAATAAAAAACAAAAACTGAATCAAAAGTCCTATGTGTGAATTTATTAGTTTGTTGATTTATACAAAGTAAGGCTAACGGCCTACTACTGAAATGGAAAAATCAAAGAGATTTTAATGCTGTCTGGATATTAGAAGAAATAATTGAATGACTAACTTAATTTTTAAATCTGAATTATTTAAGGATAAATTTAAAGAATAACACCTGGTTTTAAATGGTCTAGTTTGAGCTAGATACACATAAATGAACCAAGACTGAAAATCTACTATTAAAAATAAAGTTTATTGATCCTTTATATAGATTTAAAAATCTAATGAAAAAAATGTTCATACATAAAATAATAAACACAAAAATATATTGTAAAAATAAATCTGTGCAAAAACAAAGGAAGGTATGCAGATAGAGCAGAGGGTTAAAGAAGAAACTCTTAGAGAAGCTTCAGTATTTAAGGATTGGAGAGAAAAAGAGAGTCATCAAATAAAACTGAGAAGGATCTTTCAGTAATATTGGAGGAAAGTCAACTAAATAATCTATCATGGTATGGCATCTACAAGGGCATCTACAAGGGCATCTATATAGAGTGATATAGGAGGAGTCAGTAATACAGAATGCTTCTAAGAGTTTTGATAAGATGAAGATTATTGATAGCTGGTGTCTATTTTAAAACCAACTTTATTGTGTCATGGAAATAAAAGCATGAATTTAATGGTTTGGAAGAGAATGGAAGGTAATAAAGTAGAGACAGAAATAACAGGCAACCTTTTAAGAGAATTTGAGAAATGGGGAGACAACTGGATTGTAACAACTGATCAAAATTTTTTATTTTTTAATTTGTATGATATGGAGTATATTTGATATATACTATATCTATAGGCACATACAGTAAAGATGGGGAAAATGAAAGATTTTCTGAAGAGAAAAAGAGCAAGGTCCTGTCTGTGAATGAAACCATGGTCATTGTAGGACCAGTCATACTTCTGGGTTCACCGTACAGAGTGGCAGGCAGTACTTGCAGGTATAGATTCCTTGGCAGAAATGAGAAAATCACTTTCATCTAATCACAACATTTCGTTCTTGGAAAAAACAAAATGATTGAGCTGTTGTATATTAGACTTTTTCAGGAGAATAGGTGCGAATTGCTCTATAGAGACACAGGAGTTAATTCATGTGCAGCACATTGCGATTGTCAGTTGTCAGTGCTTGTTTGAAATTGGTGGTCATGACTCAAGCAAATTGGTCAGTGTGGTTGTTAGATTTTTTCCAGAAATGTGCAATTGGTTGATAATAAACATTGCGTAGGCCTATAGTTTGCATCAAACAGGTGTGGCATTTTTATCAAGTAATACTGTAGAAGAGAGTGAAAAGAAAGTTAGGGAAGTCTGTAAGGATGTGATTACCAAAGGCGATGGATTAGCAATCAGGTGGTTGGATAACTACTGGCATGGGTATAGTGGAGTGAGTGAACCTAAAGGAATAGATAGTGATCAGAAAGTGTATTTTGAGGGACCATGCTGCTGCTTAGGAAGATAAATTCAATCTCATAAAGAGGTTAGTGGATGTGTGATTGAAATTAGTTTGAGGAAAAATGTACTCGACCTAAGAAAACCAAGAAAGTGAAAGACCAATGTTTTGAAATCATCGCCTACATGGATATTGGTGTAACCAAGAAAGGTGTCAAAAGTGGAAGTCAAAGATGATAAATGGATTGAAGATGGTGATGCATTTTGGAAAACTCAAGTTTCTGAAGAAGAGGATTTTTAAAAATATCTTAAGGTAGACATGGGGCAGCAATAGTGGCACAGAAAGTAGAAAATTGTCTCTGGAACCTGAGATGATGGAGAGAAACCACAAATGCAGATGCTACTCTAGTGGGCTGCAAGTGGACTTGATGGGTTCAGTGCAGAAATGGGTGCTACTTAGGATAATACGGCAAAGGGAGAGCAGAGTGCAGAGATTTCTAAGGATAAAGTGTGGGAATTTGAGGAATACAGAATGAATGCTACTGAGCTTGTTGGAAGAGCTTAGTAATGAGAACAATATAAGCTGGGATCCACTAAAGGGAAATATATTGATTCATCTGGACATAATGTTCTTGGATATTTAAGTCACCTGGGATGACTGTACTTGTGATAATGACTGAACTGAAAAATAAAAGAAAGATAGGATGGGATTGGGCCAATAATCCCCTAGGGGAAAGAAAGAAATAGGTAAATATAATCAACATAGCTTTTGATCAAATCATATTAAGGAGGAAATGAGACCACAGAATTTCAGTTTTTCTAAATGATTTCTTTTCAGATTGAAAATGATTTCTTTTCAGGTTGAATATGATAGTAAAAATTCTATTTCCATATTTTTCATGGCTCTATACTCCTGATTTCAGGAGAGCAATTTGTTTGTCTGAGACTTCTGTAATTCTGCAATGTCTTCCTGTTGCTTTTTCTTTCCCTTTTGTTATTCACCTCTGTTCATCCGTGTTTCTCAGCACTGAACCTGGCTTTCCTGTTGCTGTTCCTTAGTCACCCTATTGTCAGCAAGGTTTTATCACAGCAGACATTGTGATAAATACTGATGTCTGCTTGTCGAAAAAACAAGAGCAAATAGAGCATCGTGCCTGGGCTACTGTCTCTGGAAGCAGTGTGGTACTTAGTCTGTGGAAGGACAAGAGTAGGAAGATGATGGAGCAGTGAATGTGTAGGCTGATACTCTCCAACCTTCTTCTTGGTACTATTCCGTGGAAAGGAAGAAGTTAGAAATGTTTGTGCTATTGACATAAAATAATAATAGCTGCATATGTCTGTTTGTTTTCTTATATACCACATAGGTCCAAAAATATATTCACATAATATCTAAAAGCGGTAACTATAAAGTAGGATTAAAAAAGAAACTTTTCTCCAACAGAAAATAATTATTAAATATGGCTAAATATTTTGCTCTAAACTTTTTAACATACAAAATAAAGAGACAAATGAATTTAGTGCTAATATTCTTATAATAAGAACGGCAGAGGGTTTTTTATCTCAATGACAATTACAATTACAATATTTAATCAATGTATACTTATCTTTATTCTCTCTCTCTTTTTTTAATGTATATTTTTCTCTCTAGACCAAGAGTATCTAGTTACACTGAAGTTTGGATGCAAAAGCATATCAGATAGGTGATGTAGTTATTTATAAAATTCCTTCACACTTTTGACAGCAGATAATAGAAATGAATCCATGAAGTCAACAACTGCCTCTTTTTCTATTTTCCAAGTGAATTGTTTTGGTTATTTCTTATTTTCTTAACAGTTCCCATAACAATTTATATTGAGAAATTTTGCAAAAATATTTCCTGGATGGGTTATTTAATTTGGTAAACTGATTTTATTGGATTATCTCCAGGAACACATTTCTAGCCTAGGAACAGATTGGGAGAAGACATGCAGAGGCCAGCTGAATCCTCAGCACACCAAGTAGAGTTACATACTAAGGTAAAAAGTGAATACTTTAATTAAGTATTTCAGCATTGCTTTGTTGAAACACTGAATTAATTTGATTTAAAAGAATTCCACTCTTTTGAAATAGATCATCTGGAAAAGGCATGATCTGCAACCAATTGGCATACTCTGGATACCCCTCAGCCTGAAAATTTGACTTTAATGTTGAACCCAAACAAAATATCTTCAGTTCTCCAACTAGATGAATTTGCCAACCATTCTCATTATCTAGTAGAATCTGGATGCCCATCTCTCACCACCAGCAAAGATGAAACTGGTTTTATTTCTAACTACAGGGATATTTGACTCTTGACATAGAAAATTTCTGGGCTTATTTCATTAAGGATACCTATGTGTCTCGTCATTACAAGGGAATTGCTCAATAAATATCAGTATCATTGTCTAAGACTTCTGAAAGAGATGGGCCCATCTTTGTAATAAATTTGCTCTAAAATCATAAAAACTTTCTCTTTTCTTCTCTCTTAATAGAAACAGAGGTCTCATCATGTCCTGTAATAGAAATCCTTTTTATCTTTAAAGCCTGACTTTAAATTCCTTTGTCTCCCTACATTCTTCCCTAAAATCATATTGACTCTTTAACTCATCTGTGTTCATGCTTTTTAAATAAACTGATTATATATTTAAATAGATTATATTTTTCCAAGTAAATATCTTTTCTACTGTCAATGGAAGTGAAAGTATCTGAAGTGTCAATATCATAACCATTTTTTATTCTGTGCATGTTTAGAAATTAACTATGCTATTTTTACTAATACTCTTACTCTTATCCTTATGTTACTATTTTTACAATGTGAAAATTAGACATGAGTCATTCAAACCATGTTAAGAGTATTACTAAAAAAAAAAAACTAGAGCAAAGAGGTGTCAGAGCTGTAAGACAAATGGAAAAGCCTATTAATTTTAGCGACATCATAAATTTGCAATCAGAATGCCCAGTGCATGACCACCTTGCTGAGGGTTTTCTTCTAAGCACAATGTAACTTACATCAAGTAGTGACAGGCACATAATAAGCTTGAGGATATATTAAGTAAATGGTGCCTCAAAGTTCCAGAAATCAGAAGGGTCATCATTAAAACTAACTGAAGGGAGCTGAGGAGTCCGTGATAAAAGAGGTGGCAAGAAAGGTGAAATAAGCGTGAGAGAATTAGTTGGCATGGCTGTTACATCCCTGTCATTGCAATGTTCTGGAACCTGTATTACATCCTCCAAATTAGGTGAATAAAATGCCTGATGTAGTCAAAGGAACTGACTCCTGTTTGAAGGAGGGAATAGGGAGGACAATACAGACCTGCAAAAAACTATGCATGTGTTTTTCTTTGACACACATCAGTTTAAAAGTTTAAATTGCTATTCTGCACTCAGAGATTTTTGTCATTTTAATTATTTTTTTATTGGTTGTTCACAACATTACAAAGCTCTTGACATATCATATTTCATACATTAGATTGAAGTGGGTTATGAACTCCCAATTTTACCCCAAATGCAGATTGCAGAATCACGTCGGTTACACATCCACAATTTTACATAATGCCCTATTAGTAATTGTTGTATTACTATAGTCTCTTAAAGGTATAAGTAACCTTTGGTTTAACAGCATTATATATGACTTAACATATTAAAAAGTATCTTAAAAATAATGTCTAAATAATTCCAATAAAATAACAAAACAGTAATCTGTGGATTATATGTTTTCTCTGTAGATGTTAGCTAAATTGTTATCTTTTATAGCTTTACAAATCAGCACATAACTATAAGTTTGGCTGTAAAGTTAATTAGAACTTTTCTTTAATTTTTTAACATACATGAAAATATAAACTATAAGCCCGCAAATATGCCCTGTTTCTTTGTATACTTTTACAAGTCCTATCTTGGATCTTAGCATCATAGACACACCATAATTACCTTCAGTAAAAGTCCAAATATACAATATTTAGTATTCATGCATCATTTAAAGAAATTTATTGTTTTTTTTATTCAATGTCCATATTTTAACTAAAGTTTTGATGAACCACTTAAAATAATGAGCTATGTGTGAGAACAAAAGGAGAATAATACAGGAAAGGTATTTCAGACAGAAAAGAAGTGTCCTAATAAGAATCCAAAGATGTTTACTGATATTGTCCCATGCTATGACTCTAAGTTAGACATACATAAGTAACTGATGTATGCATTCCCGTATCATATATTTAAACTTGAATTAAAAATTAAATTCAATAAGCACTCATCATTCTAAGCTATAATACTTGCTATCATCTTAATGTGTATGTCCCCTCAAAATTCACAGGCTGAAATCACAGACCCTGAAGTGATTCTACTAAGAGGTATGGCCTTGAGAATGATTGAATCATAACGATAGAGGTCTCATGATTTGGACTAGCACCCTCCTGGATGAGTTCAGGGAACTGGAAGGTGCTGTGCATTAGGAATAGGTCCTCACTAGACACTATGTCTCCCAGTGCCCTGATATTGTACTTCTAAAACCCCAGAACTGCAATAAACTTTTGTTGTTTATAGGCTGCCCACTTGATGGTATTTGTTACACCACACAGAACAGATTAAGACAATACTGATTCTATTGTATTTTCCTATAATGTTTTTTCTTTAAAAATTTTATTAAATACATTTATTTTTCAACAGATACATAAAAACAGAATTTTCTTTCCTATTTATGGGATATCATATGATGCTTCAATACACATATCCGTTGTATAGATATGAATCAGGTTAAATCTGTCTGACTCCAAACATTTATCACTTCTGCATGGGCAAAACATTTAAAATCCTTTCTTCCAGGTTTTTGAAATATACAGTACATTATCATTATCAACAGTCATCAAGCTGTGTAATAATAGCATACCAAAACTTGCCCCTGTCTAACTACAACTTGGTAGCCATTGGTTAAATTCCCAAGGTTTTGATAACCACCGTTACACTCTCATTTTCTATGAGATCAACCAATTTCTATCCCACATATGAGTGAGGTCATGTGGTTCTTGTTTTTCTGTGCCTGACTTATTTCACTTAATGTAATGACCTATGGTTCCATCCATGTTGACACAAATGAAGGATTTTCTTCTTTTTTATTCCTTTTTATGTTTGAGCTGGCTGATTTTTAAATAATAATGTACCTTACAGTGTCTTTAGCCATAGTCATTCTGTTATATTTGATATAAGTATCACTATGTTAATCAACTATGGACATTTTGATATTCATGATACTGTATACTTTAATTACACCATTAATAGGATATAGAACATTACTTCTTAGAAATATTTTAAGTTAAACCACTTCTTGCTGGACTTTTCTGTCAGTAATGTCCAACATCTACTGGGGTTTGGGAGGAAGGCTTTCTGGAGAATATCTAGTTATATAAATTGAAATATTAAAAGGAAGAGACATGACTGAACCAATTTTGCACATGATTAATTAAAGGCAAAAAATGTTTAAATACATAAACATCTAGAGTAAAATTAAAGCATTTTGATGCAGCTTGGCAAGTTGATGAGAAAGCCTGTAAAATGACTGAACTGGCTAAAAACAAGTGATAAGAAAATCAACTTGAGGGCTGGGGTTGTGGCTCAGTGGTAGAGTGCTTGCTAGCTCATGTGAGGCACTAGGTTTCATCTCCAGCAGCAGATAAAAGTAAATAAGCAAAATACAGATATTATATCCATCTACAACTAAAAATATTTTAAAAAGAGAAAATCAACTTGGAACCGAGCAGTGATCATGTAGTCATTGTTATCCTAAGAACATCATAAATCAATATTTTTCTTAAGTTACATGAATGTTGCCCTGGATTTATTCATGAAGCCCCTCTGTTTTCCCAATAATGTTTTTTTTTTTAAATGTACATTTAAAAAATAATAGAAGCCCTCAAAAATATGGTGAATTTCTCCATGGAACAAAAATTATATCAGAGAATCAGGGTGGAACCCATCATTCTAAGCTATAATACTCACTATTGTAGCTATAATACTCGCTGTAATACTTGCTGGCTCAGTAGACTCTTGGTCTAAAAGGCAAGATAAGTGACCAGCTTATACTTTACATGAGGTTTGTTTCAGTTTTTGTCACTGTAAACAAAAGACCTGACAAAAACAATTTAGAGGAGGAATATTTTATTTTGCCTCATGATATCATATATTCAGTCCATGGTTAGCCACCTCCATAGTTCTGGGTGCAAGGTAAAGCTGAAAATCATGGCGGGAGACCCAGGTGGGGAGGAGCAGCTCAGGACAGGGCAACCAGCAAAGAGACCTCTGCTCACTGGGGACAAAATATAAACCCCAAAGTACTCCCCCAGTGACCTACTTCCTTCAGCCACTGCCAAGCTGCCTAAAGTTACCACCCAGTTAATCCATTTTAGTGGGTTAATGCACTGATCAGGTTTCAATTCTTACAAGTCAATTATTTTACTTCTGAACCCTCTTTCACTGTCTCAGACATGAGCTTTTGGGGGAACACGTCACGTTTAATCCATAACATGTAACCAGGGAATTCTAAGATGTACTGAGACATGAAAGGGCCTTTGCCATAAATGAACAGACTTAAGAGCCTTTAACCAGCTGTGTGCAGTGGCACATACCTGTGTTCCCAGGGTCTCAGGAATTTTAGGTAGGAGGATCTCAAGTCTGAGGCCATCCTCAAAGACTTAGCAAAACCTTTAAAAAAAATAAATAAAAAGTACTGGGGATGTGGTTTGGTGGTAGAGTGCCCCAGGATGAGTCAATCCCCAGTACTGGAAACAAACAAACAAACAAACAAGCAAAAAAACAGCTTCTAACTATTAACAAATGTGCTTTCCTCAAAAAACTTAGTTACCAGGAAATTGTCCAAGTCAGAACTTGAATTTGGAATCTCTCACAAGACAAGTCATTGCTTTTAAAATGACTGCCATTCTTCTACTCAAAATCTGTATGGCCATCCAATCATATGGAAAACATCCATATTATGTAACAAGATACCTATAGGCTTTGGTTTATCTGGTTCTACGATAACTCTGAGACTTCTTGGCTAAAGAGTTATATTGTTTGTTTGTTTGTTTGTTTTTGCGTTGGGGTTTTTTGTTTGTTTGTTTTTAGATTCTGGAACTCTCCTCCTTTTTATTTATTTTTTCCTTTGGTACAGGGGATTGAACCCAAGGGTGCTTAATCACTGAGCTACATCCTCAGCCTTTTTTATTTTTTATTTTGACACAGGATCTTAGACAATTGCTGAGATTGGCTTTGAACTTGGTATTCTCCTGCCTCGGTCTCCAAGCAACTTGGATTATAGGAGTGTACCATCATGCCCAACTGGACCTCTCCTGTTCTTTATAAAATATGTCTATCACTTTTTGCCCTGAGGATTCATACCTGATCTTTTCTCAGGTAGAATGTTTATGCCCTTAGAATCGTGGGGCTGTAGCTTCACTTAAGTCTCTCCTCAAATATCACCATCTTCATGTGGGCTTTTCTGACAATGCTACTGAAGAAAAAGTAGCCCTTTTTTCCTACATTCCCTCCTTGCAGTGTTGATTTTCTCCTATGGAACTTTTTTTTTAATTATTCCATTGTTTTGACTATGTAACAGTACATTTTATATTTAGCCTTTTGTATTTTCGTCTTTTCCACTAGATTATAAATCCTCTAAACTCAGGTGCTTCTTCTGTCTCATTCATTATTCAACCCTTAGTCCCTAAAAGGCACTAAAAACAAAATGAACCAACCAACTAAGCAAACAAAAATTTCCAACTTCTTTTTAACAAAATAATGGAGCAGGAAGTTCTTCAGTTTAGTATGTGATGCAGGAGAGTAACGGGGGCTAATCTTAATTGAAGAGCTACATCAAGTCTCTGGATCCTAATTAAATAATGAAATCCTCTTTTACATTCATTCTGCTTTACGTGGCAGTGCTATATTTTTTAAGTTCCTCCAAGTTAAAAGTTTTACACACTTAGCAACCCGCTTAGCTCACGAGGAGATTCAAGTTATTTGTGGTGACAGCAGTCTCTTTAATTCCACTCACTCCATTACCAGACCATGAGTTGAGCATACATTGTCTTTTACCAGAATCGATATCTTATCTATTCAGCTCCTTGAATGAGCTTTCATTATCCGGGTAGTTTTAGATAGATGACTTGCAACTTTTATTACCTTTAGTATAGCCTGCTTGGATATATTGGGAATTTTGTAGAACAGGTATAGGCATAAATCAGACTGGGTCACCTTCAGATTAAAAAAATCGATAGGGAAGAAAATAACAGTTGAGTACTTCTGAGTTTAGCACTCATTATCAAAGCAACACAGTATATAGCTGGTGACAAAACAAACACATGGTGAACACCTTAAGGTACAGTCCTGTTTTATCAAGCTGTGAACTATATCATGGGAATACTTACTAGGTTTAATTTATTTGTAATGGGACCTTTTATAGTGTTTCTGTATCCTTGAAATTTTCATAGGATCCCTTATTCTCAGTCCTAACTTGGTAGACAAAATAACAAAACTGTTAGTTAAACTTATAAATTTAAATTTAGAAAATCTCCACTAACATTTAGTATAAAATGACATGTATAACATTTTAATGAATATTTGCAAAATATACTCCATGAGACTTTGAGATTGACAGAATCCTTGCTTCAGGTATTCTCTGAATACTGGAAGCTGGAGAGAACAGACTTAGGAGAGCAGAACATCGGTTACCAAGAGCAATATTAAACTAGTGTAGTGGCATGGGCTTGTAATCCCGTGGCTCTGCAGGCTGACGTACGGGGACTGTAAGTTCAGGGCCGGCTACAGCAACTTAATGAGATCCTGTTTCCAAATTTAAAAAATAATAATAATAAAAAGGGCTGGGGATGTAGCTCAGTGATAGAGCACCCAGGGTTCAAACCTAGTACCGAAACACACACACACACACACACACACACACACACACACACACACAAAGAGGAAGAAAAGAAAACTATGTTGACTACATTAGTAACTAATGAGCTACTTCAAAGAGAGAAATATTTGCTTTAAATTATATTGTTTCATAGTAGCATTTTATTGGAAGGAAAAAAGAATTTCCAACAAAATCATTTGAAAACAATTGCTTTGATCATTGGAAATGATATTAGTCTTTCTATTTTCCAATGGTTATATCTTGAGCTGCTTTTTCTTCCACCATGATGTTGTGTCTTACGTTAGACCCAGAGCAATGGAGCCTGCTGTCCATAAAGTGAGACCTCTTAATCTGTGAGTATCAAATAAGAAACTTTCCCTCCTCTAAAACTGTTCTTGTCAGGTCTTTTGGTCACAGCAGCAAAATAGCTAAACTAAAACAGGATCTAAACAAGCATGAAAGATCATCATGTTTTACATGAATTAGAGTAGAAAGGTAAGGGTATATATGTTCTCTGTTGGAAAACTATCAATAGGTATTGAAAATGAGAATAACTAAAAGAAATAAGAAAACTGAAATGGAGTTCTAAACATTATAAATAATTTCATGCTAAGTGGAATAAAGTAGGAAAATAAAAATCAACCATGCATATAATATATTATTATATTTAATATAGGAAAAAAACAGAGATTATCAGAATGATCTTTAAAAATTGCTATTAACAAAAGTGTATTTTAAAATTAAAGGCATAGAGACATCAAAAATAAATGAATTAAAATAGATACCAGGTAATTGGTAAGCTTCAGAAAGAATTCCATATGTTGAGTAAATAAATATCTTTATAAACACTAAGTTTATACACAATATATTTTCAAATCCCAAAATAATTTAGATAGTAATAAACATAGCAAAAACATGAGATCCCAATCTATTTGAAAATAAAACTCTTCTTAATAATCCATGAATCAAAGAGTAAATCAAAATGGTAAATTATTACTAAATGATAATAAAAGTAATCATGAAAATTTGCAGAATGTAGTTACAATATTATGTATAGAAAATGTATCATGCCAATATAAAAAAGAAGACACCTAAAATTAATAATGTTATTGTTCCCTTTTAAGATTAAGGAGAGCACAATAAACCCAGTAAATATAGAAATGCAACTAACAGGTAAATACTGATCAGTGGACTAAAGGAAGAAAATCAGTAAAGTCAAAGATGATTTACTAAAAATAGAATTTTCTGAAAATATCAACCATGTGTATCTCATTTCTGTTTTATTCAATGAAGTCAAAGATGATTTAATGGAATTATCAATTTTTTGGTAAGAAATAATGAAAAAGAAATGAGAAAAAGAAGAATAAAATTAGAAAATATTATCAATAGCAATCATGAAAGAGAAGAATCTGTCTCAAGCTTTAAAAGGTCTTTAGAAGAGTATTGATTGGAATGTTATAAACAACATTAAGTCCATAAGTTTAATTATTTTGTGAAATATACAAATTCACTGAAATTCCAAAATTGGCTAAAGAAGTAACAGAAAATTTAAATAGTTCTATAACAAGTTAAAAATAAACATACAACTAAAAATTTTCCCATTTAAGAATTCCAGGCCCAGGTGCTTTTGCTGACAAATTCTGTCAAAATCTTAGGAGAGTAGTAGTGCCAATTTCACACAAATACTTTCAGAAAACACAAGAGTCTTAAATTCTTTCAAACTGACTTTATAAGTTTAATATTTATCCTCATATCTAAAATCATGTATAATGACCAAGTGTACTGCTTTCCCTTCCCTGAAAGATAAAGTTTGATTAATATCCAAAATCCAATAAATGTACTTTATCATGAAACACTAAAAAAAGGAAACAATGTTATCATATCAATAGATAGCAAAAAGTATTCGATTAAATACACACCTAGAGATGATAAACAGTACCAGGAAAACAGGACTACAGGGGAACTTAATGTAGTTTGTTGGTTTGTAAAGTGTTGTATATAAATTTACCATAGACCTAGAAATATCACTGCTGAGCAAATTCCCAAAGGAAATGACAACCTGAGTCCACATATGTAGCTCTACATCTATGTTCTTAGCAGCATGATTAATAAAAATCAATAATAAAATAACCAACTAAATGACCATCAACAAGGTTAATAAAAGAAAATGTTGTTTATCTATAGAGTGAAATATTACTCAGCAATAAAAATAGGAGTAAAACTACAACATAGATGAACTTAGCCATGTATATATACACAAAAAGTGAAAGAATCTAGACATAAAATTTCACATATTATGTAATTTTATTTTATTAATCATCCAGAAGTGACAAATCTAAAGAGACAGAAAGTTCATTAATTATTAACGAGTTTAAGGATATAAACCCTAATTAAATGGAAATGAGCAAAAGTAATCATTCTGGAGTAAAGGAAATATTCTAATATTTGAATGTGTAGATGGTTTTATAGTGCTGAACATTTATAAAAATACTACATTGAATTATAGACTTAAAGGAGGTAAATTTACTACATTTAAATTATAGTTATTTAAAAATGAAATAAATGAATGAATCAATAAAGGCTAATAGTGATCAAAATAAAAGTAAAAATATATATTTAATTAAAATTAAAAATACTGCTAAGCATGGCGAAACATATTTTGGCAGGCTGAGGCAAGAGAATCACTAGTTCAAAGCCAGTCTACGCAACTTAGTGAGCTTTTAATTGACTTCAGGATACCCTGTCTCAAAATAAAAAAGAAAGAAAGAAAAAGAGCTGGGGATGTGGTTCAGTGGTTCTCTGGTCTTCATGACCTCATTCTGCACTTTAGGAAGCTGACATTTATTAACAACACATGACTCCCTGGGCTTTGGGTTTGCAATTTTGCTTTGCCAGTGAAAGGCACTAAAAGGAAATATGAGGAATGGCAGAGTAAGTAATCCTTGGCTTCTACCTTTTCTTTTCTTTACCAGTAGTCACAAGTTCTAGTGGATGATCCTAGTATCCTGAAAGTATATGTTTAACAATCATATCTTTCTGGTTGAAAACAAAAATGGTTATTGTGAGCAGTTTCTGAATGCCACAGGGCAAATACTTATATTATGGCTGATATCAAGCTATGTCAGTTTTAATACCAACAAAATGTCATGATCTGTGACAGCCTGTGTAGTTGGAAAGACATGGGACAAGTTTGTTCTTATGAAGTATTATAAACCTACTCCAGTAGGCTTATTCACTTGGTGGCACTCTTTCCCAACTACACCTACTGGGGCACAGTAACCTTTCCTTTCTTGCTTCTTCCTGTCTTGGATTCTCTGCTGGTGTTTGTCCTGCCCTGCTCCACAGTCCATTGTTGGTTTCAGCCCATTCTGATCACACCTTTGTTTAAAGTCTCCTTATTAACTCTTCATTTACTTTAACCAGATGAATGATGTATTCCCTATAGGATTATGCTTGTTCCATAAATTAATACTAGGAATGACATCCCAAAACAAACTCTCAAAATAGATTCTGGATGAATTTCCTCACATATTCAAAACATAAATAGAACATTTTACTTTTCCTGGGAAACAAGAAATTTGTCATTTTTGACATGCAGGAGCATCGCAGTATATCATGCGATAGTTTGAAGGCATAAAATATCAGGTAGAGGAAAAGCTGGGTCTTGAGAAATCTGATGGTTATGACAATTTAATAGAAATCTGTGAATCACTAATTCAGTAGTTATTATAAGAATAGCCTTGCTCCCCAAACACAGGTCCATGAAAAAAATCAGAGAAGATTATAAATGTCCAAACTCAAAATGCAATTAGAAATTTACATTGTTCCCAACTTAGCAATATATTTGAGAAACTTCATCATAACAGCTCTGTTGACAGTAATTTAACTGAAGATACTATGATGGAACTTAGGTCTCTGTTATTGATGGGGATGATGTGGCTTTGAAATTGCAACAGTCTAGTGGCAACATCTAACCAACAGGTAAGTTGGATGCCATTATATGAGGCATCTGAAGATGGGAGGAAAAACAGGAGTAACATCACACAGGTATTTAGCACACAATAGGTTTTTTTAGGAATACAATACCAAAGCAGCTAATCAGGATGTTCTAGTGATGTTTAGTTGATTTACCCAAACTGAAAGATCAAAAGTTGGAAAGCAAAGGAAGATTATAATATCTTCCTTTCCATATATAAGCCTGTTTACAGCCAGGAGTTCAAAGATAAGAAGGATGAGGTTACTTAGAAGAAGAACCTCGCCATGCAAATGCAAGTATATTTGACGTTCTATTAAGTCCCTATACAGATTAAAAGTACACTGGAGAAAGTTGAATACCCATATCTTTCAAAGTTTGTTCAATTTAGTCTGAGATGACAGTGACATGTGAGTGAGATATAACTTTCTGATATGGAAAGTATGTTTTCTTCTATCTTTATCTTACAAAGTATTGAAAACAAAACATTTTTAGGACTGGGGTTGTGGCTCAGTAGGAGAATGCAACTAGCATGCTTAAGGTCATGAGTTCAAAACCTATTACCACAAAAAAAAATTATATGGGAAGGCAACCAATGTTCATTCAGATATTTGGAACAGGACCATGATAAAGTCTTTCTATTATCATGTTATATTCTTCTGAAATCCTTATGATTTTATGGGGCATCACACTGTTCACTATGTTGATCTCATCATGATAATTGTACATGATGTTCAAAAAATATTCTGTATATGCTAATAACTACAAACATACCAAAAGAATATTATTGTCCTGCAAGATCAATAAAGAGTTATTTTCTAAAATAAAAGGCAAGATAGTGTCATAGAACTTAATGAACTAGTTTTATCCTTGAAAATCCTTTCAAGAGGACTCCTTTTAAGAAGATTAGTTAGAATTGGGCTGGGGCTGTAGCTCAGTGGTAGAGTGTCCGCCTCGCACATGGGAGGCAGTGGGTTTGATCCTCAGTGTCACATAAAAATAAATAAAGATATTGTGTCCCTCTACAACTAAAAAAAATATATTTTTTTAAAGAAGGATATTAGTCAGAATTTGTTCTTAGCCATCCCAGTGCTTAAATATAGCTGCCTAAAGGGAATAGCCAAAGAGCAAGGTTTCCCTTACTTTGTCAGATCTAGTTATTAACACTGCTGCAAGTCCTACCAATATCAGAGACAAATACAAACCACTCAACTAAGCAGAAACAACAAACAAATGGGATCAGTCAATCACTTTGTGTGAGTTTGATTACATTGAACTGGTCCAAACTGTTGGGGAACAATATCCATCTTACTGGAATTGGCACCTATCTCAGATTTGGATTTGCTTTTCCTGCCTCAGAGCCCTTGCCAGAACCAGCATCCAAAGGCTTATATAATGCCAAATTCACACAATGACATGACCTATAGTCCTTGTTTAAAGTACCCATCTTCTCATGGTGAATACATTAGTGTTCTTTTTATTGTTATAATTTTAACTATGCATATACATATTATATGTTTATTTGTAATTATAATACATATTTGTGGGTGTTTGATAGCACACTTCAGTAATTGAAGTGAATAAAATAATTAAAATGAATGAAAGCATATGTGTATAAGTATACATACATAATTTTATTTATTAATTTCACAAATATGTATCTCTTAAAACAGTCTGTGTTAAGCCCTTGAAGTATAAATGAATGAGTAGCCTGGGATCTTGAGAAATTTTCAACCTAATAAATAACTATTTGTTCTAAAATGAAAATATCACATAACAGTGAGAGGCAGTGGTGTTTATTAGGTATCTAGGGTTGTAGAATAACAAACAACTAATAGTATCAGGGAGAGTTAAATCAAGGAAAACTCCAGAGGAAAATGTAGTTTTGTTGGTATTGATCCTTCAAGTGGAAATGGTATTCAAGGAAAAAAATGAATAACATAAGCAAGGAAGAGGTGTTTAAAGTCATGGTAGGTTCAAAGATTGATACCGCTTGTTGTTGCTAGAACCCAAATAGGTTTTGTAGGAGATAAAGCATGAAAGGTAATTTAGAGTTGGACTTTAATAGGCCATGAAAGCTATGTCACCAAGTTTGAATTTTATCCCATAGACGATGTGGTGCCACTAAAAGCTTTTAAGCAGGACAGTTACAGAATCCAATCTATATTTTAGAAACATCAGTCTGCCAGCAGTGTTGATAATGCATTAAAAGGATAAGAGATTAAGTTTCTGTGGTCACTTGAGAGGGTATTGACAAAGATTTGTTGAAAGAATCCTTTCAAGGGATTTAGAAGCTGGGTTTTATAAAATCTGGTACAGAAAAGACCTGCAATAAAGAATAAACTAACAATTAGTTTAGATATTTTAATTTCCCAAATAAAAACAACTTTCTGGAACTGAAAGAGTGCATTTTAATAATATTTTTTATTCTGCCAATAATAGGGGTATTGGCAATTAAAGGAACATTTATAACACTTTTGCTTTTAAAAATTTACAAAGCCCTGTAAGAGTCTTTATTTTAGTCAAGAATTTTAGTTAAGAAATACTATCAAGTTGTAATTTTTTTTTCTGCTCAAGAGCCAATAAGGTGAAAAAAGAAATAATTTTTTTTTCAGACAGGGGAAAGTTATCCACAAATAGTTGGAAAACTCTGAATACTTTAGTATGTCTGAAAAATGAAGCATATTTTGTGTTGAGAAAAATAAAAGGTATATTTATTTGCAGGAGGTTATTGTGTGACATGACAAAAAGTTTTCCTTTTATCTTAAGAAATAAAAAAAAACCCTATCAAACAGTAAATGACACCATCCATCTGATTATTAGTTTTTTTTTAAGTTTACCTGGAATTAACCTGGCAAATTTATAGATGGGGCAATGAGAGAGAGAAAGAGAGAGGAAGATCAGTTGCTATGTTATAAGAGTAAACTTGATGAAGATATAATGAGAAGTTAAAATAAAGAAGAAAAGAAGTCTGTGTAAAAGAAGAGAAAGGAGGAAAGATGTGTCTGTTGAGAAGAGAGTCAATGTATCTTGAAGAAGGTTGAACATTCACAGAAAAACATCTAAACTTTAAGAGAAAACCCAGAATATAGGCAATGGGATAACAGTAATCCTACCATGCCTAAAAAAACAACAAAATTAAATAGCCCAATACGTTTCCTTTTGTTTGTGTGAATATGGGCATGCATTTGTGTGTGTGAAGGAAGGCTACCTGCTGAAGATATTAAATTAAATTATATATGTGATTAAAATATATATATATATATTTATTTATTATATATAATATATTATATATATAAGTGTATATACACACATACACACACATAGTATACATATATACTATGTGTGTGTATGTAAGGAAAATCCAGGTAACTTTAGTAACTATTGGCAATGTTTTCACTGTTCTATAATCATGATATACTCTCCAATGTCTTCTCCTCAACACTTATTAATGTGTCAACCCACCTTCTTTTTCTTCTCTTCCTTCTCCTTTACTTCTTTGTGCACAGAGACCTTACACATTCTCCCTTGTGTTTTCTAAAATTGATATATGAATTAAATCTAAACTTCCAAACTATTTGTATAACTCTTTATAATTTTTCTTGTAATACATTGTAGTTTTCTTAGTATCTTGGTGTTTTGGTAGAAAAGTGATTAATGAGGGATTTCCTGTTTGGTTTATGGAGGTGGACTATGCTAACAATTTGATTCTGGAACCTGGGAAGAGTTTTCTATGATTCACTGGAACTGGATATTTGTTTCTAAACTGAAGCTATGCCAGATTTGGGGATGTTGTTCTGGCTGTGGAGAGAATCTTCTTCCAGTCCCTCTTCACACATTATATACTTATGTAGACATCAACTGTGGTCAATGATCATCAGGTGTGCTGTGTTCACTCTTGAATCCTAGTCAGCTCTATAAAGCTGAAACTCAGGGACATACTCCAGAACTATTAAGACCTGAATGAAATCACAATCATATGCTGCTGCTGTTTCACAATAATACCTGAATTGATGGTTCAGCTTGGAGGGTTGTATGAAATTCAATTATCTGAAGCAACACATTTGTCAGCTTTGCACAGAAATACATGAAAGGAATTTTGTTATGGGATTAAGTGTGTTTTGAAGTTCCTCAACTATCTTAATGAACACACATTCTCTATATGTTTCTGGACGTAATGACTATGATTGAAATGATGACTTAAATATTTATCATGATTGATGTATGCTTTAGTAAGTGGAACTATAGAGACATTATTTAAAATATTATTCACATTTTATTATTCAAAGATTATTTGGAAGATTTTTCACTGTATGTGCCTAATAAACATTGTTGAAAAAAGGAAGGAAAGACTGAAGGCAGGGACAGGGAGGAAAAGAGGGAGATGAAATACAGGGAAAGAGGGAGCGAAGGAAAAGTCTTGCAGATAATCTTCCTACTTTTTTCTCCCTCTTTTTCTTCTTCCCTTCATTTATTCCTTCCTTCTTTTATACTTGCTGGATACTAAAGTAAGAAAGGACTTGTAATAATAATTTTCAATGAGGAGTTTAATTAGAATTAGAATCTTGAGGGATTACTTTTATACCTATACATCTGCCCCCGCTTTTTCATAAAAGTTTGAGATATATTGATTCTTATTGTTTTAAATCTCAAAATTGCAAATAGTAGTATCATAATAATTATTATTAAAAAGGACACCTAAGAGGTAGTAAGGATGAAATACATTGTTGAATGGCAACATAGTGTCCATGGAGATAATATCCCATGGCTCATGGGTTTTTCAAATACTTCAGGATAGTAACAACATTCAAATAAAAACTACTTGTATTTAAGTAACATATATAATATGATTATTTCCCAAATCAGAGATTTTCTATGCCACAAGGCATCCCTTCTTGCTGGTAAAAAGTAGATTCCATCAGACAGTGATATTTGATATTCTAGTCTACATTGGTTTCTTTCTTAGTTGAGACACTGGTTTTCTCACTTTATTGAAAGTGAAGGGAATCCAGAAAGCTAGTAGAGGTCAAAGATTGAATCTGTCCAAGTTATCCTTTTGGGCATAGTTAGAATTCCTGCTTCCAATTGCTCCATTGTATCTCACAGAGTTGAAGGAGACAGTGGCACCTGGCCAAAATTATACTGCACTGGGATACAAGGTAGTGTGTGAGAGACATGGAGAACCCTCTGGTTAAGTGGTTGTTATGATGATATCTGATTTTAGTTTGAAACTTGATTAATATGCCACACATTAAGACTGGCTCCTGATGAACTATTAAAACCTGAAGCCACTAGTTAGGGACAACAGAAGACGAGTAAGGCATGAAGAACAATGAGAAATGAAAATCTACACTCACCACCACAATGGATGAGGCAATCCCCACTCTCAAAAGCATCAGAAAAGCCGGCACCAGGAAGGTAAAGGTGACAAGGGAGAGAACACAGCTCTCAGCCATAATTGTTCTGGTTATATCAGGTCAATCTAGGCTAGAGTTTTAATTTTAAATTTGGAGTATAAATTGGGCTGGATTAGGTTTGAAACACTGAGTTAAGAATAAAATCTGTCCCTATCTCTAAGGTAAACTACTATGTTACCATTTGGAATAGGTAATTTATGGGGATATGTTTTGAAAATATGTAATATTATGTTTGAGATAATGTAAAGACAATGTTCTTCATCTTTTCTTTATCTTTCAGTTTTGGCAGCCATTAACAATTTGCTAACCTCACCATTTCTGCTCTCTAAAGGTTTGGGTAGAGATCATTAGACCTAACTCCACTCCATTCATGTCGAGCTCCTGAGTGGGCACAATAATTTTAAGCACATTTAAGAGATCTCTTCTTCATCTTCTTTAAATTATACTGTTGCTAGGACTGCTCTTTCCTGGGCTTTTGGCTAAAATATGGTGCTTTAACTCCCCTGTTCTGAAAGAATTGAGAGAATCACATTTTTCCCCTCAAATGGTCAGTTTGGGATCAATTGAAAAGAGAAAAATAACAGGGGTTTCCTGCACAAAATTTAAACCACAGGGTCAACCATTTATATGTTCCTCTGGCCAAATAGAAGGATTTTCCACTCACAGATTTAGATGCCTTTTTGGTCTGTGTTGACCTCAGAATAAATTTCTGTATGACTTGTCTGAGCCCCAGAGAGTAAAAGGAATGGAGAAATGAATTTAAATATGGGAGGGTTATATCCACAATCTTCCTTTTTGTCCCTCTATTAAAAAAAAAAAAAAGGTGTTTGTTTACTGTAGTCTTTTCCTCATGCTCTTCCTTCCTGTTCTGTTCTTGGTTTCTCTCTTTATATCAAAGCAGACATTTGGCATTTGTTTTTTAGGGCTTGACTAGCTTCCTTAGCATAATCTGCTCTAATGCCATCCATTTCCCTGCAAATTCTATGATTTTGTCATTTCTTAGTGCTGCATAATACTCCATTGTGTATAGATGCCACATTTTTTTATCCATTCATCTATTGAGGGGCATCTAGGTTGGTTCCACAGTCTAGCTATTGTGAATTGTGCCGCTATAATCATTGATGCAGCTGTATCCCTATAGTGCGCTCTTTTAAGGTCCTCAGGGAATAGTCCGAGAAGTGCGATAGCTGGGTCAATGATGGGAGGGAAAGGGAGAGATGAGGAAAATTGCATGGAAATGAAGGGAGACCCTCATTGCTATACAAAATTACATATAAGAGGTTGTGAGGGGAATGGGAAAATAAACAAGGAGAGAAATGAATTACAGTAGATGGGGTAGAGAGAGAAGAAGGGAGGGGAGGGGAGGGGGGATAGTAGGGGATAGGAAAGGTAGCAGAATGCAACAATTACTAATAGGGCATTATGTAAAATTGTGGATGTGTAACTGACATGATTCTGCAATCTGCATTTGGGGTAAAATTGGGGGTTCATAACCCACTTCAATCTAATGTATGAAGTATGATATGTCAAGAGCTTTGTAATGTTGTGAACAACCAATAAAAATAAAAAAAAATGGTGGATCCATTCCCAGCTTTCCCAGGAATCTCCATACTGCTTTCCAAATTGGCCTCACCATTTTGCAGCCCCACCAGCAGTGTACAAGTGTACCCTTTTCCCCACATCCCCGCCAACACTTATTGTTGTTTGACTTCATAATGGCTGCCAATCTTACTGGAGTGAGATGGTAGGGTGGTTTTGATTTGCATTTCTCTGATTGCTGGAGATGGTGAGCATTTTTTCATGTACTTGTTGATTGATTGTATGTCCTCCTCTGAGAAGTGTCTGTTCAGGTCCTTGGCCCATTTGTTGATTGGATTATTTGTTATCTTATTGTTTAATTTTTTAAGTTCTTTGTACATTCTGGATATTAGGGCTCTATCTGAGGTGTGGGGGGTAAAAAATTGTTCCCAGGATGTAGGCTCTCTATTTACCTCTTTTATTGTTTCTCTTGCTGAGAAAAAACTTTTTAGTTTAAGTAAGTCCCATTTGTTTATTCTTGTTATTAACTCTTGGGCTATGGGAGTCCTATTAAGGAATTTGGAGCCCGACCCCACAATATGTAGATCGTAGCCAACTTTTTCTTCTATCAGACGCAAACAAATGCCAAATGTCTGCTTTGATATAAAGAGAGCAACCAAGAACAGAACAGGAAGGAAGAGCATGAGGAAAAGACTACAGTAAACAAAGACGAATGGGGGGAGAGAAATGGAGAGAGAAAGGAAAGCATATGGAAATGGTAGGAGACCTTCAATGATACATAAAATTATAAGAGGTCATGAGGGTCAAGGGGGAGGGGAAAAAAGGGAGAGAATTGAACAACAACAGGGGAGGTAGAGAGGGAAGTTGGGAGGGGAGGGGAGGGGAGGGGGGATAGTAGGGGATAGGAAAGGTAGCAGAATACAACAGTCACTAATATGGCATTATGTAAAAATGTGAATATGTAACAGATGTGATTCTGCAATCTGTATTTGGGGTGAAAATGGGAGTTCAAAACACAATTTGAGTCAAATGTATGAAAGATGATATATCATGAGCTATGTAATGCTTTAAATAATCAATAAAAAAATTTTAAAAAAAAGGTGGATAATATTTCTCTCAAAGTGTTTTTGTCTATGCTCCCTTCTGGGATAGCAGCCATCACAGAGCATAAACTTGCATGTGTGAAACGAAAACAAAAACTAGGCAAGCACTGTACCAGCCATAATTAGGTTTTTATTTCTCTCCCTGCCTGCTGCCATTATGTACTTTTCACAATCCAGAGTTTCTTAATCCTTTCCCAGATTTTTAGCTGTCATCAGTGGAAGCTTGAAAGTTGAAATAAAATGATGACTCAAGTATATCCAGAACTGAAAACTTCCACATTTTTAAAAAATAACTGTCTCACTAAATTACCGCTAAACTTAAACTTGAGATCCTCCTGCCTCAGCTCCCAGAACAGCTGGGATTACGGGGTGCATTCCTCATTTAGAAATTACTTTATTGGGAAAAGAATATTAATCTGATAATTGTATTGTGTGTGTGTGTGTGTGTGTGTGTGTTTTAATGTTTTTATATTAAAAGACCTCACTCTGGGTCCTTAGGCTCACATGAGTGCTGATGAGAAATCTCTATGAAATGGGTCATTTTTTCTCAATATCTTCAAGACTTTCTCTTTAGTTCCCCCTCCCCCAACATTTCGATTGCATTTTTTCCACATTGTTAACATATTTCATGTTATAATTAATGAACAAACATTGATACAATATCACTTACTAAGCTCCATAATTTATTCAGAGAGGTATGTAAAATGACAGTCACTGTTGGAAAACAGCATGGCAGTTCATAACAAATTAAAAATAGAACTGTTACATGATCCAGCAATTCTACTTCTGATTATATATTAAAAATAATTTAAAGCAGTACTCAAAGATGTGTTTGTACAACTATATTCATACAGCATTATTCACAATAGCTAAAATGGGACAGCTACCAAAGTGTCCATTAAGTAAATACATGGACACACAAAAGGTGGTGTCTGCACACAATAAAATATTACTCAACTTTCAGAAGGAATGTCTATCATATAGATCATGGATAAAGCCTGAAGACATTCTGCTAGTGATATGAACCAGAAACAGAGACAAACATGGGATAATTCTATTTACATGAGATACTTGAAATAGCCCAGACAAAGAAAAAAAAAGTAGTATGGCAGTTTCCTGGGACTGGGGAGGAAGAAAAATGGAGACTTATGGCTTAATAAGAAGAGTTTCAGTTTCATAAGATGAAAAATATTATGGATAGAAATGTGTGGTAGTTGTACAATATTATAAATGAATTAAATACCATTGAACCATATTCTTCAAAAAGGTTAAGATAGTAAATTTTATGATATACGTACCTTATAACAGTTTTTAAAATGGAAAAATTAAGATGAGCTTAGGTTTGTTGTTTCTAAGGTTAATCTCAGTTCACCCAAGGCCTGAAATTTATTTTATAATACTTTATTTCTATGATGGTGTGGGTTGATCTGGTGGTGGGTTTGTATCATTGTCTGCCCTACAGTCCACCTGGGCTTTCTCTTGCTCTGTCCAACACCCTTACCACCTTCCCAGCATTTTTCACCCATGACACAGCCTGATGGTGGCATTCTGATTGGTTCTTGTGGCTTCTCACTCCTAGGCAAACACTATCACCCTATGTCTCAGGAGTGTGACCGTCTGTTCATGTTCTATCCCACCTGTAGCTGTGCACCAAAAATATATTCCTACCTCTCCTCAAGGAATTTTCTTTTTTTATTATGCCATCTGCAGTGGGTTTTCCCCAATGTCCTAAGGGTGGTGGTGACTGTTGCCCTTCCTCCAAAGATCAAGGCTCTTTTGTTGTTGTTGTTGTTTCCATTCCCAAGTGAAAGAGAATTAGGGTTTCTTGTCTCTCCTTCACAGGATTTTGTCTCCCTGACCCAGCCTGCATCATGAAGAACACTGTCTTACCAATCTTCATCATCCCCTGAGAATGTGCATGTGTTCATTTGTGTGTGTGTGTATGCACACACACACACACATGCATAATGCACATGCACATGTATATGTGCACATTTGTCTATGGAGATGGTGGAGAAGAGTTTGCAAGAAGATGTACACTCACCAGTCCACACTTAGCCTCCACTAAATCCTTAACATTTGTAGCTGGTTCAGACTGTCTCAGACTCATACTCCTGCAGCTCTTACTAGGTTTCTTGCTAAGCAGTCACACCAGGACCTCAGTTCTCTGAGGAATCCAAGAGAAGTCATGAACTCACAGTTGGTCCAAATTTTTGATGCTATTATAAAGCTATGAATAATTCTCTCTCCAGTTCTCTAGGTTCTGAGTGGAATCTAAAAGTTTATTTCTTTACTTTTGATTGCTTAATCCAATTTATTAAGTTTGAATTATCTTAAGTAGGATCTTACTGATTATTCACTATATTAACATTTTTATACAAAACTATCCCCAAAGCTCTTATGGAAACAAAATTGTTGTCATTGTGCAGCTAAGCAAAGGCATTTTTAAAAGCAAAGCAAAGCAGAAAAGAATGAAAAGGCAAGGGAGGAGAGTTTTATGTTCAGATGAGATTTACAAACAGCTGGAAACTTGATGAGACCCAGAGAAAAGGAATTATCTTTAATCAAAGGGCTTCCCTTTCTATTGTATTCTAAGTCCCATGATGAATGTTAGGCAGTTTCTCTATTACCAAAATCTAGTTTCCAGGTTCACATATCACAGCTTTTCCTTGTTCTCACTAGGCACTACTTAAATAACTCTTGTATTCGTTCTCTCTTAGCCTTCCACATAGATCATTTTCCCCCGTCTTTCAAAAATACTTTAGCTACTAAAATTACTTTCTGTGTGAGTTAAAAGCCCAATTTATAACGTCCTTTACTTTCAATACTGATTAAACTAAACGTATTATCATCTCTTTTCAATTATTGGAACTGTATTTTTTTTTGCCCCAAAGCACTTTCCTTAAGAAAATCTAGTTTCTTTTGCTTCATAAGAGCAAATGACTTTAATTCACACTTATTTAATATCCTTCTTCTGCATTCATTTTTAATCTATACTATGTTTGCATTGCAATCAGCTTTTTTCAGATATATTTTCCCCAAATATCAAGATATTCAATAAATGCTTAATACATATCGGCTGATTTTAGTAACCTAGGATTGGTCCTCAACTTTTACCAATGTCCTGGAATAACTTACCCTTGTTTGACAGTTCTCTTTATCTAGAGTTGACTGATTAGTCTCAATTCATAATCAGGGTATCTGGATAAAAGAGAACCAGTGATGATTTGTGGTCTTTTGCTTATCACTCAATTTGCAGATGTTTAATTTTTATTTTTATTTATTTTATTTTATTACATATGTGGCTGTAAACTCTGCCTTTTGGTCAGGAAAATTGATCCTCATGAAGGTATTGATAATATTTTCTTCCTTGCATTTGAGAAAATACATAGGCCTTGTGTTTTTAATTTCAAGGACCACCTTAGCATTAGTGAAGGAAAATATATTCTAAAATGAACAGCTGTTTTCTGATGGGTCAAGTATTTTATTTTACCTGAACAAAATAAGCATTTGCTTATTTCTTAAAAGAGGAAAAGGGAGGTGTCATAATCGTGAGAGAGAAAATGATGGAAAAGAAAAAAAAACTTTGAAATAGGAATTCAAATTATTGAAGCCAAACTAATAGTACAAGGTCAGTTGGTTTTGCATTCTGATATTTGTGGATCAAAAACCTAGGAATTAGATCAGAGATCACTGCAACTGCCAAAAGAAAGCATAGACTCAACACTCCAACAGGCATCATCTTCCTTAATAAGACTCCCGATGCTCAAGGAATAAAACCAAGAATCAATAGGTGGAATGCCATCAAATTAAAAAGCTTCTGAATAGCAAAGAAAACAATTAGGAGTGCAAAGAGAGGGCCTACAGAATGGGACAAAATCTTGGCCAGCTAATGTCCCAACAGAGGATTAATGTGCAGAATATAATTTTTTTAATCTTACCATTTAAAAATAATAACCCAATAAATAAATGGATAAATGATCTAAACAGACTTCCCAAAAATAGAAATGCAAATGATTGACAAATATATGAAAAATGTTCAACATCCTTAGCAATCAGGTATATGCACATGAAAGCTACCTTGAGATTTCATCTCACTCCAGTGACAACAATAAACATAAGGAATACAGATAACAGTAGCTGATTGCAGGGACGTGAAAACAATGGTACTTACACATTGATGGTGAGACTGCAGATTAGTAAAACCACTTCGGAATCACATTGGAAAACAGTGTAGAAATTCCTCAAAAGACAAGGAATGGAAACACTAGATGACTCAACTCTACAACTCCTTGGTATTTATCCAAAGAACAACAACAACAAAAAAAAAAAAATCTAAAATCAGCATATGTTGTAGCTTAGATATTCGATGTCGCCCAAAGGTACAGATTAGTCCATCCAGGAATGTTCAGAAGTGAAATGGTTAGATTATAGGAGCTGGAACCTAATCAGAGGATTAATTCATTTGGTGGATTAATAATTAAAGAACCACTTTACTGGGTAAAAAACTATAGGCAAACAGGGTGTAGCTATAGTAAACAAGTCAGTGAGGGCATGCCCTTGGAGATGGTATATCTTCTGCCTGTCTCCTTGCTTGCCCTGTCTGCTTCCTGGCTGCCATGAGCTAACAGCTTTCCTTCACCACACCTTTCTGCCGTGATGTTCTGCCTCATTTCTGACCTAGAGGGATAGAGTCAGTCTACCATGGACTGGAACCTCTAAAATCATGAGTCAAAATAAACATTTCCTTCTCTGAGTTGTTCTTGTTAGGGATTTTGGTCCATAGTGATAAAAAAAAAAAAAGCTTATTAACACAGTATACTATAGTGAAACATACCAATGTTTATAACAGCATAATTCATGATCACCAAGTTATGAAATTAGTCTAGGTGTCTGTCAATAGATGAAAGGATAAAGAAAATGTGGTATGTGTGTAAAATAGAGTTTACTAAGCCCCAAAAAGTAATAAAACTATGTCATTTGCTGGTATACGGATGGACCTGAAAATATCATGCTAAATAAAAAAGCCGGACTCAAAAAGTCAAGATTTGAATGTTTGAGAGAAAGAGATAGATGCGGGGGGGGGGGGAGAGTATAGGAAGGAGACTAATAACCAAAAGAGTAAAAGAAGGGCATAAAGTGGAGGGGTGAAGGCAGTTCATATGCAAGTTCTGGAGAATGAAATCTACCAAATTATGCTGTGCCCATGTACAAATATACCACAATAAATCCAGTGTGAATGTGCACATGTGTGTGCATGCACACACATGTATACACACACGTTATAATTCACAAAGGAAATAATAATAATGCAAAGGAGAGCAAGTGGGTCAAGGGAAGAAGAAGGAAAGGAAAGCATGTGGAAGGTACTGAGGAAGAAGATT
Organism: Spermophilus citellus; assembly: GCF_964194105.1. NCBI lineage: Eukaryota > Metazoa > Chordata > Mammalia > Rodentia > Sciuridae > Spermophilus > Spermophilus citellus. Next base: position 180,090,940 of record NC_138184.1, on the reverse strand, counting down.
GATCAAATTATGTTATGTGCATGTATAAATATGGTATAATGAATTTCACTATTAAGTATAATTTAAAATGTACCAATTGAAAATACATAAAAGACCCCCCAATAAAGTTCTTACTTGGTTTTGAGATTCAATTATCACACAATTCTACAAAATAGAATGTCTCAATCAGTCAAAGTGGGGAATTTGCTTCTATAGACAGAAAGGCTAAAAAAGCAAAAATAAAGAACTAAAAACAGATTGATCCTTTAAAATTGCTTTTCTATTAAGACAGGAAAAAGGAAATAAAGCAGTAGCAAAATAACTGAACATCTAGTTACTTCAGGTTACATTTTTGCAAACATTAAAGCAGAGGGAACTTTAGTTTGATGGCAATTGAAATTGGTCATTTTAGGAAACTTGGCTGTTAACCTTTTATTCTCTTGATTTATCAGAAGGTAAGAGAACAATTTATTCCCAGTTTGCTCATATGCAACTTTCCTATGAGTGACTGCATTTTTTTTGAGTGACTTCATTTTTATTTTCAGTTTAATCCGTGGGGGTCTAGTAAAGGAGTTTAGTCCAGAATAATAACCTCTTGCACTTTTTATTTGACAGACAGTAAAAAAAAAAAAAAAAAAAAAAGACTAATCCTTGCCTAGGAGCTATAGCAATTATCTGTCTATAGAGGTCTTACTGTACCCTCTTTAGGAGAAAAATAAGCATAATTTAGACAAAATAATGATAAAATTAATCGCTTGTTGAAAGAAGAATAATCCCTATGGTAACTAACGATACTGCCAATCTCAATTTAATTTCTCATGGCTGAACATCAGGGCCATTGCCCTTTTTTAATATTTATTTTTTAGTTGTTGTTGGAAACAATATCTTTATCTATTTATTTTTATGTGATGCTGAGGATAGAACCCAGGACTTCACATGTGTTAGTTGAGTACTCTACCACTGAGCTACAACCCCAGCCCCATGGGTCATTGCCTTTTAAGGCATGAATTATTCTCACTAGATTCACTCTGTCATTTTGCATTCTAGACATAACACTCATATGTCAATATCCATGTCTAAAAATCTCATAGAAATCAAGAATGGGATGGTGGTTTCCAGAGGCTGAAGAAGTAGGTGAGGTCAGAGGTTACAAATGTACAGATTAATTAGAAGAATAAGTTCAAAAAAATCTATTGTGCAGCAAGCAAATTTATTATAGTTAATTACAATGTATTGCATTTTGAAAAATGCTAAGAAAAAGGATAATGTTCTCCTCACAAAAATTATAACTATACTAGGTAACATGTATGTTAATTAGCAAGATTTAATCATTTCCCAACTTGCATGTATATGTACACACACACACACACACACACACACACACACACACAATGCAAAATTACCTGTTATATATTATAAATAGCTAAGATTTTTTTGGTCAATTTAAAATAAGTAAATAATTTTAACATGCCAAAACAAATTTGAATCATCAAATCATGTGTCAAATTTGTAGTGCAGAATAAAAGAAAAAATGAGTATGACTGTGTTTCTAATGGGAAAGATGGAAGGATGATTTCGGTTTTGATCTCATTTTGTGGGTTCAAAGGAATCCTTATGTAGGCCTTGATGGAAAAGAAAACAAGACAGGTGGTTCTGGGTATGAGAGTGGTACAACTCACACTTCACAGTCTTATTCAAATTAGTATGATAGTGTTGTTTTATCATCACATTTCAGTGCTACGGAGTTCACTGTATACTATATAGTATCAGGCTCAGCTCAAATATTATTATATTTTCATTAAAAAGTAGTTTTTTCTATAGTATTGTGAACTTGTGTGTGTGTGTGTATGTATGTGTGTGTTTCTCTATTGTCTAATGACATAAAGGAATTCAGATTTTCTCTCTGTGGCTGAATTATACATGGATTCCTAAAATGACTGCCAACAGAATATTTTTCATGTCAGGAAGGATACAAAAATATAAACTCTTCAAAAATTTGTACGTACCTTATTGAATGTCTTTAAGCTTTCTGTTGATCTGGCTTTATGTCTGTTTATGGAAATTCAGATAGTCAGGTTGATATCCTGAGATTCTCACAAGATGTGTCAAGTAGATTGTGCTAGGGCACCAAGGACATACGGAACTCTCAAGTTCTTATCTAATAAAAAATTTAAATAACAGATTTTCTGTCAAGCCTCTCTTCTCTTACAGAAAAAAAAATATTTTGAATCCAGGGGTCAATTATATTTTGTTTAGTAGTAAAAGTAGATTAAAGTAGAATATGAAAGATTTTGAAGATTGTTTTCAATTCTATCCAAAATACATTAGGCTATAGATTTATGAACTTCCAGGAAAGACTAAAGAGAAATGAGTTTATATAATTTTCTATTACAAGTAAGGTTTTCCAGGTTTATTTATCAGGCTTCTTAATTTCTGAGAGCACACACTCTATTAATCTCAAGGAGAATGGCTGCTTGATGATCTGATGGAATGATAGAACCATGACTGGAGGGAGGTTGTGAAGTACCAGGTAATTTTTACCACGCTGTCCTAGTACCATTCCACACAAGATTAGGAGTATGTATGTAATATATTGATGAAAACAACTAATTTTATTTTTAATAAATTAAGTGTATTAAGTTGACAATTGAAAATGTACACATTTTTCATGGACATGATTATCTGAAGTCTGCATACATTGTAAAATGATTTATAAGGAGGTAACCAGTGTTTCATTAGGTGGTTCTTCTTCCTGCTAAAGAGGATGTAAGCCTCCTAAGAAATTAAAGTCTGGAATAACTAGTGAAGAACAAAAGTCAAAGTAGGAAAGATAATTTCAAAAGATGGAGCCCCTGATAAGTCCAGTCCACACAGGAGCTGGAGTGAAATAATTAGAAAATGTATCCCGTGGTTTATTTAAGGGAGTAGGGGATCAAAGGCAGAGTTAAGGTCTCAGGGGTAGAGCCTTCCTTCCTGATGACTTGCAGTCAGCAAATTGATTGGCAGGTCATCTCTGGAGCTGAGTGGGACTTGGGGCAGAGCTTGAATAAGGCGCACAATGTGTCTGGACAGACAGTCAGAGGAAATGTCCACTGGAAGTTCCCAGACACCAAATTCTCCTGTTCACTAGGCTATGACGCCAACGTAGTCCACACACAGCCCAAGGATGACTCTTGGAAATGATTTAATTGAATTAGTAAGTAAATGCATTACCTCACATACTTCTACTTTTGTGTGTATCAGTATCTTGGTCACAGGGTTGGAATCCAGCTCTATTTTTAATAATCAAATAACAACTAAGACCCTTAGATTTAAACTGCTTCCAATGTACAACATATTTTTCAGAATACTTGAGTATATTATGAAAAATCACTAATTTTACATAAATTACTTCTATATAGGCACACACCAAGGTTGTTCTCTTTATGTATCTAATTACCCATTTTCAAGGTTTTGCATATTATCGAATAATAACATGGGATCAGAAAACGATTCAAAGATACTTGAATGTTTGGATAATGGACCTATGTAATCCAATCTATCCTCTTCTATCCCCCTCCCCCAAAAAATATCTGGGCTAGGGATGTAGATCAATTAAAGAGCAATTGCCTAATGTGTATGAAGTCCTGAGTTTAATGCCCAGAACCATAAACAATTCTTCAACATTGCTATGTAAAATACCAGACACCAATATTGTGCACCATGATATAACATAAAATTTTTAGTTTCTAAAATATTCTTTGTGATATATTTCTTATATGAAATTACCAAATTTGGGGGAGATCCTTTTCCTTTTAATATTGGGTGAATTAAAAATAATGATTCATTTTAGTTTTTAATTTTATAGAATTATTTCAGACATTCTATATTTGGAATTTTTATAGTAGCAAGTCTCTTGAAAAATGTTTATGTCGCAACCATTTTCTTTTTTATCTTTCATCTATAGCTCTTTTAATTTTTTTTATTTTGAGATAGGCAATAAGTTGCTTAGGGATTCACTTAGCTTCCGAGGCTGGCCTTGAACTTGCACTCCTCCTGCCTCCTCCCAGATTCTGGTATTACAGATGTGCACCACCATGCTCAGCTCCCGTTTTCAGATTAGTTTTTGTCTTGATATTATTTTGAGTTCCTTACGTATTGTGGAGACTAACCCCCTTATAAAATGGGTGACAGATATGTAAAAAAAAATGTTCTGTATCACTAATCAGAAAGGAAATGCAAACCAAAACCATAATGAGATATCACCTCACTCTAGTAAGAGTACCAAACATAGAAAGATAGGTAGAAACAAAGCAAGTGCCAGAAAGAAAATGGAGAAAAGGAACCCTTGCACACACATGGTGAGAATATAAATCAGTGCAGCTGTTATGGAAAACAATATGGCATTTCTTTAAAAATTGAATATAGAACAACCCTATGATCCAAAATTCCCACTACTAGATATATGCCCAAAGTAAATCCAATCCTTACGTAGAAGAGATTTCTGCACTCCTGTGTTCATTGCAGCACCATTCACACTAGCCAAGAAATAGAAAGGACCTATCTGTCCATCAGTTAATGAATTATAAAGAAACAAGGAATATATACAGAATGGAATACTATTCAGCCATAAAAGGAAGGGAATCCTATCATTCATAGCAACCTGGATAGAACTGAAGTCCATTCTGTTAAGTGAAATAATCTAGACACAGAAACACAGGCACCACATGGTCTCATGGATAGATAGAACCTTAAGTTGATTTCACAGGTTGAGAGTAGAATCATGGGCAGAGGCTGGGAAGAAAGGAGGGAGTGTAGGACAGGGAAATTTGGAGCAATTGTTACTAAGTTCCAGCTAGGTATGAGTAAGAAGCTCTGGTGTCATATGCACAGCAGGGTGCTAGAGAGAATAACATTGCCTATATTTCAAAAAGCTAGAAAAAAAGGATTTGGGATTTTTTTCATTTTTTATTTGTCCTAATTAGTTATGCATAACAGCAGAAAGCATTTTGACCCATCATATATAAATGAGTAGTAAAAATAATGAGTATAACTTCTCATTCTTCTTGTTGTACATAATTTAGAATCACACCAGTCATGTAACCATATATGTACATATGGTAATAATGTCTGATTCATTCAACTATTCTTCCCACTCCCATACCTGCTCCCTATGTTCACTCCACTCTGCCTAATCCAAAGTACTTCTATTTTCACCTAGCCCCACTCCTTATTGTGAGTTATCATCTGCATATCAGAGAAAAGAGTCAGCCTTTGGTTTGGGGGGCTTGCTTATTTCGTTTAGCATGATATCCTCCAGCTGCATCCATTTCCCTGAAAATGCCATAATTTTACTCTTCTTTAAGGCTAAATAATATTCCATTGTGCATATATTCCACATCTTCTTTATCCATTGATCTGTTGAAGGGCATCTAGGTTGATTCCATAATTTGTCTATTGCGAATTAAGCTGCTATAAACATTAATGTGGTTGTGTTACTGTAGTATGCTAATTTTAAGTCCTTTGGGTATAGAACCAGTGGGATAACATTCAAGTGGCAGTTGCATTCCAAGTTTTCTGAAAAATCACCATAACTGCTTTCCATATGGTTGCACCAATCTGCAGTCCCACCAACAATGTGTGAGTATACTTTTTCCCCTCACACCCTAGCCAACATTTATTGTTATTTGAAGAAAGACATTTAAATTGATTTAAACATTGAATTATATATATATATATATATATATATATACACACACACACACATATAAAAACATCACATGACACTTCATTAGTACGTACAATTTTTATGCTTTTGTACACCAGTTAAAAACAAATTTAATAAGGAATTTTCGTTATTTAAGTAATTTATCCTTCATGGAGGAAACAAGACATTTACAGCTTTCTCCCCTCCCAGGGAAGGCTTTGAGTTTAGGATAAACTTTCTGCCCCAGAGAAATTTCATCACTGTTACCTACAGACTAATAATTCCTTGGAATTGAAAAAATACTGCATTTTTGGACATTGAACCTCTTTCTGTATCATGCTTTCCATTGCAAGAATTGTGTTGGAACTGGTTACTGTGACAATGTTCAAAAACGGGAAAAGAAAAAAGAAAGAAAACAAATCCTGCAGCTATACAGAGTAATCTCAAAGAAGAAAGGGTCCTGCTACAGAAAATGGGCTCTATTTCAAAAGGATCTCTTTTACAGAAGCACAATAATGTATCATTAGAAAATAGAGGGTTAGATTGTCTGTATACTGTTACATAAGAAGAATCCAAATACCCCCAGGTTCTCAAATAGGTTTAAAAATGAATTTGCAAGCCCTAATTCATCTTTGGTAAGGGACCATAAATTCCACTATCAAAATTCTGAGTTTCCTGGGAAATATGATAAATTCATTCTGAAATATTTTTAAAAGTTATTTTACTATTAAGTGTTATACATTATGAAAATTCATTTTACTAACATATGCTCCTTGAATAAATATTAACATTTATCAACATTTTACAGCTAATTATTTAGTGCATGTTTTAGTCAGCCTTTTCTCTGTTGTGACAGAAAGACTGGACCAGAACCATTGTAGAGGAAGAAAAGTGTATTCTGGGGGCTCATGGTTTCAGAGATCTCAGTCCATAGACATAGATGGAGGTTCCATTCCTCCGGGCTAGAGAGTAAACTGAATATCATGGTGGAGGAGTATGGTGGAGGGAAGCAGCTCACATGATGATCAGAAAGCACAGAGAGATTACACTATATATTTACAAAATATTTACTCCAAAGGCATGCCCCCAGAGACGTCACCTCCTTCAGTGACACCTTACCCACCTTCAGTCACCACTCAGCTCATCCTGTCGGGATTAATTCACTGATTGGGTTGAGGCCCAACCACTTCACCGTTAACCCTTCTTACGTTGTCTCACACACAAGCTTTTGGGGGACATCTCACATCCAAACCCCAACAGTGCACTTTATGTTTCAGGCAATTTGTTAGCAATTAAGCCTTAGGATTTAAATAAAGTTTTCAATCGTTGCCTTCAAAGGGATTTAATTCTTGTAGCTGAGACTTGTGTGCATAGCTACCTGTAGTACAAGATGGAGGGCAGTGAACCTGCATCAGGATGCCCTCCACAGCCTAGGAGGCTGAAAGCACAGCATCACAAGAGAAAAGGCATGGAGTGGGGGTAGATTTTAAGTTAAAATCCATTGAGCGTCCATATGACAGTGAGTAGAGGAGGGTTTAGAAAAAGTTGCAAAATGAAGGTGATTGATTCATTGTGGCCTGAACTGTTTTGTCCTTATATAGGTCAGTGTAGCCTCAAAGCCAGGAAGGGTTGCTTCATGCAGTAAATGGCTATGGGGGAAGTTCTGGTGAGGCAGAAGAACCTATTTGTACAGGTGGCCCACCCAAGGCTCTGTGCTAAAACAACAAGCCAGGGTGAACCTCACCCAAGTGAAAGCATGAGTTCTAGGAGGGGATGTCTGAGGGTGAGGGGACAGATGAATTTCCTAGACTTAGCAAAAATTAAGTGTGAAGGCACAGAGTCTGGGGAATAACCACTGAATAACTGGAATGGGGAGGTCAGTGAGGCTGCTACAAAGGCAGTAAGGAGCAGGAGGTGAGTGGTAAGAAATGCAGGCTGAGAAGGCAGATGAGTTGTGTTGAAAATAAAGAGTTTTGCTTTTTTTTTTTTTTAACAGAGTCCCCCAGATACAGCAAGGCCTAGCCAGTATGGAAAAGTGCTTTGATTCCTACAGCTAGTAATCTTAATTAAAATAATTGAGGTTAGAAAGTGGGCAATTTTTTTTTTTACCATATGTTATATCTTATAGATTTTTTTCCATTTTCTTTCAAATACGTCCCATAACCACAGATATTAGGCACAGGGATCATTGATAAATGATAGAAGAGTTTAATTTTCTAAATAAAGCAGACGATTTGACAAGTGTTGTATCATGTGGCCAGAGGCTCCATATCTGGCCACGTGTTTGCTTGGATGATAATTGCCAATTAATAACTGTGAGTAGAAATGACAACTGGAAATTACATTGAGAAACGGATGGGACTATTGTATTTCCTTTCCATTTTTCTATCTTTGGATATTGTCAGTGTAGCCTCGCCCCACACTTTTGTCTTCTGGAAAAGAAAAAGAAGAAATTCAATATCTGAAAAGGCAATATCTCTCTTTCAATTTCAACACATTGTTACAACATAGATAACATTGATAAAATTGCTTTTGTGACAAAACTTCTTCTATTTCAGCTCTAACATCTTATGGTGGGGAGGCGATAAATTTCTCTTTGGTGCCAAGAAAAAAAAATATCCTGAAATAATAAAGTGATCAAAAAATAAATTTGTTTTGCCACAAACTTCTGAGAAAATGTTCTCCTTGTTGCTTTAAATGTCAGTGGACTTGCTGGATATTTAGATACCTGAAACTTTCCCAGAGAAAGGTAGAACAAGAAATGGAGATGATTAGCAAATTGTAACGTTAATACATATTTTATAGTAACACAAAGAAGAAATTAGAAATGCAAAAATAAATGAAAACTGAGAGCCTTAAAATATCCTTGTTGGAGATAAGTAGAAATACATTCCTGCTTCTTTTTCTTAGAGCATTAACTTTAGAAAACTTGTAATTTTCTTCCTATCTCTTTGATATGTAAATATTCTTTAAGAAAACAAATTAGCCTCTTGTCAGCCTTAACACTCCAGAATGTATTTCTTAAGTACTTAAGAACCATCTCTTTGAAATGCAATCATCAAAAAAGATAGAGCACTTACCTGCAGTTTCTATGAGGAGGTCAAAGCCTAAGACAAGCAGGCTGATCCCTCGCCTCAATATTCCAAATGGCTCTTTTCACCATAACGATTTGCAAAACTTATTTTTTCCTTGGAATAAACACAATTACCAAACACAGATGACCACCCCAATTTGCTGGGGGATTTAAAATAAACTATGTGTGACAAATAGTGCTGTCAAGTCCTCTTACTTGAGGACGTATTACTGCTTCTCTTGAGAAAATGTGTATAAGGTGTAGTATCTGCTTGTCTATATAAGGAGGGAGAATTTCTATAATTGCACACTCTTAACAGATTGCCTTTATTGTGTTTCCCACTCTGGTTTAATACTTATTCAATACTGAAGTGTTTTCTTCATATCTCTCCTCTGCCATAAGTTTTCTGTTGGGAGTTTTGAAGTTTTTAAATTAGCCTAGGTAATAATTGCATGTATTTGTGGATACTGAGTGATAGTTCAATACATGTATGCAATATGTAATAATCAAATCAATATAATTTTCATATCCATCTCCTTATTATTTCTTTATACTTTGGGCCTCTTCCACTTCTTCATAGAATATATAATACGTTATTGTGAACTGTAGCCACAATACACCGTTTATACTCTTCTATAAAACCTATTCCTATAAAACCTAGAACCTATTCTTCCTAGCTGGGTTCTAGTATTCATTATCCAATCTTCCTCTATCCTTCCATTCTCTACCATTCCAAGCCTACCATAATTACTATTCTATAAAGAGATGGACTTTTGTACCTTTCCTGTAAAACAAAGGGAATGCAATATTTGTCTCCATTTGTCTTGTCTCATTTAGCATGATGTCCGGTCCCATCCATTTTGTTGCAAATGTCAGTATTTTATTCTTCATGACTAAGTAATATTTTCTTTATCCATTTATGTGCTGATATACACCTAGGTTGATTCTTTATCTTGGCTATTGTAAATAGTACTACAACAAACATGGAAATGCAGTTATTTTTTTAAATTATTTTTTAGTTGTAGGTGGACACAGTATTTTTATTTTATTTTTATGTAGTGCTGATGATCATGCTAGGCGATAGCCCTACCACTGAGCCACAACCCCAGCCCATGCAGTTATTTTTTGATATGCTGACTTCATTCCTTTGGAAATATACCTAGAAATAGGATAACTGGATTATATGGTAGATTCATTGTTATTATTTTAAAACATATTATTATAACACATTAATTGTATATATTAATGAGATTTGATGTGATATTTCTGAGAAACTAATGTGACTCCATTTTTAAAAATAAATAAATAACAGCAGCTTCTACCTCAAGTCCTGTCCTAAAGAAGGGGGTGTGACCCTCATCCTTGGAAAAACCCACAGTGCACTCCTAAGCACATACCCACCCTGCTGAGTTGTTTGTCTGTAAATAACAGGAGAGGTCTGATGTGCCAAGTGTCCCTGACTCAGTTAGGCTAGGTGAGGAACCATAGCAACCCTCCTAGCAACCTCCAATCAGCATGAGACAGGGAAAATACCTGGGATGCCAGATGACCCCCAAGTAGTTTATGGTGGTTGATAACATGTTGGGAAACCATGGAGTTTAGCAAGTACACCCCTGGTGGCCTAAACCAATCAGTTCAAACAAATCCCCCTTTTGTACTAACCAATCACCCTTACCCAACTTGTTCCCGCCAGTGAATGTGCTAATCAATGTTAAGAGCTGTTGTTTGACTTTCCAGTGGTATGGAATGATTTGCTGTGTGATGTTGTGACGCACAGAGTATCCCTCCAAAACCTATAAAATCTCACTGAACAAAGGACCAGGACTCTCTCCCTGGGACTGCTGCTTCGGGAACCGTTGTGAGTCCAGGCTCAAGCTTGCAATAAAGACTCTTGTGTGCTTGCATCAGATTCGGCTCCTGGAGGTCTATTGGGGTTCCACGAATCTGGCATAACATTTCCATACATTCATGTTGCTTGTACTTATCAAATCGATTCACCTTACTCCAATACCATCACACACATTTCCCAATCTCCAGAAATCACTATCTACTTTGACATACACTTCTTTACCTTTTCATATGATAGGAAACATTCAGCAATTGTCTTCCGGTGTCTGACATATCTCTTTTAACATAGTTACCTTCAGTTCTACTCATTTTGCTGCAAATATCAGGATTTCATTCTTTATGGCACAATAAGACTCCAGTGTGTGTGTGTGTGTGTGTGTGTGTGTGTGTGTGTGAGATTTTCTTTATCCATTCGTCTGTTTATATGTACCTAGGCTAATTCCACATATACACTGTTATGAATAGTGCTGAAATGAACATGATCATACCAGAATATTTTTGGTATTCTAATTTAACTTTCTTTGTATATTCACCCCAAAGTGGGATATTGGATCATATGTGATCAATTTTTAGTGTTTTGAAGAACACCAATACTGTTTTCCTTAATGATCATACTAATTTACATTCCCACCAGCAGGGTATAAGGACTCCCATTCTTTACAACTTTTGTTGTCTTTTGCTTTTTTGTTAATTACCTACTCTCCCTGGGGTGAGATGCTCTCAATGTAGTTTGATATGAAGTTCCTTGAAAATTAATGGTGCTGTGTTTTTCTTTTTTCTTTTTCTTTTTTTTTTTATGTACCTCAAACCAATATCCTACAGCGTTTTGTCTATGTTTGTTTCTATTACTTTCAGAGTTTCAGATCTTGCATTCAGGTCTTTGATTTGATTCATTTTGAGGGTTTTTTTTGTATAAAATTAGAAATTGAGGTATTTTATTCTCCTGCAAATGAATACCTGGTTTTCTGAGAACCATTTAGTAAAGAGACTGTCATTCATCCAATGTATAGTGCTTCTGTGGAGAATCAATTGACTCTACACACATAGCTTTATTTCTAGGATCTCCATCTTTCCCATTTTTTTTTTTTTTTGTCTATACCTAGTTTGTATGCCAGTACCATGTTTCTTGGTTACAGTAGCCCTGTAGTATGTCTTGAGATCAGATATTGTGATGTTTCATTTTGTAATTTTTCTGCCCCAAATTATTTTTGCTATTTGAGGTCACTTTTGCTTCCACATAGATGTTTAGAATTGTTTTGTTCAAATTCTATTAAGAATGACACTGGACAGTTTGATGCAGAGTACTCTGAATCTTTACATTGCTCTTGATGATATAAACATTTTAACAATATTAATTCCTCCAATTCATAAACATAGGAGGTGTTTTCATTTTTTAATGCCTTATTCAACATTCCCATTGCAAAATATCTACATTTTCTGAGTTAAATGTATTCCTAAGGATTTTAGTTTTGAAGATATTATGAATAGGATTGCTTTCATGATTTCTTTCTCAGAAAGTTCATTACTAGAGTATAAAACTGCTGTTGAGGTTTTTTTTTTTTAATATCCTACAACTTTACAAAATACATTTATGTCCTTCGTATCTGATTTTATTTACTTGGGTCTTTACTTGGGTCTTCTGCTTTTTTCATGGTTATTCTAGCTAGTTTGTCATTTAAAAAATATTTTCCAATTCTTTGCTTCACTGACTGTTGTACTTTTTTAAAGCTTATATACATTTATTTCCACTCTGATCTTGTTATTTATTATATTCTACTAGTTTGGGGTTTGATTTGTTCTTGTTTTTCTTGTACCCTGTTATGTATAGTTAAATTGCTTGCTTGACATTATTTCATTATTTTTATATACACAAGAATAGCTTTTAATTTTCCCCTTTGCACTACATTTTCTGTGTTTTAGAAATTTTGACATTTTGTGTTTCATTTTCACTTGTTTCAAGGAATTTTTAGAATTTCTTTTTTATTTCTTCAGTTACTGAGTTTATTTTTCTTTTGTTCAGTAGCATGTTGTTTAATTTCCATGTACCTGTACATTTTCTGAAGTTCTTTTTCTTGTTGATTTTTCCATTGCATTTCACTATGACAAAAATAGATACATGATATGATTTATGTTTGTAGATTTGTGGACATTTGTTTTGTGACCTGATATATAGACATAAGAAAATATTCCATTGGCTGATGATGAGAATGTGATTTCTGCACCTATTAGGGATTCAAGTTCATTTGATCTATACTGCAGTTTAAATTTGATGTTTCTCTGTTTTGTTTTTTAATAATTCTGAAGGGTGAATTCATTGATAAAAATGTGGTGGTGATGTTTCCAATCACTGTTGTATAGAAACATCTCTCTCTCCCCCTCCCCAGCCCCTCCCCCTATCCTTGATCAAATAAGGTTTGGTTTACAATATTGGGTTCTGACATAGTGTGAATATATACATGTACAATTGTTATATTCTCCATTGGAGTTGATCCCTCCATCATTATAAGTGACCGTTTTTCTTCTTCTTACAATTTTGACTGAAAGTCTATTTTGTCTGTTATAAATAGAGCTATCTTGCTTACTTGTGTTTTCATTTGCATAAAATTTCTTTTCTGATCACTTCCCTTTCAGTTTGTACATGTCTTTGCTAATGAAGTGAGTTTCTTGTAGGCAGCATACCATTGTTTTTTTAAATGTTTACTCATATATACATTTTTTATCTTTTAATCCACTTATATTCAGGGGTTTTACTGATATGTAAAGACATGCCATTTTTTTAAATTTTAACTCAGTTGTTTTGAGTATTCTTTGTTCTTTTCTTTCTCTCTAGCTTATCTTAGAGTTTGAATGGTTTACTGTATGAATGTAGTTTGATTCTTATTATCATTTTTTTGTATCTTCTCCTCTAGAAAGTTTTATACTTTGATACATTTTCATTATTTTTTAAATATCATATTTCCCCCAACTCATGTAATATATTTATTAAATATATCTCCTATTACTAGAGTCTAAGGTCCAAGTGGTAGGATTTTTGTCTGTTTTTGACTGTATGCCAGAATCTAGAATATTGCCTGGAACATAATGGTACTAAATAATTATTGTGAATAAACATATGAATGAATAAATGAATTAAAATTTCTGATTTTTGTCACCAAATAGTTCTTACATAACATGTCATTCCTTTTACAGGTGGGCCCCAGGCCATAATACCATGTTGTAAACTAATATCCAAGGCATATAAACATCGAATATAAAAATTGAATATTCCTAATAGTGGAACCTCAATTACAGAGATATGCTTCAACCTTACTCAGAATAGAAAGGATATAGGAATAAAACAGAAATTCACTATTCCCAAACCTATCCTATATCTTTTTTTATGGTAAAAGTAAGAAAGTCATTAAACTCTGATACCAAAACTTCTATATTTATTGCAATAAATATAGAGATTACTCATAATATAATTCAATAAGTCATATAACCCTGTTTCTCTAACTTATTTCCATGTTATCAGGGGCTTCAAATAGGAGACTTGTAGAATCACAAAACAAATGTTTTTCTATGAAAGATGAAATTCCAAGTCTTCTGGACAAAGGTTTACATTATCCTGTTCAGCAGAACTGGGAACTTGGAACATACCAAGATCCCAGTATGTCTGAAAGGAAAAGGGAGTTATAAAAATTCTAAGCGAAGTTAGCCAATCCCAAAAAATCAAATGCCAAATGTTTTCTTTGATATAAGGAGGCTGATTCATAATGGAATAGGGAGCAGGAGCATGGGAGGAATAGATGAACTCTAGGTAGGGCAGAGGGGTTGGAGGGGAAGTGCCGCAGCCCGGCTGGCTGGGCAAAATAACAGGGGGGTGACGAACAACTTGTGTACCCTGATACAGCAGGAGTAGGAGCCATTTATTGTAGGACAGGAGCGGTATATATACATTCCACGCAGCTTATCTTAATTAACATAAACTCGATACAGAAGTCAACCAATAAGAAATCTCCACACTTAATGGCTCGCTGGCCTTACTTCACAAACCACTCCCTCTGCAAAATGCCAGGCGCCATCCTGACCTGTTTACAGACTCTAACAGGGAAGGGAGGGGGACACGGGGTTATTAATGATGTTGGACTGTGATGATCATTATTATCCAAAGTACAGGTATGAAGACACGAATTGGTGTGAATATACTGTGTATACAACCAGAGATAAGAAAAATTGTACTCTATATGTGGAATAAGAATTGTAATGCATTCTGCTGTCATATATAAATTTAAAAAAAGAGGGTGGGACTTTTAAGATATGATTAGGTCATGAGGGTGCCACCAACCTCATGAATGGATTGAGGCTGTTGTCATGGGAGTAGGCTCCTGATATAAGGCTGAATTAAGCCTCATTTATTCCTTGTTTTGCCTTAGTGCTTTTTCACTCTGTGATAACGCTGTCTTCATGTGACACAGCAAAAAAGGCCCTTGTCACATGCCACTATCTCTTGGACTTTCCACTCTCCAGATCTGTAAGTAATAAATTCCTTTTCTTTAGAAGTTAAAGAAAAGAGGGACTAGGGTCCTGGCTCAGTGGTGGAGCACTTGCTTGGCACATGTGAGGCATTAAAATAAATAAAATTTTTAAAAAATTGTTATTCAGTGTTTGCTGCACCTACTGATATTTATGAAATAGGGAGGAAACCTGCAGAATTTAAATTAGACATAAAAGATACATTTTAGAGGAATTATAGAAAACAACCCAGCTTTAGTAAGAGAGTATATATGAATCTTAATAGTTTACCTTGAAGAATGATTTGTGCATATTTTATGCCAAGGAAACAATGCTTTGATACTCTAAAAATAAGCTCTGGATAGATTTCTCTGTAAGCTCCATAGCTTTAAGAAGTATTTATTATCATTTCTCTGGTGCAGATTAAAATGTAGCAGAGAAAAATAGGAAAATATGATCATTATAATACTTTGATGGTAGCTTTAGTTTCAGGATATTCTTCTGTAAATGAAACTACTTAAAGCCTTCAGTGAGCCTTCAGGCTATTCAGCAACTCTCTTCTCCTCCTGCTGTTTCCAGAACCATTTATAACCCTATTGGACTTCCTCTCATCTCCCTTCCAGGAACCCACATTGAAATCTGATTATACCTCAGAGGTGTTGAATGCCTCAGGCCTAAATTTCACTTTGGCAAATATAAGAAAGCCCTTCTGAAACCATGCAATAACATTTGCATAGTTATATCGTCACAATCAAAGATTTTCCTAATTCCAGAAACAAAAAGGAGGTATTATGCTGGAGAAAAGATTCCAAATATAATAAAAACTCACTCTTGTTATTTTTGTCCCTCTGAACTATTTCATCATCATGTTACACATAATTCTTTGTTATAATTGAGCAGACATCTTTGCAAAAAGTTAAGCTAACAGAATTCTTAACTAAGTATAAGAAGGAAAAGTCATTCTTTTAGAATTGTTTTATATACTGAAAATACACTTGCATTTCTCAGATCATTTTTGGGGATGGCATTTCTTGGAGATAGAATGCAATTTCATTCACTATGGAATTTTTTGTATAATATCTATAACTAAGGGAGATGTTTTTAATAGTCCATAGACTAACAGGAAAGCTTTAAAGAAATGAATCTACTTGCTGAGGGAAAAAAATCTGTTGTTAATTCTGACAGGCAGCAAGAGACTAATTTTGCTTCTAATATAAGGAGCTTTGTTATCTCCTATAAAAACACAAGTGCCATTAGCACACCAAAAAAATTGCTATCTTTTATTTTATGCTGCTTATATTGTTATGAATTGAATTATGCCTCCCCACATTTATATATGGAATTCCTAGCCCCTGTTAAGAATATAGTTGGAGATAGGGCCTACAAAGAGATAATAAAGGTTAAAAGAGGTCATAAAAGTGTGGTCTTAATCCAGTATGGCTGAAGATCAAGTAAGAAACTGAAGAGACACCAGGTGCATGTGCTCACACAGCAAAGGCCATGGGTGGAGAATGCAACCACATGGTGGCCAGGGAGAGAGTCTCACCAGAAACGATGCCCTCCAGGGCATATAGCTTGGAGAACTGTGAGAAAATACCTACTGGTCACTCAAGATGCTCCAAATGTGGTATTCTACTAGCCTAGGCAGACTAATACACATGTTTAGAAAAATTTTCTTTTTGATTTTTAAATTTTTTGTTGATAACCTAATATTTGTACATATTTACATGTAAAATGTGATGTTTGTTTCTTTTCAACTTCTTCTTGTAAATACTTAATTCCACAGAAGGATTAGAAGACTGAACTAAAGTAATCCTATACTCTGTTGTTCTTGAAGTGATAAAAATGATGATATATTATGAGTTGGGCTAGGCTCATACTATAATAATAAACTGAGTGGGGTGAATAATGAGAGAATATTGCTACTAAGTCTCTTACTATTGCCTGTCTGGTATTTAATTCAATAATTGGCAACTTTATTATTTGATTAACAGCAGAATTACTTCATTTTAATTTTAATATAAAATTATGTGTAATGATTAATGTGTCATTGTGGGCTTTGATCCAATAACAGATCCCTGTCAGACAAACTTCTGGAAGTAGACCTCACACTGTTTTTGTAATGGTTTAAATTTAGAATTAGCCAGTATTGGTATAATACATCCCAAGCAATGGACTATTTTGTTATGGTAATCTCCTTGGGGGCTGCAGTTCTCAGTCTATTGATTCTTAGGTAAACAATGTAGTGCCTGTGTGAGTCTCTCTCCTCATTTGATTTTTTTCATGCCACTTATTTTCCATTTATTCAACTTTCCAGTAACTTAATATTGGTCCTTCCTAGCCAGCCAACTCACTTTCTTAAAATTTTAGCTTCTACTGTGTAAAATCACCTTCTGTATTTACACTGAATTAATTATTTTATTCTTTTAGGTGGCTGCACCTTTTCTGTTGTGTATTTATGCTACTTTTCTCTCAGTGTTGACATTGCTTTTAAATAATCCCATCTCTGTCCTATATTTACTGGTCCTACTGTCTCAGTGGAACCAGGGACTTTGAAATCTTTCTAGTTTCTCTTCTTCTGTGTTTAAATCTATTGATATGAAACACTTTATCCTTTCTTCTTCTTTATTTTACACCTTATTTAATTTTATATTTTATATACTTTCCCTTTCTTTGCCAATGTCTTTTAAATTCACATTCTGGGATTTAATCAAATTCAGTATTAACTTTGTGACTCTCATCGTACAAATAGTTCTTACCATTGATTGATAACAGGAAAAGAATATGGCATAAAATGGCAGTTTTTTCCTTTTAATGAATGAAACTTAATAAAAATAGCAAAACACATGGTATTAAAACACCTTGTGATAATCCCAGCCTAATTCCATCTTAAGTTTGGGAGCCATCTTGTCACAAAGTCATGAAAAGTTAATTTTTGTTTTAGTATAAACTACTGTGATTTCTAAACTTGTTTGGAAGCCTTCCTGTGCTCTGAACTCACCCATGCCTGGCTTTCCCTGACCAGATAACAACTCTAAAACCTCAGTGGTGCCTCATAAATTCTGATGTTGGGATCTAAATTTATTCCCTACCTTGAAATGTTAAGCCATGTAGATCATTAACCTACTATCTGCCTTTGAATTACACTTGTCAAAATCCTGTTATCTGTAGGTTCTCAAGACTACCCCCTTTTGGAATTTTTTGTGCTATGAAACTGTGTTCCTAGAGAGCTGCAGTACTGATCTCTAGCCCAGGGTTTTGGGGAGAGACAGTCCTAGCCAGTACACCAACACAAGCTTGCTTTAATTTGATTTAAAATTGGAGTTGGTGGTCTTTTCTTTACATTGGGGTTTAACATTTGCCAAGCAAATTAACAGATTCTCTCAATCAATTATCTCTCAAAAATATTGTTCTTTATTAGTTTGATATACAAAGCATTTTTTGGTAATCATTTTGGAATTAAAATTGAATTAAATTGTGGCTGAAAATTAATATATGTATGGATGTGAAAGGCAATTTCATTTAGAAATCAAAAGAAAGAGAAAGTTTTTATTTCTTAGAGAATATTCATGCTTATGAGGTTTGGTAAAGAAATGAACACTGAAGAAAATAAAAAGGGTATATCCTGAGATCCCTTTCATGCTTATAAAACATAAGAAGAATGAGATAAATATTGGATGAAATTGTTAAGTAAAAAGGAACCTATATTTTGGGAAATTCTCAGCCTGTCCAGACAGTATTCTCTGGGAGGAAGGACAAAGTGTTGGCTGAAAGAGCTACATTAAAAAGATTAGTTGCATATTTCATGAATTCAATCAACTGCATTAGCAGAAGTAGTGAATTAGGGAGTGGAGTGGGTGTTATCTAGGTAAGGTATGTGGAAAATGCTTTTCTGCAGTTCCCTGGGTTTCCATAGATGGCCAAAGAAGATGTTTTAGAATGTCCTATCAATGAAAACACTTTCAGCTTGGAATGAAAGATGTAGAGATAAGACAAAATAAAGAAAGGTGAATACTTTTCTGGGTTTCTATTGGCAGGATTACTTGGCTATAATACTCACTAACTTTTAAGAAGGAAGAAGAATGACTCTTGAGTTATGGCTGTGGATTCAGGTCCAGAGGCTAGAGGAAGAGGCTGGATGTGGTCAAACTACAGGTCTGCAAAGCTTCCATAGGCCCAGAGGGCAGATGAAGCCACAGAATGTTATTTTTACAACTTGAAACCCATTGAAACTGGCCTTGCTGAACTCTGAACTTGCTTCATATCAGTGACCTTTATTTCCTTCCCTTTGCCTTCAGAAAGAGCATAACTATGCAAATACTTCACTTTCAGAAGTATTCTCCATAGCTATGAGAAAATACATTTCTGTTGTTTGAAGCCACCCAGCTAGTGGTTATTTGCTACAGCATGGCCAGGAATCTTAGACAGCTTAATTAAATATTCAAAGACAGTTAATTAAATATTTATTTAATCACATTATTTGTAACTTAAACTTCCTCTAATGCTAAGGAGATAGATCTTGTAGGTCAAAGTGTATGTGGACCTGAAACACTGACTTGTTTAGGATACTAGGTTCTAAACAAAATGAGTTACATCTAAAAGTCATCACCTATTCCAAGGAAAAGGTAATAAATTTAATTTTTAAATTCAAGTAAAGAATCATAATTTTAATCATTGTTAAAAGGAATAGCACTTGCTATGATGAACACATGAATTGAAAATGTCTTGCTAGTCCCTAGAGTATTTTTTTCTCTCCTCTTTCCCTCCTCTTCCTTCTCCATATTTCTTTTCCTTCTTTTTCTTTTTCTTCAATTTCTCCCAGTTTAATACCTCTAATAGATCATTAAGTTATAAAAATTTCATTGAAAGTAATTGAAGTAGCATTTAAAGTCTCTTTAATGTACATAAAACGAAACAAACATCAACAAAACGAATTATTGTTCTGGACTAAGGTGAGCCTTGGTTTCAGTTGATGAGTGCTTCTAATCCCAGATTATTCTCAAAATTGCATATATTTTGAAGAAAATTTATCATATGTGTATATGGGAGAGGAAATTTCCAGTCTCATTAGGGTTTTAACAGCCATGGTAAAAAAATAATTATAGCTGTTTTAAGTTGATTAACATAATTTTCTTAGGAAACCTAATAGCTTTAATGATATGTTTACATAATATTTGAATATTTATAATAATCTCAGTCAACCAGAACAATTGTCTTAATCTATAAGTTATAAATATATTCACAGTTTAAATGAAAAAACCTTCATCAATTAATTACTTACTATGCACTTTTTATCCTTATGAAAAATTCATGGGATAAAAGCTGCACTGCAAGCAATTAGAGCACATTATGTGTAATCACTTGCCAAATTCTATGTTTTAAATCAATCATTTTCTGTGTTCATACGCTTGAAGTAATTTTAGAAGTAAATAATCACTGAGCCCAACAAATGAGATAAAACATAAAACAAATATAGCAAAGTATATCATGAAAGCAAGAGAATGAAGCAGAATCTTCTCTGTAAGCCAGCCCACATCTTCAAATTAGGTCAGGGTTTAGGATCAACAACATTAACACCCATATCACAGGTAAGGGTCTTGGAATATTTTAACATTTTTTTTAACAATTTGTTTTCTTTCAAAACAAACTTGATCTCTTGTTTCATTAGATATTTGTCCATAATTAATTGCAGTACACTTTATTAATTCATTCCTTTCATTCTGTAAAATCTTATTTTGAACATGTCTCTTCGACATATAATTTCCTAATAATTAATTGGACATGAGGAGTTTATACACTAATAGATGATAAACTATAGAAAGACAGTCAGTATCTTATTTTGTATATTCTATTTTATTCCAATTTACTTAGTATGATATGTATATAATCAGAATTCAATAAGCATCAATTTTTAAATGTAGATGCAAGGAGAACCTTGATCATAACTCTGTCAGCAAACACAGAAAGGTATTTCAAGCTCAACCAAGGGTATAAAGCAGCACAATAAGAACTTGTTCAACACAGATATAGATCCGCCCTTTGGAGAGAATGAAACCATTTGGATTGGAATGTTAATTCCACCTAAGCAGGTTTGGGCTATAGAGAAAGGTTCTCCTGTATGTGTCACATCCAAAGGCCCACACTCTTATTGATGGGTGTGTGTAGGAAAATTTGCCTTCCCGTAAAGGTCTTCAGTCCCAATGGATAAGTATTTCTTCATCTACAAATGAAAAACAGTAAAATCCTTTGAGAATTTGTAACCCTAGACCTTGTCTTACCAATTTTATGATTTAGCCTCTTAAAACAAAACAAAACAAAAATACTCAGGCCAAAAATTCAACGTGATTTAAGGTCGGTATTGCCCCCTGGTGCCTGAAAGAAGCAAATACAAATTTGTTCAGGATTTATCATGTTAAATACATTTTTTTCCTGATTTTCCCAGAGATTTAATTTAGTCGAATATGAGCCATCATTAGTCAATCATAAAAGTGCACAAATAAGTCATGTGTTCTCTAATGACATAAGTAATATTTTAAATGTTTCTCAGTAGTAATCTTGCACATATTTTGTTAGAATTTTGTTTTCTTCTTTTGAAAGTTCAACAGGAACAACAAACAGAACATATAATACAAAAATAAATTATATAGCATGTTACAGGACAGTAAATGTCATGCACTAGAAAACATAGAATAGGCTAAGGGAATTTGGGAATTTCAATAAGGTTGGAGATGAGTATGGCAAATCTGGTAGATAG
Source organism: Spermophilus citellus (assembly GCF_964194105.1). Classification (NCBI taxonomy): domain Eukaryota; kingdom Metazoa; phylum Chordata; class Mammalia; order Rodentia; family Sciuridae; genus Spermophilus; species Spermophilus citellus. Next base: position 180,069,106 of record NC_138184.1, on the reverse strand, counting down.
AAAAAATTAAAATCAAATGTCTGAACAAAAGTGAACAGATGTTTTGTTTTAGGGAAACAGCCTGTAAACTTTGGAATTGAAGTTTCTTTTATAATACTTTTCAAATATTTCAAAAAGCTTTGTTTACATAGTTTTGTTACACAGCCATCTGTAATACTTCACATTATAGTAATTAAAATTAAAACAGAAAAATAAATTAAGGTATGAGCATTCGCCAGTACACATTGCCTTAGTCATCAAAGTAACAATGCCATGAAACAAATATATATATTTCATGGCATTGTTACATATAGCCTCTAGAAAACGCCAGTCTATGTTACTTCAAAGAGTGAGGGGGTAAAGGGCGTAAATATCTCAGTTCTAGTAACAAATAGCTTTGATCATATCAACACCGCACAAAGGTCCCTAGACTCCCTAGAGGTCTTAAATTCATTCTTAAAAACACTGAGTCTGGGTAGTAAGAGTTAAGATGAATTTTAACTTTTCCTACCCTGTAATAAGTATGCTCAGGCCAGGAAATATTGTTTAAAGGAAATTTATGGTTTGAGGAGCCAAGTTTAGCATTAACATTGAAGAAACTACTTTTAGACTTTGTTTAAGGAGAAAATGAACTATTACATGATTACATTTCTGCCTATTCATAAAATGGGTGGAATCAATGACACGATTACCTTTAGGTGAAAAACTCTGAAAACTATATATGTGATTCAAAGTGAATAAATTATGGATAATATTCTGCTTAAACTGCACGCAATAGTGAACATATACTATTGGCACACTTACTTATAGTATATTTCACTTTCCCACAAAAGAGGGTACCATGGATCACATGTTGCTTCAGAATCTCTTTCTATTATAATAAAAAATCTATGCATCAGTTCATTTCTGAATTCAGAGTTTTCATCTTATTTTCACACCACTATTATTTTAAAATGTTTTTATTTCATTTAAACATATTTCTGTTTGTTTTAGGGTTTGCAAAGCTATTAAGTACCTCTACTCAGATATGGGAGAAGTTCTGCCAACACACAGTCCTGGAAATCATGGACAGTGAGTTCTAATCCCGATTTTGCCAGTGACGCATTTTATGGCATCAAAAGTGTCATTTTGCTCTTCTTTTCTCCATTCTGTCATCTGTGAAGTAGAGATAGTATTGTTCAGTTGATCACATTGTTCCAGCCTATATCCTCTGAATGAGTTCAGAAAAAACTCTGCATATGAATTTGAATATATGCCAACAAATTTAGAACAAGTTATCTACCTCAAAAGTACACAAAAAAGAACCAAAGAAAATAATTTTTTAAAATGTACCATGTGTTTTAAAATTAGAGCTAATATCATTCTGGACAATCCATATCCACATTTTAAAAACTTGGGAGAGAATTATTTTTCTACTGTTAAGAAAAGAAGTCAAGGGGCTCGGGATGTGGCTCAAGCGGTAGCGCGCTCGCCTCGCATGCGTGCGGCCCGGGTTCGATCCTCAGCACCACATACAAACAAAGATGTTGTGTCCGCCGAGAACTAAAAAAAAATAAGTATTAAAAATTCTCTCTCTCTCTCTCTCTCTCTCTCTCTCTCTCTCTCACTCTCTCTCCTCTCTCACTCTCTCTTTAAAAAAAAAAGAAGTCAAATGTCAAAGTTGAGCTTCTTTTTCTTTGAAAGGGTTATAATGTAACACAATCATTTAACTACATATATTGTGATAATTAACTGAGAAAAATAGGTTAAAATAATTACAGAGAAAATAAAGAAGTATAAATTTTTCTACTTTTTTCCTGTTATTAAGTAATCCATTCTTTCAGCCTCAACAATTTCAATATTACTAGTTTAGAAAACATTTTTTAAATTCCCCATAAATAATAGTGTTAATTGTACTTGGAAGTACTAACCAAGACAGAGAAAAATGACTTCAATATGCAAGTCTGAAACTACTTCCAGTTTTATTTTGGCCACTGCTGATATTAACATTATTGGTGAATTCAGACCTATTTGTGCTATTCTGAAGATCATGGTAACTTCAAGGAGCACTTGCAACAAATGATAATGATCACAGAATCTGGAATAACAAAAATTTGAGTTTGAGTTCTTTTTTCCATTTAAAAATTATATAATTCTTTATTTAAAGCTACTTATTGAAATAATATAAAATTGCACTGAATATTGAATAATGTTCTTGGTTTTATATGAATAAAGATTTGCATTAGAAAATGAGTAGACATTCATTAGGTTAGAAGCACAGTCTTTGAACAGGAGGAATTCTGATTACTATTATAAATTTAAAAACTGCATTATCTCATGGAAAAATAAATTCAATTAAATTATATTTTATAGGAGTCTGAAGGAAAACAGACAAAAATTAATAGTGGTGATTAATTTGAGTGCTTTAAATAATGTTTATTTATATTATTTTACATTTTCCTGGCATCTTGTAGTGACTATTTAGCATCTACAATGTTTTCTGCTTATCATATTGGCAATTTTTGTTACTTTATTGAGTTTTAGTTTGATATCTACCATTTTAGATTCATAAGAAATAAATAAAATAAAAATGATGAAAATCATTTCCACTTTCAGATCCATTGAGGCAGCTGTATTTTCCAAGCCCTCTTCCAAATAATTTATGCCATTTGAGTCTTTCTTCTTTAATTTTTGATTATAGTAACAGAATTAAACAACTTTAGAAAAAATAAAGATATTTTAGTAATAGTGACCTGAGGCTAGCTAGCTAGCTTACTTGGTTAGAATAGAGTATTGAAGATAAAGCCTATGAGATAAATCCATACAAAAATTATTTGTTTATTCACTTAAAGTATCATATACAAAGGATATCATCAGGTTTCTGTGCTAAGCAATGGCAAGGAAGATTACTCTAAATTGCATACACGTCTCTCTCTCTCTCTCTCTCTCTCTCTCTCTCTCTCTCTCTCTCTCTCTCTCTCTCTCCTACCATTGATTGAACCAAGGGGTATTTAATCACTGAGCCACAACCCCAGCCTTTTCTATTTATTTTGAGACAGGGTCTCCCTAAATTGCTTAGGGCTTTGCTTAGGGCTTTGCTAAGTTGCTGAAGCTGGCTTGAATCACAGATCCTCCTACCTCAGCCTCCTGAGCCACTGGCATTACAGGAGTGGCCACTGCAACAGCATGGTTTCTCTTTTAAAAAAACTTTCTGGCTAGTAGAGGATGCCAGCATTTCAGCTGTTGATGACATCATTTCATTGTCTTCTGATTGTCTGTTTCAGATGAGAAGACACATAATCAAATCTTACCTTTGTTCCTCTGTATGTTATGATACTTTTATAATTGTCAGATGTTAAGATTTTTCTCTTTCTTATGCTTTACAACATACGATTATAATGTACCTTGAGATGTATATTTATTTATTTTATATTTTTTCCTCAGGGTTTATTGATCTTCTTGAATAAAACCACATTTAATGATTTTGTGATACTTCCAAAAGAATGGAGATACAAATCTCAGAGTCCTTACTTTCAAAATCCATTTGCTTTGCCTCACATTTATTCCTAGTTTAGGCTTTGTATTCTATTTTGAATTTTTTTTAATGGAAAGGGTAATTAAGTACTGTAAGAGAAAGCAGCAATGCATTAGATCATCACAGGGACACAAACAGCTGCTTGAAAGAATAATAAATCTAGCACAGTTACTGCTCTTCACCCAGAGAATCAGCTTTTCACAGCATGACTGGATGTGTGCTTAATAAAACTGGAACATAACTGAAGAACCACTGGCTTTCTTGAAAGCAATAAGTATACTTAAAATGCACTAGAAGGCTTTACTTTATGCCTTATATTCATTTCTGAACATTCACCAGTCAATAGGTAAAGAGGACGTTTAGCACTTACCACCTGGAGGGAAAGAATATGGACACATTTGGGGGAGGAAGAATGGGAGGAGGGCCAGCCCAAAGAGAAGGAAGGGAGTGGGAGGCAACAGGCCCTGGGCTTGCCTCTTTCCCCAGGCTCTGAGCTTTGGGAACATTTTTATTTTAGCATTATGAAATCTGTTCTTTTACATACAAAATATGAACAATGACAACTTATAGTACTGGTACAGCAATTAAATAGGAACTGATTCCTAATGTGTAACACTGTACAAGACACAAAAAATTCAGAAACTTGTAGTTATTGTAATTACTCCTATGGTCAGAAAATCACAGGCCACCTCCATAATATGACAAAATAATTTTCTCAGTAACTTTCACTTTTCCAAAATGTACACATGCCTTTTTAGCCTTTATGTTATGGCTGTTTATAATAATAACAACAGAAAACATGTACCTATGGATTAGCTGTCCAGTAGCTCTCATTAAGAACCTTAATCTTTGGAAAACTGTGCTATTTACACACTTCTATTTAGATTGTAATGAATAAAATTATAGAATAAGAACGTTTTGTATTGTTCTCAATTACATGAATTTGTTCTTTCTATTGGTGTTTGTATGATTTAAATACTTTCCTATGTCCAGCCAGTTAATTACTTTTATTGAGGATCATGGAACTAAATAAAAGGAAGAATTGATAAAAATTGACTAAGATGTTTAAGGCAAAGCTTTGCATAATGAAAAAGTTTCATGACAGATGAAGGTTTTGTGGTCACATAAAGAGGCTTTTCTTTAATGAAAGAAACTCAGATTTTAATATATTTAAAGTAAAATGAGATTATTAAATCAACAAAATTGTAACTTGAACACATAACCCGAGGCTATGCTTTTTATTTACTGACCATTTTGTGTCTAGAGTTTTTATGAAGACTAATTTTAGCTTTGATTTGATGTTTAAGATCTCATTTAAATGTGACATTGGATAACATTTAAATGTGACATTGGAATTTTGATAAGGATTTCACTGAATCTAAATATTGTTTTGGGTAATATGGATATTTTAATGCTAATAATTCTTCTAATCCACAAACATGATACCTTTCTATTAATTTTTGTCTTCTTAAAATTCTTCATCAGTATTTTATAGTTTTTAGCATATAGATTTTTAACTTCCTTGGTTAAATTTATTCCTAAATATTTTGTTCATCAGATGCTCTCCTAAATATTTTTTTTTCAATTTCTTTTTCAGATAGATTGTTACTAAAGAAATGCAATTAATTTTTATATGTTGGTTTTGAACCCTATGATTTTATTGATTTCGTTTAGTAGTTATATCAGGAATTTTAAAGGGATCTGTAAGGTTTTTTAGATAGAGGATCATGTTGTCTGCAAGTAAGAATAATTTTACTTTTTCCTTTCTAATTGGAATTTTGAATTTTATATATGTATATATACATCTATATTTTATATATACATATATTTATTTATATATACATATATATATATATATATATATATGTATTTGTCTGATTGCTAGAAAAGCAATTCTAAATTCATATGGAGTCACAAATAATGACAGTCAAAACAATACTGAGAAAGGAAAACAAAGTTGGAGGCATCATACTACCCAAAGTCAAAATAAGCCACAGAGCAAGAGTGATTAAAGAAGCCTATACTGATATACAAATAGACACTCAGACAAATGAAAGAAAAGAGCAAAAGAAAAATCCTGGAAACAACTGACAAGGGAATCAATAGTTCACAATGAAGAAATGATAGTCTCTCCAAAAACCGGGGATGGGAAAACTGGATAAACACATACAAAAGAGAGAGACTAAACATTAGTCTTACAGTGTACACAAACATGAATTCATGCATCAAAGATACAAATGTAAAACCTGAAGCTTTACAATTGCAAAAACAAAATTCAGGGAAACCTACTTGATATCAGCCTTGGAAAGGACTTTTGGATATTTTACCATAAACAAAGGCAACAAAGGAAAACATTGACAAGTAGGGCTCCATCAAACTGAAATGTTTCTGCACAGCAAAGGATTCAATTGATAGCCTATGGAATGGAAAACAGATTTCTGAACAGTGTATCTGATAAGGGATTAATATCTAAATTATGTGCAAAACTCACACAACTCAACAACCCCAAACTAAGTAACTTCATTAAACATGGGCACAGAGCCTAAATAGACATTTTCCCAAAGAAGATATACAGTCACCAAAAGATATCTGAAAAACTACTGAACATCAAAAACCATCAAATACATGCAATTCAAAAATCGCAATCTGATCTCATCTCATACCTATTAAGATGGCTGTTATCAAAAATTTAAGAGACAGCAACATTGGCATAGGGGTGGAAGAAAGGAACACCTGAACACGGCTGATGAATTAGGGATGGTGCAGCAGTTATGGAAAACAGTTGGGAGTGTCCTAAAAACTAAAAATAGAATTCCTCATATGATCTAATGCTGGCTTTAAATTTTTAATTTAAAAATATTGAAGAATTTATTACAAACCAAATCAAATAGAAAAAAATGCAATAATTCTAACTTTGTTTTATGGATCCAGCATAATTTTAATATCAAAAGCAGGCAAAGGCATTATGAGCAAAACAAATAATACAAAATAACTCCAAAAGCAAGCCAGTGTCCTTCAAAATATGAAGACAAATGTGAATCAAATTCATTGGTGTATAGAAAAAAATTGTATGGTATGACAAAGCATGGTGTTCCAGGAATGTCTGACTCATGTAATATTAGAAAGAAACAGGTTCAAGGCAATAAAGAAACAAAAAAACATGTAATCTAAGGAATCTTCATATGGCTTTTCATATTGACTGCACCAATTTACAGTCCCACCAGCAATGAATGAGTGTACCTTTTTTCCAACATCCTTGCCAACACTTATTGTTGTTCATCTTCATAATAGCTGCCATTCTGATTGGAGTGCAATTTGATTGGCATTTCTCTAATTGCTAGAGATGATGAACATTTTTTCATAAATTTGTTGATTGATTGTGTGTCCTCTTCTGAGAAGTGTCTCTTCAGGTACTTGGCCGATTTATTGATTAGATTATTTGTATTTTTGGTGCTTAGCTTTTTGAGTTCTTTATATACCCAAGAGAGGGGAAAAACATATAATCTTATCAGTATATGAGGAAAATATTTTATCATAATTCATGTATGCAAAAATAAATAAATACATAAATAGAAATTTTAAAAACTCTGCAAACACACTGTAACAGAATTTTTGAGTTTGATCTAGGAAATTCTATATCTACTATTCTAATAATAAAATTCTGAAGCTTTCCCACTGAACTCAGGGGAAAAGTTCTACTACTACTTCTATTCAATATTGCAATAGAAATCCTAGCCAGTAGGTTAGGAAATTTTTAAAAAATGATCTATATAAATAGTATAGAAATAAATAACTACTATTATATGCAGACATTTCAGAACAAAGACAAAATATTGAAAATCATAAGGAAATATGACACAGTTGCTAGATAAATAATAAATACAAAATCAAAGTCTATGCATCATATACCAGAAAAAAATAATTTCAAAAAAATTGAACACATTTGCATATGTCAAAGATGCAAATTTAGCAAAATATATGCAAAATCTCTGTTTTATAAAGCAAAATTATTAATGAAGTACATTTCACATATTTAAAGTCTCAAAGTTGAGTTTTGAAGTAAGGATACACCATGAAATTGTTTTAAATATGAAAATCTATTTCTCTAGTAATGGTGCACAAAATATTATGATATCTTAAAAATAAGAAATAATTAGAAAAACAGCATGGCAAGGGGGTATGAATTAAAGAAGAATAGAATCAGTAATATCATTTGCTCTACTTTCTGTGTCTTTGAATATCAGTAAATGAAAAAATGGCTTTGTGTTGTTTTTGTCTTTTATTATTATTACTATTAAGAGAGAAAAGGCAGAAGAAGGAAGTTGGCTTGATAGTTCAAGCCAAATGGTGAAAAAGGCTTTCGAAATGTGGGCATTGTAAGGTAGATTTTAAAAAATACATACATGAATGGAAATTGATAAACTTTTCAAAATTTATATTCCTTCAATTAGGGACTACAACCTGTTAAATGACTCCAGTGTGCCCTGAAAGTTCATATTGTTAGAAATTTAATCCCATTGATGACAGGTGGCACCTTCAACAGGTGAAGAGATCATGAGATCTGTGACCCTGTAAAAGGATTAATGCATCATCACAGGGGCAGGTTTGTCAGAAAAGAGTTCAGGCTCCTCATGCTCACCCTCTCTTGGTCTTCTAGCCCCTGTACGGTTTGCAGATATCACTGTCTTATTCCTGGAATTCCCACCTCCTAGTACTGTGAGCCAATGCATTTCTATTATTTATAAATAACTCAGTCTCAAGTATTCTACTATAGCAGCTCCAAAGACAACTCTCATCTTACTCACAAATTTTGAGAAAATTATCTTTTAAAATCCACCATAAAACCTTATCTCAAGTCACATTTCTTTCTCTGGTTCTCCACTATGAAACTTTAGGTCTTTCTGTGATCTATAGGCCCTCAAAACATCTGATCATTCAGTGATAGTTTTCTGATGGCTCTGGGCTTTCCTCTGCATTATATGTATCTGTTATCATGCTGGCTGTGCTCTGAATCTCATGAATTAAACGCTGCCAAGAAGCAGCTAAAGATATATTTCTTCTATTTTTTAGTTTTTATCCTCTCCATATTCTTGTGTTACCTCACACATATTTCTATGTGCAATAACTAATGACAAAACTATGCAACTGTTTTCTAGTTGATGCAAAAATCCATGTTTTCTTTAAAAATGTATTTTCTTTCAATATATATTTCTAATTCCTAGTCACTTGTTAATTAAAGTGTAGTGACTACCAAGCGAGTATCTAAAAAATTAAAACTAACTGTAAATCAAATTGCTAACATAACTGAACAACAAAAACATCAATTTTTTTTCAAGAAAATTTTGAACATAGTACTCCAATTTTCAGGACTTTTATAAACAGGTATAATTATGAAAAACAGATATAAATTCAATTTTCAGAAATTTAATCAAAACAAATAATATAAACAGTTTTAATACTGTTCTAATATAGCTAAATCCAATTTTTTTTTGAGAAGAACACATGCAATAATTCTGTGAAATTTTCAGGTAATAGTTATGTTAATTAAGTCTTTAATTTAAAAATACTTGTTAAGTGCAATCCAGATACTAACAGTGCAATAAACTCTCAAGTAATAAACATAAATCATAGCAAGGTAATATATCAATTATCCATTGCAGCAATAAAGTCTCAATGTAAACTATATGTCATATCTCCTCACATTGTTACCATTGGCTCATGAGTTTAAGGGATATCAGCCTTCAGAGAGCCATAGATGCATAACTCTACTTGAAGGATTGTGTCTAGGCAGGATTTTCTCTGAAGCTGGTGTTCAGATCTTCTCTATATAGATCTCATATGAACTTATTTTGTGACCTGCTGAGGAGCAGCAGCTATCAGAGGGTCTTCTTAATGGAAATTTCACAGTCACAACACACTGACCTGACTGCACACACACATTTGTGCTATCTAAAAAATGCTCCATTGGCCACAGAAAGTCACATGGTTAAACAGAAAGTTAAGAGATAGGGAGATATTCCCATTAAATAAAAAAATAAAGTCACATGGGAAAGGACATAGATGAAGTGATGATCGGAGACTGCCATTGGGGCAGTCGGCTGTCTGAACACATAGGAATATGTAACCACAAAACTCTAATATTTACCATTGCATGGCAACATGATTCCAAAATCTGGAGAATCAAACGTGTACTGAAGTACATATAGGATTAAGGTTTCATGGCCAGTGAATTGGGGTATGGGTTTATTTTTCATTTTAATGGTTGAAATGGAATTGACTATATTTTATCTTAGAAACCTCAGATAAATTGTACTGTGATATACTTTTCCTCACTTATGTTTAAAGCTGATTGATGTCTGACATTGGTGAATGAGATTCAGCCACCTTTCCTTTCTGCTGTCCATGAGGAAGCACAACACCTTTCTCAAGCTATAATATAACTTAACTGTAAACCACATATAGCCTTCTCATGGTTTACACAGTTGTGCTAATTAGCTCTTCTTTAGGTATAATTTATCCTTCTCATCCTATTTCCATCACTGCTGACTAAAAGCCAATATACATAATCAATATTTACTAACATTATGGGCTGGGGTTTTGGCTCAGTGGTAGAGTGCTTGCTTAGCACATATGAGGCATTGGGTTTGATCCTTAGCACCACATTAAATAAACAAATAAATAGATATATAAATTAATTAAAGGTATGTGTCATCTACAACTTTATATACATACATACATATATAAAAATATTTACTAACATTATAAAATAATGAAAATAAAAAACAGTTGCCATATGGCATTTAGAGGAATGCCAAATATCTCAGTAGTCTTTCCCTGAGGCTTTTGAAACAGATCATATATCCAATAGATCTTGGACTGCTTTCTTTTTTAATATAATCCTGCCTGAAGGCTGGGGAATGAATTAGATGAGGTCCATGGCTGAAGTGGTTCATGATAATACAGTGATGGATGAGAACTGACAGCTTACAACTTTTTTTTTTCAGTTGCCATTAAAAAAATAACTGGAAGTCAGTGTCTAGCATGGCTGCCAACCCAGGAAAAACAGCAGGCAAAACATTAACACAAACAAATTCCCCATGGAAACGCACTTCCTTGGCAGCCACTATAGGTGATGTTGAGGAAGAGGCAAAGTGGGAATAGGAGCCTGCAGGAGGTGAGGCACCGGAGTGAAATTGCCCACTTGCTGTGCTCTGGCGTATTTCTCTTCAAGTATAGTACATGTTGATCATAAATTTTATCATGTCATAAATCAATTATAAAGTAGCAGCAACCTACTGTGATTTGGAGAAGACTTGTCATGAAATAAAATATTGTGTTTTTTATGTGCTTATTTTACTTAGGAAGTAGCATGTTTGAATAATTCCTGTGCCTCCCCTTCCCCCAAGTCTACATCAAGCCATCTTTACCACATTCTGTTAAGGGTCATTTACTGGCAATAAGAAACAGATATATTATGGTCAATTGAAACCAAGTTTTGTTATTAAGAATTAAAGAGATAGTTAAGATTATTACAATACAAGTCTAAAATTTAAGATTTTTAAATTAATAGCTTTTGGTCTTGGTTAAGGGTTAGAGATATTAATAGTCATTCAGGAACACAGTAAATAAGCCTGCAAACATATTCATGACAACTGAATTTTCATCAATGTAGCAAAGACATTCATTCGGGTGCCATGGCACATGCCTATAATTCCAGAGACTTGGAAGGCTGAAGTAGGAAGATTACAAGTTCAAGGCCAGCCTCAGCAATTTAACAAGACCCTAAACAAACAAACAAACAAAAATTTAAAGAGAACTGGGAATGTTGCTCAGTGGTTAAGCACTCTTGGGTTCAATCCCCAGTACCAAAAGAAAAAAAAAAGAGTAAGTGGTTTTGACTTTGGGCAATTTGTTTTGCTTCAGTTGCTTCTTCTACAAAAATTGCTAATAGTACCTATCTCAAATAATTATGATCAGAAGTAAATGAGATAATATATGAAAACCAATGGCATGAAATTTGTGCTCAACTTTTTAAAATATTATTGTTAGAATTTTTATTCTAAATAATGCCATATACTTTAACAAATAGCATGTCATTTTTAGATTTGTAATTTTGTTAGGTCTTCAAAGCTGAGAATGCATTAATCAATAATTGCAAAGTAGCTGTTCTATAAAGCACATCAAGTCAGAAAATGACTTGTGATTATGCTTTTTAAAGAAATGCTGTTTCATTTGCCAATTTCCTGATTAAATGTTAGTCAAAGCTGTGGGATAAACACACATGAATTGTTGTATTATACATATATTTACAATTGATTTTTGGTTTTGATCTTTATCTTGTAAGTAAGCTGCAGTACTCTTTTGACATATCTCAGCTCTCCACAACTTAGAAGTAAATGAAGGAAATCATAGAGTTGCAGGCACTAGTGACTCAGATCCCCCAATTCTTCTATTATCTGATTCAGTGTATCAAAGTGGAGTGCCAAAATGGGACATTATAATTTTTCATAATCACTGAAAAGTGTGGATTTTGAGATGTCAGTGATAGGAGAAACAAAGAACTGGCGGAGATGTTAAATGTACAGACAATATGTATGTGACTACAGTTGGGCAAAGAAAGGAGAGAGGGTGATGGTTATTTGTCGGGGTGTAAACATACATATAGATATAGTCATGGCTTGCATAATCATATTTCTGCCAATTGTGGAGAATATATCCACAGAAAGTTTCTGGCACAGAATGTTAAAATGGAGCTGAAAAAAATCCCTAGTGCCTAGTGACATCATAGATAACATAATGCTTTCATGCAATGCATTACTCCTATGTTTGTGGTGGCACTGGTGTAAACACACCTACTGCACTACCAGTGTATAAAAGTTATAGCTCATACAATTATTTAAATACATAATATTTGATAATGGCAATAAATGACTATGTTACTGTTTCAAGTATTTACTATTATTATTTTAGAGTTTAGTACTACTTATAAAAATATTTGCTATAAAACAATATATAACCAGTTGTACCTACAGCAGCTTCGTATTTCCTCTTTATTACATCTATTGATTTCATAAAGAGGTCAAATAACTGACCCATACCCTCTATTTTTATGTAGTACATTTTATGATGTTTGCATAAAGATAAAATCACCAACAATACATCCTTCAGACCATATTATCATCATTAAGCAATGCATTAATTGAGATCTTTCTCAAGATAGATTCCTAAATTAAATATTATAAAATGAGTTCTTGAACTTTGCTCAAATTATCAAAAAACTGTTCATATTTTAAAGTTTTTTTGACACAGTGTTAAACACTGTTTCTTCATGGCAGAAATTTTTAATATTTATTTCAGTCCCTTCCTTTCTCTACCCATCTCTCCCTCCCTTGCCCCAAATGTGATAGCTATAATTTTTCTGATAGAATATTATAATGAAAGAAATGACCTTGTTAATGAGATAAATTTAATTTTATTTTCCATGGGAAAAATATATATCAAGTTCGGATGTTCAGGGCATGGATTTTAAGGACTCTATGCCATCATAGTGTTCCATATTTTTCAAGCTACAAGAAAAATATGTAAAATTAGCAACCAAACATTTAAATGCTGTAATCCAGCTCAGACTCAGTAGAAATTAAAAATTATACTTAATTAAAAATTACATTATTTATAAAGTCAGAGATACATAGCAAATGCAAACAAGAGTAGAGAGATGCTCTTCGCTCATAGAAAAACATTCTGAAGAGAATCTAGAAATGACATTTGGGATAAAGTCCAGATGGTTTTTAATGAAAGAAGGAAGGAAGGAAAAATTGAAGGAAATAAGAGAGAGGAGGAGGGAGAGAGGAAAGAAAGAGGGGAGTGAGGTAGAAACTGAAGGAGGAAGGGATCCAAATAAATGTCATTTTTTTTTTTGCCATGAAGAAATAGTGGTAAGAAACTGAGAACATCTCAATATATGAACAATTTCTGAGAGTTTGAGCAAATTTCAGGAAGTCACATTATAATAATTTGGGAATACGGGAATTTTGGAAAATTTACTTTTATATTTACCTGAATCATTAACCACTTTATTTTGTCTTGCATAAAAATATACCAACACATATGGTAATATAGAGACCTATTGCTTTTCTTTTCTTGAAATGAATAATGTGAAGATCTGAGTGAATTATTTGATTACTTATACCCCTATGTCATCCCATAATCTCAAATCAATATGTCAAGGTGTAAAGCTGAATGGTACACAATGAAAATACATATATCCCTCCTGGCCACAACTGTCACATGAAACATAGAGAGCCGAAATAGGAGTTTTATTAAGAGATATTTAACATAATATTTTATATTATCAGGTGAAAAAAATATGTTCAATTCAAATATGGGAACAAAATCTCATTTTCTGAACATGTGGTGAAATCAACACAGTTGCTTTATTATAGTTAGAAGATAGCCAAATGCAATGGTTATTATTTTCTGATATAGTATTATAACAGAAGGAATGACCTAGTTAATGAAATACATTATTTTATTTTCGATAAAAATTGCTGAATTCCAGTATCAGTCATGTTTGGCAAACACATTTCCGAAAATTCTAACTATGAGAAAGTTAAACATTGTACCTCCAAGTAAGTCAGGTCTTGACATTTTTGAGGAGCGTGTTTGCTTATTTGCTTGTGTTTATTCAAGAAACTGCTGACTTACAGCTGTTGAGAATATTCATGAATAAAATAAACATTTTAATATATCACTATGCCCATACCCTATAAAAGGAAAAATAAAGGCTGATGTTTCAGTAATTGTTGGATATACCTAAGTCTGTGAATATCATGAAAAGGTCAGAATACTTAGTTTTTACCTATATCTGATTTGTCACTTAAAATAAATTTTGGTTTCAGAAAAGACACATTATGAAACAAGTCACTCACTAGAAGACCCTGAAATGTCACTATATAAAAACTTGGTATAAATAATATTTATTTCCAGAGCACATACATCATAATATATCAAACAACTGATAATAAAATAAATCAAATAAAACAAATGATAGCAAAACTTACTGAAGTGCTGACTCAAATCAAGATTTAACTCTGTATCAATTGGTTTATGTATAAAATTGTATAAGTCATCAAAGATACTCCTTTCTTCTGACCAAATAAGGAAATTTTAAATCATGGAGTTTTCCAGAGATTTGCAGAATTTGAAAAAAAAAGTAGCAATACTTGCATCAGTTAATATGGGTATCATGCTCTAGGCATGTTTTTAAGGGTTTCATATATGTTAGCTCAAGTAACTCCCATAACAAACCCTTGAGGTAGGTATAACACTATTCCCATTTTGCATATGAAAATAATAAAGTCAAGAGAGGATAGTAACTTGCTCAAAGTAATGTAAAATAGTTGAACTCAAGCTGTCTATCCCTAGAAGCCGATCTACTTTTCTAGATAACTTGTCCAATATAATATGCATCTTCAGTGTAATATCCTATTGTATACTTATTGTTACTATCAACATTACTTTAATTTAATGAACAATTATTTGTGGGCCAAATTTAAGAATACGTGAGTAATTAAAAATCGCCTCATATCAGTATCCCCTTAACTAATATTAACTTAGTAGAAAGACTATAAAGAGTTTTGTGGTCAGACATTCAGCATATTGTTGTATGTATTATACATTTTTCTTTTCTATTTATGCTTTGCCTACCTTGAATTCTGTCAGGTCACTTATGGCATTTAAGCAATTTTAAGGGGTAGTGAACCATAAACTGAATTTCCATAAATATTGTAGATGGAGGACAGGTAAAAAATAAAGATGTCTACTAGTGAGTGACAAATAAAGATGTCTACAAAAGCAAATCTCTATCTGGATGTATGTACTAAAGTGATTTAACATTCTTGGACTACCCATGATGAAAAATCACTCTCTATGAAAAAGAGTCATATCAATCTAGGCTTATTCACACTCCGGATTGGGAAGAGTTATTTCAAGATGTCACACATATGCTTGCTTTACAAACCAATTTACATTTGGAAAAAATATGGTGTACTTTTATTTGTAGGTAATAGAAAGCAGGAATCATCAATTTAAAGGTGGACATTTCTTCCCTAAATATACAGTATACATTGTGATCTACTTGAATGATACTTTGCCTAATTGATACATTTTTGTGTAAACAGTATGGTAGATGTCATTTTTTTAAACTTTCTTCCAAAACAATGGGTTTATTTACATAGTTCTGTCACACCAACCTGTTGACTTGAGGAAGTGAATTAAACTGTTTACTAATGTCATTAATGAAAATGAGGATGTGATAAATGAATGTACTTGTGACATGGATCATTGTGCTAATGATCAATATCCCTAACTTCCTAGAAGTTACAGCTCTTACAAAAGAAAATTAGCTAATGTCGATTATAATTTATCAAGGTGACACTGCTAGCTAGTGTTCTGTAAATGCATTAATAATAGCTTACAACACGTTTAAATGTAAAAGGCCCAAATAGTCAATTTTGCAAATGGAATGCTAAATTACAATTTAAGGTAGTATGCAAATATCTAAACATGTGCAATAGCAGTTTAAGATGTTGTTATTTAAGTGATTCTACATAAAAGAGGAAAAGTGTTGGTAAAGTTCAGAACTATGCAAAATGTCTCATAAGGAAAGCTGGTGGAAGAAAATTCTTTTATCAAGCAATGCACTTGTTTATAGAGGAGAGATGGCTAGTGGTATGGGCCTGAGCTAATTCATTGGCATGTTTGCTGTGTTAGTTGAGACTTCAGAAAATTAATATTGGAAAGAAAAAAAAAACAGGTGAAAGAGACTTCAGCATTACTCAAATGTTCCCTGTTTCCTTTACTCAGTAAGCCTAGACTGATGGTCAGAGAGGCCATGACATATGTTGGTCCCCTCCTGGCAATGAAAACCATAGAACTTTAAACCTCTAGAGACCAGGACTCAGTGCCAAACTGCCTGATCCTTTTCATGGAACATTTTGCATTCAATGAGAAGAACCAGCCAGACCAAGGGCCTGGCCCACAGAGAGTTATAAAAATGGCTGACAGAAGACAACTGTCCAAAGGAACAAGAGATGAACAGTCAACAAGGTACAACTAAGTCATATTACTGAAATCAGTGATGTAGTATCAGAAGGCTAAGGTGAATCACTCCAAATGTCACATATCATTTTGCAGTTTCCTTTCCTGAGACAGTTTTTATCTTTGAACCACTGAATGAGGAATAATCTTCCTTTCCTAGAAAAAGTATCCTGCAACACCACAGTCATTGTAAATGAAAATGATTCCCTCAGCCCTTCTTCAAAGGTGTCTATGGTTACTAACTTGGCATACTGTACACCAAAGAAAGAGAAAACATTTTGAGGACAATGAGACACAAGGTCTAAGTTAACATTGATACTCAGAGAATCAAGATGTCATCATCATGGCTCTCTATTTGAATGCATGTGCGTGAGGTTCTGGGAACAGAGGGAGTCTTACCACAGGGTAAGACTACAGTGTTCCCTAGAGCTGCAAAACCAAATGCTGGCATTTACCCAGCCCCAGAATGCAGAATTGGGATTACTGTTGGTGCCTGGAGAAATCCCTGGCACGCCCACCCTTTTGTGTGTGTGTGTGTGTGTGTGTGTGTGTGTGTGTGTGATATGAGCTGACATGAATCAAAAATAATATTGTACAGGATTGGGTGTGGAAAAACAGCACAATTCTTAAAGACGTAAAGGATGCAGCAAGGGTAGTCCCCATAATACATCCAATTATATCCCTATCTAATACATCATTATGGTTTCTGCATAAATCAGCTGGATCTTGGGGGATAAAAGTGGATTACTATGTTTTCTCTCAAATAGCATCTTCGATTGCAGCTTTCATGCCAGGTGTGCTATCTTTGTTAAAATGGATCAACATGGTTTCTGAAAAATGGTATACAATCACAGACTGAGGAATGACTCATTTTCTGCTCTGACCAGAAAAATGGATTGGAAACAGTTCCTATTCAGGGCAACAATATAGATGTAAAGCTTTGAATAAAACACTACATTTCCTGCCCTCTATCACAACATATTCCAAATAAATCTATATTAAAATTCAGAAAAAGCTTTGGCTGTCACCTCTTTTTATAGCATACATGAGCTAAAAATAGCTTTTACATTTTTAAAATTATGATATACACTTTAAAAACCAATATCAGTTTTTGAGTGAAAGCAGTTGCTCAAATTTGCTTATTTTGAAGCAGAGATAAAAAAAAAAATATTGTTTTCTCCTTTGCAAAATTTTGCCAGCCTCTGATCTAGACTATCTTGCCTTACAGAACTGAGCACTGGTCAACTATGACAATGATAGTGTGCTAATTGAATTAAATGAATGAAATACCTTATGCTTTATACATTTGTAATTTTTTAAAGTTATACAGAAGATACTCATTCCAAAATTCAATGGGAAGGGTTATATGATGTAATATTTTCTTTTTTTTGTTTAAAGGTTTTACTTATAAGACTTGATCCTGACTCTTATTATATAAGACTATATCTGGTTACTCAAAAAAGCTATACAAACATGCTATTTTGGATGCTTCTAAAGTTAATGTGGTTGATCAAATACTGGAAAACAGATGAAATGTCCTGTTTAGAACTTTTTATAGTTGTTTTTTTTTCTTCTTATATCCTAATTTTAAGATATTGGCCCAATTTTGTCTTATTCATTTTTCCTACAAAGTTCACATTTTAGTTTCTATATTTCTTATAAAAACTTTATTTTCTAACTGTGTTGCTTTTGATCATTTTAGGGGCATTGTGATTTATGTAACTAAATTTCTTCCTTATCATTTTGGCCTAAGCATTTACAAACTTATTTTCTCCAGTAACTTACAGTGTATTTTTTTCCATTTAATTTTTTCTCATCTCATTATTAATTTTGCAAAGGTTTGACAATAGTTTGACAGTTTTGATTATTTTCTCATCTTACTAGTATAGACACACATGTGTACATGTGCACATACCCACACATGTGTGCACACACACACATTTTCTTATCTCAGGTTATATCATGAAAAAGAGCAAATTTTCTTTTAGTTAGGGTGCCTTAGGATACTTCAAGATACATTCCTTTGACAGATTGCTTTGATTCACAATTATATCTTGCTTTTGTGAATCTTGATGATTTTTAATTGCTCTAAATTACCTTCATTTTATCAAAAGATGCTAGTAATTATTTGATTTGCATAAACTCTGCCATTGGAATTAATTTATAGAAAAATAATAAATTTGCAGCTGGAAAGCAAATGAATAATAAAAGACACAATGAGTAACTTTGTGATTCAAGAGACAAGATGACTTTAAATAAGGAGTTAGTATAATGAAAATATTATTTAATTTCAAAAACAATTTATGAAATAAGCTTTCAGAGTAACTTAGTATAGCAAGGAATCAAATAGAGGGAAATGGGACTTCACATGCATTCCCACTCAGAGAAAAAGAGATACCTGAAATTGGAACACATAAAGAATTGGTATAAAAATGATAACAATAATATTGTTGCATAACATACATTGGAATATGAAATTATGGCTGATTTTACCAGAAAACAAACAAACATGAGAATAAACATTTTCTGTAAATTCTTCCTTTTTGGTATTTTGTGTGCTTTCACTCTGTCTATGTTACCAATAAGCAAATTGGAATAAAGAAAGGTTATCACTGCAACAAGTGTCTTGTCTGTATAATTTGAGAAAATAAATCATTCAGACAGTGTATACTGTCATAAAGATAGCAACATTTCCTTCCAACATTTGAGTTTTTGATGCTTTATCCTGGTCCCTTTTTAGGGAGCATCAACTGTAAACCAGATCAAGAATTTGGGAAAGAGGAACATTTATGAGACTTGGTTTAGTGGAAAACATGATAAAAAGTTTCTTAGCTTATTCATCATTTTCTTTTCCTTTTTAAGTACTAGTATAAATGTTTTGCATGTATGAAAGCCAGGAAGGAACTTTAAGCTCAAATGATCTAAAAAAAATTGAAAAATCCTCTCCTGGAAAATAATAAGGATAATATTTTATTTGATAAAACAGTCAAAAACAACCATGCTATGTTTCTGCAGTTGATCTCCCCACCATTCCTCCCCCCCCAAAAAAAAAAAAACCTAACAAAGGGGAAAGAATTCTTTCAAAAATTATTAGCAATTTTGGTAAATTAGTGAAGTCTGTAGCATTCTTCTCT
Source organism: Spermophilus citellus (assembly GCF_964194105.1). Lineage (NCBI taxonomy): Eukaryota > Metazoa > Chordata > Mammalia > Rodentia > Sciuridae > Spermophilus > Spermophilus citellus. Next base: position 180,049,381 of record NC_138184.1, on the reverse strand, counting down.
GGTATTTCTTCAATAAACCCCTCCTAACTCAGGCAGCTGGAAGGTGGACCTGCCTTGGGAATCAGCATTCTTCTGCTGGATGATAAACTGAGATGATAAAACAGAAATATTCTGGTGATGTTGACAGTAAAATTTGCTAACTTGTAGGAAATGGAAGATGAGGAAACTCATAGTTCTTTTAATCTATAGTTATAATTATATTTTGAGTAAGGGACAGATCAGCCTGAATTAAATGAACCAAATCTAGAAGTGAGAGCTCCACAAATAAGTGCTGTAAGCCTACCTGATGTCTGACTAGAAAATTCCACAACAGTGCAGGTAAATTGAGAGAACCCAGTAAATAATTAAAACTAAAGCAGATTAGAAAACCGACTGATGTTTATATGAACTCTCCAACAGACACCCAGGGCTTAAGATTTTTTTTTAAATTTCTTCTTGATTTTTTTGATATCTGTACTTTATTTATTTATTTTTATGTGGTGCTGAGGATTGAACCCACGGCTTCACATGTTCTAGGCGAGTGCTCTACCACTGAGCCACAATCCCAGCCCTGGGTTTAAGATTTTTGAGCATAAAATCTACTAAAATAATCATTGTATGACAATTAATGTGTAAAATAGAATAAGTAGTGTGAAAGAAATGATTAATGCTAAAGGGAAAAGGTAAAATAAAGTGACTTTCAGTGATCCAGATATTGGACTGAGCAAGATGACAATATCAAAGCATTTGTTATAAAAAGGATCAAGTCTTGAATGACATCAAATTTGAAAAGTTAAGGTAAAATATGTTTATAATAACTAACAAATGTCAAATAAGTAGAAATTTATAAAATGTAAATATAGAATTGAAAAGTACAATACTGGAGTTAAGATGAAAATATACAAAAAGGGTTCAAAAGTAGATCTGAGACAGCAGAAAAATACTAATGAACAAAGAAATAGATCAGTAGAAATTCTTTAATCTGAAGGCCAAAGAGTAAATTTAAGAAAGCAGAGTGTGTACAAACACTAGCTATCTCAGTTTTAGATTAGAGGAACTGAGGTCTGCTTCATGGTACATTCTTCCAGAGCTGCCCAGAGGGCCTGAATCTCTTGAAACTTGCTACTTCTGGTTTCCTCCTCTTCCCTGACTCATGTCCCCAAACACCTGTCTCCCAAGAAAAATCCTCCAATTAGACTAACTGCCTTCATTTTTTAAAATATTTTAGAGAACTCCAGATTGATATCGTAGTTTATAAAGCAATTTATATATATAAATTATTTGCCTACAGATTCATTGTCTACCTTTTTCCACCAGAATATAAACCACACAAGGGAAGATATCTTGTTTGTAAAAATTCATTGCTTTCTCCCCAGCTATTAGAGCATTCTCAGGACAACAATGTATGCTTAACAAAATCTTTATTGAGTGAATAAATAAATGCAATATCCACTTGTACTTTTATTGTGTTTTCGAATATCATTCTATACCTCTAGTCTTTCCTTTTTGCTTTTAAACTGAGAAAATATAAAATTTCTACTGAGTTGATAGATGGCTTATACTTTAAAGTATGTACAGATCACTGATTGAATTTTAAATTTATTTATTCCATTTTTAAAAAGTATTTATTTCATAGCTTAAAGCTGTTTAGCTTTTAAAAGTTATTTTAAACCCCCAAAGATTTTTCAGTACCAGTGTTAGATGACTCTTTTATCTTAAAAAACAATCCCCAACAAGAGGTTTTTAACCTCAACCTAAAAATCACAGCTTGATAGAGCTATAAAGGGAATTTTTTCCTCCAAAGGCAACTTAACACTTGTAAAAAAGATTGTTTTATCTTATTAAAACTGATCATCTCTATGTGATAAAAGATCTGTAATTAAAATTCATGGTCTCTTCTGTAAAAGGCAAAACTATAGATATAGAAAACAGGAAATGTTTGCCAGGATTTGAGTGGTAGAAAAGTTGACTACAAAAGAGCAAAAATGGGAAAATTTTTGTATCTTGATTTTAGGATCTGATAATAAGACTTTATTCACTTGCCAAAATTTATACAACTGCCAATCAACATAAGTGAATTTTACTCAATTTATATTTAAAACATAATGGTCTGACATCCTCAATGTTGACTGAGTCTCCTCATGAGTTTGAAACAATTAAGCCATGTAGAAATTGTTAACTAAGGGCACCTTGACAGAATTCATCAATATTAGAAAGTAGCCAGGATACTTATTATGAAGCAAAAAAGCATTTTGAATATTTTTTTTTTCTGTATTTAGTGTCATTATTAATATACTGAATAAATTCTCCCTCTACATTTTTTGATCCCTGCTTCTCACCATACCTACAGTACAATCAAAGATTACAAGGGCAGGCGGGGCAGAAGAAAGGGAACAGGCTGTTGAGAGCCACAGCCTAAGGGGCCCCAGCAAACTTCCAGCTGCCAGCTGATGATTGGCTCACAGCAGCCCCAGCAAACTTCCAGCTGCCAGCTGATTGGCTCCTCTGTGGTGATGCTCATTGCTGCTGTTTCCCTGCCCTTTCAGACTACGGAGCTGCTCATTGGGGGACTTTTTTGGCTCTGCCCACATGACCCAGCCAATCGCCTCAAGAGCAGGAGGAGTGGGGCGGGGTTGAGAGGCTTGTGGGAAGCCCGTGGTGGCAGTTGGGCTCTGAGGGAATTCCTGAAGAGCTGGTGTGGTGTGGCGGGTGTGTTCTAAAAATAAAGTTCGTTTCTGCTTGATAAGTGGCTTGTGAATTGTGCCCAGCCAGACTGTGGCAACAGGCAACTGTCCCAGTTTTAATAAATAGATGGTACTCATTTCATTTCTCTTTTGATAATGATTACTTTTATTAATTATGTTTCTGGAGGTTATAAACATTCCACTATCAGTCTTAAGTAACTTTTGTGTCTTCTCTGTCTCAATTGTCTCATATTCTCTTCTTCTGTCTCTATCTCTGCCGTTTAACAGTCTTTTTCAGATTTATAAAGACCTAACAATGGAAAAATTAATACAGGATCACTTCAAATTAAATTCAGAAGAAGTCACAAAACAAATGAAAATACTGCTCAATCAAGATCTCCTAGTGCCTTGTGGTTCTTAAGTGGGATTACAACAGATCCTAAAGGGACACAATGGTATTTACCTATGGAAGCCAATATGAATTACAGTTTTGGTGATGTTGTAACACATGGAATGATTTCTATCTAATTTCTATAAAGAATCATAAAAACACAGATTTTTTAAATAAATGAATTCAATTAATAGTCTTCTGATAATTTTTTAAGTTGTAATTACGAATTTTCCATAGCCTAGATTCCTCTAACCAAAGATGTAAAACACCTGAGGCAAGTTCCCTAAAATATATTCTAAACAAAGTTGCTGTATATTCAACTTTAGATTTTTTCCTGAGAAGAGTCTTATTTTTTTAAATTATTTATCACTAAAGACTCAGTTATCTATTGCTGTATAAAACCACCCGAAAATGTGGTGCTTCACAACAACATTAAGTTTCATAGTTTCACAGTTGCCTGGGCAAATTTCTGCTGCTTTCACTCTGTGGACTTATGTGTCCATTCATTTGAAGGGTGCATGGGATAAAAGTGCCCTCCCTATTACTCCTCTGGGACATCTTGAGTTCTCCATGAGGATTGATATTTCTAGTGGGGCTCAGACGGACTTCCTTAAAGGATAGCCTCAGGTGAGGGGTCCAAAATGGAGAGATGGAAGTTTGAGCTCTACTGGAGGCTAAGGCTTGGAAAATTGCATGAGGTTACTTCTGCCACAATCTGAAGGTCATCATAATTTGAGAAGTGGACAAATCAGTGTTCTCTATTGATAGAAATTGTTGGAAAATATTGCTTCCATACTTCACAATTCACTAACTACTCAGCCTCCTGCTTTTTTTCTAATATGTACACACAGTTGCAAAGCTTCACCTAATCTAGTTTTATGAAGGCTTGCCTTTCACATTCTCCATATCAATGCCCTTAGTTATCTACTTAAATATTTTTTCCCAGAATTTTTTGTAATCAAAATAACATGGCTAGATCTCTCAAATTAGTGTATTTTATTTAATACATCAACTCAAATTTCAGGCATTACTACTCTAAAGTTTATAATTATAATACTTTCTATATTTCAACTACTAATTGACTTAAATGTGTCAGACACTTGGTTTGGAAAACATCTTAATGACCTTTATTTATCTCTACTTCATAGTTGAAGAAAATAAAGATTCACAGTGTTAGGGAACATCTACAGATGATCTCCAAGATCAAGCCTTACAAAATTTTGCATAATGTACTATCACATCATAAGTAAGAATATTGATTTCATAAATTTATGTATTATTCACTTCTGGTTTCAGAGCCAGGATCACTCTAAGCACAAACCCTATCTTATTATCTGTACTTTATTAGGAACTCTGTTATTAAACAGAAAAAGAATTTTATAATACTCATACTCATTCAATAATACTCATTCAAGTAAGTGGCTGCTAGTACTAGAAAGGCTACCTCCATGTGAGCACAGATGTATTCTGTGGAGTGGCAAAGAGGGCTCCCTACAAACCAGGCAGAGCAATGATATAGACAGAGTCACGAGACTCCTACTTAGAAGCCACAGAATCAATAGGAGAGTAGAGTGGAACTGAAAACAAAGAGAAAGGCCAAAATCCTGGGAAGATTTGAAGAAAGGACTCCTCCCCACCACAAAACACCAATTCTAAAGAAGAGCTAGGTACTAAGATAGTTTGTGAACCCCTTAAAAAGGCAAAAACTTGAGCCAGAGATTGAACTACAGCACAAAGCAAAGTGGACTGGTGACTTCTATATAAATTGTGAAGTTAGCCAATCCCCCAAAACCAAATTCCAAATGTTTTCTCTGATATAAGGAGTCTGATTCATAGTGGGATAGGAAGCGGGAGCAAGGGAGGAATAGATGAATTCTAGATAGGGCAGAGGGGTGGGAGGAGAAGGGATGGGGCATGGGGTTAGAATTGATAGTGGAATGTGATGGACATCATTATCCAAAGTACTTTTATGAAGACACGAATTAGTGTGAATATACTTTGTATACAACCAGAGATACGAAAAATTGTGCTCTATATGTGTAATAAGAATTGTAATGCATCCTGCTGCCATATATAAATAAAATAAATAAATAAATTGAAATCTCTTTGGAAAGGAAACACTTTCCTCCATTATCAGTCTTACAGATAAAACTTCCTTACATAGAATGAGATAGGAACTTCATGTGTTCTGCAAATAAAACCTTAATTGCCTCGTTGCTTTTATTAGTGCATGTTGTTGTAAGAATCATCCCTTGCCTCAAGAATTGACTTATGGTATAATTCTGGAAAAGGAAGCCACAGTTCCTCATCTCAGTGCTTGTTGAAACAGATTTTGGCAGTAAATAACAATCTTTATGAACCATGAGTCTAACCCAGTCATGATTCTCCTATACACTGAGTACAATCTGCTGGCCAACTAGTTTATGAGCTCTCAGTAGAAAAATAAATGGTCCAGAAAATATATTCTTACCACTGAAAATCAAAGAAAAGACATATGCTTAAAATAGATGGCTGCTTAAGACCAAAAATGAGGAATATACTCAGCATATATTGGATAATAGGATTTGATCCCAGAAATCTCATGCAGCTGGCCCAGCATGAGTGTCATACACAAGGCAAGTGGAATTGCTCTGAGATTTTTGTCTTCCATGTTTTATATATGGAGAAAAGAAGTGTAGGAGTCAGATGAGTTTTATTTTTGCTTTTATTTTCTTTAGATGAACACTTGAGTTTTGAAAATCATTCTTCAAAATATGTATTTAGAGAATGTGTTAGAAAATATATTGCCAATATTAGATGCTAGACTTCCAAAAATAGCTGAAAGGGCAATGATTGAGTTTATGTAGTTCATTGTCTACTTTGTTATTATTATTATTATTATTATTATTATTATTATTATTATTATATCATATTAAATTTTATTTAATTATGTGTATCAAACAAACTCATCTATGCATTATCACATTCTCATGGCTTCTAAGTAATGGACACCTGCTTGTCTTCTGCAAGTTCATGGGGTTCAAAGCCATCTGGGTGCTCAAGATTACCAGAGATGTCTATCCCAGACCTCATGGTCCAAATTTCTTCTGTATGGGGATCATGTATTTAGCATGTAAGATTATCTATGGTCACTAATGCATTTTTAGAAAGATATTTATAATTTCAGTAGTATTAGCATTTATAACCTGAGTTTATGCTCTCTACAAATATATGGCCCCAAATAAAACATAGTTAATTCACACAACTCAAGCCTCAACTTCTACAACTAGGCTAGGGCACACTCATTGTCAAGCCAAACTCATATCACTGGGCAAACTGCTTCAGAAAATCTGGCTGTACTACTAACGCAAGTCACTGCAAGCATCTCTTTCATTCTCTCTCTATCATTCTTCCTATTCCTTAGAAAAGTCTTATAACTAGTTAGTTTCATAATCAAGATTCGAGTACACTAATCTTGTATGTGTTAAATATTTCTCTTTTTCTCTCAATTTTCTCTCTCTCTCTCTCTCTCTCTCTCTCTCTCTCTCTCTCTCTCTCTCTCTCTCTGTCTCTCTCTCTCCTCTCTCTCCCTTCCTAAGTCTCTATGAAATCAAGAAGCAAAACTGAAGTCCTAAGGTGACTTCAGGAATAAATCTTGAAAAATTTTTAGTAAAACTTTGCTTATTTTCTAATGATCCCTTTGTTAGCAGTGTTTCTGGGGGACAGGAGATATTAGGATATTTGACACAACCAGGTATGGACTGGATCTTGTTTCTCAGAAAGCCAGTCAAGACTCCCACTTCACTTGGCAAATGCTAATCAATTTCCATAAGCTCTAGGTATGAGAATAAGGTGTCAGGTTGCAAGGCATTCGCCAGTGTGCTTATAAATTCACCTGAGCTAGAATTCTTCCTCCTCAGAAGAAAAAGCCTCTTTGGCTAGCCAAAACCAAGCTGTGATATGTGCAAAATACAAAATGACACAGTCTTGTCACTCTGCCCTGTTCCTCCTTGATTGAATCAGGGGAAGGCATCTTACATTTAAGTTACAATAAAATGTCTTTAATCTATGAGAGTTCTCAAGCACTATGTTTGTAAAATAAATAGACGAGACTTCCAGGTGTAAAACTAGTGAGTGGTAAGTTCTCTTGCAAACTAGAGAGTGAATATATCAAACAAAACCCTCAAATATTGTGCTTTTTTTTCCTAGTTTTGTAATTTTGTTCTTGTTTTTGCTTTAATTTTGCTATTTATTAGGATGGACAAAAACATTAACCAACAACTGGATGATACACCACAGGTCAAGAATTAGAAACCCAGCTCTAGTTGATTTTAATACTTGTCCTTTCAAGAAAAAGTACTATAAAGTTTGAGAGATAGAAACTGCATATTAATAAAACAAAGGGATAGAACGGGTAGAGGGGTGCATGCCCCATGTTTAGGTATGAAGGTGGTTAAAAAAAAGCCCCTAATATAGGTCAAGAAACAGGCCAAGGAGATGAATGAGGAAGATGGGCTGTCAAGTGGAAACAAAATGAGAAGAAGAAACTTGAGGAGCTAAAAGCAGAAGCCATAGGGAAGGCACCTGGCCACAGGCAGAATTAAAAATCAAAAAAAGACCAGCTGCATCTTGTGCCTCAGGCAAAGGTGAGCTTTTTTCCATTTCTACTGAAACATTCCTTGCCATGAAGTCTTTTGTCATCTACAGCAAGAATGAAGGGTTATCTTGGGGCCTGTTTACGTTTCAGAAAAAAAAAAAAATTGTTAAATACACATGTGAATTACTCATCTAGATAGATTTTATATTATAGATATTATATATATTTCTATTTTATATTATAGACATATATACATAAATATATATGTGTGTAAAATCTTTCTAGATAAGAAATTCATTCACAAAAATGTTAACAAATATTGTTCTTTCGGCTATATTATTCATGTTTCTAAACTCATTTTTAGGCATAGTCTGAAAAAAAAATTTGTAGTCATAAATATATTGTTTCACCTGACTTCTGTGTTTTTCCTTAGAAGATAGTTGCAAGACAATAATGGATCTTTTTGTTTATAGTCCCTGTGAAACAACCCTTTATTTTTCATTCATGTTCATAGTTAAGAGGAATTTTTAAATATTTTCCTCGATTTCCATTCCACTTTTTCATTTCTCGCAGTGTGCCCACATTCTTACTACACATCTTACTTTTTCACTTGAGAAAGCATATTACCTCCACTTCTTAAACTGTGGAAATGGAAGAATACTGCTGACATTTACCTCTCAGAAATAAATTAAATTTTAATAAAAGATAACTGCTTAACCTGCTTACAGAAGTGCCTGAAACAGTGAATCTAAAATTGTTAGTTATTATTGTTTTTAACTATTTTTTAGTTGTAGTTGGACACAATACCTTTATTTTATTTATTTTTACTTGGTGCTGAGGATCGAACCCAGAGCCTCACATATGCCAGGTGCGTTCTACCTCTAAGCTACAACCCCAGCCCATCATCATTATTTTATTAGTCTATTCATAAGAGCATCTAGAATACTTCCTCTACTTTAATATACTGACAGCCTCTTTTTTTTCCCCCAGTCTTCAAGGATTCTGCTACCTTTTCCATGTTTTGCAATCTTACATTCATCAATGCCCTGAGTCAGAAATTCTGAGAGAGGCCATTAGTTATCCTTCTGTCAGCGATGTATGTTGCTTCTCCAATTCTCTATTACATCCAAGTAGATCTAAAAGGCAGTTCCATCCCTAATGGAACCTAAACTGAGCAAATACAACTACACAGCCATCCTTATAAAGAACATAAAGCAACACAAACTATTTTCTTCATTTATAGGAAGCCAACACAAGTGCCAGGAAATTTTAGATATAAGTTAAAATTTTCAAAATTTGAGGTCATTTATTAACCTCTTGAAGGGAGTGTGTGTTGAGGATAAGATGGGGTGGACAGAACTCGATCAAAGCTGACCCTGAGCTCCAGAACTCTCACTGATGAGTTCTGCCTGTCCTGGAGCAAACTGCACACCCTACCATGCCTCAGCCATGTTTCCTTGTATGCTTAAATCTGGGCGTTAGGAGCAGCTAGTGATTTTCTCACTGTGTTCTGTTACTAGGAACCATTCAATCCCTGGGGATAAATTCTCTCATATTCTTTCTATTTTTTGTTAAATCTCTAAAGATCTTTTTTTTTCCTTTAAAAAACATGCCTGAAGCAGAGCTGTATTTCACAGCTGGCATATTGATTTTAGTGTGAAGTTCCTAAGGATACCTGCACTATAAATGGTTATTATGTTCTATTATAAAATAGTGCTACTGGTTATAGACGTCTCTCTCTTCCCACCTCTCTTATTCTTCCTTGCTGAACTCTCTCATTTTTCAGCTCATTTTCAACTCTGTTAGTTCAGTCAGTGGGAAAAGAGTTGCATGTTACACATGCAGGTGTGCAATGGCATGAATGGAACAATTCAAGAAATCCAAGCACCCTAGATGCTTCTGTCTGGGCTGGGAATAAAACTATGGCAGAGACTGAGGATACTGCTCATTGCCAACATAAGACTCTTTGCATTCAATAATTTTGTGAACTAAGATAGTTACACAAATCACAGGTCATATCTCATATCTTCCAAAAACTATATGCCTTTAATGAGTTATTATGTAATTCTATTTTTATTATTAGAATTCAATAGATGTTCACTATTTTATTGCTTTCATGAATACTTTTTTTAAGGATGGGGGAACTGGAATGCAAAGAGGTGAAAAAAAAGTATTCAGAAACCACAGAGAATAAAACAGATTTGTATATATATATATATATATATACATATATATAAATATAAATATATATATATATGATTTTAAGTTAGGCTCAAAATTGAATGGAAAAACAGTTTTAATATCTAAGTACAGGATCCTTATCTTATGCTTTCTAAGGATTAGTCATTTCATGGATTTGGGAGTAGGTAGTTAGCCTAGGTATTTTCCAGAGTGACATTTAGTCACAAATTAGGTAATTCAAAATTTGCATGTAGACAGTAATATACTATATGGATTCTACAGACTAAAGATATTCAAATTCAGTTTCCATTGACATTAACTGAGAAGTTGATATATAACTACGTAATCAATAAGGATTTTTTTTCTGTTGTTGCAGAATCAAATCTTTGTCATTACAATGAAACCCATGGCTCAAAGCTAAGTATGAAGGAAAGTATTAATCATTCAGTATGAACTCCTCCCAAACTTTTCAAAAAACAGAAGAATCAGTGGTAGGAAAATCCATAATTATCTGTTCCACTGTTCTCTGTCAATTTGTACCAGCACAAGACTGGCAAGTAATGGAAAGAAAGCCATGGTGACTTTGGACATGGGAAGGATTGTGATACTTGTGGTGGGATTTTTTTTTAATTTTACCTTCTTAAAACAAATATTATTTCTACCTGTTTCCCCTTGGTCCAATAAACTGGAGAAAGAGAGAAAAGAGCTTAATAAATGTAGAAATTTTAAGTTTCTACAAAAAAGGAGTAAGTGGGCATAGGGACAAGTTAATGGGTTGAGCTTTCTTACTGTTTGGACAGGAGAAAAACAGTGACTAGGTGAGAGGATCTCAAGAGTCAAGAGTGCTGATGTATGCTTCCAGGGAGAGCCTAGCAAGGAAGTAGTTACAGCTACTATTCTCAATCAGGAAAATATATGCAGTGGGGAGGCCCTGCTGAGACTGTAAAAAAGTACCCATTTTGTAAGAAAAAAGCACCTCCTTTGTGTGATTACAACCCAGTTCCAGAGCATGCATTGTAATGAGCAGAGCATAGTATGGATCCCCTCTCCCTTGACCCCTGCTTGGATGCAACGTATGCAGGTGACAGCTTGTCAAATTACATGTAGACTCCTGGTGGACTAAGTACTAAAATGTTGTCATCAACAGACAAAAAATTATGGACTGCAGCACATAGTCACTTAACAGAGAAAGATCAATTTTCATGATTATTTAAATTAGTCACATAGCTTTTCTCTCCTTGCAGCTCACAATGGAAGAAACATTTGTGCTAAGAAGAGAAAGGGTGTTATAAATGTAGTCCATGCCCACAATATCCTGTTTATGTATTATAAACAATGTAGAATTTTTTTTTTTTGGTATCCAGGATTAAACCCAGATGCACCCAACCACTAAGCATCATCCCCAGCCCTTTCTAAAATATTTTATTTATAGATAGGCTTCCACTGAGATGCTTAGGGCTTCCTTAATCTGCTTAGGCTTTCTTTGAACTAGCAATCCTCCTGCCTCAGCCTCTTGAGCTATTGGAATTACAGCTATGCACCACCATGCCTAGCTAACAATGCAGATTCAATGAGAGGAGAATCAGAAGAGATAAAATGAAAATGAAAATCGATCAATATTATGGAATCTGAGTTATTGAGAGGAAAGGGAATTCAAGAAAAAGTTTACAACTCTCCCAACCCCACCCCTACCCTGTGTTTAGATATTTTTCCTTTGCAAATTTTCAATACACTTCTTTCTCCATTTTTATAATAATCATATCTTTCTAAATACATGGAAATTATGTACTGTTATGTAAATTATGTATTATTGCCTCCATTTTTCATAATAGAAGACATTCCTCAGATTAGTTATTCATTCAGATGGAATGACCAGAATCCAAATGTGGACTGACTTCAAGTCCATTTTTAAAAGCAATCTTTCAAAGAGTTCCTCCATCCTTCACCAATGTTTGACAGTGGACAGGAGGCCTTGTAAGAATGTCTTGGAAACTCTCATATTCTTTACTGATCTTTAGATATTAACCTAAAGGTTTATGGAAATTTGTACTTAAATTTCTGTTTAATTTTTGCCCTTGGCTGAGCATACTGAAGTTCTTACATTGTAATGAACAAATTATCTGCCACACCAGTAATATCTTGATCCTTACAGTTTTTAAGTCATGTAGTCATAAGTTATGTGATGCCACTTCATAATTAAACGGTGTCAACCCATGGATATTAATTAAGCCTTTTGTATTGCACCAGAAAACATTGAACACATACAGGTAATTGTCAGTATGTAGAAAGAATATAATATGGTCTTTGCTTCTGGAAAGTCATTGCTAAAGTATGTGATTTTTTTTTTTCATTTCACTTGGACTTCAACATCTAAAACCTCTTTCCCACATTAGAGGAATCCCCTCATCACAGGGAAGTCTCCCTCTCATGGCAGAAGCTGTCTTTTGCAGTTTCCCTGAAGCTACAGCCTGAGCATTGGATATATGTGTCCACCACTCAGATGAACCTGCTCCAAATGGTAAATCTGCATTGAATGCCATACAGGAGGCTGTATCATGTAGAACTTACATCACAGCAGTTTTTCTGGTTTTCAGAGCTGGTGGCAACATCTCCTATAGAGTTAGAATGCAGAGCCAGTGTCAGGGGTGTGGATTGTGCTAGTCGCTGTGTCTGGTTTTACAGCCAAAAACTCTAGTGTTTTGATTGGGTTAGTCTCCTACACAATATTGCACTTTGCCTTCAAGCAAAGTGCTTTATAGGTAGGCTATGAACTAAAAGCACCCTTTAACTAAATCTTTAAATCACTAAATAAACCTAACTAATAAAAGTTCAGCTGTGGTGTGGATAGGACAATATTGATTATTCAGGATCAGTCATGCAAATTGTCCTATTCTTCATGTCCCCTAATTTCTTCATCGATTTGGTGTTGGGATGAAGAAAACAGTTTCTGAAAAATGACTGTTGGAACTGCATATTATTTTTAAAAATAACTTATATTTTATATAAAAATATATATTTCAAAACAATGGATTTTCAAGTGCAACACATCAAATGCTTCAAAAATCATGTGGAATTCTGATGTAGATATTTCAGTGTGTGAACACATATTTAATAATTAGAATCATTTATGGATTTGTACACAGAACTGTTTCAGGTGTTTGGTCTTTACTATCAGCAAAATTTAAAAATGTAAGATAACTGAAGATATCTACACAAAATTGGAACTATATAATTGGTAAAATTTTTCTGGCTTTTCCACTGATAATCCTTTAAACTATGAGTGAGTGAGTGTGAGATAATTCATTATAGGTGTTTATAAATATGAGATATGAGTTAATTTACAGTCTGACCATGCTAAATTTCTTTAGGAATCCACAATTTCTAACCAAGCTAGGTAGTAAAAAGACAGACAGACAGATAGACACACACACACACACACACACACACACACACACACAATTGTACATGAGCCCAATTGTCAAAGCACTAATAAAACTGAAGCTGTGAGCTGCAGCCATTTCCATGCCCCCCTCAGTGTGGATAGGGTTGACAATTTCCATAATAAAAATAAATGAAACAAAGCCAAGTGAACACTGCCCACCCCCCCCAAAAAAAAAAAACAACCTCTCAGAACAAGACCTTGTTCTTGCCCGATTGGTCCAGTACCCACTTCATGGGCATTGTTTCAAACTGTTGGGGAAAATATTGCAGTATAGAGAATTACATCACTGTGGTCTCCATACCACAAATGTTCCCGGTGATGGTCCCTCCTCTTCTTCACCTGACCAGATGAACAAGTATAGAATTCCATTAGCTCCTCTCCATCAAGGTCATTTCACAGACATGGTGTCTCTGAATATTTTTCAATTAAAATAAAACCTTAAAACCTATTATAATTAGATTGGTCTAATATTACATTTGATCAATATAAATTTACAAAAAATTCTCTTAAGTAACCTGTTTTATCTTATAGGTAAGATACTATTTTACCTTTTCTAAAAAAAATCTTTCAAATCAGAAATTAGATTTGATATTTCAAATTATAATTATGATACTTGACCGTTCTTTGGAGACCCAAATATGAGACTATATAATTGCATTCACTTAAACCAAATTAAATGTTTATTTTATCTAAATATATCATCTAAATATATTAGTCACAACAAAACGTTATATATTTTTGTAAGGAATGTCTAAGGATGGAGATTTAAACAGTTGATAGGTATTGAAGTAAATAATCGATTATCTTGAATTTTAAAAAGCTATTAATTTTGTTTTTGTAGTCTTTATAAATACTCACGTGTGTGTGTGTGTGTGTGTGTGTGTGTGTGTGTGTGTGTGCTGGGGCTCAAACCCAGGGCCTTGTGCATGCAAGGCAAGCACTCTAACTGAGCTATATTCCTAACCCAATTCATTCTTCTCTTAACTTTTAAGACAATCATTTTAATGAACTGTCATGTATATAGTGTTTAACACAATAAATATTTTTCAGTCTGTATTATACCTGGCTTCTCAAAAGTATTTCTTTGGTTGATCCTCAATTTCTTTGATGTCTCATCTTTAGAGAGGCATACTTAATCTAATATAAATTTCCCATTAAATCTGCCTAATAGTCAAGATATAAAATATTTCTGTTTCTCCAAAAGGTTTTCTTTTAATTCTTTGTGATCTACCCCTGCCACAAGTCTCAAGCCCTAGAAAAACCAGCGATGTGCTTTCCTTATTATCATTTTATCTTGTAAAATTTCACATAAATAAATCATTCAGTGTCTTGTCCCTGCTGTCTTTCATATAGTAACATGTTTTTATTTTTATCCATGTTGTTGTATATATAATTTGTCACTTTTAATTACTGAGTATAAACCATAATGTGTTTAATTATGCACTAGTTGATGGGCATCTGGGTAGTTTATATTTGAGGGCTATAATCCTGCTATCAACACTTGTACCTTACAAGTTTATGCAATGCTTTCATTTCTCTTGACCCACCATTTTCTTTTTGTAATACAGTGCTATTTCTCACTCTCTCTTTCTCTCTAAATTTCTCTCTCTCTTTCTTTTTTTATTATTTTTTGCCTTTCATTACATCCCTTTGATTTTACTTCTATTTACCTTTATTTGCTTTCTAATTTCATCCTTCTCTCCTTAGACATCATGTTCTAAAAGTAGTCATATCCCAATATTTGGTCTTATTATCTTTTCATATTCAAATATTTTCATCTACTACTTGACTTTAATTATCTTTCACATGCATTTAACTCAGAATTTTTTCTCCACTAGAATTTCTAAGTATAGTTGTTTAACTATCTATTTGACATCATTCACTGACTTTCTCTATGGCATTTTCAAATAAATATTGTCAGAAAATTTTAAGATTCTTCACTCTATTAAACTTAGTCATTTCCCATTCTTGCCTCAGCTGTACAATTTGGGTCACAATATCTAACCTTTAACTTTGAGTGATTGTTGGAGAGATCATTTTTACTCACTAGCATCTGAAATATCTCCATACCCACTATTTCTCCCTAACAATCTTTACTTTGAAGAGCTGAATGATATCTTTCAAACACCAAATCTAATTGCATTCATTTCTTATTTTTCCACCTTCTGCTTAAAGTAGAATATTGACTTCAAATGGCACATGTATCACTTTCTTTAATATGTCTTATAAGGTTTAGCAAAAAAGTCCCTCTTAATCTTATTCAGACTTATTCCTCATTCTGAAACAGTTTTGTCTTGCTCTTGACAATACCACTGCGCTACCTTCTATAGTGTCCCAAACCTAATGCCCAACCTGACCACTAAAACTTTACACATATTATTTTCTATATGAAATGTTCCAAATTTCCTTTATCTGCTCAAAGCATATTTCTTAAAAACAAAAACAAAAAAAAACCCATACAATTAAAAATACTAAATGTATGTATTTGTGAGCACAATGTTATGCTTTGATATATGGACACATTTTGGAATGATACAATTAAACTCACTCCCTTCTAATTTAAGCACAAAACAAGTATCTTCAGCATTATTTTTATTATATACACTAGAAGCACTATGGACCTCACTTTCAGTAGCTAAAGCATTATTGCAGTTCTTTGTAGGACTCTTTGATTAATGTCAGGCTCTTGAACCAGCCTATTGCCGCCAGGATGCCAGGAATTAGTCAAATTTGGCTTATCCTTCCATCTCAAAATATATCAAAGTCCATGTAATGTGATAAAGGATTAATAAGCATTGTCTGAATTAATAAATACAGTTGGATTTTAAATGTGTGGACCCTAGAAGTTGATCTTGAGGATTGTCTGAAGAGGTATGATTTGGGTGGAACTAGGAGTTAGCTATAGAGAAAAGTAATAGAGGAGCGATAAGTTTAAATAGTTAGTAAATGACTGCTGTTCCCTTGTCTCATATTTTAAATTGTGCCGTGATCTCTAAATAATATTTTTAATAAAATTATACAAGGGCTCTTATATAAATAAATGTTCTTATATAGCAAAGATGTGAGGTATGCTTCCCAGACGTAGTTTAAAAGTGTTCTGATATAATTTTTCCACTTCACTTCAAACTTTCCTATTGTCTTTCCTCAATATTAAAAAAATACATAAAGCATATGGAACTCTTCAAAAGAGGGAAGGTTGCTATTAAGTAAAAAATTAATTAACATTTGGGATAGGTGACTGACAAGTAAGGCACCAGAGATAAGTGAGACGTCAAAGATAAGACAGTATTTAAAGGCCTGTTGGGAACTCAGTAAACATCAATCATATCGCTGTCACCCTGGGTGAAAAATAAAAAGGAGTTGATCAGCAAAGATCAGTTTTGCAGGAAAAGAGGAGACCTGCTGTTGAAAAGTGTAAGTGTCTATGTATGCTTTGAAACATTTAAGGCTACAGTTCCCATTAGAGGTTTTCCCCTGTTCAGGTGCAACATAGTTTGAAGAGTCTGTGCAGCCTGGTGAAGCATCACAAATGGCATGCTTTGACAGCTGGGGTACCTGTTGAATAATTTCTCTGTCAAACATTCAAAATAAAACTACACAGATGTTAAAGTGCATGCATATGTATTAAAAATATTCTACTGAAGGACAGCCAAAAGCTTTTCACATTCAATCCTCTGTTCTGAAATATATGAAACAATAAATTTAAACATCATATGATTAATCTCCGGTCATTTTAATCCTTTCATAGTAAGTTTCTCATAAAATTGAAAGTCCTGATGACATTATAAATTCCAATGAGGGGGATTTACTATATTTCTATTTCATCCTAAATTCTAATATCAATTAAGTATGTATAATATTCTATCTAATAAATAGGAAAGCTGTTGAGACACAATATCTTCATTTTTAATTTTTTATTGTTGCATATTAAGCCACTATGTGGGCTTCATTGTGGCATATTATGGGGAAGATGATGAATCAGATGCAACACTTTCCTTTGTTTTTGTTTTTTAATTTTATCAATGCATATTAATTATATAAAATGGTGAGTCTCATCATGGCATATTGTGTATACATAGAAGCATAATTTGATCAATTTCACTCAAAATAATCTCCCTCAAACCCCTTTCTCCACCCTGTTGGCCTCCCTTGTATTTTTATGGTGTGTATTTTTTTTAATTGTTTCGCACCTTTAGCTTCCACAGAGTAAATAAAATACAAGATAATTTTCTGTGTCTGACATATTTTGTCTAAAATTATGGTCTCCAGTTGCATCCATTTTCCTGCAAATGACAATTTAATTCTTCTTTAAGGTATAAATAAATCTCCATTGTGGGTCTGGGGCTGCAGCTCAGCAGCAAAGTGCTTGCTTTGCACGTGTGAGGCACTGGGTTTGATCCTTAGCACTGCACAGAAATAAATAAATAAATATAATTTAAAATACTATGCTGTGTATATGTATATTAAATTTCTTCATCCATCCATTATTGATAGACACCTAAGATGAATACATAAATTAGCTATTGTGAATTTTGGGTAATTAACATGGATGTGCATGTATCTTTAAAGTATCCTGACTGTATTCTGGATAAATACCAAGAAGTGGTATAGTTGGATCCTATGGTAGTTCTATTTTTAGCTTTTTGAGGTGCCTCCACAATGATTTCCATAATAACCTTATTAATTTATATACCTTCTAAGATAGTGTAAAAGATCATTTACCCTCACATCTTTACCCACATTTGTATTACATGTATTCTTTTTTTTTTTTTTTTTTTTTTTTTTAAAGAGAGAGTGAGAGAGAGGGGGACAGAGAGAGAGAGAATTTTAACATTTATTTATTTTTTCTTAGTTCTCGGCCGACACAACATCTTCGTTGGTATGTGGTGCTGAGGATCGAACCCGGGCCGCACGCATGCCAGGCAAGCGCACTACCGCTTGAGCCACATCCCCAGCCCTTACATGTATTCTTGATGCTTGCTTTTCTAACTGGAGTGAGATGAAACCTCAGTGTACTTCTGATTTTCATTTTCCTGATGGCTAAAGATGTTGACCATTTATTTTTATTTGTACTACTTCTTGGAAATTGTCTCTTCAGTTGATTTGCCCATTTACTGAGTAGGTTTTTTTTTTTAGTGTTGAGTCGTTTGAGTTCTTTATATATTCTGCATATTAATCCTTTGTCAGAGGAGTAGTTGGCAAAGATTTCCTTTAATTTTGTCAGTTATCTCTTCACTCTGTCATTTCCTTTGCTGCATGGAAAGAAGATTTTAGGTTTGATGCCACCCCATTTCCTCTTAATTCCTTAGCTATAGGTGTTTTATTTGGAAAGTCTTTGCCTGCACCTATGTATTTCACACATTTCTCCCAATGTTTTCTTCTAACAGTTGTAAATTTTCTGTTCTAATACTCAGGGCTTTAATCCTCTTTGAGTTGATATTTGTTCTGAGTCAGAGAAAGGGATCTAGTTTCATTCTACTTAAGAACACCCAGAGTCCTTTTTAGAGTCCATCTTTGTTCCAATGTATGTTTTTGCCAGTCTTGTCCCTTATTGAATAACTTCATCTGTGTGGGTTTCTCTATGTGTCTTCTACTTTGTTCCTTGGATCCATGTTTCTGTATTTATGGCAGTACCATGCTATTACTAAGGCTCTCTAGTATAACCAAATAAGGACTGTGATGCCTCCAGTCTTGTTGTTTTTGCTAAGAATTGCTTTGCCTACTCTGCATCTTTTTTTTCTTTCTCCATATGAATTTTAGTACTGTCTTTTTTCTACTTGTATGAAGAATTTTATTGACATTTTGATGTGTATTGCATTGAATATCTAGGCTGCTTTTGGTAAAATGACCATTGTAACAATATTAATGAACATGAACATGGGTGGAGATTTTCCATCTCCTAGTGTCTTCTACAGTTTCTTTCTTCAGTGTTCTCTAATTTTCATCACAGAGATATTTCACCTCCTTAGGTTTATTCCTAGGAAATATGTTAAGCTTTCTGAATGGAATTGGTTTTCTGTCTTTTTCTTAGTGCATATAGAAAAGTTTGATTTTTGTGTGTCAATTTTGTGTCCTAATAAATTGCTGAATTTTTTATCAGACAAAATCCTTCTGCTATCACTATTAGTGTCTTGTAGGTATTGGATCTGCAAAAAGGAATAATTTTATTTCCTCTTTTCCTATTTGTATCTCTTTTTATTTCTTTATTTTTTAATTTCTGTGGCTAAAATTTAAGGGACTATATTAAGTATTCCTGATTTTAAAATGTTCCTGATTTTAAGAGAAATGCTTTCCATTTTTTCCATTTCATTATATTGTTGCCTTTCATTTTATATATATATATATATATATATATATATATAGAGAGAGAGAGAGAGAGAGAGAGAGAGAGAGAGATACGTTCCCTTTATCCCTGATTTCTAAGGGTTTTGTCATGGGGATGTTGAATTTTGTCAAAGACTTTTCCGGTGTCAATTGAGAAGACCATCTGATTTTTGTCCATGGTTCTATTTATTTAGTGTAGTCCATTTATTGATTTACATATGTTGAACCATTCTTGCAATCCTCAAATAAACCCACCTTGATTGTTATGTATCATCTTTTAAATATGTAGTTTAATTCTATGTGCTAATATTTTACTACAAGATTTTTGCATGTATTTTCATCAATGATATTGGTTGATTTTTTTTTCTTGAAGAATCTTTATCAAGTTTTGGTATCAAGGCAATAGAGGTTTGTAGAATAAAGTTTGGAAAAGTTCCCTCCCTTTTAACTTCTTGAAATACCATGAGGAGTATTGGCATTAGTTCTTCTTTAAAGATTCTGTAAAATTTCTGTGAAACATGGAGGTCTTGGATTTTTCTTTGTTGGGAGGCTTTTTAATGATGCTTTCAACTCATTGACTGAAATTGGTCTGTTTATGCTTTCTGTTTGTCTTGGTTCAGGTTTTGGTAGGTCATATGCATCTATAAATTTGTCCATTTCTTCCAGATTTTATAATTTATTGAAATATAAATTTTCAAAATAGACCTAATAATCCTCTGAATTTCAGCTGTGTCTCTCGTAACAGCCACATTTTCTAAATTTTGTTTTTTCTCTTTCTTTGTGTTAGCTTGGCTATCGGTTTATCAATCTTCTTTTGCAAAGAAACTATATATATATATTATTATTAACTATATATATATATTACAATTATTTGTGTTGATTAAAAATATAAAATTAAAACCTATATTAATAATATAAATATTTATAAATATTTATTTATATTTCATGTTATATTTTGTGTGGTATAATTAATTATATATTTTAAATAAATATATATGTGTGTGTGTATGTGTGTGTACATATATTTCTTCTTTGTGCAATAAAAGATCTTAGGCCTTTGTCATCTGATGCTTTTAAACATAGCTGTACTATGTTCTTCTCATGCATTCAAATCCTTTTTTTATATTATGGGCCAGAGCAATTTGGTCATGTCACTCTTATTACACTTATTAAAAGTTTCTTATTAGCATAAAATTAGAATATAGATATTTTAATGGCACCCCTCAGAAACTTTTTAATAAAGAAACTACCTTGTTCTTTGTCCTCAATTTATAGGCAACTTCTTTTTTTCTTTCTTAAGTTGAACAATGCTTCACTATTTAAAAGTCTTCTGGCATGTCATATTTCTTAACATATATTATATTCTCTCTGACTTTACATGGTATTCTTTTTGACGTTCCTCTTTATATTTTTCCTTGAGATTATTTAGTAAATATTAAGGTTCCTTCGGGGTTTAGGTTAAATATTATTTCATTTGTAAATCAGCTCTTTCTTTTCTCTTCAGGATTGATGTCACAGACTGGATCTGGAATGTGCCTTAGAAACAGAAAGAACTTTTAAAAAGTCATTTGCTATTTAAAAAATGTTTTAGGGCAATCTAGTGAGGAAGGGAAATCTTTTTAGCAAATAGTTCTGATATTGCTAATATCATACTGAAAAAATAAACTTTGACATTTACCTCACACGAACACAAACACTATTTCAAGATAGATCATAAATCAAAATACTAAAATAAAACCATAGAATTAAGAACTAAGCATAAGATAATGTCTATAAGATTTAAGTGTGAGCAAACAAAGATTTCTGACATAGCACAGAGTACCATAAATGAAAAATTGCACTTGTATTGTCAGCATTTCCCAGAAAATAGGAGACACACACACATGTGCACACATCACATACACAAACCTACATATGTTTGTGTGTATGCTATATACCCACTAGCTACATATGAGAGAAAGAGACCAAAAGAGATTTACTATAGATAATTGGCTTATGTGACTGTGGAAGCCCACAAATCCAAACTCTGCAGACTTAATCACAGTTTGAGTCCAAAGGCCCCTGGGCAGATTTATCTCTAACTCTGTGAAAGGTCAAATAGAACTTTTTGTTCTATTCAGGACTTCAACTCTTTAGATAAGACCCACCTATGATAAAGAGCATTGTGCTTCACTCAGTCTAGTGATTTAAAAGTTAATCCCATCAAAAATCTCTTTTACAGGAACATCCAGATTAATATTTATATATTGTATAAAATGAATACATATGGCACCATAAGGAAGCATGGAATATATGTAGGCTGTTTAAAGGAAGCTAGTCTAATTAGAAAAATACTGAAACCAACCTAAGGTGATTTTTATAAAACTAATTTATGATGAAAATCAATCTGAACATTGTGTTAACTCCATATAGAGGAAATTGAATGGGAAGGAAAATGAGGGAACTTTCTCAATCGAATTAGATATTGTATTTTATATCTTGAGGCCTACATTGATCACATGAATATCCAATTATTGAAATTTAAATATTAAGATGTATATCTTTCTTTCTTTTTTATTTTCATATATTATTTTATTAGTCCAAATTTGATAAAATATAGTAGGGTAATTTCATACATGTACATAGTGTACAATGACTGAATCAGAAAGTCAACAGATGTTAACTTCTCTTTAACCATTTCCTGAAACATATTTTTAAGATCTGATTAACACTTACTAATTGTACATATTTATGGAGTTCAGTGTGCTATGTAAATACATCTACACAATATGAACTAAATAAATCAGGGTAATTAATATCCTTATATCCTTATCATTTCTTTGTGTTTGAAGCCCTCAAGCTCTCCTCTCCTAGTTATTCACAAAATACATGATGGGTTATTGGGAACTATAGAATCCCCACTGCTTTGTAGAACACTAGAATATTACCCTTATCAGTCTTTCAAAATGTGAAAAATTTCCTTGAAGTAACAAGAACCAAAGAGTTAATGAATGTGCACACTTTAAATTAAACAAAGATGGCAGAAGGTTAAAATTTATTAAAATTGAATGACAGGTAGATTATGATTCATTTTATGTGGTTTTCTTGAATATGTGTGAAAGTCTCCATCATATGAGTTTAACATAGGTTTTAGGAGAATGTGAATATGAAATTGCAATGGGCCTTGGCAAGTTCTATGAAAAAACAGAGAGGCTGGGGGTTAAAACTATAGAATATCTCTAAACCTGACTAAATTGAGCCTTAATGTATAATGACTACAGGATTCAATTTAGGATGAAGTTTATATCATGTATTTACAAAATGATGGGCATAGAACATAGGCCAAAAAAGAAAGAAAATTAACCTCCATGAGGCTGATTAATAAAGAAAATTTTCAGAGGTGTTTTGGTCTGTGAGACCAAATACATACAATGAACAGGAGTGTAAGAATTGAAATTAAATGAAACCATACTTAAAAAGTCAGATAATGAAATTTATTTCAGTTGAAGAGATTAATGCAATATGAGAAATTATGGTAAATATTTAAATATAAATACAAAATTGTGCTCCAAATACAAATGCAGATGATTTTAAAATATCCTATTTCCAACAACTTCCCTCTTAAATGCATAAATATAGAGTTATAAAATAGGTTTTAGAACAAAATCTAAGAGGAAATTCCGGAGATTCCAACATGGCGGCTGGCGTGGAGAGATCAAGTCTCTGACCTCCTGAGCTGTGCAGGCATAGGGAGTCGTAAACAATCTAAATTCTGTTTGCTCAGGATCACTAGGCAATGCTGAGCTGACATGGATCTGGGGCGAACAGTCTGGGCCTCTCAGAACATACACTGAGCCCGGATCGGCTGAATTCTAGCTCCCGTTCGCCTGCTTCCCTCAGACAAACAGCTGTGACTCAGCACTAATCCATCCGGCTGAAACAACTGGTCAGCCCTTCTGATCCTACGGAGGTAAATGCCAACCGAGCCTTCATAGGTAGTGGCCACAGTTTGAAACGGGGCTTGGGAGAGTCAGTAAAGACCCACCCGTTGCATTGGTCGCCCGGCAAAGGGAAATGAACTGTCGCCATTTGCAAGAGATACCACCATGGCAGAGAACTGATGTCACCAGACTGCGGCGGAGGAGATAACTTCATTGAAACCAGCGGATACAGGTGTGTAATTCCCTAGCCTTCCCTCTCCACACATCGGGGAAACCTTAAGGGCCCCTCCCAGCTCTCCCGTAAGGGCCCCTCCCAGCTCTCCTGTGAGCATGATAGCCAGACCCAGGGAATCAGACATGGTGCGGGACCCGTGGCGCGGAACTCCCGGCTACCGCTCCCACCAGTGCTGACAACTGAGGTCTCTTGCACCAGCTACCGGGGGCGTGGCTACCAGAGGGCAAGTAAAATTCGCTGAGGATTCTCAGCCCCAAGCTCTACAAACTTAGGGTCTGAGGGAATGGCAAACTGGGAGAGTGTGCCCAGTCGTTCATGAAAACAGGGCTCCCGGAGCAGCAGACCAGGCATGTAGCCAGTATTGTGGTGAGCGTCACCCGTGAGAGGGGCCTGGCTAGAGGAAAAGTGGGGAAGTGACTAGACACAAGAGGAGGCCCTAGGCACTCAGGATTGGAGACTCGCCCAGTCTGGGAGGAGGAGCTGCTGCACAGTGATTGGTTCCCGCATATTGACAGGAGACGCTTGGCCTGGTGGGCACAGCGCCACCTACTGGAAGAGAAGTTAATCAAACTCTAAGACTGCATTTAGTAGTTTTTTTTTTTCCTCTTTTTTTTTGATTTGGGTTCTTTCTTTCATTTTCATTTTTCTTTCTTGTTTTTTTTTATTATTTTTTCTTTTTTTACAATTTTTTTTAAATTTTTTTGTCTTCTAATTTTAATTTTAATTTTTTTATTATTATTTAATTTTTTTTTCTTTTTTATTTCCTATTTTTTTCTTCTTTTGTCTTTTCATTTCTTTTAAATTTTCTTATTCCCCCTTCCTTGAATTCTACCTGCTTACTCTCATTCTCTTTAGTGACTTCTTCCCTTGCCTTCTAATACCTTTCCACCCAAGCATCAAATAAATTTATAGGAGTAAACAGTAACTCAACAGTCAAACAGAACAAGAAGTAACATGAGCAGCTTGAAAAAGCAAGGAAGAAAAGGAGTACAAACAATGCAGGACAGCATAAATATTCAGGAAGACCTAGAGTCATCAGAAAAATGGTCATATAAAGAACTCAAGGAACACATTAGACAGATAGAATGGAACCTTAAAGAGGATACGAGACAGCAAATTCAAGCAGCGAAAGAACACATTGTGAATGAATTACATAAACAGATAAAAGAAGAAGTTAAGCATCTTTATCAGGAGATAGATATTATAAAAATAATCAAACAATAATTCTAGAAATGAAGGAAACGATAAACCAAATTAAAAACTCAATTGAGAGTATCACTAACAGAGTGGAGCAAGTAGAAGCCAGAACGTCAGATAATGAAGACAAAATATATCATCTTGAAAAGAGTTTAGCCAACTCAGAAAGGCTGGCAAAAAATCACGAGAAAAACATCCAAGAGTTATGGGATAACATAAAAAAACCAAACTTACGAGTCATTGGGATAGAAGAAGGTACAGAGATTCAAACCAAGGGAATGAGTAACCTGCTGAATGAAATAATTACAGAAAACTTTCCAGAAATAAAAAAGGAAACAGATATACAAATTGAAGATGCATACAGGACACCGAGCACACAAAATCACAGTAGACCAACGCCAAGACACATTGTTATGAAGATATCCAATATACAGAATAAAGAGAAAATATTAAAAGCTACAAGAGAAAGTAGACAGATTACATTCAGGGGTAAACCAATAAGGTTAACAACGGATTTTCCTTCACAGACGCTGAAAGCAAGAAGGTCATGGAACAATGTATTTCAAACACTGAAAGACAATGGATGCCAACCAAGAATTCTGTATGCAGCAAAATTAAGCTTCAGGTATGACAATGAAATAAAAATCTTTCATGATAAACAAAAGTTAAAAGAATTTGCAGCCAGAAAACAAGCATTGCAAAGCATTTTGAGCAAAACACTACACGAGGAAGAAATGAAAAACAATAACCAAAACCATCAGTGGGAAGTGCCTCGGTAAAGACAGAGGGTGAGGGGAAAGATAATCATGGAGAAACAAATTAAATTTTTTTAAAAAAAGGATAAATAATCAAACATGGCTGGAAGTACAATCCATATATCAATAGTAACTCTGAATGTTAATGGCTTAAACTCTCCAATAAAGAGACATAGGCTAGTATCATGGATTAACAAAACAAATCCAACAATATGCTGCCTCCAGGAGACACATCTGATTGGAAAAGACATACACAGGCTGAAGGTGAAAGGATGGGAAAAAATATACCACGCACACGGTCCTCGTAAGCAAGCAAGGTTGGCCATCCTCATACAGAATAAAATCGACTTCAAGACTAAGTTAATCAAAAGGGATAAACAAGGGCATTATATACTGTTAAAAGGAACCATTCACCAACAAGACATAACAATTATCAATATTTATGCACCAAACAATGGTGCTGCGACATTCATAAAACAAATTCTCCTCAAGTTCAAGAATCAAATAGACCACAACACAATAATTATGGGTGACTTCAACACACCTCTCTCACTATTGGACAGATCCTCCAAACAAAAGTTGAATAAAGAAACTATAGAACTCAATAACACAATCAATAACCTAGACTTAACTGACATATATAGAATATATCAACCATCATCAAATGGATATACTTTTTTCTCAGCAGCACATGGATCCTTCTCAAAAATAGACCATATATTATGCCATAGGGCAACCCTCAGTAAATATAAAGTGGTGGAGATAATACCATGCATTTTATCTGATCATAATGGAATGAAACTGGAAATCAATGATAAAAGAAGGAAGGAAAAATCCTACATCACATGGAAAATGAACAATATGTTACTGAATGATCAATGGGTTACAGAAGACATAAAGGAGGAAATCAAAAAATTCTTAGAGATAAATGAAAATACAGACACAACATATCGTAATCTATGGGACACAATGAAAGCAGTTTTAAGAGGAAAATTCATCGCCTGGTGGTCATTCCTCAAAAAAAGAAAAAAAAACCAACAAATAAATGAGCTCACACTTCATCTCAAAGCCCTAGAAAAGGAAGAGCAAACCAACAGCAAGTGTAGCAGAAGGCAAGAAATAATTAAAATCAGAGCGGAAATCAATGAAATTGAAACAAGAGAAACTATTGAAAAAATTAACAAAACTAAAAGTTGGTTCTTCAAAAAAATAAATAAGATTGACAGACCTTTAGCCATGCTAACGAAGAGAAGAAGAGCGAGAACTCAAATTACTAACATATGGGATGAAAAAGGCAATATCACAACAGATGATACAGAAATACAGAAAACAATTAGAAATTATTTTGAAAACCTATATTCCAATAAAATAGAAGATAGTGAAGACATCGATAAATTTCTTAAGTCATATGATTTGCCCAGACTGAGTCAGGAGGATACACACAATTTGAACAGACCAATATCAATGGATGAAATTGAAGAAGCAATCAAAAGACTACCAACCAAGAAAAGCCCTGGACGGGATGGGTATACAGCGGAGTTTTACAAAACCTTTAAAGAAGAATTAATACCAATACTTTTCAAGTTATTTCAGGAAATAGAAAAAGAGGGAGCTCTTCCAAATTCATTCTATGAGGCCAACATCACCCTGATTCCGAAACCAGCAAAGACACCTCAAAGAAAGAAAACTACAGACCAATATCTCTAATGAACCTAGGTGCAAAAATCCTCAATAAAATTCTGGCGAATTGAATACACAAACACATCAAAAAAATTGTGCACCATGATCAAGTAGGATTCATCCCTGGGATGCAAGGATGGTTCAATATACGGAAATCAAGAAATGTTATTCACCACATCAATAGACTTAAAGATAAGAACCATATGATCATCTCGATAGACACAGAGAAAGCATTCGACAAAGCACAGCATCCCTTTATGTTCAAAACAT
This sequence comes from Spermophilus citellus, assembly GCF_964194105.1. Taxonomy (NCBI): domain Eukaryota; kingdom Metazoa; phylum Chordata; class Mammalia; order Rodentia; family Sciuridae; genus Spermophilus; species Spermophilus citellus. The sequence goes on along the minus strand of NC_138184.1, from coordinate 180,021,747 downwards.
TAGAAAAACTAGGGATAACAGGAACTTACCTTGACATCGTAAAAGCTATCTATGCTAAGCTTCAGGCTAGCATCATTCTGAATGGACAAAAGTTGAAGGCATTCCCTCTAAAATCTGGAACAAGACAGGGATGCCCTCTCTCACTACTTCTATTTAATTTAGTCTTTGAAATACTAGCCAGAGCAATTAGACAGACAAAAGAAATTAAAGGCATAAAAATAGGAAAAGAAGAACTTAAATTATCACTATTTGCAGATGACATGATTCTATACGTAGAAGACCCAAAAGGGTCTACAAAGAAACTACTAGAACTAATAAATGAATTCAGCAAAGTGGCAGGATATAAAATCAACACGCATAAATCAAAGGCATTTCTGTATATCAGTGACAAAACTTCTGAAACGGAAATGAGGAAAATCACTCCATTCACAATATCCTCAAAAAAAAAATAAAATACTTGGGAATCAACCTAACAAAATAGGTGAAAGATTTATACAATGAAAACTAGAGAACCCTAAAGAGAGAAGTAGAAGAAGATCTTAGAAGATGGAAAAATATACCCTGTTCATGGATAGGCAGAACTAACATTATCAAAATGACGATATTACCAAAAGTTCTCTATAGGTTTAATGCAATGCCAATCAAAATCCGAATGGCATTTCTTGTAGAAATAGATAAAGCAGTCATGAAATTCATATGGAAAAATAAAAGACCCAGAATAGCAAAAGCAATTCTAAGCAGGAAGTGTGAATCAGGCGGTATAGCGATACCAGATTTCAAAGTATAATACAGAGCAATAGTGACAAAAACAGCATGGTACTGGTACCAAAACAGGAGGGTGGACCACTGGTATAGAATAGAGGACACAGAGACTAATCCCCAAAGTTACAACTATATTATATTTGATAAAGGGGCTAAAAGCATGCAATGGAGGAAGGATAGAATCTTCTACAAATGGTGTTGGCAAAACTGGAAATTCATATGCAACAAAATGAAACTGAATCCCTTTCTCTCGCCATGCACAAAAGTTAACTCAAAATGGATCAAGGAGCTTGATATCAAATCAGAGACTCTGCGTCTGATAGAAGAAAAAGTTGGCTCTGATCTACATATTGTGGGGTCGGGCTCCAAATTCCTTAATAGGACACCCATAGCATAAGAGTTAATAACAAGAATCAACAAATGGGACTTACTTAACTAAAAAGTTTTTTTCTCAGCAAGAGAAACAATAAGAGAGGTAAATAGGGAGCCTACATCCTGGGAACAAATTTTTACTCCTCACACTTCAGATAGAGCCCTAATATCCAGAGTATACAAAGAACTCAAAAAATTAGACAATAAGATAACAAATAACCCAATCCACAAATGGGCCAAGGACCTGAACAGACACTTCTCAGAGGAGGCTATACAATCAATCAACAAGTACATGAAAAAATGCTCACCATCTCTAGCAATCAGAGAAATGCAAATCAAAACCACCCTAAGATACCATCTCACTCCAGTAAGATTGGCAGCCACTATGAAGTCAAACAACAAGTGCTGGCGAGGATGTGGAGAAAAGGGTACACTTGTACATTGCTGATGGGAGTGCAAATTGGTGTGGCCAATTTGGAAAGCAGTTTGGGGATTCCTGGGAAAGCTGGGAATGGAACCACCATTTGACCCTGCTTGCCCTTCTTGGACTATTCCCTGAAGAACTTAAAAGAGCATACTACAGGGATACTGCCACATCGATGTTCATAGCAGCACAATTCACAATAGCTAGACTGTGGAACCAACCCAGATGCCCTTCAATAGATGAATGGATTAAAAAAATGTGGCATTTATACATCATGAAGTATTATGCAGCACTAAAAAATGACAAAATCATGGAATTTGCAGGGAAATGGATGGCACTAGAGCAGATTATGCTCAGTGAAGCTAGCCAATCCCTAAAAAACAAATACCAAATGTCTTCTTTGATATAATGAGAGCAACTATGAACAGAGTAGGTAGGAAGAGCAGGAAGAAAAGATTAACTTTAAACGGAGACATGAGATGGGAGGGAAAGTGAGAGAAAAGGGAAATTGCATGGAAATGAAGGGAGACCCTCATTGCTATACAAAATTACATATAAGAGTTTGTGAGGGAAATGGGAAAATAAACAAGGAGAGAAATGAATTATGGTAGATGGGGTCTAGAGAGAAGATGTGAGGGAAGGGAAGGGGGATAATAGGGGATAGGAAAGGTAGCAGAATACAACAGTTATTAATAGGGCATTATGTAAAATTGTGGATGTGTAACTGACGTGATTCTGCAAACTGCATTTGGGGTAAAATTGGGAGTTCATAACCCACTTCAATCTAATGTATGAAATATGATATGTTAAGAGCTTTGTAATGTTGTGAACAACCAATAAAAAAAGAATAAACATAGAAAAATAAGAGGAAATTCCATTCAGATAACTATAAAAAATTCCTGGGATATATAGCTGTAAAGAAACACTCTTATGGATGATAAGGTATTGGCAGATCATAAATCATGTACAAATGCTGCTGTTGATCCATGGAAAATTTAAGTTAAGCATCAGTGCATATTAGGTGGCAGAATTTGGCCCCCAGTACTGTTGAGAGTCTTTTTCTGGGTGGACAGTAATTCAGACTGTCACAAATAAAGTGCCCTTGGTAGAAATGTTGAATCACATGGTTATGGAAAAAATAGATAAGACACAAAATCCTATTTGATTTGCATTTTTAGGTACCATAAAAGATGAAATAGCAAAAGTTTAGCCATCACTAATTAATCCCAAGTGCAGAAGAAAGATATTCAATGCTTATGAAGTAGATATCTATAGAAATACTGTATGTATTGTTATGATTTGCATGTGAGGTATCCCCCCAAAACTCACATGTGAGATAATGCAAGAAGATTTAGAGGAGAAATGGTCGGGTTGTGAAAGTTTTAACCCAATCAGTGAATCAATCTTCCTGATGGGATTAAGTGAGTGGTAACTGAAGCTAGGTAGGGTGAGGCTGAAGGAGATGGGTCACTGGGGGCATGGCTTTGGAGTATACATTTTGTATCTGGTAAGTAAGATTTCTCCTTCCTTCCTTCCTTCCTTCCTTCCTTCCTTCCTTCCTTCCTTCCTTCCTTCCTTCCTTCCTTTCTTCTTTCTCTCTCTCTCTTTCTTTTTTTCTTTCTTTCTTTTTTTTTAATCATGTTTTCATCCTCCACACTCTTCCACCATGATCTTGTGTCTCACCCCGAGCTCTGAGGAATGGAATGGGCTGTCCATGGACTGAGACCTCTGAAACTGTGAGCCCTCAAATAAACTTTACATTTTCTGAAATTGTTCTTGTCAAATCTTTTTGTTACAACACCAAAAAAGCTTACTAAATCCTGTATTATCTAATTTAACCCTTTGAAAAGTCTTATTAGGTTGTGATTCTTATCTATTTTGATGATGCACTTTCAATGATTCAGAAAACTTGAATATCTTCATAAATATCAAATTACTAATAAGTCATAAAGCTGGGACAAAAACCTTAAATTTCAGATTCCAAAATCCATACACATTCCTGCAGGGAAGGATTTAAATGGAGGTCCTAAATACTATTGGTAAGAACCAACTTAAATACTCAGTTCAAAATGAAAAGAGATCTTGCAGGGAGTGGTGGCACACATCTGTAATGCCAGAAGCTCAAGAGGCTGAGGCAAGAGAACTGCAAGTTCAAAGCCAGCCTTAGCAATTTAGCGAGGCCCAAAGCAATTTAGTGAAACCTTGTCTCAAAAAGAAAAAACAGTTGGGGATGTGGCTCAGTCATTAAGCATCCCTGGATTCAATTCCTGGTACAAAAAAAAAGAATGAGGTCTGTAAGAATTTAAAATTGATTGAATTTTGAATTGATTGAATTAAAAAATTCTTATATTTACCTTTGTTTCCTGCACATACTTAATCTCTCTATATATTTTAATTTCATCTAGAAATATGCAATAGGGCTTTTGTCTGTGAACGATTTTTCTAGGTCTTTTATTTTATTTAGGAAGTTAATACTGAAAAGATTTCCCTTTACCCAGTTTTCTGCACAATTTGACTGAAAAATAGCAGAGCATGGTTTGTGGATATTGTAAACTACATTTGATTTAGTAAACAATATGCAAGAGTCTAGACTAGAACCGCTCAGATGTTTGCAACTGCAAGAAGCATGTTGTCAACATGCCTCAGTATCTCATAGAAATGTGTCTTTGTCTCAACGTGTAGCTGATACACCGCTGCAGAAGATGGATCCCATCTCTGCTTTTCTTCCTGTGTGTAGATTTCATGAAAGTGATCTTGAGAAGTAGAGGGAAAGTTAAGTAATAATATTGATAAGTAAAGGTGGATTTCCATTTTTGGTGTGTCAACTGCATCTACATAAGGAACTCTGAAAAGCTAGGGACATAGAAGCCTTTCCACTTGTGACAAGGAGAAAATTTTGATTTCCAATTATTTATTGTCATCAATCAGAAAGCCACTGAAATAAATCAGTGGAAAGTTCTATTTTTTTTCACTCAGAAATGATTTATGTAGTTTTGGTAATTCACTTATTATGATGTTTGGATGCCATGTGTTGGGAAGGATACCTATGAATAAAAGTAATATCACTTGTGCCAAAACTTGGAGAGCACTTCAATCTATCTATAAATTTTCATGAATAATGCATGAATGCTAAGTAGCAACCAGAAGAATACAAAAGCAACAGATGATACAAAAATAGAAACACCACAGTCTTCCTTTTTAAACTGTCATTATAAAGAACACTGTTGCTTATAACAAGTTGTAACTGAGAAGTAAATAAATGAGAATTTGGTAGAAAAGTGCTTCCATATAGAAAGTGGTTTCATTTAGCTGAACCACTAATAAATAATTACTTCTTCAAGATGGATTTAGTGCTTTGTACTATAATCCACCATGATGCTGGCTGAAATGCATCGTGAAATTAAGTTTCTTATTTAGCCAGTTTTCTGTATATCTTTATTATATTAAGGAACTATAGTAAATTATGAACATAGAGCTATGGTTTAAAGGGTATTATTAATTTAGAAAGAGCATGTTTTAATTTCTTAGCTCAAAAATGAGAATTTTTATAGTCCTAAACAAGATCTGTTTATATTATTATATTTTTCTCCTCAGCTATATTTCTGGCAAATAAGTGTGTTAGGCAGCTTTTTCATCACTGTTCAAAGACCTGAGAAAAACAACTTACAGGAGGAAAGATGTATTTTGGCTCATGGTTTCAGAGGTTTCAGCCCATGTTTGGCTGACTCTATGGATTTGGGATGGAAGTGAAACAGAACATCTAGGTGGAAGCATGTGGCAAAGAAATCTGCTCATTACTTAGCAGCCAGGAGACAGAGAGAGGGGAGGGGGTTAGGAGCCAAGGGCAAGATATAGTACCTATGGGCATATCCCCAGCGGCCCACTATCTCCAACTAGGCCCCACTATAGTTTACACCAACTTTCAATAGTTCATTCAAATTATTATTTGAATAATACACTAATACATTGATTGATCCATTGATCAAATTAGAGCCCTTATGATTCAATCACTTCCCAAGATACCCACCTCTGAATATTGATGCCTTCAAATGAGATTTTGGAGAACATTCCAGAATCAAATCGTAGCAACAAGATTAAGAAAAGATAGATAATTAATCGAGAATTAGTAATGAATTAAGACAGAGTATGTAATACTACTAAGTACATCTATTGCACAAAAATCATATATTAAATATATTTTAGTGTATTGCATTAAGACTCAATAAATATACTGCACCTTTCCAAGAAAAGGAAAAAGAAAATAATTAAATGAGCTTAAAATTATTTAATAAACTTTTTGTATTGCTTAAAAACCTGTAGGTATCTTTTTATTCTTTAAAATGTGAAATCCTTGCTCCTAGGAAAAATTATTCCATGAATATAATATCAAGATGACAGGGATATAGAAAGGAGCAAATGTGATGGAAAAAGATATAAATATTTGGGAATTTTGAGGAAATAAACTAAGACATACTCCTAACTATGATTTTTTACTTAAATCTTTTTATCTGATATATACCTGATGTGTATGTATATACACTTACATGTGTGTGTGTGTGTGTGTATATATATATATACATATATATATATACACATATATATGTGCATACACACCTCTGCTCTCTTTTGCTTTCAATTTGCATGCATTTGTTTTTCTATAGCTTTACTTGTAATCTGTTCATGTCATTTGAAGGGAGCTGTGTCTCTTCTCAGCAGAATATAGCTTGGTCCTAGAGGCATTTGGTTTAGTTTAGTTTTTTTCTCATTTAGTCATTCTTCATCTTCTTATTAGATAATTTAATCCATTTACATTCCTTCTTTAATTCTTTTTATTCATAGGTTATTTCCTTTTTTCTTAATGCTCCTCTGAATAACATAAAATATTCTCTGTTTTACTCACTATTATATTTTAGGCCCAATAAATTTGCTCTTGAAGCTTTTTATATTTCTCAGTTTAATCAATATAAGATAATTCTTTAACTCTAAGATTTATATTTTATTTTAAGTTGTTTCTAATCCTTTGTCAAATTTCTTGTTTTCTTTGTGTAGTTTTTCTAAATGGCATTTAAAATTTTACTCATGTATTCTTTATTTACTGAACTTATTTGAGAGGACTACTTTGAATTCTTTGCAATTTCAGAGATTTTCCTTTATTTAGTGTTTAGTAGTGTCTAATAATTCCTTTATATGGTGTCTTTATATAGTGTCTAATAATTCCTTTATATAATGTCTGCAAGTTTATTGATTTCTTTGAAAGTATCCTGATTTTCAGAATCTTCATAATCTATTTTCCTTACTTTGTTTTTTGGACATATAAGTAGATAGCTACCCATTTTGGTTTTATGGGTGTTCTTGAGAAAGGCAGACTTCCACAACTCAGTCTATCCTGTGATTCTGGATGGGCCACCTGGTAATAACCTAAGTAGGTTCTCTAGATGATTGTTGCTCTGAGTTTGTGTGGAGAAGATGACTGGATTCTGCTATCTCAAAGGATCATTGGTTAAGCTTCTGAGTAGAGACTTCAATTCCAGTTCATCAGGCTTACAAACAGGGCATATTCTCTGGCCAGTTATTACTGTTCTTTGAGGACAACAGTTGGACAAGATTACAGGGAGTGTGAGGTTAGATTCAATCGCTGACCAGGATAGATAGGACCAAGTGCTGTGGTAAGTGCAAATCTACGGTTGAGTTTTTCTCCCATGACTTGTTGGAGCCTCAGGTTGGGTTTAAAGCCTTGATTGAGTGCCACCAGACTTTCAGGTACGGTGTAACTATCTCTGCTCTTAGGAGAAATTCACTGCTGTGGTCATCTCCCTCCCTGTGCAGGGTCTGGGATCGGCTTTGAGGATAAAGAGAGTGTCATTAAATTCCCAACTCTGGTGCAGCTAGATCCCAATGTTTGTCATAATTTGGCACAATAGTCATTTTTCTCCCTATTGGGATCCCAGGGTAGGGTCTGTATCTGGCCCTAGAGATAGGCCATATATGATTCAAGCCAATTAGAATATCTCTCTACTTCTGAGAGTGAACACATCAGCTTGGAAGTAGACTATGACATTAGCAGTGCCTTTGATCAGATGCCACCATTGACAGCTACAAACCAGAATTACAACCATAGTATTGGTGCTAGCCTTTGACATTGTTTCTACTTGACCCTGAGTGTTATAGTCCTGCCATATTCCCTTATATTTCCTTTGAGTTAATATAGGAGTGTGATATTTTGAAAGAGTCTTTGGTGTCAGAGATGCTGGATGTCCAACATCTGAAAGAAGTTTGCTCTTCTTTCTTTAAAAGTCATGGTCCATGTGCAATTGTGCCAACTTGAAGAAGAAGGCAGGATGACATGGTCATGTTCTCTACCCCTTTCCATATGACTTTTATTCCATTCTGTTGATCATAAGTTGATTCAGGCTTACAAACAGGACATATTTTCTGGGCAGTTATTACTGTTCTTTGAGATCAATGCATTTTCTGAAAATAATCACAAAGATTGGCACCTTTTCCAAGCATTAGACCATTTACTTATCATAGTTTCTATTATTTTTCCTTGTCAGCAACACCTCCATCAATGTTGCTATGGTGTTACAGGTTCTTTCTAACTTGGGAAAGGGACTCACCAGGTGTTTTTATCCATGAAGAGTTGAACTTTCTGTGGGAGTAGTAAAACCTGGGACCTTTTACTCCATCATCTTGATAACCTATTTTTCCTTTCTATATGTCATGATTACAACTTATGTCAAAAATAAACATTTGGAAATAATATCTTACCTTGGAATTTATCCTGTCAAGCTTTCCATTCAGACTTTCCATTTATCCTTATATTCAATTCATAATCATCCTAACAACTCTTTAATTTTCTTATGGATATTTTTTAATGTATCATTCCAAAGTGAAGGTTGGGCTGTAGTGGAGAGACAAACTGAATCAAAGTAACAATTTTATTTATTTTTTCCTGGAATTTTAGTTTCATTTACCATTCAATTTTGCTCTTTTTAGTGTTTGTTGTTATCTTAAGTATGCTGATAATAATCTATAAACCTTTCTTCAAATATCTTAACTGTGTTTGTAATAATCTACAAGCCATTTTCAAAGTTTTAAATTTCTGCTCTGCTCAGGTGCTGGGACCTCTTACCCTTCTAATTATATAATTTTTAAAAGTGGTGTTTGGCGAGGGCAAGATGATATGGAATATTTGTATAACATCTATTTGAAGACAGAGAGGTAGTTTTCAAAATTAGAATGCATTTTCTGAAAATAATAACAAAGATTGGCACCTTTTTCAAGCTTAGACCATTTACTTGTCACAGTTTCTACTATTTTTCCTTGTCAGCAACACCTCCATCAACGTTGCTATAGTGTTACAGGTTCCTGAGGGGATGAACACTCAAAACTTCTCCGAGGCATAGCAAGGTGCCCAGGACAATATGATCTCCCTGCAGAAACAAATGTTTCTCTTTTGAGAAGATAAAATAATAACAACAGGTAACAGAAGTGGTTTTAAACATTAAAAAAAGATCTCTGTAGGGCACTGCAAGAGGAAAGAGGAGTAAGAATAAAAATGTAATTGGTGAACAACTATTCAAGCATAGAATTTTGTGTTCTAAGGACTGGGTATTATCAAATGCCATTTTTAGGTATCACCTCTGTCCACTGTTTTTTTTTTTTTGTTTTTTTTTTGTTTTTTTGTTTTTTTTTTTTAACAAGGGATTAGTTTGAGAGAGAGAGAAAAAAAGAATCAACTATGACAAAAATAAAACAACTCTCTGGGTTTAACTGAAATTCAGGATAAGCTAAAAATAGAAGAGGAGATTGGGGAACATTGTCAGAACAAAACTGAAGACAAGACTGAAATAAAGACATGGGTGAAAACTCCCTTATATTTGTTCTTCTTGTGATAATCAAAAAATGTATTCCCATATCTTTAGGTGACTACTCATTAAAATTTCATAATACAGTCCCCTTTCTGTGAAAATGTATGATAAACTCTGTGAACATACTAATATTCATTAAGTACTTACATTTGGGAAGAGTGAGTAAATAAGTGTGGCAGGTATATTAGAGGAAAGGTGTACACATGAGGTTAAAAAAAAAAAGATAAAAGGGCTATAATGTAGTTTAGTGGTAGAGTGATTATCCAGCATGTAAATGTTCTGGGTTTGACCCATAACACCAGTAAAAAAATTAAATTAAAGGATGGACATAATACAATTTTTATTTAACTTAAATGTATTTTTAAATTTGTTTTAATAGTTATATATGACAGTAGAGTACATTTATACACTTTGATATATTATACGTAGATGGGATACAATTTCTTATTTTTCTGAGTATACATGTTGCAGAATCCTATTGGTCATGTATATATATACATACAGTAATATGTCTGTTTCATTCTACCATTTTTCCTATCCCCACATCCCCTCTCATCCCTTCCATTTACCCCCAAGGTAATGCTATTCTTCCCTAGTGACCCCCACCTTATTGTGAATTAGCATCCACGTATTAGAGAAAATATTCGGCCTTTGGTTTTGTGGGATTGGCTTATTTTGCTTAGCGTGATATTCTCCAACTCCAACCATTTACTCTCAAATGCCATAATTTTATTTTTCTTTAAAGCTGAGTAATATTCCATTTCCATTATCCATTCATCTATTTAGGGATACCTAGGTTAGTTCCATAGTCTAGCTATTGTGAATTGAGCTGTTAAAAACATTGATGTGGCTGCATCACTATAGTATGCTGATTTTAGGTCCTTTGGGTATATCTCACTTTAAATTTATTTTTAACTGACACAAAAAACAAAAATTATATATACATATTTGTATATATATGTTATTTATTATATATATATATATTATGTATGTTTATTTATTTATGAGTATTGTGATGTTGTTATATGAGTATATATATATATATATATATATATATATTTCATAATGTTTAAATCAAGTTAAACATATCTATCTCCTCATTTATCAAAACTTTATGGTAAAAATAATTAAAGTTCTTCTAGATTTTTAAATTTACATTGTCATGATCTCTGGTTACTCTACTGTGCTAGAGCATACCAGAACTTCTTATTCCTATCTATGATTTAATATCAATTGATCAAATTTTTTATATTCCAAATATGAGTAAAATCATATGGTGCTTGTCTTGACATGCTTTCCTAAGTTCAAAATATATCCCAAGTTAGTAATATTTATACTGAGAAACATTCCTCCCCTTTTCTTTGTCTCTGTATTGACCAGATATATTATATTATGTAATTGAAAATTGGGTAAAATTCTAACATATCCATCTTAAGAGATTCCAAGGAAACTTAAAGAAAGATTGAGAGGGTCACTAAAACTCATTTTCACTCAGTTTTTTTTTTACTAGTGACAAATAATGCACAAAACACTGAAGTCATAGTGACATATTTTCATTTTTGGTGCCTTGGTGGGAATTGGAACACAAGGGAGAGTAATTTCAGCTTCCAAAGTTTGCTACATATTGTGTAAAATAAGTGCCTATCTCCCAAATTGTGTTTTATGTGGATTAATCTTTGCTCAATATTTATTTATTTACTTTGTTCATAATTTCCATTATCATTAAAAATAATAATTTCTTTTTTGTGATTCAATTGTTTGTTCTGGAATTTTAATACATATAGGAAATGTGTATAAAATCTAACTCAGCTAGCTGAATGTTTTGAAATGTATTTGCCAGAATCCTGCTAGTGTTAATTAAAACACTACATCTAATGTATCATACATCAAAATTAGATTAGACTGCATTGTGTAAAATTCTGGCAAGGGGTAAACATAAGGTGTTTTTTAAGGGTTTCATATTATATTTGTCTGTGATTATACTTGAGGGGAAAATAGTATTTATATGGTAAAAAATGGAGATCATTTACTAACTGAAAGCTTCAAATCTGGATGCCAGGGTACTATCTTCAACTTCTGGCAAATTTAGATTTACCACCATTAGAATAACATGTAAAAGCAAAATATCTATTCAAGAGTCTGTATAATCAGTAATTAGTTTTCACATGCAAACACAGCACTTTAAATTCACAAAACTAATCAGCCACTTTATGATTCAATAATATTTTTGTGTTTATTAAGCACATAGAATTCAGTTTTTATTAGTAATAAATAGCTATTAAATAGTACCTATTCAATGTTTCCTATTTTGCAGTCTATATTCTACATATAGATTCAATTATTAAATATATTAATCCCAAACTGAAGTTAATATATTCAATTTTTGTATAAAAATCCAAATGTTTTTTATGGGCTTATTAACTAAAATATCTGGAACTTGCAATATAGAAAAAATATCACTAATTATCTAATATACTGAGCAGCTTAATAGTCACATAGTTGAGTTAATTGTACATAAATGAGAATCAGGAGTACTCACTGTTGTTCTGCAGTCAGTGTGGCAGCAGCATTGAGTGTGTGTGTGTGTGTGTGTGTGTGTGTGTGTGTGAATATGTGGTTAATGTGTGGCAGGTGTGTCAGAGAGACAGTGACATAAAGGAGGTAGAAGACATGGGAGAGAGGCAGAGATGGAATTGAGAGGGCAGAGAAAGGCAAAGAAAACTGAATTGTTTGGAACAAGTGACTTAATATTTTTAATGTTTTAATATTAAAATTTTTAATATTTTTCTTTATTTTTTATTTTCTTTAGTAGTCAGGGCCAATTAATCTGTAGAGTCCCTGAATCATTTAGCATGTTTTCAAACACAAAAAAACATAAAATTATTCTAAAATAATTTAAATCAATAAGTAGTTTATCTTTTTCTCCTACTTTTCTCCTAACTAGGAGAATGATTCCATGGCTATTTTATTTAATGACTTAATGATATTATTAAACTCAAGTTCTTCCATATTTCTGAGTATTGGATTTTTTTTCTTTGTGTGGATTTAATCTAACTCAGTATAGAGAATCCCAATTCTAGGCTTCACCTCCTGACCTCTTCAGAGTTAAAGGGACGTTCTCCTCCTATGTCTTTTCATTAGCTTTTCCTTGCTATGATCCACATACCTGACAAGAACAACTTAGAGGAAGAAAATTGTATTTGGTCTCATGGTTTCAGAGGTTCAGTCTATGACTGGCCAATTCCATAGCTCTGAGTCTGAGATGAGGGGAAAAAATCATGGCAGAAGTGCATGGCGGAGGAAAACTGCTCAGGTCAGGACAGCAGGGGAGCAGAGAGAAAGAGGGAGCTTGAGTGCAAAGAGCCAGGGATAATATATCCCACAGGTACCCTAGCAATGATCTACTTCCTCCATTTATGCACTGCCTGCCTACAGTTACCATCCATAAATCCATTCAAATTATTAATCCATCAACTGGATTAATCCTCTGATTATGTTATTGCTCTCATAATCTAATCATTTCATCTGAATATTCTTGCATTTTCTCAGGCATGAGCTTGCAAGAGACTTCTCATATCTAAACTATGACATCATGTCTCTGACAGTGTTTTTGTTTTAGTCAGCTTCTTCACTGCTGTGACTAAAGAACCCAACCAGAACAATTATAGAGGAGGAAAAGGTTATTTGAAAGCTCACGGTTTTAGAGGTCTTAATCCTTAGAAGGTCAGGCCATTCTTCAGGTCTGCAAGTGAGGCAGTAACAACCTGGCAGAAGAGTGTGGCAGAGGGAAGCAGCTCACACAGTGATCAGAAAAGAAAGAGAGAGTCTCCACTTTCCAGATACAAATATATACCCCAAAGCCACGCCCCAACTTCAGCCACACACTACCACTTTAACTACCACTCAGTTAATCTGTGTCAGGGGATTAATTCACGGATTGGATTAAGGCTTTCATAACCCAATCATTTTTTTCTCTGAACTTTCTTGCATTGTCTCATGCGTGAGACGTGAGACAGTCTGTGACAGTCTCACATCAGACTATAAAGCTAGGAAGCTCTTCTTCAGAAGTTATTAAGCAGTATTTCCCTCAGGACTCACTCATCAGACTTATAAATATATCAACACTAGTAACAGATATGGACAACAGGGTATCCAGGGTGACTTGAACTAGTCTATACCCAACTACTTGGTAAATGAACAGATGACAAAGTGATTGGAAACAATTATAAAAAAAGAAAAAATCATATAGCTCCCAAGAAAGGATAATAGCTGAACAAAGACCCAAATTTCATGGTGTCAGTTTTTTAAATTTAATTTTATTTTTCAAATATTGGTGCTTAAAATTTTATATTAAAATGGGTAACACTGATTTTTATTTAGCCAAACATCATATTTTTGGATTCTTCTTCTTTTGAAGTATTCATTTCCATAAATCAATTATAAACACCTTCAATAAAGTTGAAAAAAGACTGAGTGAAGGCTGACTGTATATGTGTATATGTGTGTGTATTTTGGAGGAACATGTGCAGGAGAGAGAGAAGCATATTATTTATGACTCTAATGGGATGAAAGTTATTGACCATGATAATTTTCTAGTATTCCTGTACTTTCATAATGCTATATGGGATGTATGACATATGTACAAAGCTACATAAAGAGTTATAATTCAACACTAGGGTGGGTAGTAGTGGATTATACTGTTAGGGTACTCACTTGGGAGGTGAAATAGCATATTCTTTTTAGGTTTTAAATGCTTATTGTTCATATTGAGATTTCAAAAAGTCAGATATGAGTGCATGGATTTAAGGGGAGGTTTCTGTTTGTAGTTATATATTTGAGATTAATTAGCATTTATATAGATTTCAGACTGTGAGGATGAATGGGGTCACTGTTACAAAGAAAAAAAATTAAAAGCTCATGGCCAACCTTTAAATAATTCAAAATTTAAAGATAGGAAAGAAGCATTTAGTGAGTACTAGATTATATTGGGGCTTATATTGTCATGAAAGATGAGACAGATATGATTAGTTGTGTTTTGGGCAATAGGGGCAATATAATAAAATAGATGAAATGACCTTTCTTACAAGATAATAAGGCACAAATTCTTATATTGGTTTAACCCTGTACAATTTATAATTAAATAGTTATTAAACATTAAGATATTTTTAGTATCTCTCTTACTAAATGGTATGCCTATATCTCCTCCCTTTGGTATCCAGAACTCCTTTAATGGTTCTTTTGTTACCAAAGAATTCAGGAGAATTTATGTTTTATTAATTCAAAAGATAGAATAAAAAATGCAATAGAGCTCAACTTTCTGCTTAGATTGTACACACTTGGAACTCTGAGCCACCATCTCCCATGTTGTGAGGAAATCCTGGCCGCATTGAATAGCCACACGTGGGTGCTCCGGTGAGCAACCACAACTGAAATTCCAGAGGAAATCCTAGTCATGTGCATGAACCAAAATAACTATTTGGGAATCAGCTTGTATTTGAATCCTAATTATTCTGCACATGGCCTTGTGGCATAAGTTTCCTTATAGCATGGTAGCCTCTGTATAGTTAAACTTTTTACCTGATGCTTTAGGACTCCAAAGGAGTGTTCCAGTGTTCCAGCAGTCAAGGTAAACCATTCAAACAATTACTGTCCCAGCTGCTAGCTGACTTCAGCATTTGAGACCACCAAGAGAGAACTTCCAGCTGCGTCCTCCCATAATTAATTGTTAACCCACTGAATCTATAGATAATAAAATGGTAGTTTATGCTAGTAAGTTTTGTATAGTTTATTACTCTGTACTCAGTAATATAAACTAGAATAATAACTCTGTCACATTCATTGATTTGTTTCAATCCAAATTTAAACTTGACAAGCAGACATTTAACAGAAATCTTAAACTTCATTTAAAAGATGATAAAGTGAGAGTCTAACAGTCCAAGCCATTTCCCATAGGTCATGTACTAAGGATGTGAACATGGACTGGAAGCCATATCTTCCAATATAGCTTCATGTTCATATTTTATTATATCTTATAATTTGTCTATGAAACATTTCCAGAAGCATTTTAAAGCAGCATTCTTACATTCAGCTAGTATGCCAAGCACTGTAATGGATAAGTATTGGCAATATAAAAATTAAAGGATCCTATTTTCCTTCTTCTAGGCATTTGTACTCCAGTAGGAATACTTAAATCCAACATAAATAGCAAAACAATATGTTTTTTTGTAAAATATGATATGATTTTGGGAATCATTTGATTAAAATTAAAATGTGTATGACATTTTAGAGATGTTAGTGAGAGGTGAAGAAACCAATACAAAAACAATAGCCATGAGAACACAGTTAAAATATCTAAATTAAGACATTGGAAGTAAAAGTAGCAAGACATTAAGATAAAAGGGTTAAGTTTTATTTGAATACTTAACAGTTTTCTGCTATATAACACGTCTCCACATAGGAAGAGAACAAGAACAACTGAAGTAAGGATTGGAGTAAAAAAAATCTAGTACTCACTACTTCTTTTCTATCTTTAAATTTTGAAATATGTAGGACTTGGGCTATAGATTTATTTTTCTTCTCTTGTTTCACCTAAAGGTAGATATAATATTTTTTTAAGAAAATTAATGAATAGATAAAAGGGAAGGACTTGATATCTAGCTTCTTCTTTTCAAGCACCTCTTCGTCATATATAAGTTCCCACATAATAATTTGAAGATATGTTTTGTCTCTTTTTTTCTATATATGAAAGAGTCAACTAAAATAGGTTTGAGAAATTGAGAAGAAAAAAAAATCTTAATTCCAAATCTGTATTAATAGGATATTTTGGCACTGACCAAAAACAGATTCCCTATAAGTACAGAAGATAAAAAATTTCAGATGATAAATTAAAGTGTCTAAGAAATAGGGAGTTCCTTAATTTTCATTAGATCCATTTAATTTGGATTACAAAGCTACCCTCTTGATTGGTCAATGAAAAAGTCTTGCTTGGTGTTTGAGAAATGGCTAATGATGTTTAACTTTTAGACTTTCATAGTCACCCTCCGGTGGCACTGTCTCTGTCAGGATTCTAACAGTCCCCTGAAATTCTCCTTCCAAATCACCAATGCCATGGATCCTGAAACTTGTCCTGAAGCTGATAAAGACACTAAGATCCACTCCTACCAAGCACAGCCATCCTTAAAAGATCTCCACCTCATTCCCACAGTATCATCCACCATGTTCTCACCTTCGTCATCGTTTCTCTCTTTCAGTTTGACAAGAAGTAACTTCGTTTCTCTCTCCCTGCCTTCCCTCCATCCCTTGGTCTCTCCTTGAAACTTCTCTTTCTTCTCCTTCTGTTCTTCTCACTCCTCAAAGGCACTCTTTCTTTTCTACAGCATCTACCAAAGTAACACTAATGGTTCAAGCTTGAGAAAGGAAACATCCAGAACTTTGAATTATAGTTCCTTTTGTCTTGGGATCCATAAGGAAATCTTTGAGGACAAAGAGTATAACAGTGTTTTGCCACATTTCTGAAGTTAAAAAGGATAAACTACATGGGCAATAATAATAATAATTTCATATCTCAATTAAGGAAGATGATTATGTATATTGTATATTGTAGAATACACTTTGAAATAAATATATGAGCCCCAAACTGGATTAATGACACATAAGCTAATTACTTTTAGAAATTATATATTTTCCACTGGAAATAAAGATATTTAAGATCAACAAAATGTGTGTGAGAGGTATTCTTTACACTGACATAATCAGGCTCCTTAACAATATCCCCCTCATCTCCACAGGAGTACATGTTATTTCCCCTACGAATTTATATTTGTATCCCTCTATGTGGGCAAGGTTAGACTCCTTACCCCACAGATATAATTCTGGGCTGTGTGACTTTCCCTGACCAATGTATATGAGCAGACACCACATATCAGACTTTGAACAAAAGCTTCAAGAGGACTTTTGTGAATCCATATTTGCTCTTTTCTTCCTCCTACAGCCCAGTAATACAAGAGTAACATAAAAATCTGACTCATAAAATGACATTACTTTAATATTTAACTTACTTATTATTTTCAAAGACCTCTGAATAACTTTCTTAAGTTAGAATAGATTTCCTCTTTTGATTTGTGATATAATAGAAGCCTCCACATCCTCTTTCATTTTCACTCATTCTTGGTAAAGCTGGATGGAGCAGCAGGATGGTGATTTAAGTACCCTGGTTTATTAGAGCCATTCTAATAAAAAAATGTGCCAGGCAACTAGAGAACTGAGGGAAGATTTATTTTTAAATGCTGTCTCTATAACAAGGTTTGCCCAAAAGAAAGTTCCTCACTGGGGCTAGACAGTAGGGAATGGAGTCCAGAAAGGAAGGATAATCAAGTGCCAAGAGTGGCTATTACCTGTGACCATGTTCTGCTCTTTCATTTGTGACTAGGAACAGTCAGCAAAGACACCAGAAAGACCACCTGAAGATGAAAATGAATAGACCAAACAATAGAATAAATAGTATGTTTGGATCAACATCACTTAATCACTTACACTTCCTTCCTGAGTTTTTTTCTTTTTTTTTCTTTTTCCTTCACATTTAGTATGGACGAAATTTGAAAGGAAGCTAGTAAGTTTTAAGAATCATCCTGATACCAACTCAAGACAGTAGTTAAAGCTATGGGTTATGGAGATATGATGCTTATACTTGAATCAGATTTCCACAATTAAATAATTGTGCAACACTAGGGCATTTGATATTTTTTTCTGTCAAATAAGGGTAATACAATCCTGAGTTAAATGGCTCTATGTAGTTTTATAACTGAACAAAATGAAGCAAAGAAAAGAGTTAGATTTTCTCAAGATAATTCAATAAATAAGTTGTCAATTCCAGAATATAAATGTCTACCTTGCCACACCTAGCTGCATTTCAAGCAGGATGGGCCAGGGAAGACTACCTAATTGAAAGGGATGTGGAGTACTGACTGGTGGTAGAATCAGACATGCGGCAAGTAATTGTGGGAAAGCAAAGTTAATATGATGATTGAAATATTGGAGTAATGATGATAGTTGGAGGAAGATTAGAGATTCATCTCAAAGAACAACTTCTTCCATTTAGTACACAATAGTCATTTCATTATTTAAAAAAGTAAAAGGCATATAAGGAGTTATCTGAAAATCCATCAACCTGAGTTTCTAGTCTGAATTCTCTTAGTAGCATCATTAGACCTACTTCCTTTTAAAAGCCACTAATTCTCAAGTAAACCTAGCACATCTGATCTCTTCATTATGATTTAGTTCATGAGGCTAATGAGAATTCCATTTAATTTTTAATTTATTTTACATAAATTTTAGGGAGATTTAAAAAATAGAACAACAATTGTTCCCTGAGAATCCATAAGTGATCGGGCATCACCAGGGATAACCTAGGCTGAAACTGTGAAGCATTTCCAACCTGTATATCTAGATAATAAAGAGAAATTTTGAAGCAAATCCAATAATTTTAGAGTAAAATGGCTATTATCATAATATGTAATGTTTAGTTATAATATTTAAATTATATAACTAAAATGAAAGGAAGATTACTTAGCTAAACAGCTCATGCTTTACATTAACTCATTGTCTGATACTTCTGGGAAAACAAAATTTTAGAGGATTTAATTGTAAAGACTCTACAGCTGGTACTTCATATTGGCTAAGAAGCCAGCTGGCAGTGTGCTTACCAAGATTCAAAAAGGACTTAAGGAAGGACTCTTTCTTTATCTTTTTCATATTTATTATTTCATAAGTTGGATTTTTGTTAAACTTATGATGCTGCAACCAGAATTCCTTCTAGCACAGTCTTCTACACAATTAAGTACCCAGCGGGTGAAATTTCATTAATAGGAATAACTTCAAGGAAAGTTTGTATTTGAAGCATCCCAATGTCCTCTCACTCTGGAAGTGTGCTGAGCATTTATCCTGAGAGCTATCTTACAATCTTCACACTGGGTACTTGACAATGCTAAGAATTTTATTTATGTTCATACTGAGGGATGGCTTACATCCTAGCATCTTGTAATTATTTTACTTTGCCTCCTGCTTCTTGGGATCATTTTTGCTGAATTCTCCCAGTATGATCAGGTCCCTGAATATTGCAAATCAAGTGTATGCCATGATATTAACCCTTGGAATTTAAGTAGTTGAGTGATAACTTAAAATCCAGCTGCCAGTAGCGAAGACAAAATATAAGCCCTCAAGTGAGAAAGATCTGGAGAGCAGAGGAAGATTTTTTTCTCTTCTACTGGTTCATGCAATGACAGGAGCCATTTAACCTCTGGAAAATAAGAAAAGTTGTAGTGATTAATTAGAATATGATCATGAAGGTTTAACACTGTTTGGAGAAATACAAGTAAAAGACACGAACCAACTAGAAGTTCATTCTGTTTACAATCTTGAAAAATAATCAGAATCATCAGGACAATTGTGTCGCAATATTCGATGGAATAAGGGTCATTCAAGGTAGATTGGGTTGGCAACAACAACAACAACAAAAAAAACCCACGCAAACAGACAATGCCTTTTTCGGGGTTCAGGACGGCTCTGTAGGCTCAAGAATCAAGCTTCCACTCTGGAGGGCAAAGAGAGCAAGGGAGGCAAGAGGCAAGAGGCAGGCAAGAGAGCGAGCACATCTGAAACCCCCCTATATTGGGAAGAAGCCATTCATTGAATATCCTACCCAAATAAGGCAAGGCGCCAGGTATCAGGATGATTTCTTGTGGTCAGTAGATTAATTGACATCTTGGCAAGTCACACCCATCTCAGTTGCCATGTGGGAACATAGGCAGAAAGAGAGGAAAGGGCATATATATGCCGCACAGCCCAGAGAGCATGCAAGAACAGGCCACTCTTCCCATACGCTCAAATGCACACAGCTCACACACACAGTCCATGGATAGCTAGCGACACAATATTTTTTGTACTTTTATCACAAATTTAATCTTTCAAATTGTGGGTCTAAGGACAGTTATTGTGAAATATCAGATGAAATAATTTTTTATGCTTGTCATGAAAGGAGTATTTGAAGTAAGAATATCCAATATTTATTCATTATTTGAGTGGAGAATTTCTTCCTGAGGCACTAAAATGCATATTACATACAAAGAAAAAAATGGGGGAAATTAAAAGGAAGTCCATTAAAATCAAGTCAATTAGCAAATTTGTAGGAGATACAATATAAAATAATAAAGAATTAATACTTGCGATTTATAAAAACTCTGCAAATCATATCCCTCCAAATATTATAGAAAACTAAGTTTGAATGTAAATTCATACACAAAATGAAAAAAAAACCACATCAAGCTTCATATGGAAAATATATTGGCACATTAGTAATAAAAAAAAGAAAAATAATAAATGTATGTTTCCAATCTTTCCATTTGATAAAATTTTAAGTGACTAGCAGCAAATATTTTTGTGACTACTGGTAATATGCACAAAACTTTTGGTATTAGGTATCAAAATGTTTTAAATTTCCTTGTTCTAGAATTACACTGGTAAAATGTAGTCTCAGGAAAACTTTACATAAATTCAAAAACTATATGCAACCAGATGTACATTACATGACTTTCAATGTATGGATGACCTTTGATAGGTATTTATTTAAAGAAATTGTAATGCACATCTACGATAAGATATCAGACAGTCACTAAATATGGGTACATAGGTAGATAGATTGATAGGGAAATATAGATGACATTCTTATTAAACCACACTGTTGCATACACATGCACAGACATGCACAAGAATACAAGCACTAATTTGTCTGTAAGTAAAATACAATTTGTATTAAACAAAAAGAAGGAAAAAAGGCTATAATAGGTGGTAAATAAATTTAAGTAAATGTTAACATTAAAATTTGGGGTACTCTGATTTTAATAGCAGACACAAAGTTTCAGAAAATAATCTTTTTTAGACTTTCTTTAATTGAAAAAAAATCATCAAATTGCTTAACTTCTAAAAAGAATACTTTCAAGTGTGATAGTGCCTATAATATAATAATTAAGTGATCTTACCAAATGGATGAGGAAAGATATTGATGCACATTTATCGCATGTCATTTTTATATATGAGAGCAGTACTGATCTATGCCAAGATGGAAAGTAGATAACCACACCTTTCCAATTACAAATCTTTATTCTTACTTTACTGATATTTTGTAAGTATGCAAATCTGCTATTAATAAAAGTTCTAAAGCCACTAAATTCTAAATTACAACCAGATCCAAAAATATTTGTACTTTACTTTGAATTATGTATAGAAACATTTTTACATTCAGGTAGATTGGGGAGAGGTGTTTGGAAATTTTCTCTGCCAAAACATATTGGATTAGGTGTTCCTTCCCCATGTGCATCCCTGCAGAGGTCCCTGTGGGAAATGAATCCAGGGCAGCCTGTGTGCTGCTTATGGAGCCATGAGCAATAAGCCAGTGTCAAAGGATCCTAGCAGACTGGACCATAAGAAAGAATTCCACCTACCTTCCTTCTCTAAAGTAATTAAGGATGATTTTAAGAGCTATATTGTAAAACTAAGTTAACCTATCTCTGCAACTCTGAAATTTGCTGGGGTCTTTTGGGATTTCAGATGTAAACAAAAGGGCATGCAATCTACTTGTTTTGTTCAAGTTTTAGCTGGACACTACAAATGCCAGCTCATATCTGTGTAATGCTTATGTTCCCTCTACTCTTCTAAATTATTTTTATTTGTTAATTTATTTGTTGCTGGGGCCTTATAGCATTCTAAGGGAAAAAAAAAAAAAACAAAATGAATTTCACTTATAGCTGTTTGCCCCTACAGTCTGTGTCCTGTTATAGGTGTGAAAGTAGAAAAAGGTATGCAAAAGGGTACCCACATCTTAGAACTTACATTCTGGCTATTGGCAGATAATACTTCCATTTGATTAATTCAGATTTTAGCAGTGCCATTGTAATTTTAGTTTGTTTACTTGATCTATTTATTTAAAAGTCTTGCTTTTACTTTTAAATTCGGGGAAGATTTTTCACTGTAGTTTGATGTCATCGTGAGTTTTTAAATTTATATTTTCCCCCAAATTTTTCTGACTTTTTTCCCACAGATTGTAATTCAATTAAGTTATAATTCAATGGAGATATTTTTAGTTGAATCTTCCTCCCTCAAATTGCAAATCATCCTTCTATGAATTGATTCTCTTTAGTTTTTCTTTAATTATACTTTAATTTGTATTAATTTATCATCTGTTCTGTATAAGGGAAGTACATGGGATCCCTTTGGCAATGGCAAACTAGTAGCTGCCTGAGATAAAACCAGATGGGAAGAAAGTTAGTACCCAGCATCAGAGATGTAGAGAACCTTGCTCATCTTCCTGTGGCTTCAGAGTACATTATGCGGCCTTCTTTGATTCCACTCCCCGAGCTCTTTTGTCTAATGCTGGTGGGTGAATCCTATCACTTGTACTGTCGTTGGAGGCCTTGGTTGATATCTTGGCATATTCTGTGTACACCAGTCATTCTTTCAACTTTGCAGATACGTTGCAAAGCATATTTCAGGGACATGAACTCACTGTCTTGCAATATTCTCTTACATCTTTTCCCCCAATCCTGCTCTTTTTATTCTCTACATGGAAAGAAAGGATAAGACAAAGTTATCTGAACTGACAAAATAATATATCATGTTTTTAAACCATAGTAACCTAAAGTATTTGACTTGTTGGATGTTAATAATTTTCATAAATACACCCACTGACTATGGTTTAGTGGTTCTCTCCTTTATTTATAATTTAAGACTTTTACTTTAAACATTCATTTTAAAAAATGCGTCACAGAACAAAGTCAGGCTTCCCAGCTTATGCCCAAGAGCCACATCTTTAATAACATAATTTGTGAACATACCTCTCTGGATATTTGTGAGAGCAGCCTTGCATATGTACAGCTTAGGGCGAGATGCCAACTGATACTTCAATATATTCTTTTTCACATTAGTACAGATCATAGCTGGCAGAAATGTATTGGTCTTTTAGATTTATTTTTTGAGGTCCTCCCACCAGTTAGATAATAAAATGTGCAGATATTAAAGAACCAGGTTGTGTTATAGAAACTGAAAGCAAAATGTCATTTCATGATGAATGAAAAAATTCGATTGAAACTTTCTTTCTTGAGGGGTTTGTTCTAGTAAGAACAGAGCACAATTAGATGATGCCTCCTGCTCAAAGAAATATTTTCATGTGCAGCAGAAAAGTGTCATTCTTCTGCTTGTATGGTTTGTAGTTTTAAAAAAATGGATTCTTACATTACCTTAATATTAAAACAACATATGCTGAAATTTGCTCTAACCTGAGGTGACAACAATTTTGTTTTTCCCTTTTTGTGTCTGAGCTTCAATCTATAGACTCTTTATTTAGATAAGGAAATTCCTACCATTATGCAATAAGGGTTTGATGGTTTGAGAGTATAATTCATTTCATCATTTTTAATAAACCTTATAACTTAATAAGTACATATGGAATATCTTCTGCATCCTAATATGAGTTTGTTCTGTTTTCAAAAGCTAGCCCCAAAATTCACTTATGATTTTAAAGACTACAATGAAATGATATAACTTTTAAAAATTAAATATGCTACCTAAGCAATACAATGTAGATAATGAAAACATACCCCAAACACTTAAGCATATATATATATATATATATATATATATATATATATATATATATATATATATATTTTCTAACCTGAGTGCATATGCAAATTGAGAGTAGTATGGAAGTACAATTGCCAAATGTTTGAGTCATTCACCTGTATGCTCACCTGGAAGAACTTGTTTTACATGTAGATGTTAACATTGGCAAGATGGTGGTGATTACAGGCTTGCTATTGTAGTTTTATTGTTGCATCCATTTCCTATATATTTCATCACAAACTATTACAGCTTTCGGGGTTTTAATTTTATATACAATAATATTAATATATCATTTCAAAAAGTTTTTATTTTTCTTTTTAAAACTACTTTTTTGAGCTATGATTGACATATGAAAATCTGTACTCATTTAATATATACCACTTGATGAGTTTGGAGATAGGAATACTCTCATGAAATCACTACCAGGACCTATTCCATAAGTCCATCCATCACCTCCAAGATTTATAGTTGTTTTTAATGTTGTTTTATATACTTATATTTATGTTCATATTTGATTAAAGAGTCAAATATACATGATAGTCAGCCTCTTAGTATCCTGAGAATATAAAAAATTATACATTCACACAATCATCACAAACTCAAAACTTTTTTAAAAACATTAAAATCTAAATCTCACTTTGCTTCTTCTTCTTTGTCTTCACACTTTTTAGACTGAACTTTTTGGTTCATCTACCAAATGGAAAATTATTTACTGCCTTCATATGTTGCAAAAAACACAAACTATTTCATACACCATAAAATACATTTGCAACAAATGCTTTTCATGCCCTCCTGAGAGGCTACCTGTCTTTTAACATAGTAATTGAATTACACTTTTCTGAACTAATTTTATTGAGGCAGATGGGAATGATTAGACTGGCCTAAAGCTACAAGTGAACCAAAGCTTTCCAAAAATTTTAACTTTTGATTTAAAAACTGTACTCTGTCGGTTCTATCAGTTTTCCTTCATTTTAGAAACTATATAATCATTTGAGTTTATGACCACAACTGTTCCCAGTTGGGCTGTAGGAATACATTAAATGAGAATGTGAAATATAAAAACAAATCTCATTTATTTCAGTGCTATGAAATAGACCAATACTGAAATGGAATCACATCACTGTTAAAGGTATGGAAAACAACTCTGAGTATAAAGAAATACAATCCAAATCTGGATTACTATAACTTCTGTTAATTCACCTTAACAGTGATCAATCAGAGGAGATAATATATTAACCATTTTTATTAAGGAACACAATATTTTTCCAACTTAGATAGTATTCAGGCAAACGAGGATTTTATAGAGGTGTATAATATATTATACACAACAGCACAATAAATATAGTATAATATTATGTAGAAATTTTGATGACAAAATAACAGAGTAAATTTTTTTTGGTTAACATACAGAATAGACTTATCTGTTGTTTCTCACTTGTTGTAATAAACAATTCTCTAGTGAAACTCAGTGAAAGTATATGTCTTAAATGTATAATTGCTTGAAAGATCAACCAAGAATTCTGCAACTATCATGATGATTTAGTAGACTGGAAAAAAAATATTTTGTATTGAGGTACATATGTAAAAATATTGAGTGTACATAAAAGCTTTCATTTAAAGCCTATATTTGATGTAATGTTTTTTATATTCAACTTGTTTTTACATTCCTAAACAGTGAATTCC
The DNA here is from genome assembly GCF_964194105.1 of Spermophilus citellus. NCBI lineage: Eukaryota > Metazoa > Chordata > Mammalia > Rodentia > Sciuridae > Spermophilus > Spermophilus citellus. The sequence goes on along the minus strand of NC_138184.1, from coordinate 179,995,965 downwards.
ATATGATCATTTATTATATCATATGGATAACAAAATATGTGTTTATATTTAAAATCTGTTATGATTAAAATAATAAAAATTGTTTTCTTAATGTGCATTTTTCATAAATATATAAAATTTTAAGTCTAATTTTAAATGGTTAAGTTAAAATATTTCTTATGTAACTGATCGTGGACACTAGTGTGACAATGAATTCAAAGATGTACCTGAGCTAGATTTTCTGTATATTTATGTGTTCAGAAAAAGAAAAAAAAAAAGCTTTTTAGTTTGATGATATCCATTTATTGATTACTGATTTTACTTTTTGTGCTTTAGGGGTCTTATTAAGGAAGCAGCTCCGATGCTGATGTTTTGGAATTTTGGACCTACCTCTTCTTCTAGTAGGCACAGAGTCTCTAGGTCCTTGATCCACTTTGAGCTGAGTTTTGTGCATGCTGAGAGATATGGTGTAAATTTTATTCTACAACATATGGACTTCCAGTTTTGCCATCACCATTTGTTGGAGAGGCTATATTTTCTCCAATGTATGTTATTGGCACCTGTGTCTATTATGTGGTAACAGTATTTTTGTGGGTTTGTCTCTGTGTCTTCTATTAAAAAAATGAAGAGGGAATCAGCACTTACCCTGTATGGTAGTCCTTAAAGTGTAAACATATTCTAAAAAATGGCACTTCAAATTTTCTTAACAAATATCCAATAGATATTATTTTATTTCCTTAAACTGGTAAAGCGAATGAAACTCATTTATGTATCAGGCAACCAGCAAGACATTCAATAATTATTTATGGAGTACCTACTACCTGTCAAGTAATATTCTTGGCTCTGATGATACATTTATGAAAAATATAAGTAAGGCCATTGATTTTATGAACCTTGCATTTAAATAAAAAAAGGCCAACAGAAACAAATTTAAACAAGATGAACTGATAGCAAAACTCTTTGCCAAGATGAATGTGAAATTTTTTCTGTATTTCAAAACCCAATTTCTTATATTTGATTTGTTGCATTAAGTCCTGATACAACCATATGTTGTAAAAATTTCCAGCACCATTTTCAATTGGTATCTGTTGCAGAGGAGACTCATCTGTGAAACCGAAGTTGCAGCTGAGTTCATAACAACTGGTTCTTGGGATCTCACAGGAAAAAAAAATTAATCTAGTGGATCAGAGTGACAAGCAGAAGTTTATTAGAAAGACAGTACAGTCAAGTTCATGGCAAGCACTTAACCTGTGGCCTCCCAGGAAAATTAGATGACCATTATGAAGATTTTTTTAAAAATTTAGGTTCTTGTGCCCTTGCCTTAGTTTCTCATTCAACTAGGCAGTTAATTCTCTTTGTTTAGGTCTCAGGAACTTTTCTTTGTGAGGGTCTGATGACCTAGTCCAAGGAGAAGATCGAGAAGACATGGTCACAAAAAATGGGTGCCATGTAGTTGGAACAATAGTTCCCTTAAGGGGTTATAATTAACTATGGCTGGAGAAGTTTCATATACCAGCTCCATTTTTGGAGATGCTTATCTACTTTAATACAAAGTTTTCTATTATTTGCCAACCCTGTGCCCTAGGATTGTCTTGATGCAAGTATTTGATTTCCTTCAAATTGTCATTGTCCTTCCCCCTACCCACCTGCTCATGGCTAACTCTATCCACCTACAAGGTTCCAATTTGTATTTTTGATAATGTGTTCTTTTTTTATTTATATATAATAGTGGAATGCATTACATTTCTTATTACACATATAGAGCACAATTTTTCATATCTCTGGTTGTATACACAGTATATTCACACCATTTCCTGTCTTCATACTTGTACTTTGGGTAATAATGATCATCACATTCCACCATCATTAATAACCCCATGCACCCTCCCTTCCCCTGCCCTATCTAGAGTTTGTCTATTCCTCCCATGCTCCCGCTCCCTATCCCACTATGAATCAGCCTCCTTATATCAAAGAAAATATTCGGCATTTGTTTTTTTTTTTGGGGGATTGGTTAATGTCACTTAGCATTATCTTCTCTAACTCCATCCATTTACCTGAAAATGCCATGATTTTATTCTTTTTTATTGCTGACTAATATCCTATTGTGTATATACGCCACATTTTTAAAATTCATTCATCCATTGAAGGGCATTTAAGTTGGTTCCACAGTTTAGCTATTGTGAGTTGTGCTGCTATAAACATTGATGTGGCTGTGTCCTTATAGTTTTTAAGTCCTTTGGGTATAGCCCGAGGAGAGGGATAGCTGGGTTAAATGGTGGTTCCATTCCCAATTTTCCAATAAATCTCCATACTGTTTTCCATATTGGCTGCACCAACTTGCAATCCCACTAGCAGTATATGAGTGTACTTTTTTTCCCACATCCTCACCAATGCTTATTGTTATTTGTATGCATAATAGCTTCGATTCTGACTGGAGTGAGATGAAATCTTAGAGTGGTTTTGATTTACATTTCTCTAATTGCTAGTGATGATAAACATTTTTTATTGTATTTGTTGATTAATTGTACATCTTCATCTTCTGAGAAGTGTTTCTTCAGGTCTTTGGCCCATTTATTGATAATATATACAATAAGTCCTTCCTTCTCAAGCTACTCATTTTTTTCCCTTAGTCTCCTTTATATTTTCCAAGAAATATTAGATATTATCTGTGATAATTTGTATGATAGTATATCTCTGATGTGAATAACTGATAGTGAGTCCAGATCTTCCATTTTTTTTCCTTTTTCTTGATAATATTGTCTTTAAATGTGTCTGATGGCAATAGCAAAATATTTAAATTCTGGATTTACCCTTCAGTTTGTTTGGTTGATTTTGCATTCAAATAACTACATGTGTATTTGCATCAAAGCTAAAATGTTCTAATATTCTAACTCATTAAAGTTAAAACTCTAATGTTCTAATTTATTGTCAATCTCTGCTCCTTCTGATGGCTCTCCTTTACCTGTCATCCATTAATCTGAATGGTACCATTACAGAGTATGCTAACTTCTATATTGAAACCCAGATCTTAAAAACAGTCAAAACATTTTTACTAATAGTGTTTTCCTTTATTAACAAGTGCATAATAAATTCTGTGTTATAGAAATCAGCAACTAACATTTTTATTAATATTAACAGATCTAGCTAATACAGTCCCATATTAAAACCCATTTCTTACTATTGTTTAATATTAAAAATATATAAAATACAATTTAATTTAGCCCTTAGTGATCTAACCAAGGAGTTTTCAAGTTTGCTTGATTAGAAATGAAAGTAGCTCCTATGCTGTTCTTCACCTGAACTGAACCATCAACCCAGGTGTCCCCAGGCACTCTTTTTGATGTACTTTATTATCAGTTCAAACAGCGTGTGTTAAAAACCAATTTCATCATGTAACTGAATCCCATTTTCTTCTAACATCTTTTGTTGTATATTGCTACAATCTACTTATTCTTTAGCTTGGAAATGTAGAATCAGAAAAATTTTAAAATAGTACATTATTCAAATGTTCATACCATAGCTCTAAGACTGACTTGCCACAATTCATATAGATCTTGAAAATAACACATCCATATGTCCCATCTTTTTAGTTCAGGGCATATTCCGCTGATTTATTTGCCTTCTTTACCTGCCATATGTATTTTTTAATTTCAAAGGTTTTTCTTACATGTTTTTCTTACATGTTTTTCTTACATGTTTTTGCCTCTGTTTGTCAATCACTTTTTTGATTAACACTGTGGTACACAGACATGCATTATTTAACCACAGTGAAACCTTCTGAGAAATGCATCACCAGGCAATTTCATCAATGCCCCCAAATCATAGCATGTACTTATACAAACACAGATGACATAGTCTGCTACACACTGATACCATATAGTATATGCTTCATATATGTGGTTCAATATTTAGTGGAATGCTGTTTGTAGCACATGACTATATGTATAATTTTCAGTTTATGCCTGTTTCTTTCCATTTCTTCTTAAATATGTACCTAAATAAATACTTGCCATGTTCTTTGTATCTAAATGCCATTCCCAGTTCGGGACAGTTTTCCACTACATGAGTGAGAACAGGAGAGCAAATTCATGTACATTAGGACAAAGGTGAATGATAGGGGCATTGGAAATCTCAGACTTTGCCAGCGACTTGGCTCAACTTTTTTTTTTCCTAGCAACACATTAGGTTAACCATCCTAAAATTCTCCTAATTTGCTCTAGAGTAGGTACTCCTTTATAGACTCTATCACCTTTCTGTAGTTGAAATTTTTGATAATATTTATCATGTTCAACCTTAAAACTAACAGCTTATTTGTAAAATATTTGGCCAATGGGTATATTACGGAACCAAGGAGGTAGTATACATAATATACTACAAACGCACAAAAGAGATGAAAGTAAAACTCCACTTTATTGACAATTGAGCTAAAAAAGTAGTAACAATGTTTAATGTTTACAAAATCCCTGATTTTTCATGGTCTAAAAGGCTTTATATCACCTGTGACTCTCTAACTGCAGAGTCTTGTCTTACTTCCCTCTTTAATATCAGACTAGTGCCTTTCTCATTTATAGCCCTGCAGACTCACACACTGAGCTTCTACATTTTCCTGAGCATCTGTAAATCTTGTTCTACATTAATGTACTTGTTAATACGTGACTATATGTGTTTCTATATACCTCTGGTAATTTATAGGTTGTTTTAGATGGATGTAATATTATTTGAATTTATTTGTATTGAAATGCTATTTTTGCACATCCATGAATAGCATTTTGACAGTTCATAGAATAAGTGTGGCAATGAAAGATCTAATGCAATTATCACTTAATATTTTTATATAACTTGTCTGTCCTTTTTATCTAGATAACTATGTAATATTATTATCTTAAAGTTTAAATAAGTAAGGTGCAACATTTTCAGAATGTATCTGTATTTTGTTCAAATTTCTCAGCATGAAAAGATGCCCTTTGGGTAAAATTATGATTGTGTCTTCCTTTGATACAGAATAATTATTTCTGCATGTGCCTGTGTGTATGTATGTATGTGTGTGTGTGTGTGTGTGTTTATACATAATCACAAGTATATTTTACATTTCTTTTCATTTTTATATTTGAAGTTCATCAGACGCATGCTGGAATCAAATAAAAGCAGCCATGCTTTGTGGAATCTTTCCATATCTTCTTCTGAATTTTGCCCACTCTGTTTCTCCTTGGTTTACATGTTCCTGGTGTTCAGCCACTTTTACAGCCTCATAATTAGGCTTCTCTTCTCTTTCACATCAGTTGGAGCATTTTTCTAGATTTAGTTATTTTATTTATAACTACAGATTTTATATACTTATTAAAGGATTCTGAAAACAAAAACAAACAAAATAATATAACAGAACAATAAAATTTAGATGAATTCTCCATATCTGGATGTTAAATGGAACATTACAGTCTGACTCAGACTCCTGTCTAAAGAGAGAACAATACACACCATATTTCCAGAAGTTCTGAAGGGAGATGCTACATTATTTGCATTTGAACAGGTCTCAAAAACAATCAAATGACACTTCCCCAATCAGCAATATTAAGCCTATGTTTACAAAAATACAGAAGGTTAATCAGAGAGAGTGAGAATAATTTTGAATAGAATTGTCAGACTGATATAGGTATCTCTCACAGCCTTATAGGAAAGGCATGTTTCATGCTTCAAGGGAAAACAATCTCCCCTTGAATTATGAGGGCATCAACCAAAAGTGCAGAATATTATCCCAACCCCTAAAAATATGTAGTGCTCCAAGAATTGAGTGGGTAAAATGTTATCAAGAGAAATTGTGCTAAGTTTCTTGGGTTTTGAAGATCTGAGACCCCATTTTATGAAACTGGTGGAAAAAGACACACACACACCAAAAACAAAAAACACACATGCATGCACATACATACAAAAGAAAATAGGAGAGTGGCTAAAGCTATTTCTGGTAGCAGAAAAAAAAATCCAGAAATGCAAGACAAATACCCAATACAGAAGCAAAGACAGGAGTGAAGGTAATACCCCTAGAGTCCTGTTATGGTTTGAATATGATGTGTCCCCCAAAAGCTCCTGTGTTATTACAAAAGGAGTAAGAATCTGAAAGCTGTAATCTAAGCAGTCCATCTCAGTTTGAATGCACTAACTGGGTGGTAACCATAGGCAGGTAGGCATGGCTGGAACAGATAAATTGCTAGAGGAATATCCTGAGAGGGACTATCTTCCCTGCAGCCCCTTAGCTGCTCTCTCTGTTTCTTGGCCACCATAAGGTAAGCAACTTTCCTCTGCTGCAGCCTTTCCACCACTTGTTCAGCCTCACCTCAGCCTAATGAAATCAGCCAACCATGGGCTAAACCATAAATAAACCTTTTCTTCTCAAAGTTGTTTTTCAGGTACTTTGGTTATAGCAACAACAATAACAAAAAGCTGACTAACAAAAAAAATTGGTACAGAACAGTGGGGTTGTTGTTCTGACCAATCTGACTCTGGTGCATATTCAAAAGACCAAAACACTGATAGGAATGTATACAGTACAGACTACGTTCATGTGACTTCAGAGCAGAAGGGGTTCTCTACTGAACCTGGAAATCATTCATGTTACATTCTGGCAAACATGTTGTCTATATTTTGCCCATGCCCAGAGACTTTGTGTGGATTTTAATTTAAACTTTAATTAATCTTATGGAGGAAATTTCAAGGCAGCACAGCATTCATATCATGGCAAGGATGTTGCTGGCAGCATTCAGCCAAGGGTAGTGTGAGAATTGAGAGAACAATATAGAGAAAAGGGATTTTAAACCTTGCAGTTATCCAGAAAAGTACAGGTAAAATTGTTTCTTAAAATGTGACATGGTACACCTGGAACAGAATCATGATCAACAGCAAACAGCAACATGAAAGTCCATATTAAAAATATAGGTACCTGTGTAATTCTGCAGACCCTTGGACTGGAATCTCTACGTGGTGAGTGCAGACGTCATATGATCTTGACATATGGCTTATTCAAAGAATTTGAAAATCACTGGGCAAGAGAGTAAAGAAATAATGTAACATGGGAAAAATCAGTCTGAGATGAAAAAAAAGACAAATACTGTTTTTCTAAATTATCTTTAACCAGATTCTTACTTCTTTTCTATATTTTTTCCTTTGATTTATGTACTCCATGGAAAACAGAACTGTAATAATGTTCATACTAAAATGGAACAGGAAGCCAATTATTCAGGATATCTGGGATGGCTCCTTTTGTTCTTCATGCTTTCAAATTGAGATTTTTGTCTTATCTCATTACTAAAACAGCAGTAATTTATTATACTCTACTGCAAGGTGTTGTTAGGTACATAGTCAGCTATTTTAGTCACACTTTTTTTTCTTGTTGTGACTAAAGGACCCAACCAGAACAATTTTAGGGGAAGAAAAGTTTATTGGGGGGCTCACAGTTTCAGAGGTCTCAGTTCATATACAGCTGGTTTTATTCCTTGGGGCTCGAAATGAGGCAGAACATCATGGCAGGAAAGTGTGTTAGAAGGAAGCAGCTCATATGGATCAGAAAGCAGAGAAAGAGAACTCCACTCATCAGGTACAAATGTATACCCTAAAGTCACCTCCTCCAGCCACATCCTGCTACTTCAGTTACCACTCAGTTAATCCCTATCAGGGAATTAATTCACTGGGTTAAGACTTTTACAACCCAATCATTTCTTCTCTGAACTTTCTTGCATTGTCTCACACATGAGCTTTTTGGGCACACCTCACATCCAAACCATAATGTCAGTCATATGCCTGTGAGCAGGAAAAGAACAGTGAGGAGATGTAGTTTACAGGTAGGACATCAAATATGTACATCAAAGAGAGTCCACAAGTTCTAGTTCTGAGGGTTGTAGAGAACTTTGTCAAAGAAGACAAGACTGCTATGTCAAAGTCTCTCCAGCCATAGTTAATTATAGCACCCTAAAGAAACTACTATACCAGTCCATGACATCATTATCTCTTGTGACCACATTGCCATGACCCTCCCTTATCACAAAAACCATGTCATAAACACCCCTTCACACAGAAGATTTTCTAAGGGCAAATTAACTGCTTAAGAAGGTATGAGAAAATACAAGAAAAAGGAACTCAAACTCCTTACAAACTTAGGGCCACTTGGCTCTCCTCAGAGACAACCCTTTCATTGCCTGTCTTCACATCTATACTCTCACCCTTTTTGATAAATTCCTGACTGATACTCTGACCAACTCATTAGAAATTCTTCCTGCAGGATCACAAGAGACAGTGGCTACTGATTCTGCAGTTGCTTGGTCTCCATGGGGTCTCCTCCTCTGCAACAGAATATAAATAATTTAGTTACCAACTAAATAAGTTGAAATTTAGATTGACTATGTGAAAGACCATGGCCATGGCACAATTCTGTAATTTTGGTTTACAGAATAGAGTTGTTCTGTGTTATTGGAAATTATCCACTCTAACAAATTTCTCTTTTCCTTGTTTTATGGATTAAATTATGTACCCCTAAAATCTATGCCAGAGGACAGACATGTAGGACTTTCACATTTCAAAAGTACATGATCCTAATTTGGAAATAGGGTTGGTGTCAATGTCATTAACTATAATGAGATCGTACCAGGGTGGGTAAGTTCTCAGGCTACTAGAGCTCCTGTAAGAAGTGGAGACACAGACACAGAGACAAGTAGAAAAACTGTGGCTGTGTGGCAATAGGGGCAGTTATTAGAATGATGCATCTACAAACCGAGGGATGCCAAGGATTGCCAGAAAGAAACAAGGCTAAGAGAAGGAAGCAAAGACTTGTTTCTACAGATTACAGACAGAACTTGGCCCTGTGATCCCCTTAATTTTGAAATTTTAACTTCCAATACTGTAAGATAATATATTTCTGTGGTCTTAAACCATTTAGTTCTTCATATTTGATTATGGTGAACATACCTTATGTAAGTATAAGTAGTTATAAATTAAATAAATGGAATCTTTAATAAGAATTGAAATTTAAATCAGAAATTTAAATTTCACAAAAAGAAAATATTTTAACATTTTAATTCACATCTATGTTAAACTGTTATAGATATCAGCACAATGAGTAGCAGAGAACATCCCATATTTTGAAAATTTTGATAAGACTCTTAAATATAACTTTGACCTTGCATTTGTAAGCACAGAATGGCGATGTGAAGGAACAATATAAAATATTCTATAGTGTTGAAGATATAACCAGTAAACAAAGGTCACTGAAAGAAGATATCTTAGAAATTGAAATAATATATCTAGTAGAATTATGTCTGCTATCTTAAATTCCCTAAGTTACTTAGGCATTAGATATTTTTACTTCATTTGTACACATTTTAAAATAACTTCTTGGGGAAAAATTTATCTCATATCTTCATTATAATTCTAGACAAATAATCATCAAAAAAAGAGACACATCCATGAATCATAAGAAAAAAATGCATTCACTGTTCATCAGGAAGCCATATTTTTAAGGACATAACTAAATTATGATAAAGAACATGGAGCAAAGCAGAAGAGAAACAAAATCTTCAGATTCTAAACTGCAGCTCCGTAATCACACACATTATGATAACACTAATGAGCCAAAGGAAAAAAAAGATGACATGATCTAGAGGAGAAAAGCATAAGTACTTCACTTTCATAGGAACAGATATTGAAATACCATAATATTTTAATTTTGGGAATAGAAAGAATTGACACTTGCATCCTATATCCTAGTAAAGTTGTCAATCATAAATTAAAACAGTTAAAAATAATTTTAGGCATGGGAAATCTTATAATCAGCATTCTCATATAACTAATCTATCCTTAAGAAATTACTTTTGTAAAAGAAACAAACAACAAACAAGTAAGGAAAGATGTAGATTCCAATAAAGAGAACTAAACCAAGAATATAATAGTAAGAAACATATGCCAAAAGTGAGCGTTTGACCACCTTCTCTCAAAATTAGAACAGCCAATCAGTGAGCTTCAAAGCATATGAATGTACACACAAAAAAAGATAATTCTAGTCAGCAAATATTTGGTTAAGGACTTAGAAAATTTATATGATAAGATTAGAAAACACTTTTAAATGGTTACTATAAGTTCCAAGAAAAATATAAGTCATATTTAAAAATTCTAAAAAAGGTCCAAAAATTCACATGGTTTTGAAAAGTTCATAGATTTTAAAATTTAATCTAAAATTGACGTAAGTGTTTGATCCATTCCTTCTTTTAACATAACACTATTAGGATTGTTTAGTTCATATAATTCAGACTTATTATTTTATGGTGTTTTTTTAGCCAATAATAGTTATATATTAAATTTAAAAGCATCTTAAATAATACCAGCTACAGATGCAATCAGGTCATTATAGACCATGATCCTATTAGGAGAGGGTAATCTCTGCTATGAATTCAATATTTAAAGCTGTTTTTCTACTTGTCAATTCACAAGGAATATGGGACATGGCTAAAAATCTAAGGATAAAATTGCAAAGAGCAGGAGTTAAGAATACTTTTGGTAGTCTCATGAGACTGGGAAGGAAGAAATTTAGAATTCTAAGATGACAAAATAACATGACTGGGGGAGTCAGGATCCTAAAATAAATAACCCACAGGAATATAATATGCAAACACCATACTGCTTCTCTTGTTGAGTCATTTACATAGCATAAATGCTGCTAGATGCAAAGATAAAAATACAGAAAGCTTCAGATGAGAAGACTTTGGGGAGTATCATGTTTCTAAAGATTAAGATATTATATACATATATATATATATATATATATATATATATATATATATATATAAAATATCTTAATTATATATATATATATATAATTTTTTCATGGACATCTAAGGATATAGACCCCTTGTCAAGATTCCATCCCTTTATTTGGCCCAGAAACATAGACCATGATTGAAAGCAAATTAGAAAAAATTTCTAAAAACACAGCCTTGAATCAGTTTAATTTTTGTGTGAATGTCAGTTAATCTGAACCAAAATTAATTGACAACCATAAAGTGAAATAAATTATTTAGAGATCCGGATTCAAATTATCTTGAAACCTTAAAATTTTTCACAAGTATTTGACAAAAAATGAAAAATCATCATGTATAAAAGAAATAAATAATAAAAAAGAAAGACTTATTTAAATTGAAGCTTATTTTTTTAAAAGTGTAATTATTATAACTGTAATTATTGAGCAAAATAAGTGATTTCAGGGAACTAGAATTCTAGAGTACTGGAATCTATAAAAAATCACAATTCTAGAACTGAATGACATAATATTTGAAATCAAGAACCCAGTAGATGGGTTTAACACCAGAGAGTCCAGAGTTGAAGACCATTGTGAATTTGAAGGTGGGTCAGTAGAAAATACCTACTGTGAAGCCTAGCCACGTAAACAAATTAAAAATGTAGAAAATAGAATAAAAGAGTTGACAGTTGGATATTTTTAACTTAAATGTAGCTGATGTTCTAAAAACTTTAGAAAGAATGAATCAAAAGCAATATTTGAAAACGTATGGAAGCAGAATTTACAAAGTGAACTAAAGTAGACACACAAACACACATACTATATGTTCTCAGACATATGCAAAAATCTAAAAATATTGATCTCAAAGAATAGAATAGTGATTACTAGAGCACATCAGTGAAAGGGGAGAGGATATAGCAAGAGGTAGGATAATGGGGACCCAAGAAATTGTGATAGAAGGAATAAGTTACAGTCTTCTGCAGCACAGTAGGATGACTGTATTATACAATTTACTGTATATTTATGAAGTACTAATAGAGGGTGTTGAACACAAAGAAGGTATAATAAAATGGAAATATGGAAATGCTAATTATCTTGATTTGATCATTAAACATCATATATATGAATATCCCAATAATTTATAAAACAAAGACATTAAACTGAGAAAGACACAGTGAGTGATCCAGATGAGGAGCAAGAATGAGGGGAAGAACAGGAGGAGGAGAAAAAAATGAGAAGAATGCAGATATCAATTAATGACAATGAAATGAATAAGGCACATAAAAGGGTTGCATTAATTATAGAGTGTAAATTTATAAATTTGCACTATTACAGGTTTGCGTGTAGCCTCATGCGTTTATGTTGTTTGCATGTATAAATACACATATTCAAATTTAAAAACAGAAACATGAATAAGATGTGTGAGACATATCTATGTCTCTGTGTGGATGTATACAGTACAGGAAAATCCATATATTTATACAAAAACTTTAAGATATGAATTCTCATAGTTGTGTAATTTATAACTGTTTTTCAAAATGGTATTTTGAATTTCTTTCCTTTCTATCCCTGCGTTTGACCTTAGAATTTCCAAAAAGGAAATACATATTTTTACAAGAGTCAAAAACTCTCATGAACTTTTACATTATTATTCTCTCGTTCCTTTTGAAATGACTGAATTAAACAGATGATTTTCAATCATGACAGGGATTTAGTCAAAGAATTTCCCTGATGATGAAAGTGAAATATCATAGATTTCTTGAGGGGAAAACACTAAGGGAATCAATCAGACCTTTAAAATTTCCTTGCGTTTATTGCTGGTTTTGATAACTGTAGGTCTTCTATATCCTCTCTAGAAGTGCAGCCACACAGCTGTGGAGTAAATGAAGAAGCACAGGGAAGGCCCCGGGGAACAACAACTCAGATGTTACAGCTGGAGGTTTGGGAGATAAAGCACTCATAAATCCACCTAACCAAAGGACCATACAGGATGTGAAAAATAATATACTTATAATCACTTTCTGAAATAAAGTAATGAGGAGAATTAAAAGGAAATTGTTTCTAAGAGAAAAAAAAAAGACAAAGAGGAGACAGGGACACATATTAGGGAATGCAGAGACGGTTTCCTAGCTTTCCTGAACAATAAAGAATCATGTTGTGTAAAATGTGTGTTTTAGCACCACATTTCCCAGAGTTAACCAATGTTGATAATTTAGTGACTTATTATTTCTAATGATACTTCTAAACTTTACCAATACAACTATTATAATAACTAACATTTTAGCATTTTCTAGGTGCCAGGTATTTTACAAAATATGTAACATGAAAGGCTTATCATGATTATCCTAACAACTCCTCTGTCATAAAGGCTATTATTATTTCAATTTTATAGAGGAATAAATTAAACAACAGAAAAGTTAAACGAATTCTGCTATATCACATGACTAGAAAGAACAAGGATTTGAAAACAAGAATCTGACATCAAATGTCTCAGTCTTAACTATTAGAACAGGTGGTTAGCAAATCAATTTAACAAACAGATATCAAAAACTTGTATATACCCAGCACTGTTTTAGACACTGAGAATGCCACACTGAATACAACAGGCAAAATTTTTTGTGTTCATGCCAATTGTGAATTAGTTGGGAAATTCAATCAACAGGATTAATAGAAATACTACATAATTATGTATTGGGAAATCTCAAAAAAAGAAACAGGAAAGTGGAAAAGAGCTAATTGAGGTTTAAGATATGCTTAAAGATAGAATAACCATGGAAGGCTTCACCAAGAAAGTGAACCTTTTGTGGAGAGGAGGGTATTGGGGATTGAACTCAGCCAGGGGCTTTCAACCATTGAGAAACACCCCAGTCCTATTTTGTATTTTTATTTAGAAACACCGTCTCACTGAGTTGCTTAGTGCTTCACTTTTGCTGAGGCTGGAATTAAACTTGCAATCCTGCTGCTCAGCCTCCTGAGCCACTGGGATTATAGGTGTGCATCACCAGGCCCAGCCACCAAGAAAATGAGCTTTAAATAAATACTTGTAAGAGTTTGAAAATGTGGTAAAGTGTTATAATGGGAAATATCATTTCAATAAAAGGAAATACAAGCAAATTCCCTGAGGTAGGACAGTTCCTCATATGTTTCAGTGTTTCAGTGATGTGGCAGGATGGTCAGTTTGGCTGCAATGGAAGAATAACAAGGAAAAGATAATAATAGGTCCTAAAGACGCAGCATGAATCTGGTCTTTGGTATGTTTGAAAGGATAGGGACATGATGGGAGGATCTGAGTGGAGAAGTGAAATGTTATGAATACCATTTTTGTCAGGATTACTCTGGTTAACAATTTTACTAGCTCTTTAGTTTCTTCTTACTACTTGGTATTTTGCAGTCTTCTCAACTTAATTGACTATATGTTTTCACAGAAACTCATTCAGTGACAAGAAAGGTATGTATTCTTGTTTTCTATGGTTTTAAAATTGTTTTCCTCCTACTCTTGAACCTATTTTTTGGTTATTCAGAAAATTCAATGTGTAATAAAATATAGTTTATATATTTCATCTATTGTTGGGACCACCTCTTACACTTAATAACTTGTGCAGCTGAGTATCTTAAATTGTAACAAGAAATTTCTCCTGTGATTTAAATTATGCATCTATTTCTTTTTTAAAAGAATTAAAATTGAAAAGGAATAAAATAACTGTTGATGTATGTCAGATTATGAGTAAGTATCAAATAATACAATGGGCAATTAGAAATTGTTTTAAGGATAAAAATATTTATTGCATTCAACATAAAGTCTGAAAACAGACCACACAAGGGTTGTTAAACAATGCAGAGATCTATAACATTTTGATTTTGTGACTACCTTGTGATTTCAAAACAAAGAGGTGTAAAGCCTCCCGGTATATATCCTGCCTTCAAGTATTAACACAGATTTCAAAGCAGAAAGGTCCTATCTTTTTTTTCAGGGAGGAAGAATATATGCAGAAATCTCTCCAAAGATTGTCCATGTCTTCTTAGCTACACGCTCTTCACAAGCCCACCTTTAAAATAAATCTGCACAACTAAATAAATTAGCAAGATTGGACTAGACCACCTTCTCTATTCAGAGGGGAAATAATTTCCTTACCCTTTTTAATGAATCCTGCCTCTATTTACTGCAGTCCCCTAGTGCTAAGATGAGGACACCTAGACTTGATGGAGATGTCTGGGCTCTTGCTGTGAACCTACACTAACCCAATATGCAATGCCAGTTTCCTATTCAGAAGAGGAGTGCACCAAGTTCTGTTGATAAATAGAATTTGATTAATTTACTCACAACATGGCTTCATGGATCTCTGATCTACTCTACTTTTACTTCCCTAGGTTCTGACTATAGAGCTGCAAAAGATGAAACCTAGCAATATGACAGAAAACCACTTCAGTGTAGTTTTAATTTGCATTTCTCTAATTGCTGGAGATGCTGAACATTTTTTCATATACTTGTGGACCATTTGTATTTCTTCTGTGAAGTGTCTGTTCAGTTGCTTTGCTGATTTGTTGATTGGATTATTATTTTGTTTGTTGATTGGATTATTATTTTGTTTGGAGATATATATATATATATATATATATATATATATATATCAGAGTTTAATGCTTGACATGCATGTAGCAAAGATTTTCTCCCATTCTGTAGGATCTCTCTTCATGTTCTTGATTGTTTCCTTTGCCATGAAGAAGTTTTTAAGTTTGATATGATTGCATTTATTGATTCTTGATTTTACTTCTTATGCTTTAGGAATCTCATTGAGGAAGTCATTTCCTATGCCAACATGATGGAGTTTGGGCATACATTTCTTCTGGTAGGTATTTTTCTGGTTTAATGCCTGGGTTTTTGATATACTTTGAGATGAGTTTTGTGCAGGTGAGAGATAGGGATAAGTATTCATTCTGCTACATATGGATTTCTAGTTTCCCCAACACTATTTGTTGAAGACACTTTTTTTTCCAATGTATGTTTATGATGCCTTTGTCTAGTATGAGATAAGTGTATTTATGTGGGTTTGTCTCTGTGATTTCTATTCTATTCCATTGGCCTTTATGTATGTTTTTGAATCAATAACATGCTGTTTTGGTGAGGATATGGAGTGGGTACTTTGCTGGTGGGGCTGCAAATTGGTGCAACCACTCTGGAAAGAAGTATGGAGATTTCTCAGAAAACTTGGAATGGAACCATCATTTGACCTAGTTATTCCCCTCCTTAGTATATATCCAAAGAATTTAAATCAGCATACTACAGTCATGCAGCCACATCAATGTTTATAGCAGCTCAATTCACAATAGCTAAGTTATATAACCAACTTTGGTACTCTTCATTGGATGAATTGATAAAGAAAATGTTGTATACATACACATGTAATATTACTTAGTCATAAAAAGTGGCTTCATGACATTTGCTGGTAAATTGATGGATCTAGAGAACATCATGCTAAGTGAAATAAGCCAATTCCAAAAAACCAAAGGTCAGATGTTCTCTCTGGTATGTGGCTACTAACACAACAAACAGGTAGGTGGGAGGAAAAGAATAGCAGTTCAGTAGATCAGATAAAGTAGAATGAAGGGAAGGTAGTAGGGACAGATAAAGAGGACAGTGGAATGAATCTGACTTAACTTTCCTGTGTACATATATAATTACACCACAGTAAATCTCCACATCATTTACAACCACAAGATTGGGATTCTAATTAAAATAAGATGTACTCCATGTTTGTATAAATAATCAAAATATATTCTACTGTCATGTATAACTAAAAAGAAAGAAAAGAAAACCACTTCTGCCTCATGACTCAGAATAAGTGCTGTTTATATATTTTAAAGTGAAATGTTTCTATTGCCCCTTGCACAAAAGTAGTGTTCTAAGAATATTTACATAGAAAATCTCATTTAAATGTTTGTGAAAAGACCAAGGCTCTGCTAACACTAGATATTTTTAAGACGAGGGGATAATCTTTTAACAACAACTATTTTACCTGATTTTTTTATGTACATGTGTGCTTTTAAACAAAATGAGAATTAGAGTGTTGAAATAAATTGAAAATATGTCAAGATATTTGAGATGCAACTAAAGTGAAAATGAGAATAACATTTATATGACTATAGGCCTGCAATATAAAAGGGAAACAGTCTCAAATCAATAGTCAAGATTGAAAGTTATAGGAAACTAGGAATAAAGGAGACCTTTCTCAACTTGCAAAAGAACTTCCAAAAAACTTGCAGCAACTTTATGTCTAATTTTTATAAGTCTTAATGCCTCTACTGTAAGGTTGGGAACACGCTGTTTATGGATAATCTGTGTATGTTTTTAGGTAAATACCTGTACGACTTTTACTGTTTTCTAAATGGGATTTTATTTAATTGTTGAGTACTGAAAGTTTTTTATATACTAGAAAAATGCAAACATGCTTGATGGATTTAATCAATATCAATTTTCTGGTTTTGATAGCCAACTATGGTCATGCAAAATTTATTTTTACTTTAGTATTTATTTTAGAACTGCATATCAATCTATGATTATCTTAAAAATAAACAGTTAAAAAGTTTATAAGGAAAAACGTGAGTAGTTTTTTGTTTTATACTTTATTTTTTAGTTTTAGGTGGACACAATATCTTTATTTTTATTTTTATGTGGTGCTGAGGGTGAAACCATCGCTTCATGAATGCTAGGCAAGCACTCTACCACTGAACCTCAACCTCAACCTAAAATTTGAGTAGTGTTAATACTTTAAAAACTTTTAGTACCTTTAAAAAGAAAAGAATAGAATCAGTGAGGTAGATTTGAGCATACATAATTCTCTATTATGCATGTTTACACTGATCTTAAATCTCTAATATCTGAAGAGTTAAAAAAATCAAACTATATTTAATTTAAACAAATATTTTATTTCATCAATGAAGAATATAATTTGACTGAAGTGATTTTTTTGTGTGTATGAAGTATTTTAAATTGTATTCACCAGAAGATGACCATTTTGTTTTTAAGAGGTCCATCTAGATGTACCTTAAGCAAATTGCAAACATGTGAAACTCCCCCTAATTGAATTGGCTCATTATGGTTTTATTATGCAAGTTTAATTCATGCCCAGTGACATTTAGTATAATGCTCATTTTTTTCAATTGGTAAATTGTTTATCCTCACCCAAGAGTTTACCATAATAAATTTAACAAAAATCATTACTTAAATCAGTTGCTTGTTTGTGAGGACTGCATTATAATTGCCATTGTATATTCACAAATGTCATGACGCTGGCCATAGCGATTTTTCAATAGAAAATATATCTCTTAAATACTGTATTAAACACAACCATCTATAGCTTCTTTTATTTAACTACTAGCTATATGCAGTTCTGTTTATTGTGTAAGCATTCAGTATATAACTGTACTCAATTATATTACCAAGGGCAATAAAAATTGCACTTAGGAAACACATGCTAAATATTGTCTCTATTATCTTTTCATTCAAAGTCAGGTGAAAGACAACCAAAAAATCATTAAAATTTACTTAAGTGCACTCAAAGTGCACAATAATTATTAGAGGGGTTAGAGTTGTAGCTCAGTGGTAAAGCACATGCTCAGCATGCACCAAGCCCTGCCTGGTTCCCTCCCCAGTACTAACAGTAGTATTAGACAATGCTATGAGAATGAAAATATAAATGCATTATTGGTTAAATCACTAAAGAGCACTGTCAAGGTGATAATTTTGTGATGTATAAAACAGTATAGGTATTGGAAACTCAGTTATTTAATTTATCGTTAACCCTATTTCTGAAGATCACATCTATGCATCAGACCACTAGGATGCATGAGCATTCTCCTGTTGCAGTTGTCCATTGTTTCTGGGAAAGTGAAGTCTCACCAAAGAATCCAGATATCTAATTGGATCTAATTTTTTTTTCTACATAAAAGCAAACACATGAGGCTGGGATTGTGGCTCAGTGGAAGAGCACTTGCCTCATACATATGAGGCACTGGGTTCAATCCTTAGCACCATATGAAAATAAATAAATAAAATGAAGGCATTGTGTCCATCTACAACTAAAAAAAAAAATTTTAAAGCAAACACATATTATATAAATTTGAGATACCAATAGACTTCCAAGTAACCTTCCACACATCAAAACCTATTGAACACCCACACTGATTTGTCAGGCATAAAGTGATAACTAGACATACATTTTCAAGATAATTTGATGATGTCAACTTGGTACTGCATTTACTGTGTTGAAAATTCCCCGCCCAGTTTTGACTTCTTGACCATATGTCTGCTATTTCACCAGCATTAGTATTAACAAAGAGTAGTCCAGGTTCTATGTGTGCACTCCTATACATGTTACAAATCATTCTCCATTCTCCTTATGATACTCTTACCTCATCAAGCTGTGTCCCTTTTTTTAATTTCTTCCTTGTGTCTGTGCTCTGAATGTTTTTCCAACACAAACCAAATATAAGCACTTCTGCTTTGGAAAGATTGTATAATAAGGAATCTTTATCATGCACTTCTTTCAGTAATTTCATCCTGGCAGAAATCTACATAATAGTGTTGACAAAAGACGAAAGGAAATGGAACATACTAATGCATGTGTTTTAAATAAGAAATTCTTCTAAATTCCTGTTTTATGACACATCAGTATTATATCAATCTCTAATAGATTCAATTTATCATTAACCCTATTTCTGAATATCAAATCTATGCATCACACCACTAGGATGCATGAGCATTCTCCTGTTGCAGTTGTCCATTGTTTCTGGGAAAGTGAAGTCTCACCAAAGAATCCAGATACCTAATTGCACCCAATTTGTCCTCAAAGGTATAAGATTCTATTTTTTTTCTACATAAAAGCAAACACTGTAGAAAAAAATAAAATTAAAATTTAATTTAAATTTTAAATAAAATTTAATTTTTTTTTACATTTCAAGTATATGTAATCTCTTCATATATTTATAACATCACCAGTATGCATAATCAAGTGTCTCTTTTGTGCCAGAAACCATATACATATATATATATATATATATATTTTCATTCAAAGTCAGGTGAAAGACAACCAAAAAATTATTTACTTAAAATATATACATATGTACTGGGGATTCAACTCAGGAGCACTCAACCACAGAGCCACATCCCCAGCCCTATTTTGTATTTTATTTAGAGACAGGGTTTCACCAAGTTGCTAAGCACTTTACCATAGCTGAGGCTGTCTTTGAACTTATGATCCTCCTGTCTCAGCCTCCAGAGCCCCTGGGATTAAAGGTGTGTGCCAGTGCACCCAGCAGAAATCATATTTTTTTTAATTAGAGTTTTATAATTATACGTAGTAGTTGGGTTCATCCCAACAAACTCATATGTGCATGAAAATTGATTTCAATTTATGATTTCCCCTCTTTCCCTACCCCTTTTAACTCCTGTCTTCCCTCCCCTCTCACAGTTTTCTTCCTCCACTAGACTTCCTTTTGTTTGTCTATTAATTTATATTGGATATTGCAGGAACTTATTAAAGGAAATTTTAGATCCTTCTAAAACTGAAACACAAAACTATTTTAACCTACATTAAATAAAATATAATTTTAGAGACAGTAATATTAACAAGATAATTGACATGGGACTTTGGAGAGTACAAGTACAGTGACTAAACTAAAAGTTTGTATTGAACAAATAAAATAATATGAAAATATTAATATTTATCATAAAATAGGACACTAATATTAGAGGCACATCTTAAAGTATAAATCCTAAACACTTAAATTTGTTAAAACAATTTTTTCTAGGCAAGTATTATGGTACAGGACTATAATATCAGATGCTAGGGAGACTGAGGCAGGAGGATGACAATTCCAGGCTAGCCTGGGCAGCTCAGTGACATTCAGTACCAAAATAAAAATTAAAAAGGGCTGAGGATGTGGCTCAGTGGTAGAGCACCCTTCGGTTCACTCCCCAGTGCTGAAAAAAAAAATAGTCTTTCTTCCAAACTTCTTTATTTATGTCAAGAATATATGCCACTAATATATCCATGTAAAATGATTTTAGATGGCCATGTGCAGATCATAAATTTATCAATCCATTTTTCAGCTTTCTTCTTTCTGAATTTTTCTTCTTCCTTTGTTGAGACGGTCATAACCTCAGGTCACCATTAAAACCCTGACAACCATCCTGGAGTTCTGAGGTCAAGCTGTTAAAGCAGTTTTTCTAGCTACAGCATTTGCCTATTGGCAGACTCCCCAGGAAGCTATGCTTGCAGATTTTAAATTGCCCTTGGGCCTGTCATATAATTTATCTTCTAGAAGCCTAGATTAACAGCTGTTCTCTTTGCTTCCACATACTTTTCTTTTACTCTTTATTCCCCCCTCCCCCAAGTTTCTTATAGTTATGTAGAGAACCATGCAATCACCTTCAATAGCAAGGACTCTCATCACTGTGATAACCCAAGATGATCAATCTTCTAATTTGATTTACTAACCAAAGTGTGCTCCCCAACCGAATCACTCTTCTTTTCCTACAATGCATCTACCCCCCAAAAAATGAAAATAATAATATTTATCATGGAATTCATTTAAATTTCCCTAGTTTTATGCAATATTTCAATGTAAAACTTAGAGAACATAATTTGTGCCCTTTAACATAGCTATTTAATCACTTTTTGAATGTTATTGGGATATAATTACAATTTTTAATTTACTGTGTTTACTTCAAAAAGAGTAAATAATCTCAGTTTTTGAAAATATTTTCATAAGAAATATTATCTAGGGTTAGGCAAATAAATTTGTCATAGAAATGATAATAAATACATGTTATTTGCTAATACATTAACTTGCATAAACATGGCACAATATGTACTAAAATAGGAATGTTTGAATTAATTCCATATGTTGAGAGCATTTGTAAACTACTCGTTTGAATATGAAAATGAAAGTGCTTCATAAAAATCTGAAAGTTCAATGTAATTCCAATTCCATCTCATATTGTCCTGAACTTGAGATGCTAATTTTTTGGGGGGGTATTATTTTGTTTTTATGCTAGCAGCCCCCAGGCTTTTCTTTAGCAACTCATGTGTGTGAAAGGAATCCTATAGCAGGTAAGGATGGCTGCTACTCATGCATCTTAACTATTTTTTTTCATTGAATTACCATTATAGGATTTTTAATTCAGAATTAATAATTACATATGTTTATGGAGTATGATGTGATGTTTTGGTGTTACATGTACATTATGGAATAATCCAATCTGAATTACTAATATAATCATCACCTCAAAAACTTGTCATTTTTTGTACTGAGACTATTCAAAATTCACTCACAGGCTATAACTTTGAAATATTTTATATATGGAGTTTTTCCATTTAAAATAGTTCATATTATTGTTCTTATATTTTAAACAAGCACAAACCAGAAAATCATGGAGATAGAGAAAAAATGTAGTATTCCTGAAATCTTGGACAGTAATTGGCAACTTGATGTCCATAACTCCTGAATATTTTATTGTGTATTTCTTATTTTTAAAAGGATGTTTTCTTATATAATCACAGGAGGAATAGTTTAATAAGGACATTCTTACTGATACATGAAACTATAGTCTAATATTTAGATTCCATTCCATCTCCCTAATTGCCCCACTAATGTCTTTTATAGGGAATTCATTCATTTCACAATCCTCTCTTTAATCTCCATTCTGGAACATTTTTGTGACCTTTCTTTAACTTTCTGGGGCTTAATACTTTTGAAAATTATATCCTAGTTATTTAGAGAATGTTCCTAAATATGAATTTGTCTGATGTCCCCTTTTGATGAGATTCAGGCTACACCTCTTGACAAGAGTACTACAGGAGCCAGGCATGCAGTTCACTGCATCCTCTCAAGTACCACACCATTTCCATCATTTCTGCTATTGGTGATGTTCCCTTAATCGTTTGAATAAGGTAGTGACTGATAGGGCTCTATCCTGTGGAGATACTATTGCTCCTCTGTAAATGTGTTTTAGATACACTTTGAAGATGCATAGTATTATTACTCAATTTTTAATTAATTAATTTAGTTTATTTGCTCAAATCTGTATTATAGGTGATCAGTGATCCCTGTTTGATTAGGACAGAGGGGTATCTCAGTCCTCCCAACTTGTAGTGACAAAACTGGAAAAGGACCACATTTACATACATATACAGATATCTATATCAACCAATGTTTCCATTTAGGTTCTGTAAATATATAAAAATGAAATGAGTGGAATTTATGGCAAGTGTATGCTTTATATCTTAGAATTCTATATATTTTCCCACCTAGTTTAAAATAAACTTTAAAATTTTTATTTTTCAGTGGTTCTATACTATTTTGCCACTCTTTTTTTAAAAGAATATAGATATAGTAGTTGTTTTAAACACCTTTTCTACTAATTATACAATCCATGTGTCTGTATCAATTTTGATATTTATTTTATTAAAATCATGGGTTATATCATTTGTTTCTTTACATACCTGCCAGTTATAAACAAGATGTCAAGGAGTATGAATTTTCCTTATGGGAGCTGGATATTCCAACATGCTCTAAATATTCGTGAGTTTGGGGACATTATTAATATATTTGGAAATAGCTTAGTATTTTCATGTCTTGCTTTTAATCTGTTAGGTTGGGCCAGCATATTATTTTGTCTATGACTTATTTGCCCTCATATCTGAGACAAGGGTCATCAGAGGGCTATAGTTAAAGTCTCAAGAAATCTGAGGTTTTCCACTCTGAGTTCTGTGAAAAGACAATAATATTGGTAATTGGTAAACTGGGAATTATTTTTCCTTTAATTCTTTCAGGTCACCATTATTATTCCATTATCTGAAAATAAGTTTACTTCAATTTCGTTCATCAACAACTAAAAAAACTATTTTAAAAATATAATTTCAACTAATTATAAATTTATATTTTTAAGAACATAAAGCTATTGTGTTACCTATTGAATACCCAACAAAAAGTAAATTATGATTATTCTTATATTTATGTAATTTATTCTCTTTATAATTTTTTATTTTTCTTTAGTTTTTATGGTAATGTATTTAGTCATGGTTTTCATCAAAACTATCCTCTTTGGGTTTTCTGTTTTCAGAGGATTTGAAAAAGATTGAAATTTTCAGCCCTACCTCACCCCCAAATTCCAGGGATGGAAGAGGGGCTCAAGATTAAGTAGAGCATTAAAAACCTATGATTTAATCAGACATACCTACTTAAAGCAGCTTCCATACAAACCCACAGGACTGGGTTCACTCTAAGAGAGAAGAGATTTGCACTCTTGCTATTCCAGTTTAACACTGTGCTGAAGGTTTAGCTAAGGTAATTAGGCAAGAAAATATATTAGGCAATTAGGCAAGACAGACAGATTGGAAAGGAATAAGTAAAACTATTATTTTTATGGATGGCATATTTTATATGGATAATCCTAAGACAACAGCAGAAAAAAAGTGATATGAGACATACCCTGAAAATGAAAAAAAAAATTAGAAAGAAAAAAGGGAGAGACACATAAATCAATGAAAAGGTGTCCCATTTTTATAGTTTGAAGACTTAATATTGTATAGATGGCATTTCTCCACAGTTTGTCAGATTCAACATACTATCTATTGAAATGTTTGAGACTGCAATTGTTAGCAATATGATGTCAAAATTTTATGCAAAGAACAAAACATTGCCAAAATAACCTTGAATGAGAAAAATAAACTTGGAGAAAGATAATGGGCATGAGATTTTTCTGGAAGGTAATAAAGTGTTCTTGAATTACCTAGTAGTTATGGTTGCACAAAGCTGTAAATGCAGCAACAACCATGCATCCTATACTCAAATGAATGTTATGAGTGTGTGAAATGAGTACCAATAAAGATGTCATTAAGAAAAATAATACATTATTGAGATGAACAGAATGCACTGAAATTGTCTTTGTTTACATAGTATGATTTTGGGGTGATTCATCTAAGGTGCTGCATATTTTAATAGCATATTCCTTGTCATTGCTGGATAATACTTCATGGAATGGAAGTAATAGATTCTTTTTTCTCTAGAGAAACAATTAAATTTTAATTAAACATTTGAATATAGGAGAAGACATTTTGGTGGTTCTCCAACCATGTGAGCTGATCTTTAAGACTATCTGGATACCTTGATGGGAATACCACATCAGAGCTTCAAGCTCTTTGACTAGATTTTGGTAGCATTGGTAAACTAAAATTTAAGACATCTTCATCAAGTCTTTTCTTCAAGACTCATATAGGATTGACTAAGAATAGATAGTCAATCAGAAAGGCATCAATAATAATAATATCTGCATGTATTTTTATCTATTGAAATCCATTCCAAGTTTACAATTAATATAAAAATGAGTCATCTAAATAGCAACAGATTAACAGTTCAGAAACACAGTCCAGAAGATAATGTATCATGTTTGTGATATTGTTCCTGGAACATCAAGAGTACAACTATTGACACAAAATGTACAGAAAAAATTCTGAGCAAAAACATGTACGGTAATCTCATCAAGCAGAAGACCAGATGTGTTCTGATAGGAATGAATGTCTCACACACACACACACACACACACACACACACACACACACACACGTGCATATTGTATATGGTGCAAATATTATTATTGATGCCTTTCTTAGTCAATCATATAAGAGTCTTCAAGAAAGATTTGATGAAGATGCCTTAAATTTTAGTTTACTATTGATATCAAAATCTAGTCAAAGAGCTTGAAGCTCTGATGTGGTATTCCCATCAAGGTATCCAGACAATCTTAATCACATATACACATACGTATGTGTGTGTGTGTGTGTGTGTGTGTGTGTGTGTGTGTGTGTTTACTCTTCCCCTCACCCCCTTTTTATAAGGAATCTGGGTGAGTTTTACTTTGGAGCTATTATAAATAAAATAAAGCTATAAGTTTTTGTGAACAGAAATATTCATTTCTTGGGTATAAAAGTTCAGGAGGAAAATTACAGTGTTATTGGGTAACTACATGATAAATTGTTTAAGAAACTGCTTAGCTCCTATAGACACTACACTATTTTATATCTCCACTAACAATGTATGAATTATTCATTTTCTCCACATCATAGCCCTCATTGATGTTGACACTGTTTTTTATAATCCATTCTGATAAATGTGTCATGATATACTGGTATGGTTTTAATTTGCATTTTCCTATTGGGTAACAATGTACTTATTCACCATGGAATAAAATATTTGGTGAAATGTCTATTTTTATTTTTGTATATTTTCTAATTGTATTTTTAAATATTAAATTTTCATAATTCTTTACATTTTCTAGATGCCAGACATTTGTAAGATATATTTTTTGTAAATATCTTATCCCATTTGATACCTTATTTTTTCACCTCTTATCAGGGTATTGAACAGAAAAATAAATAGTTTCAATGAAATCAAATTTGAAGCATTTTTTGTTTAGATATCATGTATTTATGTGAACTCTAAGTAAATTCTTTACCTAGCCCTCCGTTCCAAATAATCTCCTAGATTCTTTTTCCTAAACACTTTATAATTACATATTTTACATTTAACTCCAAATAAAATGTTTAAGTTGAAAGGTATGTAGTTTGTTTGCCTTGGTTTGCTTTTTAAAACCATTGAATGGTCAAAAATAAATTTGTACATTTTTATGGATCTGTATTGAGATTCTTTATTCATGGACCTGTGTGTCTAACCTCTTCTAATATCACAGATTATTGATTACTATAATTATATAATACATCTTAAAATTAAATGGTGATATCTACAGAATTATTTTTTCCAAATGTATATTATATAATCAATCTCCTATGCCATTTCATATAAATCTTATGAATAAATGTGCCTCTATGTGTGAAAAATTATTCCCAGAATTTGGTGGGAATTATTTAAAAAAAAAAAAAAAAATATATATATATATATATATATATATATATATATATATATGAATTTTAAGGAAACATACATCTTTACTATATAGAATTATTTCAATCTATAAATATTGTATGCCTCTGTATTTATTTAAATTTTTGTTATATTTTTTCTCAGTATTTTTAGTTTTGGCATTGAAAAAGGCTCCATTCTTTCAGATGTACATATAAATATTTCATTTTTATACATTACAAATAATAAGTATTGCAATTTTAATTTTGTTGTTCACATGTTCATTGTTACTTCATAGAGCAAGTAAATTGTAAGTTCTTTATGGGCTTGGTGAACTCATATATTAGACTTAAGAGGGGTTTTTTTCTGAGAATCTTTAAACTTTCTCTATTGACAATTATGTTCTCTTCAAATAGGAAATTTTTTTATTCATATGTTTTATTAATCTGTAGATCTTTTATTTACTTTTCTTCCTCATTGCACTAGACATGACTGACAGCACTAATTTGAATAGAGTGAGAGTGGTGGTTAGTAAACATATTAGTTTACTCCTACTCCTAGGTAGAAAGCATTGTTTGTTGTTTTGTTTTTTTACTATTAATAATGATATCCAAAGGTTTTGTATGTGTAGTGTTTTTTTCAATCTGAGGATATCCCTCTATATACGAATTATCTGTCAGTTTTTATCATGAATGGATACTAAACTTTGTCAATTTTTTTCCGTATCTCATGATATACTCATGTGCTTTCACTTTCTTAACTAATTAGTATTGCATATTACATTGATTGATTTTCAAATATGGAACTATCTTTAATAACTAGAATTACCCCCATTTGTGTTATAATGTATAATGATTTTTATGTTTTTTTCTATTTAATTTGGTAATATTTTGTTACTATTTGTGTCTAATAGTTTGTGTCTGTATTCATAAGGAATATTCTTCTACAGTAATCTATTTCTTTAATCTTCTTTGGCTTTGATGTCAGGTTAATACTGGTCTCGTGGAATACATTTGGAGGGATTTCCCCCTCTTAGATTGTGAAGATTTAGTATTCTTTTTTAAAACTTTTGGTAAAATTCTCACACCAAAGTATCTGGGCCTGAAGATCTGTGGGAGTTTTAAAATTATAAATTTAATTTTCTTATTAGTTATATAGCTATTCATGTCATCTAATAATGGAGAGTCATGCTTTACAAAGAATTCGTTTTCTTTTCAACTTGAGTTAAATATATGGTTGTAGATTTGATCAAAATATTGCCCTATTATTCTTTTGATGTCAGTAACATCTGTCATGGCACCTCTAAGTGCATTTCCGATATAGTTTATTTGTGTCTTTCTCTTGTCAATCTTGCTAGATTTTTAAAATTTTATTGAACTTTGAAGGGGATCATTGTTTTCATCCTCTGATTTTTATCTACTATCTTTCTGTTTTTAAGTTCATGAATTTCTGCTCTTTAATATCACCTTCCTTATGCTTCTGTTGGTTTTATTTTTTTTTAAAACAAGGTCTTTAGATAGGAGCTTAGATTATGCATTTGAGAACTTTATGTAAGCCATTAGTATAGTAACATTTCCTTTCAACATTATTTTAGATTTGTCCATCCAACTTCAACGTGTTGAATTTTCACTTTCATTCAATTTTATGTATTTTTTCTACTTCCTCATAACTTCCTTTTTAACCCATGCTCATTGTTTAGTTTCCAGATATTTGTAGATTATCTTATTATGTTTCTATTATTGGCTTCTACTTTGATTTTACTAATGTAAAACCCTGTTTGTATGATTTCAATTATTTTAAAAATTTTAAGCTTTTATTGTTAATTAATAACTGAGATCTATTCTTGGTAAATGTTCAAGGGTCACCTAAAATGATGTGTTCTGCTGTTGTTGGGATAAATGGTCTCTAAATGTGGACAAGATCCTGCTTTTTGATGACTCTGTTGAGTTCTTCTCTGTGAAGTTCTATCAATCAGTGGGAGACAGAAGCTATTGATCGGATGTTATTGAACATGACTGTGTATTTTTTTCAGATGTTCCCTGCAGTTCTATGAGCTTGTGCTTTTGAGATTGCTATGTTTCACCTTTATGTAAATTTCCTCTCAGCCTGTGTTAATGTTCTTTACTATGAAGTCTAATTTATCCTCTCAGTGTTCCCAAGTGGTTGTTTTCTATAGATTACATAGTTGGTCTACTGTTAGGTTTATAGGACTTCACTCAGCTTGAATTAGTAGGTATAAAGTCAAAACATTTTCAAGTCGTTCCTTCATTATCATTTTTTAATCACTGCTCTCTTTCTTTATTTCCCCAATGTTCTAATGACATGAATGTTGGATCTTTATTATCCCATGGGTCTCTGAGCACCTGTTCATAATTGTTCAGTCTCCCTTCTCCTTATTGATGTTACATACTTTCTATTATTCTATCTTCAAATTCATATATTCTTTCCCCTGCCTCCTCAGATTCTGTTGGGTCTATTTATTGACTTTTTCATTCCAATTATTATATTATTCAGTTATCACATATATTCATTAGATTCTTTATAGGGTCTATACTTTGATATTTCTCTTTATTTCCTAAGACATTCCTTTTTATTTATTTATTTATCTCAATTTTTTTATGTAATAACTCATTATAGCATTTTCAAGATGGTTGCCTTAAAATGTCGTCAAACACTTCTAACATCACAGAGGAGGAATGTCCCCAAAATGACCACCACTGACACCATGATAGTGGTGGCCTCATTACTGGTGAGAGTGGTACAAGTCCTGATACTTTTCTAGGCTTCTTCTGATTTCACGCCCCAGCAGTAGGAGGAGAACTGTACTACTTTGCTAGGACTGACAAACTCAATTGCTTAATCAACAGAAATTTATTTTCTTACCCTTCTGGTGATTGAAAATCTGAGATCAGTGCCAGCAGGGTTGGTGTCTCCTGAGGCCTCTCTCCTTGACTTGCAGACGACTACATTCTCACTGTGTCCTTACATGGCCTTTTCTTTATAAGTGTGTCCTTGGTGTCTTTCCGTTTTCTTATAAAGAAATCAATAATATTAGGGCTCTATCTTTGTGACTTCATTTAACTTTAATTATCTCTTTATAGACTTTATCTCCAAATATAGCTACATTATGGGTTGGGGTTTCAACTTATGAATTTGGGAAAGACAACCCAGTCCATAACGAGATACTTTGCATTGGCCAGGGGAGGTGGAAGTCTAGGTTTCCTGCATGTTCTCTACTCACATTGTGGAGCAAAGACCCAGTTCTGATATATTTCATCATGCAGTTGAAAGTTCCTGCTCTTACTCAGTCTTCTTTGATATCCCAGCAGCCTGCTAAGGGTGAAAGTCTAGAATATTCACCCAGTCTGTTCTATGCTTTTTGGTTGGAATACAGTAGTTATTGTCAAAGGTTTTCTGCCTTGGTAGGCATCTTTCCTGGTCCTTTGGCTAGTGAGAGCAGGGATTTTGTTCCTCTTATCTTGCCCTCAATTGATATTCCTATCCTGTCTGTGTGTCTGCTCTAATTCTGAGATCATACGAGGCAAAGAGAAAACCCAGTGAATTCACCACTGTCATTTCCTGTGTTCTGATGTGCTTAGTTGGTCTGTATTGTTTCCACCTTTCATATTTTGGTTTTTCTTTGTGTATAATCTCAGAGTTTTAGTTGTGGATAGTAAATTAAATATAAAACGAGGAAGAATTTCCTCTCCATTTTTCTAGAAACGTAACCTTCCCTCAGCATTTAAGTATATTAAAACCAACTTTTTGTTCATTATATTTAATTTAATATTGTTATTAACAGAAGACCAGTATCTCATTACTATTTGGAATTTGTAAAACTTTCAGAATATGAACATTTTTTAAGAAGATTTATTTGTGATTGAGAAGGTTGATAAATAATCAACAACTGTCACATGTACAAATCTTTCTACATATAAGTTAGAAAAAGTTTGTTAACTTGCTTGTTGAAATTATCTATATTTTTGAAAATTTTTAAATTTTTCATTCCTTCTGGCAATTAAAATATACTTGCTTTAATAACTTTTTAAAATTTTCCTAGGAGAATGTTGTATGACAATATCCTCTTTAGATTCAGGTTGAGATTTTTTTATTATTGTAATTTTGTTCTTGAATTTTTCCTTACACATTTCAAACTTTCATTGTTAGGTTTTTTTAATATTTATTTTTAGTTGTAGTTGGACACAATACCTTCATTTCCCTTATTTATTTTTATGTGGTGCTGAGGATCGAAACCAGGGTCTCCCACCTGCAAGGCGTGCACTCTTCTGCTGAACCACAATCCCAGCCCCTCATTGTTAGGTTAACAAAATATCTTAGCTTTTATCTTGAGCTTTGAAACATTTTTCTTCTTATTGTTCTATAGTATATAATACTATTTCCCCCATTAGTATTTTATTTGAATTTATAGGTTTTTTATAGCAATATTTTTACAAATTTTTCTCAGTGTTTATTACATATTTAGTCATTTATTTCTGGCTATCTGCATCATTTAATTTTATTCTCTCTCTTGAACTTTTAATTTTATTTGTTTTTGTACATTTTTAGATTAATTTAGGTTACATTTAAACTGAATTGCACCATGATTTTCATGTTTTCTATTTGCTAAAATGTATCTTTATATTTCTCATTTCTGGTCTCCATTCATGTCATGATATATTTTTCTTTTGATAGATAGTGGAACAATGGTCCACTTCACCTATTGAATACAGATAGCTCTGAGGCTTATTTTCAAAAGGGTTATGTTTTCCTTTTCCTTTTCTCCCTCTCCCCATCCCTAACCTGGAGGCAGGGAACAAGATTACCTTGAGTTATCTCTGCACCATAAGGAAACAGATGTCTGCCAGAGGATATAAGAAGTGAACGTCTCCCAAATTGACAAGTGAATCCTAACCATCGGGGTACCCTGGGACCCCCACGACTACCAGAGCACACCTGAAATGCAACCCTTGAAGAGTTCCTTAAAATCCCCCAGTTCCTCCTGATGGGCAGAATCACAGCCTCTAGGACAGGAGTCCCCTATGTTTCTCCTTTCCTAGCAAAGCAATAACATTTCTTTTTCCTTTTTCTCAAGATCATGTATTCATTATTAAATTGACATTAATTGGCATTGGGGATAAGGACTGAACCTTTGGTTCCAATAGTTTTTCTTTCACTTTTTAATGATTAAATTCTAACACTGTATATTATTCTTAAAGTGACTGAAGTTTTTAAGTATATCTATCATTATTACAAAAAAGACAATGGCCTCGGCACATTTAAACTACTCATTAAAATAGTAGTGCCCATATTCTATGTTTGAGCCCATGGTTTTCTTGCTAGCTCTTAAAACTAAAATAATTTTGCATAATTTTTATGGGAAGTATTAATTTATATAATTAACTGATTTATTTTTCAGACTTATTTATGAAAGCCCAAACACCATTTTAATCTGAAGCTTAGCTTGGGTTCTTTGTCACACATGGAACTAATGCATCTTGTTCCACTTGAACAGTGAATATCTGGCCTCTGTTGGATTTAGTCCTAGAACAAAGTAAAGCTGAAAATGGTATAAAACAGACTACTACCCACATCTCCAAACATGTGTTATGACTTATTCTTTGGTTTGGTTTCTTGTTTGTATCTCTTCTTTCAGAATTCGGCTTTGTGTTATCATTATCTTTGCAATTTTATTCTTTTCTGTCATTGACCTGTGATTAATGAGGTTCTTTCTGAAAGTACAATGCAATCTAAGGAAAACTGAAGATTTTGTTCTTACTATGCCAACTTTTTCATTTAACCAATGCTTCTTCACCTATTTGTTAAAATTCAGTAGATCTGAATGAGTCTAGGATTCCAACAAGATCTCAGGTGGTACCTATGCTACTGGTTCATGGTCCTCACTAACAATGCTGTAAATGCATCCATACCTTTTTTTTTTCACAGTAATGAGATTGGCAGTCACAATACTCTACTTACTTTATCCAAGTTTGACCCAGAATTCACTATAAAGTTCTCTTTCTCTGGAAATACTCAAGGTTTTCAGTCTCTTTAGGAATCTTGAATGGGTTTCTGTTTATCCAAAACTATTTGATAGAATTGATGTCAAGTATATTTTCATTTCTGTTCTTTGCAATTCAAACCAAATCAACTTTCCGGTATGGCAAAATATATCATACTATTTTTAACTGTCTTCTTAATTTATCTCAGACAATCAATTGGAAATTGGAGTTTGGAATAAAAGACTGCCCTAGTTTATGGCCAAGACATATCGTCTAACAAAGCAGTTCTATTTTTCAGAGGTTTACTTTACAAAAGTAGCTTTAGTATCAATAAGGCCTAATTTGAGGCTAAAAGTATATTTCTGTCTACTTAATTCCTATTATTTAAAAAAAATACATGTAAGAATAACTAATTCTAAAATTAGGGAAATTTTGAATAATTTGTGTGTTCTAACTTTCAATAATAATGATTTTTGATGTTTTAATTCACATAAAACCATGAAAATTATTTGTTTTAAAACAAAATCCACCCTCACTGTCTTATGAATACCAAATAAGATAATTTTCAGTTTGGGTCACTTACCTGATATTGTACACATTATTTAAATAACCATCTTTGCATTTGTCTTATTTTTGTGTGTGGGTGGGGGGTAATAAATATAATGTTGTTATTAGAACAAGTATATTTTAATTGTCAGAAGGAATGATAAACATATTGGAAAGAGGAAAGTTGCAATCGCTTTCTTTTTGTGCAGATTGCATCCTGGAAAAAAAATGCCTTCAATTTTCCACTAAATGATAAGCTTACATCATGAGTTTATAACCAAAAAATACATATTTACTTAATTCCTGAGACAACAATTTTTAGTGCACTCTATTTTCCTACTAGGAAAAGTCAGATTTTTCCTGAGGAATGATATTTTACATAACCAGATGGCCTTGAAGAATTCCACCAATGTCATTTGTAGACAAAAGCAACTCTTCCTTCAGCATTAGTCATACAGTGACATTGAAAATACTTTGGCTTATATAAACATATTCATCGTATTCATTAAAGTAAAATTCCATTCCCTCTTACTCTCACTTCCATATGTCTCTGCTCCACTACCAAGTCAGTGATGCAGCACAAGAATCTTGCCCCAAACACACATTTGCTTTTTTTGGATTCTTTCTTGCACTATGGCATAGAACAGTTGGTCAAGTGTAGCTACCTTCTGTGGCTGTAATTCTCTCTTGGGAATATTGTCTCCTATTTTTATGCAAAAGAATATTTTTCTTTAGGCATCTAAAATAACTTGGTGTTATAAATTGTTGCTATAAAATAATTGGAGAGATTGTAAGAATTAGTAAAACATAGCTAGGAGAGACTGGAATAGATAATTTCATAACAGCATTGAATATGAGCTTGCCTTCTGCTCAGAATTTATATTTGTCAGCTGCCATTTTTTGAAATACCAAGTTAAAAATTCCAACTTGTACTTTTTCCAATAATTAGGATTATTTAGCTACAAATACTATAATACTTGTTTCATTCAGACATAATGCATTAGAAGTTTAATTTGTGCACAAGGAAAATATACTGATAGATTAGAGGTGAGGAATAAAAGACAAAAAAAGATCTCATATATAAATGGATGGTTATATTAAAACATCAACTAGAGTTTATTTTAGAATTTTTCTAATGGGCCATTTTGTATATCTCTTAGCCATATAATATTGCTAGTTG
This sequence comes from Spermophilus citellus, assembly GCF_964194105.1. Lineage (NCBI taxonomy): Eukaryota > Metazoa > Chordata > Mammalia > Rodentia > Sciuridae > Spermophilus > Spermophilus citellus. Next base: position 179,961,572 of record NC_138184.1, on the reverse strand, counting down.
AATACTTTTGTTACTGGTGATTTAAAATTTGTTATGCATAAGACCTGAACAAGGTCAGTGGGTAAAAAAGAAAAAAAAAATAGATAAATAAAAAAATAAAATAATTTTGTTATGCATCAACCAAATCAACATTTTTACTACTAATTTAGAAGCTTATTAAAAGAAACTTGCTTTTCCTTTGTGAAAATAAAATATATATTATTGTGATTTTTTCTCCAAAAGTCAGTTATAAAATTAACATTTTACAAAATGTTAAATAAAATTAGGTAACATCGGCTCTAAATCAGTTTAAATTTCAAGTACATTTGTATTTTCTTTTCAAAGCTTTGATATTTCAAAATATGTGCTATTTTAGTATTCTATTTACCATTCACAGGGCAACAACAGATAATTTCTATAGTCTACATTAAATAGGCCAACTAAAATGATGGCTACCAGACTTTTAAACTAGAATATACTTAAAAATGCCTGGGGATTTGTCTTTCCATCATACTTTTGAAAACTGGTCTGCTTCAAAAAGAGATGCATAATCTATTGCTACACTTGGCACAGCTTGTTAAACATAATTTAATGAAAGCCAAGGGAAAGAGTTAGATAGTGAAAGACCACAAAAGCCAAAATTCTGTAAAACTCTGTGTGATGCCCCTGGAATAAATCGAGTGTGGGAAACTATGCTGAAGCACCCTGAGGGAAAAGTCTCTGTTGATTTATGACCATACAGGAAACACATAAAATAACAGAAACATCGTTATAGGACACAGATAAATAAAAGCAGAAATTGTTGCACACTGATATTTCTTAGGAAGAATCATGATTACAGCACTGAGAACAATCCAACATGTTGAGCTATAAAAAATTAAAGTTAAATCAGAAAGCATCAGAGAAGGAAGCACCCTAAACTCATTCCTCTTGTTGGAACATATGGATTTAGGTAACTTCTCTGAAAATTCTTAAATAAGAGAGTTCTAAAGTGTGTTTCTGAATATAACCCATCAAACAATATTTATAATATCAACAAACTTTGCATAGAAGTTTTGCAGGAGTGTTTACTTCATGAAAAACTTCTTCCCCCAGGTGCGAGATATAAAGTCAGAAATGAAGAAATCAAATCCTGATTTCTTTACTCCCTTTCCATGTAGAGTTGTTCATTTGTTTATTTGTTTTTGGTTTTTGTGGTGCTGGGAATAGAACCCAGAACTCATGCATTCTAGATAAGTGCTCTACCACTGAGGTATATCCTCACCCATCCATATAGTTATTTTTAAGGAAGGAAAGTTGAAAAATTATTTGACAATGTGAAAAGACAAAAGGAGGGCATTAAGGGTGGCAGTTTTCTGCTTTGGAAGTTGAAAAGTAGAATTAAACCACAAGAAGAGGGTTATAATGTCCCATTAAATAATTGATCTCAACAAAATAAGACAGAATAGATTTCTGATAGTATATTATTACTTTTTGAAAACTGTTGATAGATTTTTTTTCTACTTTAATAAAAATTTTAGTGATCTTTTTAGTAAAATAAAGATTTCTTCACTAACTTCTCTTGCATTCTACAGCTCTGCTGTCCAACATGGCTGCCACAAGCCATAGGTGGTTTTTAAGAACTTTAACTGTAAGCTTGTTTGAATTGATAAGCACCATAAGTGAAAAATATATACTTTATTCAAAAGGAAAAATATCTAACATTATATAGTGATTGCATAGTGAAAGAATAATATTTTAACATATTATTTTAAACAAATACATTGTTAAAATTAATGTCCCAATGTTTCATATGTGTTTGAAAAGTATTCTTATTCTCCAAGTGTTATATACCATAGTCTATATATGTTCATCATCATTAAACTTGTTAATGGTACTGCTTGAGTCAACTATATCTTTCTGGATTATAGTGGTTTTTTGATAACTAAAGAGAAGTACATAAAAATAAATTAATGTCACTGATTCTATTTAGTTTCATAAAGTAGTAACAGTAAGCTTAAAATTATACATGGCTGACATTTATAGCTTAGGTTAAATTTATATTGGTTAATGCTGTCATTGTTACCCAGAGTCCTGGAAGGATAAGCCACATACAAACATGGCGTATATATTCCATTTTTTTTCCTGATAAAGTTCAATTCCTTTTCTTAACCTTTCTACATAATCATAGATATGTGCATTCACTTCCTATGGGAAGGGCCAATTCCTTTACTTTAAACCAATTAAAATATTAAAAGATGATTATTTAGTACTTTCTCAGTGTGAGTAAATTGTCATTAAAATGTTGAGACTGTAGAGGATTAAAGAAAACAGACAATGTGCACATGGAATATGTTTTAGAGGGGGAGACATAAATTTGGCAGCACTAGTTTCAAAAATCAACAGAATTTGGTGCTATGGAGAAATATGGGATCTAGTGTCTAGATATGAGGAGACCCTAACCTAGTTAATGTGTCTCTTCTGATACCAAGTACAATGCTTTGAGTATAAAAGACATCACTTTTATTAAAAGAAGGAAGTGAAGAAATTATTTTGAAGGTTATCAGAAAATTTTTTGTCAATTTCTAATTTAACATGTTTTGTTTAATCTTTTAGAATTTTAAAAAACATGAGAAAAAATAAAGTGTATATGTTAATCAGTTTGAGAATTATAATGATTTTTTAAAAAAATTGTACATTATGTTTATCTGGGAAAGGTCTCCAGAAAGGATGTGATTTTAAAGGGAACAAAATAATCTTTGGTAAAAGAAAAAAAAAAGTTTTGACTAAGAATTTCATCTTTAAAATAGAAGTTCCATTTATATAAAATGAATAATTAATGCATAAGGCATTTGCCTATACAAATATCTCATTTATCACATCAAAAAGAATATACAGCAGGATGTGGTGGCACACACCTGTAATCCCAGCAGCTTCGGAGGCTGAGGCAGGAGGATTGGGAGTTCAAAGCTAGCCTCAGCAAAGGTGAGGCGCTAAGTAAGTCGGTGAGACCCTGTCTCTAAATAAAATAAAAAATAGGGCTGGGGATGTGGCTCAGTGGTTGAGGGTCCCTGAGTTCAATCCCTGGTACCACAAAACAATAATAATAATATGCATTATTTATGGAATAATACAGAAAATATATATATATATATATATATATATATATATACACACACACATTTGATTTAAAACTGAGATTCAGTAAGATTATGTGATTATAAAAATTTTACTGTGTCAAATTTACTGTAACTAATTCTAAAGGCTAAAATCATGAGTAAAAAAATTGGCTTTTGATCATGCTAATGTGTTTTTTAATATGTTGAAAGAACAATGAAAATAAGTAAAGATCATATGTGTTAAGGTAATTGCATATAATCACAGACTAAGAGAATATGACTTTGCCTATGCATAGTAGCCATGCAATCTAGAAAAACAAACTATATTATTATATTTCTTTGTAGATTGTACACCTTCATTATGCCCTTTGTGGAAAAAAAAAACATTTTTTCCAGTGAAAAATCAAAGACCGATTGTCTAAGTTACCATTTCACAGATACAATTTCTAGGATTGATAAAAATGAGTTAATATACCACATTCATTTTAATTTTGGAAATCACATTGAATTATACATTGCTAATGAGGTACTGCACATTGGGAAGCTCATGTATTATAATTTAATATCAATACATTAGAATTTATGGGTATTAACCTGTGTTTCAAATGTCGTCTATTAGTCTATCTTTTCACATTTATGACAATCTTGCCTCTTCCTAAGTAATGTGTTCCTTACCCCCTCAGATTTTGTAAAGAATCTTATCTGTATTTATTTTATTTTAGGTGTGTTTTAAAAATATATTTTTATAATTGCTTATTTTTCCCTATGAAACTATAATATGGATGAGCTGGTAATCTGTATGTTAATAATAGATCAATGTCTTAATGCATATCACTATAGTGTAGAAAATTGGCTTTAAGTGTATATTAAATACATTAATTAATGAAACCAACTTAAAAATACTCATCATTTACTTCAGAGAAAGCATTATTCTAGATATTTGATATAAAATTTTAAAAAAGAAAACAAGGGTGTAAAAGCTTAATGATGCCAAATGGCTTATGTAGTCAATAACTATAAAATAATACTAAATATGAATCTATGTGTATATATATATATATATATATATATATATATATATATATATACACACACACATATATACATATGTGTGTGTGTTTTTAATCTTCTAGGGAAACAAAGGGTTAAATATTCTCCTGTGTAATGAGCTGATTCATCCTCTGTCCTCTAGACAGGTAGTCTATGATTATATTGAGCTGGGTAATACCAAATCACTTTTGTAGCCTACTGTTGGAGAGAGTACTTCTGAGTTTGTGAACTAGAATTTGATTTTTTGCTGAAATAATATTACTCTGGGTGTGTCTCTCAAAATTTTATGGCACACAACAGAAATAATCTTTAAAAAGTCACATCAAAGCAACCAAAAATTTATTTGAAGGAGATTGGCTCCTAATTAATTTTTTGAGCTCTGGTTTTCAGACACTTAAAATAAATCACTTCATTTGTCTTAGAAGAGTGAGATGACTTAGTATTTATTAGGAAATAAAAAGCATAAATTGATAAGTCACAGAGTTGGGTTATTATTAAATTTCCTAATTTGAAGAAAAGTAAGAAGATTGATATCAAAAGTTTAGAGTTGTAAGAACAAGAATGGAAATGTAAAAATCAAGAAAAGACAAAGTATTAATTCTCCATGGAAATCTCTTTTTCAAGTTTCTTATTTTCTTAATTTTTATTAAAGTACTCTTTTCTAGTTTGCTTCCTATTCCATTGTGAATTATTCATTCAATAAATTCATAATGAATACCTCAAAATAATGAACATAAGTGCTTATAATGTGAAATACACTTGTTAAACTATTACATCACTTAATAGGCAAATATATGTTGCAAGTGCATGTACTCTCCTTACAGAAAACAAGATACTGAATTTCAGACAGGTTTAATAACTTGTTTCTGATCACATAATAGTGTATAAATGAGACTATAAAAAGCTTTTAATATTAAATATCACAAGGGATTATACTTGTTTTAGGACTTGAACTAGAAGGTTGATCAATGGTGTCATAATTCATTTGTTAGTCTTCTTTATTCATCTTCACCAGATCCCCAATGTTTCAAATATTGGATAGCAATATAGAAAAGGTGAAATAGGTGTTTCTTGAATAAATACATAGAGAGGGAGAGGGAGAGGGAGAGGGAGAGGGAGAGGGAGAGGGAGAGGGAGAGGGAGAGAGAGAGAGAGAGAGAGAGAGAGAGAGAGAGAGAGAGAGAAAGAAGAAAAAGGAGGAGGAGGAGGAGGAGGAGGAGGAGGAGGAGGAGGAGGAAGAAGGTAGGTATGGAATTTGATTCTGACGCAGAATTTCACTATGATTTCTCATGTTATGCCTTAGGTACCCAGTCATTTTGAAAATATTTACCTGACAGTTTCATTCTATAATTAAAAATTGTTTACCATGCTTGGAAGATACAGTCCTAGCATATCACTTTACAATCTAGTTCTATCTATCTCATTCCTTCTAATTCATATTAGTAGTCTCAGTAAATTTGAGATTCTGATCTCTTATAAATATGATTATTACAAAATGATGACACTTGATAGCTTTGAGGCTTAATTATTATTTTCTGACTTTTTCTTCCCCAAAATTTCTGCTCAGCTTCAATATTCAGTTCAAATGTCACCCTCTGGGTTGCTTAATAATAGTGTGCTTAATACTCAGGTGTTTGTGCGGAGGCCTTTAGATATCTGTCCATACTTCTATTTTTTAATCAATTTCACATTGTATTTTCATAATTGTTTTTATATCTACTAGATGAAAAATCCAAAATGTTTAGGTTTTTTCTTCTTTAAAATGTTGTAGCTCTGTCTAATGTATAAATGGAGTTCAATATATTTTTGTCAATGATATGAAAAGATTATCTCTAGGATTTCAGATATTATCTCTAGGATGAAATATAAAAGCCTTGCTTTTTATCAAAAATCATGGTGTAAGGTGAAATTAAAACTCTCTCTAAAAACAGGCATTTTTTTTTCAGAAAAGAAAACTGTTATTGTGACGAAAATTAAATCAGACTAACAATATCATTCAACAAAGCCTATGATGGCAATCTTACCTAACTTTCCAACATTATTTTTTATAAATTTTTCATATATTCATGATATATATGCTATTCATATAAATGTTGCTGTGTTCTCTATTGATTCGTCAATTTATTGATAAAGGAGCAATGTGTTTGGCAGGTAATATAAGCTACATCACATGCTGTGTAGTTCTGTGGGAGAAGGCTTTGAATTTGGAAGATGCAACAAAGTCCTCTGTGGCTGCAGTGGCATGAGGAAAAGGACTGTAAAGGAAAAGAGGGTGGAGAGGCCCGCAGGGCTACTTGGGAAGACTTTTATGAGTTGCATAAATGATTCCCTTTGGTATCCGGACAATGATAAGACGGTAAAAGATTGTAAATATGTTCATGGTAGTCTTTTTGTAAAATATATGTGCTTAGATAATAGCTACCAATGGAAGAACCCTAGTATTCTGAGGTCAGTTAGGAAAGTATTGCAGGGATCCAAGAAAGCAATGATAGTGGTTTTGATTAGTAGTGTGGCTCTGAAGGTGGTGGTAAAATTGACAGAGCTTGCTAACATATTTGATGCAAGGCATATATAAAAAAATAGTTTAAGAATAATGTGGTTAATTTGGAATGAAATATATTTAAACTAAGTTGACTTTACATAACATTTACATCAATTGGGTATTATAGCAGCAAATATAATTTTTCCAAATTGCACATACATAGATTTCCCATATGTGGACTAAAAGCATATAGATAGAGAGATAGATATAGCCATCTGGAGATATAGATATAGATAAAGATGTAGATATAGATATATCCAGGTGGCTAAAATGCTTAGAGATGACCAGATCTCCTTGTATTTTACTGGCACTTTTCTATGGCATACTCCCAATGAATTGTCTATGGGGAAAGTATCTCTAGCACAGTCAGTAAAACTATACTGTTTAAGAACCTTGAGCAACTAATCTGCACCATATTCATGTAACACTCAACATTTGTTATTAATTATTTTAAATATTATAGCAGAATGCATTACAATTCATGTTACACATATAGAGCACAATTTTTCTTATCTGGTTTTATGCAAAGTATATTCACACCAATTCCTGTCTTCATACATGTACTTTGGATAATGATGTCCATCACATTCCACCATCATTTCTAACCCCCTGCCCCCTCCCTTCCCCTGCCACTCATCTGCCCTATCTAAAGTTTGTCTATTCCTCCCATGCTCCCTCTCCCTACACCACTATAAATCAGCCTCCTTATATCAGAGAAAACATTTGGCATTTGGTATTTTGAGATTGGCTAACTTCACTTAGCTTTGTCTTCTCTAGCTCCATCTATTTATTCTCTTTTCTTGCTGAGTAATATTCTATTATGTATATATGCCACTTTTTTTACCCATTCATCTACTGAAGGGCATCTAGGTTGGTTCCACAGTTTAGCTATTGTAAATTGTACTGCTATACACATTGATGTGGCTTTGTCCCTGTAGTATGCTGTTTTTAAGTCCTTTGGGTATAGACCAAGGAGAGGGATAGCTGGGTCAAATGGTGGTCACATTCCCAGTTTTCCTAGGAATATCCATACTGCTTTCCATATTGGCTACACCAATTTCCAGTCCCACCAGCAATGTATGAGTAACACTCAAATTTTAAAGGCTGTCCCTGCACTCTCATCCAGTTACACCACTGTGTCCAGCTCATTAGCAAGTCTAATTCTTATGTCCATCCTATGAAACAGTCTGCATCACCTCTGTGATTCCCCTGAAACATTTTTTTTGGATTAGGTAACTGTTCAACCCTCAGTGATTACAAACAGCCAGAAAGTTATTGAAATATGGGTACCATAAATAAGAATATTGGCTCTTTCTCCATGAGCTTGGTTACTTTGAACTGTAACATGCTACAGAAGAAAATCTAACCTCTACAGTGTCTAACCATCACACAAAAATCTTGTTTATCCTAGTGTCCCTTCAATCCTCTCAAATAGCCCTCTTTACACCATCTACAATTCTCCTAGGAAAGGGAAATAAATGAAAGCTCTCCAGATGCTCCAGGTCCTTCAACTGAAGAGTGCACCTGCTTTCCAGAATCTCTGTGCTGCTGTTGTGAGTTCTCAGTAGTGACTTTTATTTTATGAAGAAGAAGAGGTTACAGTTACTTTTCAGCTTCATTGTGGTTGAAGTATCTCATGCATATTTCTAATACCTTTGTGCCTTTACACAATTAACATTTTGTTTGTTTGTTTCTGTTATAGATATAATCTAAGATTAGTCAAAATTGACATTATGGATTAAAGCATTATTTCAAAAATAAAAATCACAAGTTCCTGATGATGCTATAAATGTTAATTAACTCCAGTCCTATGAACCATGGCAAAATGTTTAATAGATTTTCAATTTACTGTTCTCTCTTAATTTGCCTTGTGAAAGTGTACATATTTGTGGTAGTACATCTATTGCTTAAGAGATCTTATGGTAGATTGAGCGGATTAGCCCTAAAGCATATCTAAGGGTGCTGTCATTACTATTACTTGACATTTTTACTCAGAACATCATTCCAGTTTCTAAAATATTTTGAATTGATTGCATTTGATTTTAGTGGCCCTGAAATAGTAATTAGAACCATGTTCTATGGTTTTAAATGGGCAAATTTTTCTGTTATTAACTTTCAATCTGTATTATACAAATACTTTAAATTGCTATCTCCCACATTACATGAATTTAACTCCAGTTTTTTTATTAAAATACAGATGTATTGTAACTGATTCTCTTGTCAGCACTTTCTTAAGAAATAATTTTGGTTAATTCTTATATTGATTTGTGTTTACAAAAATATAACAAATTATTCACCATGAAAAAAACAGAAGGTACCTATGAAATTGGGAATCCAAGGTGGTAGAGGGAAGACTTGTGTCTCCACCCTGAGTTTCTATGATATTTTGTTATGTATTCTCCTGCTCACATCTATTTTCTTATTAAAACTTTTACTTCTTTCATGTTACTCAGGAGTTAGCTAATTTGACTTATGTGATCACACTTATATTTGACATTGGAAAATTACTTCTTTAATACTTTGATTAATGCATCTTTGTTCCTCCAACTTGATCTCACTCCTTCTATTGAATTGTTATGTTTGAGATAAAAACACTAGAATAAAGCCTTAGTGTTTTCTGTGGCATAAGGGCCAAGGTTTCTATTAAGATACATTCAATGCTTTCTCAGTTGGAGTGACTAATGTGCACTGAAGGAAAGGTGACTTATAGCAAAGATTTCTCAGATTGTCCTGAATGTGATCTGGGAATTCTAATATTGAATAAAGATGAACATATGACTACCTTATGACAGTCATTCCAATTGTAGGAATTTAGGGGGACCTAAATGTGTGCATATGTTCATTAAAACTACACAAACATTCATTCATAATAGAGAAATATACACAAAATGTGATGGAGTCACTCAGTGGGATATTATTCATCTAAGAATATGAGCAAACTGCTGCTACATAGAGCATATAGCAAATCTCAGACACAGAATGGTGAACAAAAATTACACACATAAATAAATGCAAGCTTCATTACTTCACTTGTGGAAAGTTTAAAGCTATACAAAGCCCACCTTTAATGAATAAGAGAAGAAGTAAGTATCTTAAGAGGTAGAAATTATTTGTAAGAAATGTTGATGGGGTGCAATAAATGGTATTTACTGAGTAGGAGCTTGATACACTGGTGTGTTCAGTTTAGGAAAATTCACTGTGGTATGTGTCTATTATTTGAGTCCATTTCTTTTTAGGTATCTCTTCAATAAAGAGATAATTCCTTTCTCTCACAAAAGGAAAAATATTTAATAAAACAAAAGGTAAAAACTGTCATAATAGCAGACCTTAACACCTGCAGTCTTTCAGAAGACATGCTGAACAATTAAAGATGTGATGAGCAATACTATTACTGATCTGACCCAATTTTGCCTAAATTATCACCATCATTAATATGTATGTAATGTATGTACTAAGTACTATAACTAATATGTTATATATGTAGATATACAAATATATTATAAACATGTTATTATATATATATATATATATATATATATATATATAGAGAGAGAGAGAGAGAGAGAGAGAGAGAAAGTCATTTTCATTATGAGAAATTGATTATGGAACCTAATCCCACAAAGTGCCACCTGCAAACCAGACACCCAGAGAGGCTGGTAGTATACAGTTCCAGTGCATTTCTAAACCCCAAGAATCAGGCCCAGGGGTGGTGTGAATGCTAGTCAGAGAGCACAAGAAGGCCAACTAAAATAGTAAATGAGAGCATATTTACCATTTTCTCACAATTTGCTCAATTCAAGTCTTCAGTGGATTGGATGATGTCCACCCACATTGGGGAAGAGAATGTACTTTACTCAGTATACATATTCAAATACTAACCTCAAGTAGAAAAACATTCAGAGATGTACCTGTAAATAATATTTAACCAAATCATCACCTTGGAATCTTATGAACTAGTCAGTTGGCACATAAAATCAAACACTATATATATACATACACACACATACATATATATACACACACATACATACTTATACACACATACACACACACACCACACACACACATACACACATATACACTTTATTAAACAATAGCAGACATTGCATGTTTTTTCCAGAATGATTGCAACCTTTGATAAAGGTGACCACATATTGAGTCACATAGTAAGCCTCAAAAATTATAAATGGATAAAAACTTTTAGGAAATAGTTACCAAAAAAAGTCAACTAATTAGCATTAAAATTCAGTAACCAAAAAAGCAGACAAAAATATTCAGATGTTAGTAATTACTTGGTTGACATTTAAATAAATCATGACTCAAGGAAGAAGTAACAATGGAATTCAAATACATTCTGAACTATATGATAACAAGAAAATAAGAACCTGAAATATAATTTGATTTTTGGTGAAATCAAAACAGACATGAAAAAATAATAAGCTGTCCTCTCTTACTCTGATAACATCTTGGCTTTTGCGCTCATTTTTCAAAAACAGTAGTAGGTAAAGCTGCTTGTGCTTTGGCAAGAATCAAGGCAGTGTTACCAAACTATGAGAGCAGTAATTATCCTCTTTGTCAGCATGAGCTTCTGGTTAAAAATGAACAAAAAAGGCAATTTTTATTGAAGAATGTATTTGTTTCATCTGTTATGTGTTATTTAGTTTCATTAAAGATTAGCATTTAAAGTATACTTTTTAATACCTTGTGTGATGAATGGAAATATTCATATAGTATCTCTGAAATAAGGTGGCTGTCTCAAGGAAAAAAACAGCTGTGTAAATAGTTGTTTGAAAGTTGAACTAGTTGCTTTCTTTCTTTCCTTTTTTTTATTTGTAAAGGAACATTATTCTTACCTAAAAGAAAGAAACAAAGAAGACTAACACTTTGAGGGAAATTATCGATAATATTGCTAATGATAAAATTTGAGCATCCAAAAGAAAACTTAATTTTGTAAAACTTGTATCTGCTACCACATTTGACACTTTTCCAATATTAAAGACTTTTCTGGTAAGAGTCTTGATAATATGAGTGAATATCCATTTTAATATTATGTAATGAAATGTGTCAAAATTAATAAAATCTGCATAATCAAATCAATATCTTTGGAAAAACAACTCATATTGGTACAAAACCAGGCATGGGTAAAAGATTCATACAAATTTCAAGACTGGCCAATACACTTTAATGAAAGAAAGAATTCAAAATATAGATTAAGTTTCCCAGATATAATTCAACTTCATAAAATATCAACTTTTTATATAGTATCAATTAAAACTACAGACAATTAAGTAAAAAGGCCAATAGAATTATCCTCCCTCTTCTAGAACAGTTTCACTCTCTTAAGTCAGAATATCTTCACATACTCTACCTTAAATCATGTATTACAAACAGTTGAGAACAGACGTAGATATTTCTTCCTTTAGAACAGAAATTAAAAATAATAAAATTCTAAATTTTTTCTCTCACTAAACCATTATTTTTACTATTTTTTTCTTTTTTATTATAATGAAATATTTATAAATCTACCGTTTTTATTGTTTTTTTTCTTTATTTTTCTGTTTTGGTAATGGAAATTGAACCTACAGGCACATTATCACTGAACTATATTTCCAGTCCTTTTAAATTTTTTTTTTTTTTAATTTTGAGATAAGGTTTCACTAAGTTGTTGAGGGTCTCACGGAGTTGCTGAGGCTGACCTTGATCTTAGAATCCTTCTTCCTCAGACACCAACATTGTTGGAAATACTGGCTTGTGCAACCATGTCAGGCCATCTTTATTATTCCTAAGTGTACAATTTAGTATAATTCAAAATATTCATAATGTTGTACAATCATCATCACCATCCATCTGCATAACATTTTTTATCTTGTAAAATTGAAACTCTATACTCAATAAAAAATTCATTCTTCTTTGTTCCCTCCTATCAGTCCCTGTCAACTGTCATTCTACTTTCTGTCTCTTTAATTTTTATCTATTTTATCTAATCTAAGAATTTCATATAAATGAAATCACATGTTATTTGTGACTGGCTTAATTTACTTTGCATAATGTATTCAAAATTTATCCATGTTATCATATATATCAGAATTTTCTTCCTTTCTAGGGCTAAATAATATTCCATTGTACATCTGGACCACATTTTGCTTATCCATTAAACTTATTAGTGTATCCATGTGTACCTTCCACACCTTAACTACTGTAAATAGTGGTGTTGTGGACATGAGCGTTGTTATGGTTTGCATTTGAGATGTCTCTCCTAAAAGTTCCTGTTCACATGAGAATGTCCAGAGATAAAACGATTAGAATATGACAGCTATAAAATAACTGGTGGATGAATGCAATTAATGGATTAATAATTTCAAAGTCCTACTATGTTGGTGGTAATTGTACACAGATTATGGCTAGAGGGTGTGCCTTCCTGGGGTGTGCCATTGGGGATGGCATACCTTGTTCCTAACTCCTACTGGTCTCTCTATTTCCTGGCTGCCATAAACTGAGCAACATTGCTCCACCTTACCCTTCCACCATGATGCTCTGCCTTGCTTTGGACCCAAAACAATGAAATTAGTCGACCGTGAACTGAGACTTCTGAAACCATAAACCAAAATTAATTTTTCCTCCTCTAAATTGCATTTTTCTCACCACTACAAAATGGCAACTAACACAAATATACAAATATCTCTTAGAAATCCTACTTACTGTAGTATGAGTATATACCCAGAAGTGAAATTTCTGAATGACATGATAATTCTGTTTAATATTTTTATGATCTGTAGTACTGTTTTCTATAGTTACCATGCCATTTTATAGTGCCACAGACAGTGCACTGTGTGTCAATTTCTCTGCACTCTAGCCAACACTTGTCATCATAATAAGCATGGTACTGGGTGTGAGATGGTAGATATCACAGTGTAGTTTTTTTTTTTCTTTTCTTTCTTTCTTTTTTTTTTTTTTTTTTTTTTTTTGGTACCAGGGATTGAACCTTGTGGTGCTTTACCACTGAGCTAAGTACCCAGCCCTTTTTTTTATTTTTTGTTTTTTGAGATAGGGTCTTGCTAAATTGCATAGGTGCTAAGTTGCTGAGCCTGTCTTTGAATTCATAAGCTTCCTGTCTCAGCCTCCCAAGTCACTGGGTTTACAGATGTGTGCCACTGCTACACAGTATAGTTCTGATTTGTACTTCCCTAATGATTATGTCTCTAAACATTTTGGTAAACATAGCCACTTGTCATAAAATATTTTTGTGTTCTCAAGTGACAAAGTGATCAAGAAGGACAGTTAGCCAATCTGAAGTAAACATTTAAGTTTTTATTCTCTTACTGCAAAAATGCAGGCAAAAGAAAAAGGGGGGAAAATCCAAGCTCTCTAATTTATTTATTTATTTATTTATTTATTTATTTATTTATTTATTTATTTATTTAATGCAGAATGGTATCCAAACCCCATGGCTGTGAGCCATATTTTCTGACTTAGATTCTCTTATGGTTCAGTAGAAGTTATTAATTTTATATATTGCTATCTATCCCATGAAACTACCCAGATAAAGCAGTAGGAAAATTTTAAAGAAATTGTTCAACAACAGATTTCAAATTGATGGTGATTATCTCAAGCTCCTGGCAGGAAGAAATCCATCTCTACACCCAGGGGGTAAATGGAGAAGGAGGTTTCAGTCTACCACCCCATGCTGTTTAATGGCCACCCTGACTTCCCATAGAGCTGAATATAAAGGAAGAGGTCAAATGGACAGATCTAACAGAGTTCTCCATCGAGACTAAAGTGTCAATAATTATAAAAGAAGAGTGTAAAATCAAAGAAAGAGACAGAAAGTCTAGTCAAGGGCTCATTCAAATGACAAGTACTCATTCTGAAGAACTGCTGTATTTAGTGTCCATTTTGCTTGCCTGAGACTTCTACTCCAGGCTGGAATTATTTTGCACCCTGTTTAAGCCTGTCTTTTAATTTTCCATTAAAACACTGAACCAACCCTATAGTATTAGGAGATATGTAGTGTGGAGGGCACTAAAAACATGGAAATTCCATTGTGTAGCCCATGATTGTACCCACTGATATGGACATACTCATATCCAGGGCTGTCAAATCAAGTGTTCTCCAAAACCCAATAGGAGACAAATGTGGTCCTGTAGGGTCTGGATAGCAATTCAATGAAACAAATAATGATTGCTCTACCAACATGAGAGAATGTTTCACTTCCAGGATGGATCTAATGGAACTTCCCAAGTTGGGCAAAAGACATAATGTAATCAACCTGCTAGGAATACCAGGGCTTATTAGAGGGATCCGTCCCTGGGCAGTGAGGGTGGTATGAAGCAAGTGTCCACCACAGACACAGGCAGCCATGGAGGGCCACAAGTAATGGTTCTTATGATGAGAAAAACTTCAGAACTCTCACTTATAGTATAGGCATGAGTTTATTGGAAGGAATAGGAAAACGGGACACTCTCAAAGGAGACACTAGGTCCTCTCACAAAGGGAAAGGATGGTCCACCTCTCTTGCCTTCCAGTATTGCTGGTAGAGAAAATTTTACAGAGAGTCCTGTCCAACTCCTTGAGTTGATTTTAACTGACAGCAGGATTGTATGAGACTTTCAAGTTCCCACTGAGCACAGTCTTTCCCCATGGAAGGGAAAAAGATACTAAAGTTAAGGCAATTCTTTTGGCCAGTACCGACTAGTTCTAACTATACCTCCCTAATTCCGGAATCCAGTCTGTGTAAAGCCACAAAAGCCCCACCCAGGCAGGCTCACAGGTAAATTACTTTTTAAAACAACATGTGTGTGTGGGAGGGAGGGGGTCAGCACAGTAGACCCAGATTTTATAATTATCCCCTTAACTTCATGTTCCCACCACTCATGTCTGTCATGGGATATGTTTCCTTGATGTTTTGTCATATTCCGGTCATGGTAGTACATGCGTAGTCTATGCCTAGGCTGCTGTTAGAATTTCTAGTATGTTATTTTCTTAGGAACCCATAGAGCAATTTTTGGCACATCTACTTACTTGGGAAGAACAATTGAGTCTCCCCATGTTTAGCTGGTAAGTGTGGTCTGCTTGTTGACTGTTTCCCTCACCAGTATAGAAGACTTCCTGATGAAAATATACAAGGTGAAAAAAATCTAATTAGGCCAAACGAAATGGAGCACTCTTGTAATCCCAGCGACTCTGGAGGATGAGCCAGGAGAATCATGAGTTCAAAGCCAGTCTCAGCAATTTAGCAGGGGCTAAGCAATTCAGTGAGACCCTGTGTCTCAATAAAATACAAAATAAGGCTGTGGCTGTGGTTCATGGTAGTGTGCCCCTAAGTTTAATCCCCAGAACCCATCCCCCCGAAAAAAATACTAATTAGGAACAAAGTTGATTTTACCCTCAAGTCTCATCTCCAAAATTTGTGGGGTTTTTTCCTCTGTTTATTTGTTGGTGTTATGGTTTGGATATGAGGTGTCCTCTAGAAGCTCACTTGTGAGACAATGCACGAAACTTCAGAGGAGAAATGATTGGGTTGTAATAGTTTTAATAAATCAGTGAATTAATAATCTGATAGGGATTAACTGAGTGGCAACTCAAGTGGTAGGGTATGACTGGAGGTAGGAATTGGGGTGTGGCTTTGGGCACACATTTGTATCTGGTGAGTGGAGTCTCTCTCTGCTTTCTGATCCCCATGATGTGAACTGCTTTCCTCTGCCACACTCTTCCACCATGATATCCTGTCTCACCTCAAGCCCTGAGGAATGGTGCTGGCCTTCTTTGGACTAACACCTCTGAAACCATGAGCCCTCAAATAAACTTTTCCTCTTCTACAATTGTTCTGGTGGAGTCCTTTTAGTCACAGAAGTGAAAAAGCTGACTAAAACAATTGGTTCATTGGCTATACTAGGGCTTGAACCAAGGGTCTAGGCAAGTGCTATCCCAATGAGCTACAACCCCAGTCCCAAAGCTAGTTTTTTAGGCCAATCTGAGGCCTGCCAGTGGCTGGGCAATGTATTCAGGTCATTAGCCAGAGTCCCTAAATCAATGAAAGAAAGCACAGTTCATTTGCTTAGGAGTCCATCCACTTAATACAACCCTCCAGACTGCATGAAGCTCTGCCATAGTCTGTTTCCTATTTTTTTTTCTTATTTTTAATTTTGTTTTTAAAAAGAAAAGAGAACTAGATGATAAATGCAAGTAGGTTCAGAGTCAAATCCATTACTTATATTCTCATGTTGACTTTATTTTCATTATTCTATATTAAATTCATAGCTATTCTGACCTTTAAAGTCCTTTTTGCTCATTTTTTATAGACAATTGCATCTTCATTGTATTCTCAAGTGAAGTATTTGAAGGATATGGGAAAAAGGGGAAGGGAGAAAATGAGGACAGTGAGTCCCAGGGAGATAAGGAAAACAATGGGCTCTGGACTTTCACTATTTCCCAGCAATAATGGGCTTTGAACTTGCACAACTCTTCCCCCTGACAGCCCAGCCAACACAGTCTGCTATGATTGAAGTCTAATTGAACCATATACAACTTAGACCCCTCTTGTAACCAGTTGCTATTTTCTTCCTGAAAATTTGCCTGCCTAGTTCTTAATAAAGCATTACTGGTACATTGAAGTCTATCCCCATTTCAGGTATTTTTGCTTTCCTATGGTGCTGCAACTCTGGAACAGGAGTATGGGGGTCTTTACCCCTCCCCATCCTGTCCTCATGAACCTCTTTTCTAACAGTCATGGTAAAGGGTTGAGGAGACCCGGAAAGCGAGTGTTAATTGTCTGGCATTTCTATGGCTCTCTGAATCCCAGGAATCCTCCAGTCACAGTTAACACACCTGAATTCCCAGACTGTTTTTTCTATCTCTCTTCCTTTCCACCTTATAGAAGAAGACCTTGTACATTCTTTGAGTCTACTATGGATAAACAGTAGCAGATACATGAACAGAAACCCACTCCATCCTCAGGCTAGGTGTTTGTTGCCTCATTGCTGCTTGGACAGAGCAAGTACCTGTATTGGGTCCTTTATTGATGTTGGAGGATTCCTCCTTCTAATCCTCTCTATCCAATTCCTTCTTTCTCTTACACACTGAAGACCACCAGATCAGAGACCACTTTTTGCTGTTTTGTTCCTGCTTGCAACATTGGCCTTCTCATTGTTCAGAGAGGTAATATCTCTTCCAGTCACTCACAAAGGCACCCTGCCTGCCAAGGCATCTCCATCTTTGGCTTGTCTAGACCCCAGGGATCCCCCACCACTGAGAGTATAGAAGGAGACACCTGTCATTCTCTGGTGGACTATCTGGTGATGTGAGGTATCACAGGACATTTTTATCTCAACTGTCACCCTCATCAAACCTCTCATTCTTCTAATATCTGAACTGACTCTAATCTGAGCCAAGACTGCACTCTGATCTGAAAAAAATGTTCTGCATGCCCCTTTACTACATTACTTAGAGCTTGCTTTACATCTACAATTTCCAACTACATAGGCCTCTGTATTTAAGTCATAATGTGAAAGTCTAATAAGCTCTATTTTAATTTATAACAGTTTAAATCTAATAAAGGTTTTAATAAACATCTACAGCATTTTCTCCAACCTGGAGAGATGTACCTATGAGACCTCTGTTTCCTGCCTGTTTTATGTATGTATACACACCTACATATTGTATTGTGTTGTTGTGTCTAAGTATATGGTTGTGTCTATGTATCATGTACATTGTATTAAATTGGAATATAGATAAAAGAATTTATATAAATTAAAATTTAAAAGAGAAATAGATTCAAATCCTCTTTTTTTTTTTTTTTTTCCTACTGGGGATTGACCTCAGGGGCATTTGACCACTGAGCCACATCCTCAGCCCTTTTTTCTATTTTATTTAGATACAGGATCTCACTGAGTTGCTTAGCACCTCGCTAAATTGCTGACTTTGAACTTAAGATCCTCCTGTCTCAGCCTCTCAAGCCACTAGGATTATAGGTGTGAACCACCATGCCAGGCAGATCCATATATACTTTTCACATGACTTAAAAAGTACAATTCAAATTAAGTAAAGAGATGAGAATAAAGATGTCTTTAAATTTACCAACTCATAAGTTTTTCTACATGATTTTTCCATATGGTCAGACAATTAACATGTCTAAAATGCAATATCCATTGCTTCCAGGATTTTTTTTTCAAGAGGGAAAAGATAACTAGTACTATATTATATCTTGTTTTTTTCAGTTTAAAATGAGTAAATTAGATTTAACATCTAACAATGGGATTAATCATAAATATGTTTGTTAAAGGAGACATGTAATTAGTTTATAAAGTGCTAAAATATATCAACTGCTAAATATAAAATCAAGTACTCTTGACTTCTTGAATTTCATAAGATAATATACTTAAACATTATGTGGGTATATGAGTAAATGAGAAGGAGTTTAAGATTGCTTTGTTTCAGGTCTTTTTTAAAGCAAGTTTACTAAGAGTTAAATTTCTAACAGGTATCTGCGAAGAGTCCAAAAAGTTTCAGCTGTGTTTTCAATTAAAGTACTGTAAATAGCATAAAGCATTTCATCTTATTAAGTAAGAATAGTAATTGCAAAACATCAAAAATTTTATAAGGAGGGCTTTTTCCTAAAGTCAAATATTAAATGTACTGATATAAACCAAAGTCTAATTCTCTGTAGGGTGAAGTAACAATGATCTCTTAAAACATTAATCTGTTCTTATCTATCAAAATAATTTCTTGTGTCTGTTATGTTTCATTATTTAAAGAAATTGATTTTAAATTAGGGTTTATCAACTCTGTTTAAACAACAGCTCTTATTTTACAGTATTATACTAGACTACAGATCCTGAATTTTCCTAGATGTAGTCATATCTTCCAATTGTACAAGTCTTTAAAGTATAAGGTTTAGAAGGACATTTTATTAAGCAGATGCTCTTCAAACTAAAGTTTAAAGTAAAGGTTTTCATTTATAAAAATTGTTTTTTAAATTCATGACTCTTATACAACTAAATATGTTTTTACTCTTGTCATTTTCATTTTGTATTTTCCTTGTGAACTTTATTATGTTAGTGCCTTACAAAAGTACAACTTCTAATATGACAACCTGAATTAATTGGAAGTGATAAGCCATCATCTATAGAACAGACAGGATATAAGGCCAACTTTCAGCACTAATGCTGACCCCAATTAAATAGAAAGGGTAAATAACTATAAAGTTATAGACATTAAATGTAAAACTCAGTACTCTTACTTGAAGACTGGTGAAATTGACTTCCTGTTTTTTAAGACAAAAACTTGGAAACTAAAAAATTAGGGAATAAAATGGCCAAGAAAGAAATATTTGGCTCTTGCCCCATGAGGTCAGTTTGAAACCAGGAAACAAAGAGACTTCTCCAGGGGCTTTGCAACTCTGGTTCACATGACCCTCCAATCAGGGAGGTTAATGACACCCTGGAAAATGGAAAGCTACCCAGTTCACATGCTACAAATAAGAGGGTCCTTGGAGAAGGAGACATCTCTGATGATACCAAGAGAAGCCACATAATCAAGGAGACCATGACCCATACTGGCAGATGGCACTAAAGGTGCTGCTCAAAACTTCCCAAGAGTGATCCCTCAGGAAACTCAGCTGACTCTTAACAATAGATAGGAAGAAGGTCAATTTGAATGGCTTTGTATTAAACACCTAGCAAAACCAGTTATAACCAAAGTATAGTCATACCTGGACATTTAAAAGAAGAGACAATAGTTCTTTTAATGGAACTTAGGACACGCACTTTTGTTAGCCCCACAGCCCTGATGCTGCCGCAGTCTGTCTGGGCACAAAATAACCGAGCCACCACACCGCCTTGTAGATTTAAACAGCAACTCTTTATTCCTGAACTCTCACCGACACTCTAACCACACTTCCCGTGAACACCCTGCCTCTACCCGGCTCTGCGCCAATTCTCTCAGAACCCCATGAGAACTCCATGGGAACTCCAAAGAGCAGGCGCCTGAGGCAGCAGGATACGCCCTAATCCTGGAGCCGCCCTATTCCCAGCAGGATCCACCCTAAACCCTGAGCCACCCTAATCCCTGAGCAGGGTCACCTTTCAACCCAAAAATGCCTTGCGTCATTCCTACTTGGCTATGGCTCTCAGCATGATGCTTGCTAAATTCTGAAGCATTTTTCTTGTGAAAAGCTTATATTTACCTTTTCCTACCAAAAACTGAACTCGATTACTCCTCAAATTTACATTTTACTTAACAACCAAAGCCTACCCATTCAAATAACAGCACACACCAGACATTAGAAAGCCCTCCAAATTATTCCCATACTCATAGAGCTAGAAATATCTGCTGTGATTGGCACAGGAGCAGCAGGATTGGGAACCTCAATTCATTACTATAAAAAGTTATCAGAACAGGTTATTGAAAACATCCAACAGGTTGCTAACTCAGTATTGACTTTACAAAATTGAACTCTCTGAGGTATGATGTTGGAATTTTAACTGGTATCTTATTGAATTTGTATAGCGCTTTTGGTAGTAATGCCATTTGATAAATTGGTCATCCTGCAAAACTGGTTGGGGAAGAATGCAGTTTCCATGAAAAACAATCCGGGGTGGTAAGAGACAAAGTTAAGCAACTCTAGGACCACTTGGAAGAATAGACAAGAACTAGCTGATTCCTGATAGTCCTCAAGTACCTTCTTTTGCAGTAATGAGCATCCCAACTCCTATAACTATGGGTGAAGATATGTATGGGTTTACCACTAAAATACTTATGTTTGGATTCGAAACCAAAATATCAAAATGTATCATGGAAGATGAGATTATGGAAAAAGTGAAACAGCTTCTACTGGATTCAGTGGGAATTCTGTCTCCACTTACTAAAATGTCAATTCTTCAAACCTAGAAGACACAACCCATACCATGGGTCGAGTGAAAAAAGTAACAAAAATGGAGAGAGATAGGGGTTGAATTTTATTTTGCTACAAAACTGGAAAACTGGATTTCCAGTTTTTCCAGCACCATTTGTTGAGAGGCTATCTTTTCTCCAATGTGTATTTTTGGCACCTTTGTCTACTGTGAGATAACTCTATTTATGTGGGTTTCTCTGTATCTTCTATTATGTACCATTTATCTACATGTCTGTTTTGGTGCCAGTACCATGTTGTTTTTTGTTACTACAGCTCTGTAGTATAGTATAGTTTAAGGTCTAGTATTGTGATGCCTCCTGCTTTACTCTTCTTGCTTTGGCTATTCTAGGTATCTTATTTTACCAAATATATTTCATGATTGCCTTTTATTTTTCTATGCAGTATGATGTTGGGATTTTAACTGGTATTACATGGAATCTGTATAGCATTTTTGGTAGTATGGCCATTTTCACAACATTAATTTTTTCTATGTGAGTGCATGGGAGATCTTTCCAAATTCTAAAGTCTTCTTCAATTTCTTTTTTAGTATTCTGTAGTTTTTCTTGTAGAGGTCTTTCATCTCTTTTGTTACATTGATTCCCAAGTATTTTATTTTTTTGAAGCTATGGTGAATGGGGTGGGTTTTCTAATATCTTTTTCAGAAGATTCATCAGTAATATATAGAAACGCATTTCTTTTACTGGAAATCTATATATAGCAAAATAAAATTAAATCCTTATCTCTCTATGCACTAAAATCAACTCAAAGTGGATGGAGGACCTAGGAATTAGACCAGAGACCCTGCACCTAATAGAAGAAAAAGTAGGCCCAAATCTTCATCATGTCAGATTAGGCCCCAACTTCTTTAAGACTCCTAAAACACAAGAAATAAAATTAAGAATCAATAAATGGAATGGATTAAAAATAAATAGCTTGTTCTCATCAAAAGAAATAATCAATGAGGTGAAGAGAGAGCCTATAGTATGAGAGAAAATTTTTACCACACACACATTGGTTAGAGCACTAATCTCCAGGATGTATAAAGAACTCAAAAAACTTAATGCAAAATAATAATAATAATAATAACCCAATCAATAAATTGGCTAAGGAAGTGAACAGACACTTCTCAGAAGAAGATATACAAGCTATCAACAAATATATGAAAAAATGTTCAACATCTCTAGTAATTAGAGAAACACAAATAAAAACTACCTTAAGATTTCATCTCTCTCCAGAGTGGCAATAATCAAGAATACAGGCAACAATAAGTATTGGTGAGGATGTGGGGGAAAAGGCACACTCCTACATTGCTGGTGGGACTGCAAATTGGTGCAAGCAATCTGGAAAGTAGTATGGAGATTCCTTTAAAAAAAGTAGAATGGAGCCACCATTTGACCCAGCTATCCCAGTGCTCAGTCTATACCAAAGAACTTAAAAACAGCACATAACGGTGATGCCACCATATTGATGTTTATAGCAGCACAATTCACAATAGCCAAACTGTGGAATCAACCTAGATGCCCTTCAATAGATGAATGGATAAAGAAACTGTGGTATATATAGATAATGAAATGTTACTCAGCATTAAAAGAGAATAAAATTATGACATTTGAAAGAAAATAGATGGAGTTAGAGAATATCATGCTAAGTGATGTAAGTCCATTCCAAAAAGCCAAAGGCCATATTATTTCTCTGGTAAGTGGATACTAATATATAATGGGGGGGCTTGGGATGAGTAGGAGAATTTGGTTCGGGCAAAGGGGAGGGAAGGAAATAGAGGGGGCATGGGGATAAAAAAGATGATGAAATGAGACGGATGTCATTACCCTATGTACATATATGATTGAATGAATGGTGTGACCCTACTTTATATACAACCAGAGGAGTGAAAAATTGTGCTCCTTTTGTGTACAATAAATTGAAAAGCATTCTGCTGTCACGGATAACTGATTAGAACAAATAAATTAAAAAGTTTTTTTTAAAAAGAAAATAACAGAAATGGCTGAGGGGGCAGCTAAGGATGTGTTAAAATTACAGTCTCAGGTCCTTGACATGGCTAATGCAGAAACACCTGCTTTTGATATGAAGAGGTTTGGGGAAATTTGGCTAAAGGTATTTCTTACCTTAATCCATTTAAGTATTTTTCTGCACATGTAGCGGGGTTATTAGGTATAACTGTACTGTTAATTTTATTTCTTTTCTTGCTTTGTGTAGTCTGTCAAGCAGGATGGGGACTGTTAAGCCATCAGGAAAAAATGTTCCAAAATTAATTTGCTTGCTATGCTTCAAAGGACCCTATGTTCTGGGATCATGGAGAGTGCACCCTGCACCTGAGTGAGACATGATGACCCTTGATTAAGGAGACATATAAGGGCCCAGTTGTACTAGGTGTTACATACTTTAGGTGTATGTTTCCTGACATATTAGAAGAACATACACTGTTTGTCACTGGAAAAAATGTTTTCCTAGCCCTAGCAAACCAATTAATCTTCGTCTTTCTCATAATAAACTTCCTTCTTTGTATTCTTAATTTTATACAGAAACAGTTTCTTAGTAAGGTGACCTGTTTAACTGAAAATACCTCCTAGGAACATGTCAAATCCATTCTCCTCCTGCATTCACAACTTGACTTTCTGAAACCACAAAAAAAAAGGTATTTCTTCTATGATGGTCTTGAGGCTCCTTCCATGTACGCTCCCCTTCAGCCTCAACCCCAGGATCTCCATATTCTCTCCCAGAACTCTGAAAGGGGGGATCCCCTACTTCTCGCCTTTTTAGCAGTAAGCAGCCAGACATGATGTCCACACCCCTATTCATTGTACCACTTCAGAGTCTGGAATGAAGGATATGGAAAGCATCACTAGTCCCTGAGGTCTGTCCCCATTTCAGTTATTTTTGCATTCAGTAGTAAATAAACTAAAATTCTGTGCCTCATAAGTACTATTTCTCTTCACCTTTAAGCATTCTAGCTCATTTATTAGTGTATTTGATGATTTTTAAGAAACATTGTCTCTCAATATTGTTTGATTTTGTATTGGCAGAAATTCCTTCAGATTATTTGATGTTTGCTACATTGTTTCTGGGGGGGCATCTCAGAGCACTACTAATTTGGGACAACACTAAAATAAAATTTTAATTTGTGGCCTTTACATAGCACAGGTGGTTTAAATTCATGGACAATTTCAGGTGCATGTGGGCATCTGATTAGGAAACCATAAGATATGTATAAATGTGGTGGGGTCTCTCTAACAGGACCTTAAAGTCCTGGCATATTAAAGCTCTGCCTTTTTTACTCCAAGTCAGACACCTGTTCAAGCTTTATCCTACTAGGCACCTTTAGGGAAAGCAGCTCACCTCTCCTTCTGGAGTAAAGCTTTTTTAACCTTTGTGTAATTGTTTTTCTGCCATTTTAACTGTAGTATTTTTTAAAAAATGTAACATATTTCATGAATGAATTTTCAATGTGGTGGACAAGGAAGGTTTTCTCTGAAAATTCAATTTGCTAAATAATTAGACAAGTATTCTTTCTAAACTTTAAATGTGATTATTTTAGCTAAAATAATATAAAAAAATCTCCTTCAGTAGATCACTTTGATATTAGCATGTAAGACAGACAACTGAGTCTAGTGTCTATTTCCCCAGCTTAATCTCACCACACCCTTATTCACACAACTCCTCTCAGCAAATTCCAGGCACCCACTTGCTTCTCTCCAAGTATGCTCCAGTCTCACAGATCTCATGATAGTGCTTTCATAATGTCCCTGTTCTGGAACATTCTTTTCTGGAATTACACATTGTTTCTAAAAGTTTTATCTTCTTTTTTTATTCATTTGTATAAACCGGAAAATGAACCTGTCATGAAATGTGTTCTAATTGCTCCTATTTTTATTTCTTAGCTCTTGCAACACATTTTATTAAATAAAGTTATTAGAAAGAAACAAAATAGTACAATGCATATCTAGATCAAGATCTGGGTGATTATAGAGGCAACCCCAATGCTGTACAAAGTACTTGATTGGATATCATAAGTACCAGGATATTATTGTGTTGACAAAATGTGATTATAGGCCTGGGGATGTGGCTCAAGCGGTAGCACGCTAGCCTGGCATGCGTGCGGCCCGGGTTCGATCCTCAGCACCACATACAAACAAAGATGTTGTGTCTGCTGAAAACTAAGAAATAAATATTAAAATAAATTTCTCTCTCTTTAAAAAAATGTGATTATAATCTGTCAGTTAAACATAAATTATTTAATAAGAATAGAAATCTAAATTTTATTGAAAGAACAATAGGAATGGTCAAAATTAACCCCATATAAAACACATATAAGACAGGTGAGGATAAATTGTTTTTATTTCAATATTCAATTAGTTAATTTAGGTAGCTTCTGTTCCAACTGATTAGTTGTTTAATTTGAACTAATTGGTTTTGCAACTGAATATACTCAACTTGAATAATAGGCAAAACAGTCTCTGTACACATGTGGTCTAGGAGACATTTTACCTTGTACCAAAAGAACTATATACCATACTGCTCGCATAAAGTATAAGCTACCCACTCTTTAACCTGTATAATTAATTCTGTGACTGTCCTAAGACTTCTTTACTTTATCTAAAAAACAAATAATTTTCATTATAAAAACACTACTTAGCTTATTACATAAAAGCCATTTTTTATATAAATCAGAGTTATATTTGCAGCGCTTTAAGGCCCTGTTAGAGAGATCCTCCACTTTTACACCCCATGAAACTGGGATGCACCAAAAGTAATACTATGTGGAAAAGAAGACAATTCAGTGTATAACAGATAAAACAAAATAGGCATCTCTTATGATTTTCTAGGAAACCAGATTTTTTTAAATCTACAAATGTAGAAAATTACCTGCTAAAACATTTGGACTACAGTTTTTACAATTAACCTGAGATCACATCACACTAAGAAAAATACATATCCATATTTGATAGGTGTTATTATCAAGACAATGTCAATGACAACATTATAATTTTTATATAACAGGTTTAATTTAAACTTAGAGGTAGTATGAATATTATGGTCCTAGTCACAGAAGATTTAAATAGCTTTGTTGTATTAATAAGACCAAAGCTTATCTTTTCCAGAAATCGTTTCTGTGTTCCTTAGGTATGTTTCAAAGAAGAAAGGTAATACTCTTTTACTCCTGAAGTAATAAATAAAATCAGGACTTTTCTATTTCTTCATTTAGAGAGATACCAAGGTGTGCTACAGAAAATGTGCAATAAACAAGTGTCCATTTACTAAAACTAACAAAATTATGTCAGTCAGGGTTTTGTGGTCTGACCTTAATAGTGTCTTCTCAGATTTAGTAAAAAAGCTAGTAATTATGCTAGCTCCTAAAATTCATCTTGAGTAATATTTACATGTCTTTGAAACAAAGATCACTAAAATGGTTAATACTAGTTTTATCCAGAACACACTATTTTTCCTAAATGTCTGAATGAGTATATTCCAAAATGAAGAATTCCAAATAACCTAGTATCTAGTGAAGGTGTCTAATAAATTACAGATTTTACTAAATGTGAGTTTTAATCCTCTCCTTCTATTGCCTGTGGATTAAATACATATGATTTTAAGCACCACTGAAATGATTTCTTAAGTAATGATAATGTTCACAGTTATATAAAAGGATCTGTTAGCTGCTTGAAGTTAAAATTGTAATGACGAAGCAAATTAAGTGTTACAAATGAGAGATAATCAAACATCAGAGTTTAGAATATATCTCATTTAAATTTACCCTAAAATAATGCATTAATTTGTTGAATAAATTCTTTCAGAAAAAATCTTTTGAACCATGCATTTTCCATTGTGTTTTCTGAAAATACTGAATGTCAGTCATCTGTCTTAAGAAATGTGCTGCTTTAATCCCCTTTCAAAGTTGTGTTGTTCCTTGCTATTTTAGTAAGCATTTTTGCTGCTGTGACCAAAGACCTGACAAGAAAAATTATAGGAGGAATGAAATTTATTTGGGGGCTCATAGTTTTATGGGTCTCAGTCCACAGGTAGCTGACTCCATTCCTTAAGTCTGAGATGAGGTAAAACATCATGGTGAGCATCATGGTGGAAGTATGTAGTAGAGCAAAGTGGCTCAGGATATCAAACTGGGTAGGGGGAGAGGGAGTTTTAGTTCTTCATCATGACAAAATATAAACCCCAAAGGCATGTCCCCAGTAACAAATCTCCTACAGCCACCCCCTACCTGCTTTTTGCTACCACTCAGTTAATCCCGATCAGAGAATTGATTAATTCACTGATTGTTTTAAAGCTCTCATTTCCCTCTTACATTGCATGTCTCTCACATGCACTTTTGGGGAACATCACAGATCAAAACCATAATACTTGAAATGTACTGTGCCCCAAAATGGTACCGATTTTCTGTCACTCTACACTCCATGACTGGGTTCACCTAATGTGTTGTATTACTTTTGCTTCACAATGTGCACATGAGTAAACACATTTTAAAAATATTAATTATCTTGCAAGAGAGCAAGATTTTACATAACAATAAAATTTTCTCCTAATTCTTCACCAGGTATATGTGAATCGCTTTCAGGCCATTTGTAGAGCAGAACTGAGGGAATCTCTCCCATGTAATCTATATTTTCTCTGAGGAAGGGAGAGGGACAGAATCAGGAAAGCTGAAACAAGGCAGAAGAATGAAACAGTATCTCTGAGGGCTCAGAAAGCAAGGAGTGAGAATGGATAGCAAAGAAAACTCTAAGATAACTACAAATGCAAGAAACAGGGAAATAATCAAGGACTGGTTTCTGGCAATTATAAAACTTTGCAGCTCAGTTTGGAATCATGAGCAGATCTTCAAAATTTCATTAAACCTCAGATCCCAGACTGAAAGGAAAGTTGTAAACTGATCATTAAAATATTTAAAACTAGCTCCTTTGTAGTGACTTTTTAAAACTTTTTCAACTCACAGAAATTTTTATTTCTCAGATTTAATTTTTTTTTTAATTTTATTATATTTTATTTTTGATTAACAAGTATTAGTTGTACATATTAGGGGGGTCCAGTATTATGTTTCAACACATGCCTACAGTGTGCATCAATAAAATCCAGATTTCTTTAACCTACCCTCTTCCTCACCCTTCCCAACCTCTTGTAATCACTGTTATATATACAGGTCCACATTTTTAAGATCCACATATGAAAGTGAAAATGAAGTACTTACCCTTTTGGGTCTGGCTTGTTTTACTTAGCATAATGTCACACAATTTCATCTACATTTCTGAAAATGACAAGATGCCACACTTATTTATGACTGAATAATTTTCCATTACGTACATATACCACATTATCCTTCACTATTCATTGATGAATACCTCAGTCAAATATACGTCTTAGCTATTGGGAATAATGCACATTAAAAATGATGGCAGGTATTTTTTTGAGAGGGGCGCAGCAGGTCTCGGGGATTGAATTCAGGGGCACTCAAAAACTGAGCCACATCCCCAGTCCTATTTTGTATTTTATGTAGAGACAGGGTCTCACTGAGTTGCTTACCACCTTGCTTTTGCTGAGGCTATCAGACAACCTTCAGAATAAAATAAAATATTTGCCAGCTATTCATATGATAAAGGATTAATATTCAGAATACATAAGGAACTTAAAACATTTAACAACAACAAAAAAATGACCAATCAAAAGTAGACATATGCTAAGCAACTCAGTGAGACTCTGTCTCTAAATTTAAAAAAAATACAAAATAGGGCTGTGGATGTAGCTCAGTGGTTGAGTGCCCCAGAGTTCAGTCCCTGGTACCCTCCCCACAAAAAAAAAAGTGGACTTATGTATGATATGCTTAGGGAGACACTTTGTAAAATAAATACAAATGATCAACAAATATATAAAAAAAGGTCAATATCATGAGTCATCAACAGAATGTCTGGTTTCTGAAAGTTTGCTACATGTTGTGGAAAACTTTTTTTTTTTTTTTTTAGTTTGTATTTAACGGGAGATCTTTGTGCTTCCATTACCTGAATGTTGATTTCTTCCCTTGGATGTGGAAAGGTTTCATCAACTATTTTCTTAAACATGCTCCCTCGCTGTTTTCTCCTTTTTTTCACCTTTCTTAATTCCCATTATGCCTAGGTTAGGTTTTTGATAATGTCCCACCATTTCTGTAGGCTATATTCTTTCCTTTTAATTATGTTTTCTTTTTGCTCATCTGAGCAAATTTTGCTAACATTTATGAAAGAACACTCAGCAAAATAGTTACAGAAGGAATATGCCTGTCAGTAAAAGCCATATCTGAAATCAGCTAACATCATATTGAACAGTTGAAATCATTTCTTCTAAGATCTAGAACAAGATAAGAAAGCCTATGTTCACTACTGTTGTTCAACATACTATTGAAGTCCTCCCTATATAAGTTAGGCAAGGTAAAGAAATAAAGGACATTTAAATTGTAAAGACGGAAGAAAGCATGTCCTAGTTTGAAGACAACATAATCTTAAAAACAAAATTCTAAAATGTCCACCAAAAAAACGTTGGATCTATAAATAAGTACAGTAATTTTCTGGATACAAAATCAACATACAAAATATAATTAGCATTTGTATATGCTAATAGTGAAATGTAAAAAATAACCAAAAGACTGTTATCATTTAAAATTACTACCCTGTCTTCAAAAAAACCTTCTTAGGAATGAATATAACAAAAGATGAAAGTCTGTACAACCAAAACTACAAAAAAAATGATAAAAATAATTTAAAGGGGATCCAAATGAATTGAAAGACATCCCACAGGAATGGCTTGGAATAATTAATGTTGTTAAATCTTCCTTACTATGGAAAGTTATATGCAAATTCAATGAAATAACCATCAAATTACCAATGTTATTCTTCACAGAAAAAAAGAGTCAACCTTAAATTCCTAAGGGACTAAAAGATTTCAAAGTAGTCAAACAATCTTGAGCAAAAATAATATTATAATTTTCTGATTTTAAAATATACTACAAAAAATATACAACTAAGACAGAACAGTAATCATCATTAAAATAGACACATAGATGAGTGGAAGCAAGAAGAGAATTCAGAAATAACCTCATATATTTACACATAACTAATTTTTGGCAGAGAAACTGATACTACACAGTGGGGAAATGACAGTCTCCTCAATAAATGATGCTAGGAAATCTGGCTATCTAGATGCAGAAGAATGAGACTGTACCCATAGAACTCACCAGTTAGGAATATCAGCTAAATAGATTAAAGACTTAAATGTAAGATCTGGAATACTGAAGATATTATAAGAGGAGAACACTTCAGGGACATTGAACTATACAAACATATTTTGAATATGACTCCAAATTCACAGACAACAAAAGCAAAAATTGACAAATGGAACTAAAAATTGCTTCAATCAAAGAAAATAATCAACAGAGTGAAGAGACACCTACAGAATAGGAAAAAAACATACTTGCAACCATATATATATATATATATATATATATATATATATATATATATATGGTTAATATCAATGACTTAAAAAGAATTCTAACACCTCAATAACAAAAAGTCAAATGACTAAATAAAAAATGGGCTAAAGACCTACGTAGATGTTTGTAGGAACACATGCTCAATATTGCCAAAAAACAAATTATATGCCTTGGACATATATACTCCATTGAGAATGGCTATTACAAAAAGAAAAAAAAAACAGATGTTGTTGAGGATGCAGAGAAAGGGAAACTCTTTTATACTCTTGGTGGAAATGTAAATTTGTATAATCAATATGGAAAACAGTATTGACTTTCTTCAGGAAACTAAAAATAAGAATATTACATGATCCAGTAGTCCCACTTCTAGGTATATGTCCAAAGGAAAGGACATTGGTATTATCAAAGGAACACATTGTTATGTTTATTGCAACATTGTTCACAATATGCAGAATATGAAACCAGCCTAAATATTCATGAGCAGATGAACAAATAAAGACAAGATGATACATGTCACTGTTTAAAAATTCAGCTTTGTATCAGTAACATACCTTCAACATTCCATTTACTTTTAAATGTGTTAGAAAATCAGTTATGATGGATATATGAGCAATACAAATTCTGAATTCTTAAAAAAATTCAGTTAGAAAAAGATTAAACTAGTATCCTATAAGGATAGGTATTAAATAATTGGCAATGTATTTTTATTCCGTATTTCAAAAAAAAATTGGGGGCAGATGTGTACCAGGGATTGAACTCAGGGGCACTCCACCACTGATTGACCTCCCCAGCCCAATTTTGTATTTTATTATAGACAGGGTCTCCCTGAATTGTTTAGCACCTTGCTGTTGCTAAGGCTGGCTTTGAACTCTAAGATCCTCCTTTCTCAGTCTCCTGAGCTGCTGGGATTACAGGTGTGTGCCACCACATCCAGCTTCAATTTTAACATATCCAACATCACTTTTTTCTTGTGCCATAGTCATAAAATTTGACAGAAATATCTATGTATTGAATATTTTAGTACCAAATAAAATATTTTTGTTTGATTGTCAACCCTCATGAAATCACAAATCAACTAAAATAGTGATAGATATTCATGATTCAATAACCAATGAAAGATGTAATAACCATAAAAACATTAAGCATAGTTTTTACACTTAAAAAAACTACTAAAATTAATACATCACTTTTTAAATATATTTTAAATGTGTGTGTGTGTGCGCGCGTGCACGTGCATACATACATACATCCTAGAATACTTATATTTCATGCCATGAAAAGGCATGAAATCTTGACACTTGCATCACATGGGGGGTGGATCTAGAAGACATTGTGTTAAATGAAATGCTAGACACAGAAAAACTACATGATCTCATTTATTTGCAGAATTCTAAAAGGTTGATCTAATGGAAGTTGAGATCAGTGGTTATCAGAGGACAGAGGCAAACGAAATGAAGTTGACCAATGGGTATGATATTATGGTTAGATAGAAGGAAAAAATTCTGGTTTTCTTTTTTTTTTTAAAGAGAGAGAGAGAGAGAGAGAGAGAGAGAGAGAGAGAGAGAGAGAATGAATTTTTAATATTTATTTTTTTTTAGTTCTCGGCGGACACAACATCTTTGTTTGTATGTGGTGCTGAGGATCGAACCCGGGCCGCACGCATGCCAGGTGAGCGCGCTACCGCTTGAGCCACATCCCCAGCCCAAAATTCTGGTTTTCTATAGCACAGCAGAGTAAAACAGTAATAAGTATAAAATTAATAAAATAAAAAAATATTTTAAAGAAGTGTGAAACAATTCTAATGAAAGCTTAAAGCCCAGAATCAAGTTAAAGTATCAATAAATTTATTTATACTGTCAGCATACATAAGAAAGGACATGACCCCTTGGGAGGGTGAATATTATTTACTTCAGTCATTAATGTTCTTTTATCAAAATTACCATGCATAATCAAAATTCTTAGTGAGCATATTGAAAATCAAGAAAATATGTACTAGAATCAAGAGCATCAATAATCATGAGAAGTAGATCCAAGATGGCTTAGGTGTTGGGATTCTCAGACCAGATTTAAGTTAAGAATAATTGAAATGAAAACAAATTTTGTGGAAAGAAGGAAAAGAATTAATGCATGAAGAAGTGGATATTTTAGCAAAGACATGAGAAATATCTAAATGATCAAATAGAAATGCTAGAAATAAAAAAATCAGATAAAAAGGATTCCTTTAATTAACATTAATATATGTCTATATAAAATAAATAAAAGGATCATTGAAGAGAAAGTATACAAACAAAAATAAAAATGAAAAATAGGAATAATAAAAAGAATGAGAATCCAAAATACATGAGTAAATACCAACCAATCAGACATATACATTATTGAATTTCAAGAGGAGAATGCAAGATCATGGGGGGGGAAGATATAAAAATAGATGACAAAAAAGTTGCAAAATGGATAAAATCTATTCAGAGATCCAAAATATTTACTGAATAAAACAAAGCAGAGTAAGTATATAAATAAATGAAATCTCTATGCACATACACATATACACATTATATTACCTCACAATCTGCTCAAACTAAAGTCATATTCTTTTTTTTAAAGAGAGAGAGAGAGAGAGAGAGAGAGAGAGAGAGAGAATTTTTTTAATATTTATTTTTGAGTTTTCAGCGGACACAACATCTTTATTTGTATGTGGTGCTGAGGATAGAACTGAGGCCACAGGCATGCCAGGCGAGCATGCTACCGATTGAGCCACATCCCCAGCCCCTAAAGTCATATTCTTAAAGGAAGAAATCAGGAAAACATATTCTTACATATAAGAAAAACTGATAATAATAAAGACTTATTCTCCCCATAAATGATAGATAATATTGGGGAAAAATTAAACTACTAAATGAGAATATAGGACTTTCAAATTGTAATTATTTACCTACTGAGTAAAAAACTTTCACAAATACATAAATAAAAAAATTTTGTCTCTGGTCAACCTAAACTTAAGAAACATGGAAGGAAGTAATTGTGACTGAAGTAAAATTAAAGAATTTCAAATTAATGAATATCAGTGATGAGCACAGGGAATGAAAAATAATCAGAAACAAGCAAAAATGCCCATGTTCCTTAATTTTTAGAAGGCTGAAAAGTAATTACAGCAATGCTATAGTAATACAACTCAGTATTTATGGTATACATAAGAAACCAATAAAACAATATAAACATAAAGCCTGAGAAAAATTTTTGCACTGTTGATGCAGCTGCATAAAACATTTGAGGCTTTAGTATTAAAAATTAGAAAATGGACATTGTAACATCTGTGGAAATCACTAAAAATAACTAAGAAATGAAAAAGATGTAGCTAAAATTTCATTTATATAGTATACAAATGGCAACATAAGGGCAACATACTTATAAAGATGAAAATCAGCCAAAGGAAAGTAGTGAAGAAGGAAATGAAAACAAATTGTGAAATATAAAACAAATATTAAAATGGAAGACTCATTTTATTAGATCCAAATAATGTTTATGTCAAGACATGAAATATATTATAGGGGAAAAATTACAGAGCACATCTCTCCTAAACAAAGATAAAAAATTTCTTAACAAAATATTAGCAAATCAAATTCAACAATATATAAATAAATAAGAAAGATGCTGTTAACTCCAAAATGCATGTTTTGTTTAATTATTAAAAATTAACAAATGTATTCCATTAATTATCAGAATAAGTAAGAAAATTATACAATGATCTTAATAGCTGCCGAAATATTTGAAAAGTTGACAACTTTAGGTTTAAAAAAATTGTCATCAAACTTGGAATATAAGCATATTTTTGTTTTCTGATAAAGGGTACTTACAATAAATAAAAAGTTTATTGCTAAATCATTAAGCACATTTCTCCCAAGATCAAGGACATGGCACTGATGTCTACTCTTGAAATGTCTACTTAAAAAGTTAGTGAAATAAGGCAAAAAAAAGAGGAAAAAATCTATAAACATTAGGAAATGATAGGTGTCTCCTCATTCACAGAAGGTATTATAATAATGTTAAAATAAACATTTTCTGTACACAAACTATTAAAATGTATAAGGAAGTTTAATAAGGTCACAATGTAGTCTATATACAACAATTTATTGTGTATCCATATAATTGTAATAAACATTGTCTGAAAGTATTTTAATCAAAAATATAATAATTTCTATATGTGTAGTATTTCTAATCTGAAAGTTCAAATAATTTCTAAGACCAGAATACCTGATAAGAACAACTTAGGGGAGGAAAAGTTTATTATGACTCATGTTTCACAGATTCAGTGCTTGGTCTGTCAACTCAATTTCTCTGGACCTGAATTGGTACAGAACATCATGGTAGAAGGGCATGGCCAAGGAAAGCTGATCATCCGCTCATGGCTGCCAAGAAGCAAACAGAGCTAGAAAAAGAAGAAGGGTCTAGAGACAGATATAGTCCAAGGACATGCTCCCAGTGACCTACTTCCTCCAGCCATGGTCCACCTGCCTATAGTTATCACCTAGTAGTGCATTAAGCTATCATTGGATTAATTCAACAAATGGAAAATCCATTGATGAGGTAAGAGACCTAATCACTACCTACAAACACCACCTCTGTGCATGGTTGCATGGGGATCATGCTTTCAAAGTCTTTTAGAGATCAAAGTTAAAGGACTTAATTCCTAGATTTCATTAATTATTCTAAAGCTACATAAGAAAAGAATATGGTAACGGTATATGGAATTAAATAAAATTAAATAGCATGTAGAAAAATAGACCCTCACATTCACAAGGTGATCATATCAAAAATACGTTACTTCAATGGGAATTTTTTTAACAAATGTTGAATAATTGGGTATTCATACAAGAAATAAATAAAACTCACTTATCCATAATCCCTCCAAAAATCAAAATACTCAGAATAAAAAAGGTTTTAGAAAATAATAAGATTGTATATTCTCAGAAAACAAAAAGTACAAACTGTAAAACAAAATGAATGAAGAGTTAATTAATATTTTAAATATCTCTTCAGCAAATACTGTTAATAAATAGATAAACCAGATACTGGAAATACGTGTGTGTGTGTGTGTGTGTGTGTGTGTGTGTGTGTGTGTGTCTGTGTGTGTGTGTGTGTGTGTGAGACAACACATATTTCTGACCAAAAGCTTTTATTCAAAATATATAATAAAGTTTATGCAAATCAATGATAAAATGTTTAACAACTCAATATAAAATGGCTTGAGCATACACTTCACAAATTAACATGTACAAATGTCCTATAAGCATATGAAAAGATGTTCAACATAGTCAGTATGTAAATCTAAATTGAATCTGTGATGAATTACCAGTTCACACCCACCAGAGTAGTTACACCAAAAACTGAAATAGAACAAACTGTTGTTGAGAATAAGTTCTCTCTTTTGTCCATTGCTGGAGGAAGTATAAAATTCCTAAGTCACATTGGAGAATTGCTTTGCAATTTCTTAAAACTCAAATACATATCTACTATTTGACACAATAATTTAATTTTACCTATTTATATGAAATAAATAATCAAATAGGCATTCAGGAATGTACAGATGTTCTTTTGATTTACAACATAGAAATACATAAATAATCCCAATGACTAACACCAGGGGAATAGACAACAAGCCATGGTTTATATGTACCCAGAGAAATATAGTTAAGCAACAAAAAATAAAAGAAAATCAATGCATAAAACCTCATATCTCACACACACACACACACACACACACACACACACAGAATATCACAGGTCAATCTCAAACAATTACTTATACAACATCATGGATTAGTCTCAAACATTTTATTGTAAGGGAAAAAAGCCAGACAAAGATTAATACATAATTCATAAATCCAGACTGAAAATTAATCTATGATGATTGAAATCAGATAATGGCATGGGGATGAATTGACTGAAAAGAGGCTCCGGGGAACTTTCTTTGGGAAGAGAATGGAAATATTTTTATTTTGGATGAGGGTCTCTTGGTTCTGTTAAGTTACCTAAGTGATCACTTAAAATATGTGCATTTCTTTAAATAATTATTAAAAACAAAAGTGAATTTCTACATTCACCAAAAAAATGTAAAGATAGAGGAATATACAGATAATAGAAAATTTTCAACTTTGGTCATTGCTTAGATGTCAGATGGAATATCAACAAAAACAACAACGTATCTGCCTTAAAAGTTTCTTATCATCAGATGAGAAATACTGGAATAAAAAACACTTGCCACAGGGAATTGAATTGTATTTGAATACAATGTTAAAACTGTTTCTCTACTAACTTTACCCAGATATTCTAAAATATTTCTCATCAAACTTATATGCTTCTGGAATAAAGTCTGTTTTAAAAGTGCATATATTCATGCATTTTATATATTAACTATATTTATAGGGTTGGTTAGCCTCCATAAAGTCAATACAGTTTTTTTTTTATCTGATATCTAAGAGAGTGTGGAAGAAGGAATTCCCCTGGTTATTAATTGCACTGTAATGTGATTTTCCCAACAGGGTGTCTCTTCTAAGTAGCACTCTACCATCTGCAAGCCTTAGGCAATAAATTCTGAAGATGGATATAAGAACAGCTTGAAAACAGGACTTTTCAAACTGAGAGATATTATTCTTTCCAGTATTGTTATTTGTATAGTAACGCTATGTGTATATAATGACTTAACCCCTAGGTAATTATATCTTCATCCCAATGCTTGAAATCATAATGAACCAAAAACCTGAATTCTTGATAAAATTGCAAGCTATTTTGCTAACAAGTAACCCTGTCTGCCTATTATAATCAGCTCAGGTTAAAAAATAAAAGAAGGCTTTTCTGGGCTCCATCCCAGAACAATTTAATTGTAATCTTAGGAAGTCATGCTAAGGCATCAGTAATTTTTAAAACCTTACCAGTTGATTTTAATGTGCAGCCAGAATGTGGAATTGCTGATAAGAAACACTAAATGTTGATGCCTATATATATCATCAGAGGAAAACAAGTGGGGAGCAAACAGGTGTGCATTAAAGCTGCATTGTCACAAAACCCTGCACACCTGGGAACAATAATCAGATGGCAGAGAGCTATGATTGGCAGTTTAGAAGAACACAGGTTACCTTGAGCTACAGTAAAGATGAAAACTAAAGACATTTATAATAGCCTGTAATTTTACCTACAAAGCTTTTTTATTAGTGAGATTGCTCTTCTGCACAAAATGAGATTTATGGCATGAGGAACGCCTAAAGTAGTGTTTTCCATTTACATAAGAATAACCTCTTGTTATAGTTTAGACATGAGCTAGCCCCTGAAAAGCTTGAATGTGAAACAATGCAAGAAAGTTTAGAGGTGAAATGATTGAGTTATGAGAGCCTTAATCAAGCCAGTGCATTAGTTCACTTGAAAGCATTAACTGGGTGGTAACTGTGGGCAAGTAGGATGTGGCTAGAGGAGGTAGTTCTGTGGGGGTACGCCTTCAAGATTTCTATTTTGTCCCTGGTGAGCAGGGCTCTCTGCTTCCTGATCGCAATGTTCTGAGATGTTTTCCTGCTCCACACCCTTTTACCAAGACGTTCTGTCTCAGCTTGGGCCCAGAACAATGGAATTAGCTTTCTATGGACTGATACTTCTGAAACCATGAGTCCTAAATAAAGTTTTCCTTCTCTACATTGTGCTTGTCAGGTCTTTCAGTCACAGTGCAGAAAGCTGACTAAAACCCTCTCAAACAAATTATAGAAAAGGCTATACTCTGGAGATGTGGTTTAAGTGATTCTTTAGTAGGGCTCATGAATCTGTATTTCTAAATCAAGTTATTCCAAATACAGTTGGTTGAAAGTTTATACTCAGCTAATCAGTAGTCTAAAGACTGAAGGTACTTTAGACAGAATAAATCATATTATCCACAAAGGAAATGAAAGTAATATTTTTTAAAGGACGAACAGACAAAAAGGAAAAGATATATGAAACCTACATTTGGGCACGCCCAGTCATTTCATAAAAAAGGCCAGAATTATTTGATAATAGAATTATCAGGAAGGATCAAAGGTAGAGTCAGCTATAATCAGGAAGAAGATGAAGAAGATTAAATCTAGCACCAGCTACAGCACTATTACTGTATGATTCAGTAATCTTTTAGATAATATGTAGGATTAGCCATGCATTTAGGAAAACATGTTTCCCTTTTGTCTACAGGTGAGGACTTTGGCTAACCAACTGATTGATTCTGACTCTATTCATGTCTTGATCAATTGAATATTTGCTTTATACTTTTTTTCTATAACACAGCAAATATTTTTGCAATTGGAATCACATGGGAAATGTTATTTTTTAAAAAAACATAATGTCACAGTGTTTGGAGCTCACATCTAGGGATATTTCAGGGCAAAGCCTAGGCATGGAATCATTTTTAAAGTTCTTCAGGTGAATATTAATGTGCAGAAAATTTTAAAACAATTGCCTTAGGTTACAATAAATCGGCTTATTAACATTTCTTGAGTAATTGAGAATTATACATTAGGAACTTTCCTAAGGAATCTGAACTACTAAATGAGTCTGATTTTTCTAATATTCTCAAATTGCTGTAATTTCAATATTCTGAGTCATTCTTAGAGAAAAAAAGGTCAAGTTATTGAAGATAATTCTATGAGGTTATAGCTGGTCCTTTTTACATTGTATTCTGCTTTCTCATTTTTTTGTAGCCAGAAATGGAGTCCATGGAAGCTAATATAGGATCATATGTTTGGCTTATTTTCCAATGGGAATATTTACATTTATCTATGTAGTTCTTTATAATAAGTTCATAATAAAACCTTTTAAAGGAATTCGCAAATCTAAAGTTCTGTGTGATAATCACCCCTGTGTTTGACTTCCTATTCACTGAGCATATCACTGATCTATTAATATCTTTTGACTCCTGAGTCTATTTAACTGCCAAATATTTAAATGAAAGACATTTCTAAGGGAGCATAACTGCACATAATTATGTTATTTCATTTTAGGTCTATGTCTATAAAACTATTTTGCTCCTTCAAAGTGACAGAAATATAGGGGTACTATTAATTTAAATTAAAAGATAATATATTTTATCTGTTTGGTAACATTTTAAAATTAAAACTACAATAGATTTCTTTTAAATGTCTTCACGTTTTAAGCTATTTTTTCTGTATGCAATGATATGTGATAGATTAAAAATTATTTCCCTATATTTTATATTATATATATTATATTATAGGTTACAAATTATTTTCCTATATTTTAAAGATTGTTACTATAAGTATTTTTGTTTGTTTGTTTGTTTAAATAATGCTATGAGGACTTCAAACTTCAAAAAACCAAGAAAACAAATTGCAAGCAAAATTCCAGGTAAAATTTAAAAGTGCCCCTATTAGTCAGCCTTTTGTTACTGTGACCAAATGACTGAGATTAATAACTTAAGGGAGGAAATAGTTTTAAAGGTTTCAGTCCATGTGCAGCTGGGTTCATTGCTTTTAGTGCTATAGTAAGGCAGAAACTTCACAGCAGAAAGCTGTGGCAGAGGAAAATTGTTTACCTCATGAAAGCTAGAAAGCACCAAAAGAGAGCAAGTGAGAAAGAGAGATGGGCCAGGGAAATAGGTAGTCCCAAAGGCACACCTCCAAGGACCTACTCCCTTCTATTAGGTCCTACCTCCTAGTTTCCACCACCATCCAGTAATCCATTAAATTATGAATCCATCAATAGCTGAATCCATTGATGGGGTTAGAGCCTTCATTATCCACTTCCCAAATCCCACCTCTGAAGGTTGCTATACTGGGGACTAAGCCTTCAACACTCGAACCTGTGCAGGACATTTCAGATCCACATCATAATATTGCCTAACATATTTATCTACTGAGTAGATAAAAGCTTAAGGCAAAACTCTCAATATAAAGGTGTAAAATTAGTGAAAAGTTTTAATCACTATAATGTGGCTCTTGCATTTGTGTACTTTCTCAGTTAAACTAGTTACATTATATATGGCAGTAAAAGACAACAGTAAACCATATTATAAATTTGTATCAAGGTTGGAAATATGTTATTTTGCATGTATGCCATAAGCAATTGCTGTGATCACCGCGGCCAACCTAGCAGGTTCTCACAAGGGGTGATGGGAGATTGGAAGGAATAAGACTCATTTAAATTATTGTCCAGCTGCTGTGCTCCTTTTCTGAATGGACACAACTTACTCATTGTTCTTTTGACAGCTATCAAAATCACTACAGTGAAAAAGTGAAAAACATTGTCCTCTAGGATGCCCCTGTAGTATTTATTTCAAAGTGGACCCCCTCCCCCAGGGCCTTGTAGTGCTAGCAGCAGGATTCCCGGTAGGACCTATCATTTTCTTGCCACAGCACCACCTTCCAAGGAACAATCTAAGGAGGGGAGCTAACAACTTATGCCCTCAGAAATCAGCAGGAATAATTGTTTTATGTGTCATGTCTCTGTGGTCTTGTGATCTGTAGACACCGTCAGGAATCTAAGCATCCCCAATGATTACTCTATCTAAACCTTCCTTCTGATTTTAACTATGAGTACGGTGTTCCACACTAACCTGATTTCAAAGACATCGTACTCTACAATCTGGAACTGTTTTACTTAGCAAATTCTTTCTATTCTAACCCTCTTGATAGTCTCTGTGACTTCAATCCCTATGTCAAAGATAAATCCAACACTCTAGATTTAACCATTTTACTTTCAGTAACAATTTTCCTTACTTCAATTCAGCTGCTCAATCCAATGATCACAGCCCACAATTCATCATTGACAGTAACAGTGGCCCTCCAATGTCTTGATGTAGAATCCACTATAATGTCATGATTTCCAATCCTTTTAGCTCATTCCATCTAGTACCTTCAAAACAACACTTTTTTAGCTCAGTGGGATTATCAATCATTGATTCATCTTTGTTATCTATTACTAACATGCATTTTCTATTACCTTCCTTATTTCCTTATTTTGCTTTGTTAAGCAGCATACACTCCTGATTCATTATTGTTATTTTATAGCACTTAGCCCATTTCTCCCTAGGTGCTGGTCTTCTGGTGAAATCTCAATTTAACCTCAGTTTAAACCCGCATAGCTGGTCCTGTCTGTCAAAAATTGTACAAATAGAGTGCCTGTTATCACTCTAATATTTTTAATGTAAAAGTTAAATTGGGCTACAACATTGCATGGTCCTTTCCCTATATTTTCTTACCCATTTACTTCTCCAGTTATCATAGATTACTTCATAAGATCTCTCTTCTAGTACTCAGATTTACTTGTTTTTCAGAGACCCAAATAATAAATATCCTTCTGGCCACTTCATGTCATTCTAACTATCTCTACCATTCCATAAAAACTGAGATTAGTGTTACTATTAAAATAGAAGAAACATACTTACACCTAAATTCAATCCCTCAGTCTAGAACCAAATTCTTATATTCCTGCACATTCAAAGACTCTGCTCCTACAAATACACTATGTGCCCCATACTACAACACCTAATACCGCAACACCCCTCTCCCATTTTATACTTTTAATTCCAATGCATTGAAAACTATTGCTTGACTCTTAAATTTTCTTCCCTCTATGATCACAGGTCTCTACTTCCCTTCAAAAAGAAACACATTGAAAGAGCTTCCTATAAATACTGTTCACATTTCTTCAGCAACTATTCTCATTGAACTAATTCTAATTGGGCTTTAGACTCATCTAGACCATTGAAACAGCTCTTCAAAGGTAATATACGATTGGATCTAGCCAACTGCCAATTTCTTAATACATGAACTCTAAATCCCAGCAACATTCGCTAGAATTGACCATTCTTTTCTTGAAACAATTCTTTACTTGTCTTCCAGGATGATACATTCATGTGTTTTTTTTTTTTTATTATTTTATTAACTGTGCCTCTTCCTATCCTTTAAGTCAGAAGTTATTCTCTTCTTTTGTACCATACTACTCTTAGGAAACCTAGTAAAATTTATGGATCTCTTTAGAATCAAACATTTTTTAAACATAAAATGTATAAGTTTGCAAGGGGAACAACTCCTATCTGAATCATTTTCCAATTATATACTTCTAACCCTTGGATGTACTAGTATTTGTAGTTATTTAAATAATAAGATCTACCAGTGAGTCTATTAGCTATTTTGAATTTATGATAATCATAAACAATATATCATGCTACTCAAGAACAGTAGTAATAGGACACAATATTATCAGTGATTGCTACTAATAAAGAAGTTACAGTAACTTCTAAAATTACTCTGGCTAGTGTCTGTATTGGGACTGTAAGAAATTGTTACATCACAGTCAATGGTTTTTAAATACAGTATGTAATATTTGGCTGTCTAAATTTGGCAACACCCTTAATTATCTCTTCATATTCTTTTGTTGAAAATATCTGCTGAGGACTGATCTGCCAATATTTTTTTTTATTTTATTTTTTTCTTCTAAATTTGCTAAGACACATTCACTAGGTCCATTCTTTAAATTACTTCATTTCCTGAAGATGTTTACATTTGCATTCTTATTTTGAAATTTATTGTGTTTCAGATGCATCCATTGACCTTTCTACTTGAACTTGACACCTGGATTATGAATCAACATCTCATACGACACAAATCCAAACTCCTCCATTTCCCTCAACTATCCAAACCTACTGCACTTCTAACATTTTCTGTCTCAATGAAGTATACCCTCGATTGCCTAATAACTCCTCTTTCTTCTGTACTTTCTGATCCACTTTTTAATATTTTTAAATACTTATCTATATTTTCAAAATAATATAATATTATGTAATTGGTGTAATATTATATATTTCCTTTCTTAATTATCTGAGCCACATTCCCCTACCCCAGCCCCCGCCTCGCCCTTTT
Source organism: Spermophilus citellus (assembly GCF_964194105.1). Classification (NCBI taxonomy): domain Eukaryota; kingdom Metazoa; phylum Chordata; class Mammalia; order Rodentia; family Sciuridae; genus Spermophilus; species Spermophilus citellus. Next base: position 179,917,642 of record NC_138184.1, on the reverse strand, counting down.
TTCTTCTTTTTGCATTACTGAGGCTTTAATTCAGGTTGTGCATCTAGGCAAGCAACCACTGAACTAACTGCCTACCCACAACTTTTATTTTTTTTAATTTGAGACATAATCTTCTTAAGTTGTGTAGCCTTGAATTTGATGCCTCCTGTATCAGCCTCCTGAGTAACTGGGATTACAAGTATGTGCCACTGCACTCAGCTTCTCAATAACATCTCAATCCACGTGTGACAAGCTGACTCCAAAAGCTTCCCCCGAGGTTTCAGTGGGTCCACTTTGTAAAATCCAGTGGACATACTTTAATCTTAATTTTAGTAGATTTCTGAAAAGCACTTATTATTGTTGACCATGTATTCGTTCTTAACTTTCCATTTAAATTATTTTACAGCAATCTCCTAATTTACCTCCCCCAATGTTCATGAATATTTCTTCTTAGTTTGAGTTGCAGACTTTCTTTTTCCACTTGACCATCAATATCTGAATATTTTAAGTCTTGGTCTTTGGCTCTCTGTTCTTCTTGTTTTATGTCCCAAGACAATGCTTTTCATACACACCTATAAAGTTAACTGCCTACACACAGATTGATCACAGAGATTTATCCACTTGTTCTCTTCCAGGTTCTGAGAATATAATAGTGAACCAAAAAAATTCCCTTTCTCTTGGTACAACAAAGTAGAATTAGTTACCAATTATTAAGTAACAAATAATTCTCAAGACTTCAGAATGTGGCATCTTATGTGTGTCATTTTAGCTGGATAATTCTGGCTCAAATTTTCTCTTGTTGCCTCAGTCCTTCTCTGAATGGTTCTTTATAATTTGACAGTGTGAACTGTATGCCTGTGGGGGCAGGGAGAGAGAGGGAGGGAGGGAGGGAGAGAGAGAGAGAGAGAGAGAGAGAGAGAGAGAGAGAGAGAGCAGAGATGCTGCAATCTTTACTTCCTAACCAATCTGGGAAGTTACTTTTACCAAATGTTATTAGTCACACAGGGCAACCCTGTTACAATGTGGGAGGTTACAAGGATTTATGAATTGTATTTGTGAGGATAATCAGAAGCCATTTTAGAGACTGGTAACCATAGTCAACTTCTCTGTAATCTCTCAAATATATCTCATATTCAAAGTTTCTCAATTTGAATTTGACATCTACACTCCACACATTCCAAACTGGCTCTTATTCAAATGTCCCCTCCCTTAATGAACTGTATTATTGCTGTTTATTGAATAACTATGACTTCTCTCAGTCACCTTGATATTTTCCTTCTGTATCCCATTTCTAAAACCAATTTATATTTCAAATTCTGGCAATCCACTTTTCTCCACCTCTACAAATATCACTATAAACCCACACAACACCATTTCTTACTTGAATCAGCCTAAGAACTTTCCATCCACTTTTTATTGTAATTTAAGTTCTCTTCCAATCTGCTCATCACAGTATACATCTAATTGTATCATCCCTGTCCTAATGGCATGAAAATAAAACTTTATCCTGCCTTCAAAATATACAGTGTGATAATTTCCTGTTCACTAACTTACCACGTATAGTCCCCTTCAATATCTTCTAAGTCAAATATGATGGAATGCTAGAATGATTTAAGATCTGCCAATGAGGTCCAAGGAATGGTTTTAAGCAGGGGAAGATGTGATTTCACAGATCTTATTTCTTTTCTGACTCTCATACCCACCATCTGTTTCACTTTTATTTGCTCAATTCCATCTGGACTCCCAGAATACTAATTTTCCCCTCCCAACTCAGGCTTTCCATTGAGAAATTATTAAAATTTCTTCTGGAGGTTTAGAAGTCAAACACTCAAAATATCTTGCTTTTTAAGAGTACAATTTTTAAAACAAGAATACATGTGAGAGAAGAAGGCTTAGTATGGAGGGGTAGTAAATTTGTCTTCATTGCTTTTAATGAATTCAATAATTTATTTTTACAATACTAGGGATTGAACCCAGGGTCACTCTACTACAAAGCCATATCCTCAGCCCTTTTTATTTCATTTTTAAAATTTTTGCAATTGGTCTCACTATATTGCTCAGGCTGGCCCGAAACGTGCAATCCTCTTGCATCAGCCTCTGAAGTCTCTGGGATTACAGACATGTGCCACCACATCTGGCTTTTTCTTCATTCTTTCTTGTAATACACACTACTGCTTTTATTTGTATTTAATGCACATTTATTGTCACTATTTCCTTGGCCTAAAATATGCTTTCCTCATTAAGAACCTCTTGTTTTACTTTGAGGAGATTCCTGCTCATCCATAAAGTTCTAGCATTAAAATCACCTGCTATGTTAAAAAAATAACAATAATTAAATGTTTATTGAACTAAACATTCTAGTAGCATAGAATCACATATTTCTCTCGTTACCCTGTTTCTCCTATTTTAAGTAAAGCGTGTACCTTAAAAATTTTTTAACAGTTAAGTATATATTGCCATCCTGCAGCAAGAGTGATATTTTTTACAATGTATAGGGAATATCTGAAGTCATAAATCAGGAATTTGAGAAACTGAAGATATCATGCAGTAGCCTAGAATATTACATTAACTTGAATGTTTAACCACATTTCACTTTGATCTTTGGCCCCCTTGAGTTATCTTTCTTATTAAACAGAACAATCCTGGCATCCTCTTCCTGTTGCTCATCTTCTTAAGGAAAACCTGCCCTAGGCCACTCTAATCATGTTTATTGCCTTGTAGTTAAGAACTCTTTGAATCTCACTGACAAGTGGTTAAAAAAGACAAAGATAATTTTTGGATTGCCAGTGCATTGTCTTAATATTTAGCGTCAAATTGGTCACCTGATTGGCTTTTTCTATTGGAATATGATACTGTTATTATAGGCATTTGAGAGCCAAGCAAGTCTAAATCAACGATCATTTTTATATGTTTTTTAAAAAGTATGAAACGGACTTTATAAAGAATATTTGTTTGTAGATTGGACATGCTCTATAGTAATAGGTTTTAAAAACAGAGAAGTTACATTGATTAAATCTGTTATATTTGTAACAGATAAAAAATAATGTTTAAATTGCCTACAAAACACTAAGTTAAGACAACAATGCAATACTTTTTGATGTTTCCTTTTAATAGTGGATTTTTTTCATGAACAGGTTATTCTGGACATTGTAATTCTCTTATATACATGTTAATACAGTATTTTTGAACATATTACACTTGGAAATTTTTTATGAAAAAAAAATCATGCTTCTCCAAGAAGTTAAATATTTGAAAAACTAAATAAACTCACCACAAAATTTCAGAGTTTGCTGTTAGGCTGTAAACTAAAAAGTTGATGACCATTACAATGCCAGCATGCAGACACACACAAAAATATTATAAATGATGTAACAATTTCAAGTAGTCATCCCTAAGCATGCATATTGCTATAAAAGCAGCCAGGACAATTTTAACTGCATGGGGTACAGAACACTAAGAAAAGTGCCAATCATAATGTCGTCAAGACATCTTTCTAACTGGTGACTGATGCCATTTATTTTTCCCATTTGTGTTTCAGTCTTCTACTGAACCAAGGAGATTTTTGTGACCTTCTCAAAACTAGTTTCTTTCATAAATCTTATTTCAAAGTCCCACTGTATTACTTTATTTCCTTTCTTTTTTTCTGGCAAGTGAACCAAATCCATGGAACTCCTAATGGAACTATCTGGAGGGTTTTATGAATCATGATAACTTTAGTTTAAGTAGAAACTCTAACTTCAAAACAAAAGAAAAAATATGAGAAAATGTGGTTTATTGATAAAATAAAGCTTAGCTCTCCCATAAGTTATAGTGCACATGCAGAAATAAGAAGATTATTTTTATTTTGACAATGTGAGATGGTAACTTTTCACAAGCTCCTTGTATAAGAGCAACTGGGGCCATGGAAACAGTACTAAGAGGGTCTTCAGGAAATAACACCAATTATTTAAAATTTATAATAAATCTAGGTGAAGCATCAGAATGTAAAATGGATTGTACTGAAAACAATATTCGAGTAATTAAAATTGTTGACAGATTAGGTGGATGTGTTTTATATTCTTTTCTTTCTTTCTTTCTTTCTTTTTATTTTTGGTACCAGGGATCGAACTCAGGAGCACTTGACTACTGAGCCACATTCCCAGCCCTATTTTTTTGTATTTTGTTTAGAGACAGTGTCTCACTGAGTTATCTTAGCGCCTCGCTTTTTGCTGAGGTTGGCTTTAAACTCACGATCCTCCTGCCTCAACTTCCTGAGCTATTGGGATTGCAGTCATGGTCATCTCACCAGGCTGTTCTATATTCTTGATAAAGTTAGCATATAAGGATCTCCATCAATACCGCATAGCATATATTTTGGGCTTTTAATTCAAGAAGTCAAAGAGGTTTCCTATTTGTTTGTATTTCTCATACATATTATCCTAAAAATCAATAAAATACAAGGTATTTGAACCATGAAAAAGTAATATTTTCATGTTAAGTTTAATTTTGCATTTTATATTTTCTGAACCTTGACAAATTCTGTCCTTGCCATAAAATTAATATTTCCTCTGACCTTAAAACACCCTCTGCTAGCTTCCTACTCAATCTAAATTCAATTAAGATACTGATTTAATTTGTAATAGTTATTGTAGAAACAAAAATATACCAGAGAGAATTAATTATTACCATATGATGACATTACGACATGTATTTTGGGTAAGTTATACCTAGTTTTAATTTAAAAGGCTTATTTTATTCTCTATTATATATCTGTTCAGATCTTTCACAGCTCAGTTAAGATAACCTATCTCATGAAGTTCATCCTAGGTATACTTTGATGATTCGACCATAACTAACCTCATCACTCCATGATATTTCCCAGAATATATTTATATGCTCCACATAAACTATACTTTACCTAATTTAAAAATTATTTTAGAATCTACATATATCTATGTTTGAAATGTATATATATTTTCTAAATAAGTTAAAATTTGTTAAATTATGTTCAAAAACTTTATTGAGCAATTATATTGAAAACAAATATTGAAGATAAAATGAAATGAAACTAGGTCCAACTTGTTTGGAGTTATTCCAATGCCTCATCAACAAGAAAAGATCTATAATTTTCATAATTTAAATTTGAGTTCTTTCAAATAACACTCTTCGTCCTTCTTTCAGTGATAAAAGCTATTGCGAGAACTGTTACTGGAAGGACAGCATACTAATATTTACTGCACATGTCAAGCATTAAATCATTTCAAAATTATGGAGATCAGAATAACCAATGATGGACCAAGGGCTAATTTATAACACTGTACATAAGCACATATCACCCTCCATTAAGCCATCAATTACAGGGAGGTTTTTGGCATATTTTGGAAGATTAATTATAATTACGGAAGGTAAAATACTTCCCAATGTAATATATTATAAAGGATAGATAAGTACAGTAAATGTTGGTGATACACTTCATAAAATAGTTTGTCAGTTTTTAAAATGTCTAAGATACTTGTCATTTACTCCAAAAAAACAAATTTAAAGTAATGAAAGTGAACTAAAAGGAGTTTTAATATTAGTGGTTCTTTTCCAATTTATTCAAACTGCCATGCCTATTGAAATTTATAAGAAGTAATGATCTAAATTTCATTTTATGGCCAATTTGTAAATGAAAGGATTTTGATTTAAAAGACTGCTTATGCTTGGACTTTTTAAGTTTACTTTGTAAAATTAAGAATGAATCACAATTTTATACACATCTATAGCTTACCTGGAATATACCAATTGCTCTTAAAATTATATCCATATTATTTAATATGAAAACCTCTTAAAATTCTTTATTAAAAAGATTGGAACTTTAATAATACAGTCTCTACATTTTAAAAGTATATTTTTCTCTCCACCTAAGTAAAGAATAGATTTAATTTAGGACACTCATTTAAAGGGGAGATTAAAAGAGATTGCACCACTGGGCAATTCCTTTTGGATACTATCTCAATTTGCCAGAGAAAGTTTCAGACATTTAGAAAAGAAAAATAGCTTCTGTTAAAGTAGTGTAAAGTAATTGGCTAGAATCTATTCTTTGGTAGATAATAAGTACATTCTCACATAGATAGTAAAGTCTTTAAAGGAAGGATGTCTATGGAAACGTGAATTTAGTTTCATGGAAAAAGGGTAATTTCCAAATTTATGTTAATACATTATAACATCTTACTGAATTGTGTGAGCAGGGTTTTATTTCATGAACCCCACTGGTGGTTATTTTCATCAAACACCAGGCTGGAACAGTCACTTGCATTGACTAGTGGAGAAGATTTTTAAAGTTAAAAATATGATTATACAGAGTCGAACCATGTGCATTAGGTTTATGAATATTGCATGAAAATGTCTATATCCTGATTCAGCCTATAATCTAAAAAGAAAAATTGACTGTTAATAATTATATTAAATTAAGTTTTAAATATGGTGGGAAAATTTGAGAATGACATTATCAAACTTGAGGCCCAGTCTAAATCATAGAAGGTCCTGTGATGATGATAACATTTTAATTTTGATAAATGTGTATGACTTTTCAGGGTGAGGAGAAATATCCAAGCAATGGATGATGAAATAATACTGAAAAGCAATGTTGAAGCCATTAGGTAGGAAAGCCTGGCATCAGGAACTCCCAGTAGCAATCCTACTGGTTTACAAATGTCTAGTTCACATGGACTCCTGCCTAGCTCCATCTCAAGTTCAGCACAGTACCTGAAATGAGAGTGACCCTCTAAGAGCCAAACCCCCATCTATATCCTGTTTTTTCATGCCTGTAATCCTAGCAGCTTGTGAGGCTGAGACAGGAGGATCTCGAGTTCAAAGCAAGCCTCAGAAACTTTTGGAAGCACTAAGCAACTCAGTGAGACCCTGTCTCTAAATAAAATACTAAATAGGGCTGGGGATGTGGCTCAGTGGTTGAGTGCCCCTGAGTTCAATTGTCAGTACCAAAAAAAAAAAAAAAAGCAGCAGCAGCAGCATCAAGCACCCAGGCAAGACTCCTTCCACACTGAAACCTTATACCTACCAATTCCCTTTGATCTTTACTACTATAATTAAAGCAAGGGGCAGAGGAGGCTCTGTCTTTGTTAGACGCCCTACCCTTCTGGTTAGCTTAACTTAGCAGTGTCCCCCCACCCGCTGCTCTTTCAACTATATTTCTGGTCTTTTGTAGTACTACCTTTATAGCTTTTATTTTGCAGCCAGCCCATCCCTCCAAGGAGAACCCTTTCCCTTGCCCACGTGGGATGTGAGCGAGAATACGTAAGAAAGAACAGAGTGGGAGATGCAAGAAAAATAATTGAAGAAAAAGAAGAGTGAAAAAAAAAGTGGTACCATGAATAACAGTCACATTTATTTCTTAAATCAAAATCGGTACACCAGGTCAGAGTCACTCAGGGATGGAAGTAGATCAGATTGCTGGGCCCTGCACCAAGATCTCTAATTTAGTAGGTCTTGAAAAGGTCCCGATATTCTGAATTTCAAGTTTGCAAGTGGTGCTGTATATGCTGTTCTAAAGAGCACATGCTAAGAACTGCAGTGAGGGCTGGAGCTGTATCTCAGTGGTGAAATCCTTGCCTAGCATGTGTGAGGCTCTAGGTTCAGTCTCCAGTACTGCAAAACCAAATGAATATATAGTAAAAAAAAAAAAAAAAAAAAAAAAAAAAAAAAAAACCAAAAACACTAGAGTAGAAGTGCATGATAGATAGGGGAGATATATTTTAAGAAAATGAGATGGTTGAAATAGCAAATATAATTGAATATCCCAGAATAATGAATATAAAGAACTGATAACCTACTCTTCTATTCTGACCTCCAGTTTCCTTCCTTCTTCTCACAAATGAGTTAGAAATTAGTGATTTGTATTAATGACATTGACAGAATTAAAAGAAGTTTAAGACTATATGTATAGCTAACAAATGAAAGCAGTAAATTTGAATTGCTTTAAAAGATTTATTTGAAATGATAGGCGGAGGCTTTAGGGCCTTTGTTTCTGGTACTTCCAAGATAATGAATAAAATGATATATTGTCCCATGATAAGCCATAGGATGAAAGAATGCTCTCTTTCTATGCTGGTGGTGGTGGTGGAGAAACTCTTGTAAAGAGAGACTAGCATAAGTCTTTCTACAAGCCTCAGGCTCCCTCCTGCAGGTACCAAAGAAGAAATTAGTGAAGGGGCAAGAAGAAGGGGGGGGGGGGGAGAGGCTGAGGAGGAATGTGATGTGAACCCATGGGAGTTCATGGGAAAGAGTCTCATCTGCTAAGGAGTTTCCAATGAAATTTTATGGAACCATAATTGGACTTCTCTCTGGTATTTTTTTATTATGCAGCCAATAAAAATGGGCTTCTCATGGAAGCAGTGAAAAAGTTAAGCTGTGCATGCTGATTTTGGCACATGTCCAAGAAGACTTGTGGCTGATTTACATTGATTTGGTAATTCAATAATTTCCCTCTTACTCTTCTTATTTTCATGTAGTTACTTAAACCCAATTTTGTAAACTTGTTTACAGTGATTAAAAAAATTCAATCATGGCTATTTTAAACACATTATATAAAATTCAGATTTCTAGTATCTTTGGGAAAAAAACAATATTTGCAATAAATGGGAATCTCAGAGAAAGCTCTAATTCATTTAAAAAATATTTTTCTTATATCCTAGCTGAATCTAACCCTATATTATGTCAAAGTACTGGCTTTTATCTGTCACTTATTTATGTGAACACACATATCATGTAAATTTCCCCCCTCCAATTGCCTTGTAAATATTACAGACCAATTATTTTTTGTTTTTTGTTTTCATTTCATCTTATCTTTTAGCACATTATGCTTATTCAATCTTTTTTTGTGTGTGTGGTTTGCTTCCCATATCAAGTAAAGAATGTGCTCATCTAAGCTCACTGAACCTTGTAATTATTCCCCTAACACTGTAGTGTTCAAAACCAGATGTGTTTTCGTCGTTATTGGTTTGTAATGAACATTTATTGCTTTTGCCTTAACTTTATCTATTCCCATTTTTTAGTGACAGAAATCGCTTTGGGGAGAACTCTCTTCCCCTAATATCACAGCATAACAGAGACACACAAACTCCAATCCCTGGGGAATTGATTTGAGCTGATCAAATGCACTTTCAACAGGAGTTCTTTGGAAATACTGGAAGGATAGAGTCTCTCTTTTCATGAACTTTGAGCTGGGTTGATATGAGTCTTAGTTGCTAGGGGGAAATTCTGTGAAGAAAGTCTACATGAAAAGGAAACTCAACAGAAAGAAAAGTTGAGTCAAAAGAGACTATTAAATGATGAAGTCCCTTGAGTCTTTAAGCTCAAGACTATAGGAAATCATATATTCCCTGTTTCCAATTAAACCAGTTTGAGTTGAAACTGTAATGTTAATTTAAACCATTGTTAGGAGACTGGGGTGGGGGTGACAGATTCTGGAGACATATGGCTAGAGTCATGCTGACATTTGAAAATTTTCAGAATGGTAAACATGCAATGAAATTCATTAACAATGCATTCTACACACTCACAGGCTATTGTAACTCAGAGTCTGGGCCCTGGATAAACGTAGCACCTTCTCCCCTAAACCTGGGAACTTGTTAGAAATCCCAAATATCTCATCTTCCTCTTATACTCAACCAGAATCTTCAGCAAATTCTACATGTATTTTCATGCAGGTTACTATCCTTTAAGAATCTGTCCTATAGGTCGTTGTGAGATTTTGTCTTCGTAATTCTGCTTTCACCCTGGCTATTCCCTCTATACTAAGAGAAAAAAAAAAGTAAAAATAAAACTATCTCCAGATTCCTACATAGCTAAGTCCATATTCTCTTATAAGTGTTTCTCAATTTTTACCTTTTCAATGAAAGCTAAGTTCTCTACCTCCTTACATGAGAATGTAAATTATTTCAGGAAAAGAATTTTGGTATATTATATTTTATGACATATCCCAAATATCTGATGGTACTGATAAATGCTCTTCCCTTGAACAACTTTAATCAGATCCCAATGCATGCTTTTTGGAGTTGGCTTTGACCTTGGGTTTCTGTATCCCTCCTTATCTAGTCCAGTTTTAGTAGAAACCATGCTAGGTTATTTTGGGGGGAATCTTCTCACCCTTTGATTCAAATTTCCTCCTGTAGCTGTTCTAATTCCTCATTTTTTTTCTTCATTCCCCATGTGATCTCATTATTCTGACCTGCCTTCAGCAAGAATTCTGTTAGGTTAGATTTGCAGAATTCCTCATACCCTTGATATTTTTTGGTAATAATTTTCCATAAAAGGATTCCCTCACTTCCACTCTAACTTACTTCTTAACTATAAATTGCCACTTGATCTTGTATTCAAAATTGAGAGCATTTTTTATATTGCTATTGTCTTGACACTTACTGTATGAGTTCTAAATAAAATTTTCCTTACCATTTTAACAAATGTGAGAATAATGTTTTGTCTAACAGAACTCAGTGCTTAATAAATATCTATTTTACCAATTGATCACAATCTAATACTTATACTAGAAAGAGCAACAAGTTAGGTACCTACCCACATCTCAGACATCATCTTATATTACTCTCTCCCTATTCCATTAAAATTCAGATATTCTCTTCTTCTATAGTATTTGAATACACCAAGTTAGTCCTGCTCAGGGCTTTTGTAATTGCTTTCCCTAATTCTGGATATTTTTATCCACATCATTATATTTTATGCTCTTGTGCATCATTCAACTCACAGATCAAATTTAACAGCTTCATTTATATATTTTTATACATCAGTGTACATTTTGTGTGTCTTAAATTATTGTAGCTATTATTTTTAATACGTTTGTCTTTTAACCTTCATATTAAAGATATAAGTAATTTATACTGTATTTTTACAGCATTAGAGCTTTCTAAACTTGACTGTGGGCTTATTTTTATCAGTGAGTTTTATACTTTCATCTATTTTTATGTCACTAATTAGCATCCTTTTCTTTCATCTTGAAGAATTCCCTTTAGTATTTCTTGTAAGACAAGCCTGGTGGTGATGAACTCCCTAAACTTCTGTTTGTCTTGGAAAGTCTTTATCTTTTCTTCCTTTTTGAAGGTCAGCTTTATACAGTATTCTTGTTTAATAGTTGTTTTTTTCCCCCCTTCGGCATTTTTAGTAGATCATACCATTCTCCCTTGGCCTCTAAGGTCCCTGCTGCTATCCTGATTGGAATTCCCTTATGTTATTTGCTTCTTTTTCTTGCTGTTTTGAGAATCCACTTTTTGTCCTTGATTCTTGAACAGTTTGATTACAGAATGTCTTGATGTAATATTGTTTGGATCAAATCTGGTTGGACGCTTTTATTTTTCCTATACCTAGATATTTATATCTTTTTTTCCAAATTCCAAAGCTTTCTACTCTGTCTTCTCCTTCACAAACTACTATACCTCAACCATTTGCTCTTTTGATGCTGTGTCCTAAATCCTGTAAACTTTCTTCATTAGTTTTCATTATTTCATACTTATTTTCTCTACTGTGTATTTTCAAATATCCTCTTTTATTTGACATTTTTTTCCAGTTTCATCAATTCTTCAGTGATGCTTGTATTGCATATTTTAAACTCCAAAATTTCTGTCTTGTTTTTTTTTATTTTATTTTATTTTTACTTTTTGGTACCTGGGATTGAACCCAGGGGCACTTAATCACTGAGACACATTCCTAGCTCTTTTTATTAAAATGCATATCTCAGCCTCCTGAGCATGGCATTACAGGTATATGCCACTGTGACTGACTCTGTTATTATTGTTTTTAATGCTACCTTTCTGTTAAATTTCTAGTTTGGATTATTAATTGGTTTTCCAGTTTCACTGAATTGTATTTTATGTATTTTTTGGAGTTTTTGAGCTTTCTTAAAACAATTATTTTGAATTCCTTGGCAGGAATTCATATACCTCCATTTTGGGGGATCAACTACCAGGAGATTATGCCTGTTACTGAGCATTTATCCAAAGGAAATTAAGTCAAATGTGGGATGACAGATTGTCAACTTCTTCTGGGCCAGTACTTATTACACTTATTATGCTCACCTACCAGGTCTATAAATACCTGGATTGTTCACCTACCAGCTTGGGAAAAACACACAGTTAATTTTAAGATATGTCTGATAGATGAATATTTATGTAAACACAGAATGGAAAATTCCAAAATTACTAGAAAATTGGCTACTCTTGAGAATTCACATTATTGTAGTCCTGAAACAATCTTAGAAAAGTAGCTCATATCTGATTTTAAAAGGCTTTGAAGGCAAAAGTTAGGAGTTCAGGCTTACAATTCTTATTTGCCATTTCATATAGATATAATTATCAGTGGTCACCTATTATGTTCAGAGGGAATCTCAGGCCATATTAAGGATCTGTGGAGTAATTCTCTAATTCATAGCTGTCTTTTCTCTGCATGGAAATTGTTAATTATCATTATAGTTGCTACTTGTTATTTATATTTAAGCCTTGCTCTACAAAGTTAGAAGGAATTACAGATTTCTCACAATTTCAAACATTTTGTGTTCATTATCTCATTTTATATTCATAGAAACTTTCAGAGTTGTTATATTGTCTGTATTTCAGGCAAAAATGCTGAATAAAAGGTTAATTAGTTGGTTCGTGAACATGGAATTAAATATTGAAGTAAGTTGTTTTGTAATAAATATTTGCTAATTTCCAGCCATTTGAAAATACAGCATATTGCATAATTTGATATATGCATTTTAAAATAATATCATTTTTCCTTAATTAAAAGTCATATACTAAAAAATCTACCATTATTTTATTAGCAATTTGTAGTAATTCATTATCTTAATAAAACTTACACCCCTGGCTCACATCATTTGTAATACACATTCATATTTCAAAAAAAAAAGTAAATAAAGAAAGAATCTGATAATAAAACAAACTTACCAAAAAGTTACAATTAGAAAAAGAAACAGAAATTTTGAAGTTTAAAAATGATAATTTTCAAAGTCAAATGTAACTAATAAACTTTCATTTCAATCATTGTGATCTAAATTGTGTGTCCATATTGCTCCAGTTGGATTTTCTAGGGAAACAGACATGAAATTTGTTTTACAGGTTCAAAGTTTCCAATGGATTGTAACACCTAGGAAAGAAAACCGGGATTAAGCAGGAGTTGACATTATACAAACCTGAGAAAAGTCTCTGTCTGCTCTTTGGAGGAGCTTCAGAGTACAAATTCATTTTTAGATGAATCTTGCCTTGAGTAGAACTGGGTAGACCTTGGGGACACTAACATAGTCACTGACTAGGGGATACCTTGGGAATAGTGTGACTTGCTCTAAAGATAAGGCCAGTCTTTAAAAATATAACATCTGCTTGTTAGCCACACTCCTGGAAATCTGAAGGAGGATTTTTGAAGATCTGAACATTATATCTCCATATGCTACACATATTTATCACAGAATCAACAGTTTAAGCACATATAAATCATTGCCTTGCAGTATTTTTTTTATTGGTTGTTCAAAACATTACAAAGCTCTTGACATATCATATTTCATACATTAGATTCAAGTAGGTTATGAACTCCCATTTTTACCCCAAATACAGATTGCAGAATCACATCGGTTACACATCCACATTTTTACATAATGCCATATTAGTAACTGTTGTATTCTGCTACCTTTCCTATCCTCTACTATCCCTCTTCCCCTCCCCTCCCATCTTCTCTCTCTACCCCATCTACTGTAATTCATTTCTCTCCTTGTTTTTTTTCCCATTCCCCTCACAACCTCTTATATGTAATTTTGTATAACAATGAGGGTCTCCTTCCATTTCCATGCAATTTCCCTTCTCTCTCCCTTTCCCTCCCACCTCATGTCTCTGTTTAATGTTAATCTTTTCCTCCTGCTCCTCCTCCCTGCTCTGTTTTTAGTTGCTCTCATTATATCACAGAAGACATTTGGCATTTGTTTTTTAGGGATTGGCTAGCTTCACTTAGCATAATCTGCTCTAATCCCATCCATTTCCCTGCAAATTCCATGATTTTGTCATTTTTTAGTGCTGTGTAATACACCATTGTGTATAAATGCCACATTTTTTTTTTATCCATTCATCTATTGAAGGGCATCTGGGTTGGTTCCACAGTCTAGCTATTGTGAATTGTGCTGCTATGAACATCGATGTGGCAGTATCCCTGTAGTATGCTCTTTTAAGTTCTTCAGGGAATAGTCCAAGAAGGGCAATAGCTGGGTCAAATGGTGGTTCCATTCCCAGCTTTCCCAGGAATCTCCATACTGCTTTCCAAATTGGCCACACCAATTTGCAGTCCCACCAGCAATGTAGAAGAGTAACCTTTTCCCCACATCCTCGACAGCACTTGTTGTTGTTTGACTTCATAATGGCTGCCAATCTTACTGGAGTGAGATGGTATCTTAGGGTGGTTTTGATTTGCATTTCTCTGACTGCTAGAGATGGTGAGCATTTTTTCATGTACTTGTTGATTGATTGTATGTCCTCCTCTGAGAAGTGTCTGTTCAGGTCCTTGGCCCATTTGTTGATTGGGTTATTAGTTATCTTATTGTTTAATTTTTTGAGTTCTTTGTATACTCTGGATATTAGGGCTCTATGTGAAGTGTGAGGAGTAAATATTTGTTCCCATGATGTAGGCTCCCTATTTACCTCTCTTATTGTTTCTCTTGCTGAGAAAAAACTTTTTAGTTTGAGTAAGTCCCATTTGTTGATTTTTGTTATTAACTCTTGTGCTATGGGTGTCCTATTAAGGAATTTGGAGCCCGACCCCACAATATGTAGATCGAGCCAACTTTTTCTTCTATCAGATGCAGAGTCTCTGATTTGATATCAAGCTCCTTGATCCATTTTGAGTTAACTCTTGTGCATGGTGAGAGAGAAGATCCTGGAACAACGTATTTCAAACACTGAAAGACAATGGATGCCAACCAAGAGTTTTGTATCCAGCAAAATTAAGCTTCAGGTATGACAACAAAATAAAAATCTTTCATGATAAACAAAAGTTAAAAGAATTTGCAGTCAGAAAACCAGCATTGCAAAGCATCTTGAGCAAAACACTACACGAGGAAGAAATGAAAAACAATAATCAAAACCAACAGTGGGAAGTGCCTCAGTAAAGACAGAGGGCGGGGGAAAAGCTAATCATGGAGAAACAAACTAAATTAAAAAAAAAAAGAGATAAATAATCAAACATGGCCTTGCAGTATTTTTTGTAAGATATTTAGATAAAATTGTCCAAAGAGTTCATCACAATATGCACTTACTTATTTGTAGATTAAATAAGATAGACTTTCTGCCAAGGGTTCTCTGCAAACTTAGATTTAAAATGGATAGGTACATATGCAAATATTACTAAAAACTAATTACTTAAAATTTAAATCTCATATTTGGTCTGATAAATTAAGTTATATTCAATAAGATATAAACTTTCATAAAAATTGGAGACAAACTACCAAACATTAATGTATTTTAAGAAATCATTATTGATTGTGAGATGCAACATTAAAAAAAATGATCATTAAGCCATGAAATATTGTATTTTATCACATTTATTATAAAATGCAATAATTTCAGAGATGTAAAAATTAATATATATGCATATATATATATCTTTATATATATATCAAATGTGACAAATTATATATATATGTATATATATATATATATATATATATATACAGAGAGAGAGAGAGACAGAGAGAGACAGAGAGAGAGAGACAGAGAGAGACAGAGAGACAGAGAGACAGATGATAGATGGATCTGTTATATTACCATTGGTGGCTTTGTCTGAGGAAGAAGCCAGTAATCATACATCCTCTCACCATGAAGAAACAGTGATATGTTGGACAGTCTTGCTTACATATCATCCAGAAATACAGATTCTTAGCCCCAGCTTCTAATATACTTTTTCTGGCCTTTTTAAAATTTTCCTCCTTCCCATTTCGTAATGTCTTGGTCACTAAATATTCTTCCTCAAATATTACTCATAATAAGCTAACATCGCAGTAGTCTTATAAAAAGTACTTTATTTTCTCTGTCATGAGTGAGGTTGTATTTCATGTATATCATTTAGATAACCTGACTGACAGATAATCTCTCATTTTGTTAATCTTCACATGTGACTTGCAGAGAGAAATAGGAGTCTTCTTCCTTAGTCAAGAAGATAAACAACTTCTCAACTCACATTAATTTCTTAAACTCAACCAGAGTGTCCAATTTGAAGGGACTGAGATTCAGATTTTTCAGTATGTTAAGAAAGGGATGAAACATTAGAAGAAGTATTTCTAGAAATCTCTACCATAACCAGTAACATCATTATAATTTATTTACATCTGATTATAATTATTGACTAATGTCTTTCAGAGGTTTTATGTCCCAAAAGATATGACATGATTCCACACAGCTGGCTTTCTTTTGAAACTTAATTCACCAACTTGAAACACAACACTGAAATTTGCTCTCACATTGTTATTCTATTGATCAGGACTTTCTGTTCTTGGTACATTTCCAACTGTTTCAGCGATATCTTATTTAAAATTTCCTAATTAACACAGACAAGAAAAATCATACATAAAATATGTTTATTAATAGAAGTCCATGCTTTTCAATTCTTATTAATTTGTTAAAGTAAAATATACTATATATTTTCTAGAAATAGTTACAATAACTTTTCTCTACCTTATTTTTTCTTTATTTTGGCATACTCATAATTTGTAATACTATAATTATTGATATTCCTCCCACATGAAATGTAATATTTCCCAATGAGGTCCTCATGAAGACTGAACATAGTATATAATCATAGTCTCAATTCAAAACCCTTAATTTAAGCCTGTTTATGTCTATCCAATCCCAATTTCCTAACTATACTGTCACATTTGGTGTTGAATGGATATTAAGTGTGACACTTACATAAATCAAATTGTCCAATAGAAAGTATACTCGACTGTGATCCTGTTGTGATATTTTACAGGACCAATTCCCTGATGTATTAATTCACAACTAATTAAAAACTGCTTTTAACTCAGTGGGACTAATGCATTCATGCCTTTATCACTAATTGTGTGACCTATAAATATTAAGTGTGGTAAAAATAAATATTTTCTAGTATTGTTACTGATGTTTTCTACTGCAGTTACTAATTTTCAATCTATAAGTTAGCACCTGTAGCTCTCTTAAAGGACAAGTGAGCAGGCCAACTGGCAATATGTTAATGTGGCCTTTCTGGCATACCATCCCCTCAAGCTATGGGCTGAATTCCATTTTCCTGCATTATCTTTTGTGGCCTGGTTGACTGGCTTTAATAAAATGTGAACAATAAATTATAGACAGACAGGTACGTCTCTCTTAACTGTAGAACTAGTAAAACTTTAATAATTCCTTCAGTAAAAATACAATCAAGTTTTATTCAACAAAATAAAGTTTTAATCAAGTTTTATTTGGCAAGCAAATCATTTCAGTTTGAAAATAAAGTGAAATTGAAAGTATTCACTTCCTCAGATGAAAGCACCAATGACTAAAATTCTAACCATGAAAAAAAGGAAAAGAAAGTAATGATTAAGAAGCATAAATATGAAAGCTCTTAAAGCCACATGCATTATTTTCACCTATTGGAGAACTGAAATGTGGTGAATACCAAGGCCAGAGAGATCATGTTTCAAATACCAGACTAGGGTCAAGTAGGGTAAACTTCCTATGCATCTTATATCAAGAATTGGAATTTATGCTTATATTTACCATGTTTTAGAAATAAGCTGGAGGATCTTCAAGGGAAAGAAAATACATGTACTGAATACTTGCATATGCAATAAATTTAGACAAAAGTTGGCATAAATTGTTTGACACAAAAAGGAATTATATAGAGAAAGACACCTTACAAATCCAACACCCATGAGAAGAGTCAAATACTGAGTGCTTCTTATTTGAGTTTTTGTAATAATTACCCAGATTTTTTGATGTTCAGTAGAAATACTGCTACCAACAAATTGGTTTATATGCTCATAAAACTACAAATTTTTGTCTAACTTGCAGGTTGAATTCTTAGAAATATCAATTAACTTAATTCATAAATTTTAAGAGTATTAATTGAATATTTCTGTTCAAGGTAAAATTAACATGGCAATGAGTTATTAGGAGATTGAACAATTTAATTATGAAAATATAAGATTCAGAAATTATTTTTGATGACCAAAAAATTATCACTTATTTTCTCTAGCAATTCATTTTTTCTAAAGAAGTATTACTACAACATGGGCATACACTTATATACTTTTAATTGACTTTACAAGAAATAGGCAAGGGCAAGACTTGTTCTTATAGTTAATATGAACATTTATGAAGTGTCTCTCTAAGTTTCTATCACTTACTTTTTTGCGGGGGCGGTCCTTTTTAAGTACACATGACAGCAGAATCCATTGTGATATAATTATACAAGCATGTAATATATCTTATTCTATTTAGGACCCCATTCTTATGGATGTGTGTGATGTGGGATTCACAATGCTGTTTTTTTATATATGTACATGGGAAATGAAATGAAATGTCAGATTCATTCCACTGTCTTTCCTTTTCCTATACCCCTTTTTTTTTTTCTTCCATTCCCCATTGTTTATTCTAATCATGTTTTTAGTAGGATTTTCTACTGAACTGATATTATAACCTAACTCATTTTAAAAGTGTTTTATTGAGCCTGGAATTTAATTTGAATACTTTAGAAATATTTTTATTATAACACATAAATAAAATACCTTGAGCAATTATTCAGAAAATAATTTATTGAAAAACCCTCATTCTTCAGTACAAATTAACTAAAATATTTCCTTGTTCAGAAAAGATAATATAAGGACCTTATTTAATCTGTGCTAGAAAACATCATAATGTACTGTTTAATAATACAGTGCTTTAAATTTGGCTAGAATTTTTTAAATAGAGTAGAATTCAATTACTTACTGCATGATTTGGGGCATATGACTTAAAAGATCTGAGTTTCTGTTTTCTTATCTTTTAAATGCAATTATTAAAAGGATTTTTATGAGAATCAAATTATGTAATTCATTTGAAGTGCACAATGCATTATGTAAAACATAAGAAGCAGTTGATAAGGGCTGGGGATGTGGCTCAAGCGGTAGCATGCTCGCCTGGCATGCGTGCGGCCCGGGTTCGATCCTCAGCACCACATACCAACAAAGATGTTGTGTCCGCCGAGAACTAAAAAATAAATATTAAAAATTCTCTCTCTCTCTCTCTCTCTCTCTCTCTCTCTCTCTCTCTCTCTCTCACTCTCTCTTTAAAAAAAAAAGAAGCAGTTGATAAGCAATAACTATGCTCCTGTAGCTCGAAATTATTTATACTATCAATTATTGTCTTATAGTATCAATTTAATTTTCAACCTATTTAAAGGGGCACAATACCAAATTCATGTTAGAACCGATTTCTGCAAATTAGTAAAGATGACAATAGTACTTCTACTAAACTTTTAAATTTCATAGGCCCAATGACTTGAATAAAATAGAATTCCTTACTTATTCATTGTTTTGTTTTTCCAACAGCATGCTTAATAAGATAAAGTACTAGGTGACTCCTTGAGATAGGACTTGGGAGGACCATATTCATTTCTTCATATACAATGTAAGAGAAAATAGTGCTTCTCATCTACGTAATTGTCATTGGTTCACACTATTTCCTATATTCCATATTTTTATTACATAAGAAAAATGGATTAAAAAGCAATGCAAAAAATCCTTACAACAATCCCCAGAGGCCAGTTACTTGCTGTTATGTATTGCTAAAATTCAGATTTCACTTTGTAAGAGTGTTGTGCTTCCTCTTAAATCCCTGGAATTCACTGGAAATTTTTCAATTTCGTTCCAAATAGTTACCTGAGATCCTTTTTATAGGTGACAACCTGAAAACGAGTCCATCTCTACAGCATTTAGCAGGGCTACAAAACTGATGTCTTTCTGGCCACTGAAGTAACTGGCCCTAGAGACAAAAGAGGATTGTGATTGGACTGTATAAAGTAGTTCATCTCATAGCATTTAACTTCATGACAGAACAGCAATAATTATGATGGTCAGATTTTTCCTTCACTGTCTAGTGAGAACAGATTCATCAACTCTCATATTCTGAGTCTGAAATCCCTTGATATCTTCCTGAAATAAAAGGACAAGAATGGGGGCATTTTAGTAAATGGGAAAGAGAATCTTTACTTGGTTATCATTCTGTAAGATTTTACAATGCATTTCATGGTGTAAATGACAGCATGATAAATGACAAATAGCTGGTTCATTTATAAATATCTTGGCTCCTAATTCCAGCTGTTGGTGAAGAATTTTAGTTTTGTAGCTAAATACAATGTAGCTTTAACTTATCATTAAGAAGATGAAAAGTATATCTTTCAATGAACATAATATGAAATATTAAATATTTGAAAGACTATTAACAATAAAATATATACTGCCATCCATTATAGAAATTTGAAATGCACAAACATAAAAAGTACTGATAACATATTCTACATGGCATAATATTACTTGTCAAATATTAAAAAATAGAAATTTCTGGGGAAAGAACTCTCTAAGGTAAGTATTCTTTTGACAATACTTTCTTAATGATCATTAGTTTTGAAATTTAATAATTACCCATGGCATAAGAATCAAAACAGAAAAAAAAAATCTCATTGTTTAAAGAGATGAAGTAGAATAATAAAATTTGAAATTTGTTTTATTGATGTGATAATTCCATTGTTTTATTAAACTAAAATGGTAGACTTTGTCACAGATGATCTATAGAAGACTAAAAAATGATCTCATTGGTTTTTATTTTTTATTTTTAAAATTATTTCAGATAAATTTTAATTTTAGAATAGCTGTAGATTTACAGAACAGTACAGGTAGTTACCATGTATACCACACCCAATACCATATGTTGTATCCATCTTATATCAGTATGATATACTTATCATAACTAATATATGTAATATACAAAATAGTAATAATATATTACTGTGAATTAAAGTTAACATTTTACTTAGATTTCCTCAGTTTTTAATTTGTTCTTTTTGAAATCTTGTTTTTTAATCTGACATTTGTTTTCTTTCCCAGGATCCCATTACCACATTACCTTTGGTCTTTGGGTCCCTTCATCTCCTCTAGACTGGGGCAGTTTCTCAGACTTTGTTTTTGATGACCTTGACAGTTAAGGGAGTACTGGATAAGTACTTTGAAGCATATCACCCAAACTCTTTATTATTTTAAGAAAATATTATAGTCCTTTCTTACTCATTGGCTTTTCCTTTCTCAATTTCTATTATGTGTAATCAATCATGGTCAACTATAGTCATAAAATATCAAATGTAAAATTTCAGAAATAACTTATAAGTTTTAAATTGTGCACATACCTTAGAAGTATGATGAAATATTGTATCATCCAGCTCCATTCCACCCGGTATGTAAATCATACCTTTGTCCAGTGTTTTAATCAGTAATAAGAGTCACTTACCAACTGCCTTGGTTATCAGATCAACTGTCACAGTCATAGTACGCTCTTATGTTCAAGTAATCTTTATTTTACCTTATAATGTGAGAATAATGACGCAAAGGAGCACCAGGGCATTAAACATGGAACACTAATTCTGGAACTGTTTGGCAACACTGCAGCACATATAAGACAAAGCTTAGTATGAATATGGCTCAGGCATCCACTGGCAGTTCTTGAATTACATCCATCCATGGCTAAGAGGAGACTACTGTATACTGTTAACCTCACTTACAAATACTGGAGGATTTGACTCTCATGCTAATTTTGACAAATGTTGGTATTTTATCTTGTCTTAGATTTTCAGTAGTGTTACCTTTGTAAAAATCAAAATGTAAATCATACAAATCGGCAGAGAGCCAGATAAAAGCCATCATGGACTAATTTACACAACAGTGCTTCAAAAGATGATAAAATAGGTGTAATCTAGAAATGAAACAAACTAAAATTAGTCTAGATGGACATTAAATAAATGGGATCCTTGGGAAATTGCAACCCTCCCAGGATCACAACTGCAATTAGTTAATACAGAAATCAATAGACCCAAATAAATCTTAGAGGAAACTGATGTCACATTGCATGCTGGTGGCATGGAAGCACATACATTGTGATCTCAGGAACCTAAACTTGGAAATAGTCTTTTCCAACTATTCATATGAAACCAAACATCCTATGCATTTAAAAATAATTTTTAACTTCCTCTTTAGGTTTCCCCTCTTCCAGACCAACTCTGAGAAGCAAATGTTGCAAGAAAAGAGCCAGTACTGATATTGACTGCCAGAGTGTTAACTGCAGAGCCAATTTCCCCCACTAAGACCTCTCTATGACCCAGTTAACATATCCATATGGTTGAGGGAAATTTGTCTTGCTAAATTCAAAAATACACATCCATCAATTAGTGGTATGTTAAATATTAAATTTACAAAAATTCTACAGATATATGGAAGGTGAAAATTTTCAATTTGGCTTCCTAAAAGCATGCCCTGAAAATAAAATGTTAACATGACTTAGGTAAGTCATAAGTATAATTAAATATTGGATGTGAGAAAATGATTATATGAATAGCATTATAAAAGTAAAATCAGGAACAGTTATGCTTTGAAGGTATTAAAACATACTGATTATTTCTATAGTGGCATAATTAGATAATATCAGATTTATTATCAAGATTGATTATCGATATCAAGACCTCAGCATCATAAGAAAGCTATTTCCACAAACTTACGAACTAGATGTGGATATATTACCAGGAATAAAATGGCACAAAAGTGGTTGTTGCTAATAAGGTAGACAAGGAATAGCTTCACAGAAACAGTAACATTGAGAAGGGGGGTGATGTTCTCTAGATTGTAAACAGGAGAACAGGCTTTTAAAATAAAGACACAAAATACACAAGGAGTCTAGAAAACTTTCAATGTGCCTGGAATTAGTAGATAAATAAGATGCGAGAACTGTCAAGATAGACTCTGTAGGAATCAGAAGTTAAAGTTCTTAAATGTCAAAACCAGGGATACCGTTGTTGTTGTTCTTAATTTATTGGCAATGAGCTTTTGGGAATTTTGAATGTTTGAAGCAATATGATTGTTGTTTTAGAAGGAAAATCTTAGATAAGCTGAAGCCTAGACATAAAGCAGTAAGGATGAGGCATAGCTAACCTGTGAAATAGAAGTGGAGATGCTGGAAAGTGGATATGAAGTAAAAGAGAGCAAATTCTGGAACATTCTTCTAATAAATTGCTGATGATAGGCGTGCTCATGAGGTTTTATGAAAACTGAAGATGATATGCTTGTTTGTTGGACACAACTGAAGATGTACATTTCTTAATAACTACAAGGATAATATATTCAGTAACTCATGTTAAACTACAATTACAACATACATATCTGGTAATCAAGGACAAGTTCTGGGCAGAAGAAATTAAATAATTTTATTGACTTAGTTGTATCATTTGAATAGATAAACACTGAAAAGTCTGTAGAAACTAAAATCAAACCAATTAAATGCAAGAATTTTTTTCTTGTATAATAGGAAATCAGTAAGTAAAGATGTAACAGATTGGTAACTCAGGGTTCCAACTGGATTTTGCGGTGATTCTCTCAGCTCTGATTTCCATGAAGAAGTTATGTTTTATTCAGCCAGCTCCCCTCTTTGTCACATACAGTCACTGGTGACACCTGGGGAACTGTGCTTCCTTATCCATGTCCAAGATGGAAAGGGGAGCAATTTCATCCCCAAACACGGAACTAAAAAGTTCTGTGTTAAGTTAATCAGGTTACATCTACCCATGTTTACTCCTGTAACCCATTTTTTTGATGACCTAACAAAAGATAACCAGGTTGAAGATACTCAATTTGACATGCTACTACATTTTAAGAGATAAAAGGAATGCTGAATACCCATAGAATGTTGAACATCCTAGTCTAGTTTTATTTTTGTTTTCAGTATCTTCCAGTCAAGTCTTCATTCGTTTCATTTTCATATATAAATTTTAGATTGACCTTGTCAATTTCTTTAAGATACCTGTAATTGTGATTAAGTTCATACTAATCAATTAGTCACATTTATGGAAATTCAAATTTTCACACGTCTTCATTGCAGGAACATCAACATGTTTCCTTTCAAACAGATTATATTCCCTAATTGTTTGTTGCTGGTAAACAGATATAAAAATTATTTGTATAGTCTATTAAATGTAAAGACATTGTTAAATTCACATTCTATGTACTCATCTCTTTCAATAACCAGGGTATCAGGGGTATTTATCTTTTCTTTTTTATGTCTGAGACTGGTTTATCTTTATTGACTTATTTATTTGAATATATATTTAATACAATGTTCATGAGAAGGATTGCTCTGTTCTCCTTTGCAGAAAAAAATCTTTTAATATTTAACATTAGCCATGAATCTTACAGTGTTTTCTTTTATGAATATTTCTTATCAAATTAAAGAAGTTCTTTAATTTGAAAGAATTTTTATCAAAAATGTATGCTCAGTAAGGTATTTTTATGCATTTGCAAGATGAACAACCAACTTTTCCCCCATTTTTAGTGAAATTACATTGTTTTATATTTTATTATACTTTAACATTCAAAACTTGATTATAAAATTGCATACTTTTTCATATTAATAATTTATTTTGTTTTTACATTTTAACTTTTTTTCATAAAGTAAATTGGTCTGAATTTTTTCCCTTTATTTTAATTTTCTGCTCATATTTTGATATAATTTTAATGTTTTTATAGAAGAAATTGAAGAGATTTTCAATTTTCTATTCCCTCAAGAATTTTATTTTAAATCAATGCTACTTCTTAATTAGCCCATTAAAACTTAATTCAATCTGTGACTGTTCAATCCCTGGTTTCTTAGGCCTGATGTATTTGCTTATGCAATGTATTCTTTGAGTACTACCACCTGAAAGATTGGATGTTACTATAACTTTTCCCTTTTTGTAAGCCTTAAACTCCAATTTTTTATCAGTGAAAATGAGTTTCTCCCTATTTTTCACTTTTTTTTTTTTTTTTTTTTGGTACCAGGGATTGAACCCAGGAGTGTTTAACCAATGAGCCCATGAGTGCTTACCCACGGAGAGACATCTCCCACACTTTCAATATTTTTATTTTGACATAATCTCCACACTTTTAATATTTTTATTTTGACAGAATCTCAATAAGTTGCTTAGGGTCTTGCTAGAACACTGGATCCTCCTGTCTCAGCCTCCAAAATCACTGGGATTACAGGCATGCTTCACTGTGCCTAGTTCTCTCTCACATTTTGGAGTTTGTCCTGTGCCTTATAAATTGATGGGTATTTCTGAGGGAAGCAGCATCAATATCAAGCTGGCCTATGCACTTCATTTCTGAATGACATTGGTCCTCAGAGCCTCAATTGCTTTGTGACTCAACTCTTTACTGCCTTCAGACTATGGTTTCCTCCCTCTCATTTGATCTATCTTTCTAGGTGTTAATTTTGGAAGAGATGACTTGATACAAGCTAAGAAGTCCTAGATGTCTTCGTTTCTTGAGAATTTACTTTAGGTTTTCATTTTGCCACTCTACTGAATTGACATGTTTTACAGGCCACTAAGACTAACTTTTATTTGCCACCTGAGCAGCAATACATGATATAGTTTATCACTTCTGCTTCATCGAACATACTTTTCACATTACTTCTGTCACATTAATTGCTCTGTTTTCCTTCAAATCCTGAGGCCACTTCTCAGTCTCATTTTTGGTTGTACCTTATGGCCTGGGCTTCTAAGTATATGAGCCTGGAATCACCCCTCAAAATGCTTCTCTCCATACTCATATATAACAGTTTCAATTACTATCTCTATCTAATAAGTCCCATGTTTATATTATGAGTTTCCTCCCTTTCTTTTGATATTCATATCCACCAGCCTACTTGGTCTCTCTCCTGATAGGCGTCTTAGTCTTAACAGGCCCCAAATATAAATTTCAATTTCCCTATTTCTCCCACCTATTTTTATTTCAATAGTCTCCACCTCAGGCCCCAACTCATGAATTTAAGTTTCTTGATTTTTCAAATTATTTCATGCCCCACATCTAAATCATGAACTTCTTGAACATCGATCCACTCCATTCCTTCTGGCTACCCTCTGTTTTTCAAAGCCACAAGGGCCTCAGGCTGGTTTCAATAGCTACTTTCTTTGCATCAATTCCTCTTTCTCCTGTTATCAACATGTCTTGTCTCTTTCTTTATGTCTGTGATCAATTGTATCTTGTATGAATGAAGCTGCCTGCCATGATCTTGTAGAAATTAGCAGTTCTCAATCCATGACTCAACCCATTCCATTCTCCTGCTCTTTTTTTTTTTACCTCCACAGTGCTAATTACCATCTTATATTTGTGAATTTATTTACTTTTTTGTTGACTAACTCCAACCAGAGAACATGTGAACTCCATGATCCCATGGAATGCATCACTTTTGTTGTAACAATGGAAATAATACACAAATGAAGGTAATGGGGAGAATCAAATACAATTAAGAGGGAGAAAAGCATAAGATTTCAAAGCCACTATTGAGTAAGACACTACTGGAACTCCATAAACTATTTAAAAATACTATTGGTAAGAGAATTGGCCTGAATCAACAATGATTCTGACACAGCAATATTGCTTCCTTTGCTGCTTTTCTATAGTGGCTCCTAGTTTATTGTAAGCCTCATTATGAGCTGACAGTAATAGATAAGTCTGGGAAGGGAAAAGATAACCTGAAAGAGACAAATCCCATTCAGAGAGAAGACAGGCAGTCATTTCACCCTTTTCTCCTCTGATTCTTCTTTCAGTTGACAATTTCTTCAGAAGCCAGTTTATTACATTGGTATAAACATTGAGGTCAATCTTATGTTTGACTCATACAAAGACATCTTATAGATATTAACTAAAATATTTTTTAAAAGCTAATGTTACATACAATGCTGCCACTGGTTAATTTTAATCTTTCTGAAGAACTACTGATTTTTTTCCCATTAATGCATAATAAAGGCTCAATGTCTATACAAACAAAATGAAATAGTTTATGTTACTTTGGAACAATATTTACTAATGAAACATTTTTTAAGAGAGAGAGAGAGAGAGAGAGAGAGAGAGAGAGAGAGAGAGAGAATATTTTAATATTTATTTTTTTAGTTTTCGGCAGACACAACATCTTTGTTTGTATGTGGTGCTGAGGATTGAACACATGCCAGGAGAGCACACTACTGCTTGAGCCACATCCCCAGCCCAAATGAAACATTTTTGACAAAGAAGATTCTTCTTTAATGTGGGATTCAAAGATGAGTACAGAAAATTTCTCTATTCTGTGAGATGCATAGTTAAAGTACAAATAGCACTTGGTGCTTTTTGGTTATGCACAGCATTATTTAATACAGACTTAAGGGTAGGATATAAAATATATAAAGTGATATGTAAAATGAGAGAAAATCTAATTTATGTGAGCAGGAAAAGGAAATCATGCTATGCAGTCACTGCTGGTGGTATTGTAATTGTCTAAGAAGATCCCTGCTACTTTCACAAGAAATGAGCAGACAGCCTATTAAAAATTGAGTGTGGAACCCCTCCAAGATGAAACAGTCTAATTCAGTCTCTTGTGGCCTCTACCAAAGAGGAACCAGGTGATTACACAGGAAACCAGAAAGGAAAACAAGAGAACTATGGAAAATTAAAATCTTTAGAAACAACATCAAAAAACAATTACCTGTTCTTGCTTTAAAAAATAATAAAAATAATATGATAAAATATCCTTTTGTAGATATTGAAATGTTTTCTCAAACTGTGTCAATTTCTTTCAATCTCTAATAGTTATTTACAAGTTATAGTATTTATGTACTGCAAAGGATCAAAGTGCAACAAGGTTTGACAGAGATATACCTTTGGGGATTTATAAAAGGAAAGTGAAAAGTTAGAGTTAATGAGGTTCAGGACACACAACCCCAAAATATGGCACCTTGGCATTTAGGAAAACCAGAAACAGGAAGATCTCCCAGACCGTCTCTTGCCATTCTTCTCCTTTAAAGCAGCCATAAAAGACTTCTGTTTTTCTTTAGAGTAAGAATTTTTCCTTTCTGTCAAATAAGTTATAAGACCCTCCTTCTAGATGGATCCTTTCTATGACCGGAAGTAAGGAATGAAGATACAGCTGGGCCCATTGGCACACACCTGTAATCCCAGCCACTTGGGAGGCTGAGGTAGGAGGATTTCGAGTTCAAGCCAGCCTCAGAAAAAAAATGAGATGATAAGCAACTGAGACCCTGTCTTTAAATGAAATACAAAATAGAGCTGGGGATGTGCCTCAGTTGCCAAGTGCTGCTGAGTTCAATCCCTGGTACCTTGCCCCACCCCACCCCCAAAAAATGAAAATACAGAGAAACAAAGAAAATTTGGAGCAACGGGGCCTCCTAAGTTCCCTAGTTTACTTCCATCATCAGTTTGAAGCCACATAAAACTTACCTAAAAAGAATGCATATGTCTTGTCAATCTTTACCTTTTAATAAGGGTCTTAGGTATGAATATAGCAAGAGGAAAGGTAGGAAATCTTTTTTTGCTCTACAGTGTATATGAAGAAACAATAGGATTTTATTAAATTAGTAGAATCACTGTATACTTAGCAAATACCAGGTTCTTGGAGAAAGTCCCTCATGTACAGAAATTCTTTGAGTTATGCATTTTCATCACATTCTACATATGACCACATTGATGCTCAATGATGGTAAGTGATGTGTCAAATGTCTTCCACATCAGGTAATGAAAGTCAAATTCAAACTACATATTCTGAACTCATGTGTTCTTTTTCCAGTATGTATTTTTAAAATGGACATATTATACCAAGAGTAGAGTTCCATCCATTTAGCCTTTTTAAATGAAAGAACATATATATAAGAATTAATAAACCAGGAATGAAGTGTATCACTGAGTAAATTTTGAAAATTATACTGGAACTAAGACAAAATGTTTCATAAATGAAAAAAAAAGTTACAATTTTCAGGGTATGCCTTATAGTAATAATTCTTAGATTTAATTAGACATATAGCATTTTTCTTAAATTTTGCCTACTGTCCAAAACCCCATGTACTCTTTTGTCAAAACATTTAATTATTAATCTTTGCAAATCAAGTAAGAAATGATGTAAACAAATGTCCAGGACATATGGAGAGTCAAATAACAACAACAAAAAAATCTTTCCTTTTTCACCATTGTTCCCATATCAATACTAGTGGTCAGAAAACTATGTGAGTTAGCCACTTACTAAAGTTTTTTTGTTGTTTTTAAAATATTTTTATTTTATTTCTAAGTATAAATGCTGTTACCTTACTTTATTAATATGTAGTTCTAATCCCTCCCTATAAAAGGAAGTAGTATAAAGTTCCAATATGATTGTGTTAAGATAAATCCTTTAACATCTTATAAACTTTTTTAGTTTCTTTCATTAACAATGAAGTGAAAGAATCTAAACATATTATAGTGATTGCTAAACCCTCTGATATATTAAAACATGGTAACCCACTATAAGAAATCATAAGAAGAAATGTTGAATATCTGTTCATAAGATCCCTTACAAAGATTTCACTGGGAAATCTTCAGCATGCAGAATGTAATTAACAAGTTGAGAACTGGCCTCAAAAGTCAGAAAAGAAAGATTTTTTTTTTCTTTAGGTCCTTTAGTCTCCACTCTTCTGAAACATTGGCAAAAGTTTTAAAGTTTTGAGTTTTAGCTCTTAAAACTCTAAACCCTAATTTGTTTTAATAAATTTTACCATTCCTTGGCCTAAGAAGCATTTTTTTAATAGCACTGGATAATACAAACCACTTTACAGAGTTCTAGGACCTGGCAGCTCAGCATCTTGGCGTCAGTGTGGCTTGATTAAATACTATATTACATTAAAGACAATGAGTAAACAGGGAGGAACTAGAACCAGAGAGTAGGATACTCTGGTTAGCTGGCTCTACCACTTTTATATAAAAATTATTTCTTAAAATAGCAAAATAGCAGAGGCTTCCAAATTGTAGCTGTGTTTTTCATTTCACTTATACAGATAATAAACAAAGACAAATTAGTTGGCATATAATTTGAGAATCTTGAGCTGTTTGCAAGGAAGTCATGGTCTGTTTTGGGGGATACACTCATGTTTCTGATATTAAGAAAAATGAAAATGAAATGAGTGTCAAAGTTGTACGTGAGTTAATGGTAGCATTTAACCTTAAATGCTTGTTTTTCAAATTTTTTCTTAAGACATTTCATTGTTTATTTTATAAATTAGATGTGATATAGCATATCAGAAATATTAACATTTTCTAAATGCAAACAAAATAATTCTCTATAGTGAAGAATACATTAATGAAATTTGAGAATGAAGACAAGAAAAAAGGTAAGAGTAATTCTGTTAAATTATCAGTTTAAGATAAATGGAAGGGTGGCTTAAAATAGTGGGGTGACAGGATTTCAACTGTACTCAATAAATTGGATGCAGAGAAAAATTAGGGGATTAAAAAGACCTTATTGATTACCCAGCTTCTGACCTGAGTAATTGAGTAGATGATAGCATGATTATTCTACATTTAGAATTCGAGAAGATTGGTAGTTGATTTGTTTTTCATTTGCATTTGATATATACATGTAGGTTATCCAAGTGCAGTTGTGTATCTGGGTCTGAAGCTCAAGGAGAGAGATCTGAGCCTGGAATATTTAAATTTAGTTGTCAT
The DNA here is from genome assembly GCF_964194105.1 of Spermophilus citellus. Taxonomy (NCBI): domain Eukaryota; kingdom Metazoa; phylum Chordata; class Mammalia; order Rodentia; family Sciuridae; genus Spermophilus; species Spermophilus citellus. The sequence goes on along the minus strand of NC_138184.1, from coordinate 179,886,897 downwards.
ATGAATGATAACTGAATGTAGAGATAGGCAGATTGAGGTAATAACCATATAATACACATCAACTATAACACTGACTGAGAAACAGGTATCAAGGAAAAGGAATCCAGGATGAAAAGGTTAAAAATAAAGTCATAAAAATGAAAAATGGTCTTTCAAAATAGAGTTGTATTCAACAGATGGAATATAGCAGCAAAAGTAAAAAACAAAAAACAAAAAAACCCTAAAAATCATTAATCTACTATCACAACAAAGACATATTGATGAATTTAAAAACAACATTGTTTGTGATGTGCTTAAGAAGAACAGTTCTGGGTGAAATCTGAGGTAGGGCTGTTAGGTAAACACAGAAAAAAAAATCTGAGGAAACCTCATTAGAGGAATGCAGTCATGAAGACAGAAAGAAGGTGGTAGCTGATTAATAATGTAAAATCCAGTTGCAGCAGCCATGAGAGTGTAACTTGCCCACCTCCTACTACCTATGCCTTAACTGACAAAGGATCTAGCTGCTCAGTTTCCAGAGTAGGCAAATCCATAGAGAAAGATCAGTGATTGCCAGAGGATGGAGGATGGAGGTTGGAGTTGGGGGGATCAGAATTAGAACTGACTCCTAGTAGGTATGCAGATATGGGGGTTCCCTTTGGGAAAGATGGAAATATTCCAAAATTAGTGGTGAAGATTATATAATATAGTGAATATGCTACAATCACTTAATATATACTTCAAAATGACGAATTTTGTTATGCAGATTGTATCAATAAAAACAAATCCATGACTGCTGTGTCTTGCTGAATCTTAAAAAATAAAAAAGAAAAGAGAAAGAAAGTTGCAGGGTTTGCACCAGGACCATGCCTTACCAATAGCTGAGTGGGGCAGGAAAACTAAGATAATTTCTGGAAAACAGAGAAAGATATTGTCTTCAGGATTGCCCAGTGACTTTGTCAAACATTTCATCTTTTAAGTAACTTTTTGAGGTATGTCAAAACCTCTGAACTTTTTGTATACAATTGATGATGTTGGACATATTCCTGTGAAACTCTTGCTACAGTCAAGATTAAAGTCATCTCAATCACCTCTCAAACTTCTTGGTTTCTCCCTCACTTTTAATCTTAGAAATACTTCCTATGAGATCTATCACTTTAACAAAATTTTAAATGAGCCAACACAGTATTGTTGACATCTGGGACTATGATATATGTCAGGTCTCCAGAGGTAAGTAATTCATCTTGCATAACTGCAACTTTATATCAGTTTGAACAATTCCTCCAAAGGAGGAAAAGGAAGATTTGAAGAATTTAAGAGATTTCAAGACTATCAAAAGCTAATTATAAGAGTATTGTCTTAATAAAAACAGCTGTTTTGTTTAGTGTGAGCACTCTTCAGTTGAATTCTGGGCAGGATCATGGCAACCTCTGAGGAACTGGACTCTAAACTCAGCAGAATCTCTGGTCAATATGAAGGAAGAAATGTTGGATGGATTCTTCAGGGTTTAAAGAGCTTGCAGAATGATGGAAGCACCTAGGGCAAAGAGCAAAAGCATGAATTTGATTCTTACCATCTCTGACCATTACTGACTTTAGATCAGTATCTGACAGGAAGAACAACTGGTATAGAAAAGTGTGGAAACATACTTCTGAATATTTTATTTTTGTAGCTGAAAGAAAGATAAGCAGTCAAGAAATCACATTTGAATGTGGAAAAATGTCACCATCACTTCTATACTCTGGGCTATATGGTTATGGAAGAACCTGCATTTGATGTGGCAGCAGAAGAAACAGCGTCTTCAAAGGAACCTTAGTTTTCACTTAAATCACAGAGGTAGCGAGACTGTTTAGGAAAAGAAGTGAAGAGACAGGGGATCTCTGTTTCATGTACTGAGAATTTCAGAACACAACATTGAAAGTTTGAGAGAACTTGTACAGTTTCCTCCTCTACAACAATATCATACAAGAGGAAATGAGGAAAAGTTTATTTTGGCTCCTGGTTTCAGAATTCTCAGTCTATATAGATGGCGCTGCATATCTCCTGGCCACCAGTGAGACAGAACATCATGGCAGAAGGGGATAGAAGAAGAAAGCAGCTCAGGACATGGCAACATGAAGCAGAGAGAGCTCTGCTCCCCAGGGACAAAATATAAACCCTAAAGGCATGCCCTTCAGTGACCTATCTCCCCCAGTCACACCCTGCTTACACCCTGCCCAGTTAATCCCTATCAATGTATTAATCCACTGATTAGTTTATTACTCTCATAACTTAATCATTTCACCTCTGAATATTCTTGCCTTATTTCACACATGAGATTTTTGGGGACACCTAATATCTAAACCATAACACACACTGTGAACAATGTTGCGGAAAACATTCTGGGGAAGATGAGTAATTAGAGGGAATTCTTATTGGGCAAATGGTATGAAGCTCATACATTCTTAAGTTTCCATTAATTTTCTAAGGAATTAATTTTAACCATCCTTTGGTGAACATGTTTGTAGGAATCAGGACCTTTAACCAGTGCTCTCAGCAGTTGAATGCCTGCTATCTGGTTAACATCCTGATCCTCGGTTTCTTCATGGGTTAACAGTGGGTGAAGTAGTCAGGTACCTGGTATAAAGATCTGAGAGATGTAGGGACAATGTCCTGGTAGATTTTAGGTAGGATGAGGAAAGGTTGGAGCAGTTCTAATTATGAAGAGACTCATGCTTAAGTTAAAGCAGAAATCTCAGAGGTTGGAAGCCTTACAAATGTAGGGCTATATCTTTATTTTATTAAACATTTTTAACCATAGGCACTAATGTTAATAAAATTTAATAAATAATTCAAAGTATGTAAAAGGAGGCTTTTTCTAACCAGTATAAATCCGGGTAAAACAGAAAAATATTCTTTTATTTTAAAATACATCATCTAAAAATAATTTTACAAATAAGTGCTATTTTTTAAGGAAATTTAGACTTTCTTGTTCAGGCTATGGATCCTGGAAAATCAAAGCTTTTGTTGAAAACTCTGTTGCTATCAGATTGTGATGAATCAGCTGTTTACTATTACTAGCCTTAAAAATGTTCCAAGTTTAGAAAGATCAGTACATTAAAAACTCCAGACTTAGCCATTTTAAAGCAAATATTTTATTTTGAACTTTGTGCTAGAGGCTGTCAGGATGCAGCATGCATTATGGAAGCATGAGAATCAGCAGGCTGCTGATTCCAGGTCTAACATTAAGAAAATGGTGAAAAAAATAGATCATAAAAATGAAGTATAATCTCATACCTTAAGTGAGCTTTTAAATTACCACCTCTGAAATAATATCTCTTGGTGAGAAAAGATAGTGACTATGCATTTGGGATGAGGGGGAAATTCAAATAAATAATTAATATCCAGCACTATGTTAACACAAATAATAAATTTAAAATGCACATGAATTTTAGAAAAGCAAAGTTTGAGAAGGCATAACATAAAGGAAATATATCCATTGTCAACTTCAAAAAATGTAAGATAAAGAACAATTTCTTATTAACTTTTTTCTTTTATTTCATCCACATTTTTTTGTTCACCTACACTTAATCTCAGCAGTCCTGCAATGGAGCAGGAACCTTGGGAACACTTGAAGGGATTCAGCAATTTTACTTATTTACTGAACAGATATTTTGAAGTTCTAACATTTTCTGATTTTATAGTTATGGACGACATAGTTTTGTGTCATTTTATTTTTTGTTATTGTTCCCAATGTATATATTTAGTGTAAAATCATGAAGCCATTTTTCTTGAATTTTGTGGAAGCTCCTTGTTCCAATTTATTTGATTGTTTGTTAGTTTTAGAATACAGGAAACCTTTTGTTTTGTTTTGTTTTTCTCCTATGTTGAACATTTATCTAGACTCTTACTTAGTTTTCCAAGTGGGTAAACTAGTTTTCTATTGTTTATTTTAATTGTATTATATATAATTAGAAAACATGGCCAACATGATCTCTGCCTTTACCAATTTACTTATAACTTGATACAAAATCACATTCTTGAATTTAGAAAGAGTTGACAATTTCTTGAAGTATCTTTATGTACAGAGATAAATGCCCTAAATTTTGCTTTAAATATCAATTCATTAAATTCCTATGCCTAAAAGAGTTATGAAATCTATTTTTCTTAAAGATGTAACATCTCATTCCCTCAATCATGTCACCTTAAATTTTAAACTAAAATTATAATTGAGATACACAAATAAATATGCTATCTAATATACTGTTAAAATTTACTTTTAAACATATCAACATAACTATTTAAAGTATTAAATATTTGCATGTGATGATTCTTGAAAATATGTATCCTAGAATTTTTGTAATACTTAATTTCATATATTCTAATTTTAAATATATCTTTGCTATCTGACAATATTACAGATAATTTGACACATCTGAAAGTTAAGTAAAAGACTAGCTTTCTAACCCATATAAATTCATAGCATTTTGATTTTCAACAAACTGATTTTTAATCTGGTTATGGGATTTAATCATTAATGGAAAGGTAATTCAAACCTTTCAAAGTAAGTAAGGTGATTCAAAGTAAGCTTATCCTGATGTTCAAATCTTGAACATCAGGATAAGCTTACTTTCATAGATGAACTTTTATTAATGAATCAATAGCATTTTATTTTTGAGTTGATTTCCTTTTTTGAAAGTTTTTAACTGTCTTAATTATGTATATCCCTGAAAACAAGATACAGTTTAAAAACTTTTCACATACCACACAATCCATTGCCCTTTAATTTTTATATATTGACCAAAACCATAATCATAATTAAAAACATATAATTGTCATTATTTTCCTACTATAGTTCATAGGTCTTCCATAGTACTACCTTTCCAGGATATGAGAAATCAGTTGCTGAGTCTTTTTAGAAAAATCTGACCAATTAATCACCCTGATACTTACTGCTGAATCTTCTGTCAGGCTGTTTAGATGACACTGAGCTTGTTACTCCTCTCTACTCATGGCATAAGGCCTTTACTTCCTAAAATATATTGGCTTACTACATTCCCCCGTTTTTTTCTTTCCAGATTGTTCACAAGTTACCTGTTGATAAGACATGTTTCAGAGGATTGGAAAATGGATGTCTTATGCTAAGCACTTCCAAATACTCAGCAAAACAGGCATCTGTTGTATTTTTAAATGCAGATGTCACAATGAACTTGTACTTTAGGAGAAAGATATCAGAACAGTGTGTGAGCATTGTGATTTTGCCTTTTTTTTTTTTTTTTTTTTTTTTACTGAATCCAGCAAGGTATAATAAGAAATAAGCTGTTTGCAAGCAGAAAAAAGAAAGAAAGGGAACAGAGATTTCAAATATCTAAAAAAACTTCAGGATAGGAAAAAAAAACAACTGGTTCTAAACTTAAAATAGTAGAAGGAAAGTTAGGAAAATATTTGAACATTAAAATAGTGACAAAAACAGAGATACATGGAGGCAAGAATCAAATAAATAGCATAGCATGGTTCTTCAATCTCTGAATACAATAAAAATGACTCAAATAATGCTAATATGAAGGATGAAATGATAAGAAATCCTAAATCCTTTCATCTATAAATATGGTTCAGGAGAAAAAAAAAGAAAAGAAACATTAGAAAAAGGAAGAAAATATGTAGGTATGGTAGTTCATCCAAACCCAGTGGATTCAAGACACATAATAAATTTTGAAAAATAAAAACTTGGTTGGGAGAAAGCAAAAAATAAAATGGAAATATTAACAAATCTGAGGACTATATCTTTAAAGGAAGCATGGAGTGGATTATAGGGACATGTAACTGAATAGAATAAAATAGTAAGTCACTAAGCTTTTCAGAAAGTAATAACCGCCACCCCCGCACCCTACAAAAACAAACAAACAAAAAAAAAAAAAAAAACAGAGCATGAAACTGCAAAACTTAAGAACTTCTGGCTCTTAACTGACCTCAGGCAGAAAACAAAGTGAATAAACTTTGCCGTTCCCAAGATGATCAGTGATCACTCTAACTCTCTGACTGTGGATGGTAACACTAATGGAAATGAAGAAAACAGAGGATCCCAGAGGACTTGAAGGATAATAGAAGGACCAATCCTAAGGAATTTTTAAAAACTGGGATCTAATAAAGGAAATTTGGGAATTCCAATATAGAGGAGAAGGCAATGTCTGCTTAGAACAGTTTTATTTTCCTAAAAGCAAAACACAAGTGATTATATATGTTTACTGAACATCACCTTTCAAATTTGAGCATTTCATAGATATTCTTCCCATCTTGTTCATATGATGTGCAATGAAACCATAAACTCACGCTTCAATTCATAGATCTCAGATAAATATGTTTCATCTGAGTATGATTTCCATGTACAACCCCATTATGAAATCTTCTGTACATAACCCAGTGCCACTTGGCATTGAGTTCAGTGCTGGGATTAGAGATAATTCCATGTCAGTATTTGACAAGTAGACTTCTGGTTTATAACTCCAGAACAACTCAGAGCCTTCCAATAAAGATACCATAATCCCTTAATCTACAGAAATGAGTACAGTAGCCACAAGCAACATATAACTATTGAGCACTTGAAATGGGGAGAAAGGAAATGAATTTTTCTGTTTTTAATTTTAACCTGATTAAAATCTAATCGGGGGACTGGGGTTGTGGCTCAGTGGTAGAACATTTGCCTAGCACACGTGAAGCACTAGGTTTGATCCTTTGCACCACATAAAAATAAATAAACAAAACAAAGGTATTGTGTTCATCTATCCTAATTTAAAAAAAATCCAATCAGTATAAAATATGTTTTCCATGAAATATATTGTATTTCTTATAGTAATACTTTAAACATTAGTCCTTATTTCATGTAGGGTAATATGGCTTTATTTTAATATGTGTTGGCCTTTTGCATAGTTTCTGGCATTACACATAGCTATAACAATGAATCTAGTAGATAACAAAAGATTAATTCAGTATAATTGATTTTTCTTCCATACATTGATGCTAAAGAATAATGTGTTTATTTGATTTTAAGCAAACAGCACAAGTTACAGTATATATCTTAATTTGTAATGAAATTAAGACTCATTATATTGATTATAATATAACTAAATTATTTTTATTGAAAAATATGGGCAAGTTTTTATATGTAAAATAAATCCATACTGCTAATGTAAAATCTAGTAGAGATGCAAAATTGGGTGATTGCAATCAGAACAGTGAAATAAAAATAGATGTCTTGCAAATTTTACTATGACTAGCAATTGCAATTCCCTGCAGCTGGAGCAGAGAAAAAGAAAAAAAAAAGCTATTTATTAAATTCAAAGTTAAAAAATTAAAGGCAGAACAAAGTTGACAGACATTTTTCAGCAAATATATAATGAATTTTGTAAGTTTTCTCCTAGTGGTCAAAAAGAATGGTTGAAATTAATTTCTGATATTAGGAATAAGTTTCCACAAAAAGGGCTGGGGATGTGGCTCAAGCGGTAGCCCGCTCACCTGACATGTGTGCAGCCCGGGTTTGATCCTCAGCACCACATACAAACAAATATGTTGTGACCGCCAAAAACTAAAAAATAAAAGATTAAAATTTCTCTTTCTCTCTCTCTCTCTCTCTCTCTCTCTCTCTCTCTTAAAAAAAAAAAAGTTTCCACAAAAAATAGTAAATGATTTTAATAATATTTGAGCCTAAATGTGGCTGCATCTGAATTCTAAAAGAAAATAATTTTAAATAGAAATAATATAATATTATGTATTATTATAACATTAAAATTTCATCTCTTCCCTCACACTAGTCACATTTCAAGTGCTCAATAGCTACTCGTTGCTTGTGGCTATTGTACTAAATGCTGTGAAATACGGGATTATGGTATCTTGATTGGGAGGCTCTGAGTCCTGGAGTAATAAACTAGAGATAAAATCATTTTAAATGGAGTATTTTAAATAAATACTTCAGTTAAAAATTTGTGTTAGAAAATTATGAAGAAAAGGCTTTTGTATTTTTCAAGCAATTATAAAAATCACAGAAACCAAAATATCTTCAATTAATTTAAGAAGCAACTTTCTATAAAACAGAGACTCTTCTGACAATTTTTTTAAAAGTCAATTGATTTGATTACTAATGGTAGTATATATACTCATAATTATTATAAGTCAGAATTGGAAGTAGCTCATCTCATTTTTGCCTACATATTACCCTACAGGACTCACTTACCTGAGTAATGCAGTAAGCTCTACGACCATTGAAACACTGAGACATTGAAAAGAAGCTTAATGAACATATAGCAATCACAATTATACTACCTTTTCTTAGTTATGGTCTATTTTGTATACTTTCTGTAAAGGGCCTTTTAATGTCTCCAAATACATTTATAGATTTTTCAACTATCCCTTCTAATTCTCTTAATTGTTTTTATTTTTACATTATAGTTATACATAACAGTGGGGATCAATTTGACATAATCATACTTGAATGAATCAATTTTTTTTTCCATTTCAGTCCCCAGCACTTTCTTTTTCCATGTACACCTCCATTCTCCTATTCCTCTTCCTCTATTCTACTTGTTTTCTATTTATTTATTTTCAATTGGTGCTTTAAAGATACACATAAGAGTTATATAATCAGATATGTACATAGCAGAATTTTAACAATTTAATTCAGCAATTCTCCCTTTTCCCAACTCTCCTTACATCCTCTTGATCCCTTTATTCTACTCCCCTGACCTCCCCTATATTTTTACGAAATCTTCCCCCCACCCCGTTATAGTTTGGATGTGAGGTGTCTTCCCAAAGCTCATGTGTGAGACAATACAAAAACATTTAGAGGACAAATGATTGGATTATGACAGCCTTAACTCTATCCATGGATTAATCCCCTAATGGGGATAAACTGAGTGGTAATTGAAGACAAGTAGGATGCGGCTAGAGGAGATGGGCCATTAGGGTGTACCTTTGGGGTACATATTTGTATCTGGTAAGTGGAGTCTTCTCTCTGCTTCCCAGTCATCATGTGAGCTGTTTTGCTCTGCCATACTCTTCCACCATGATATTGTGCCTCACTGGAGCTCAGAGGAATGGAGTTGGCTATCTATAGACTGAGACCTCTAAAACCATAAGCCCCCAAATAAACTCTTCCTCCTCTACAATTGTTCTGATCAGGTCTTTCAGGCACAGCCATGAAAAGGTTGACTAAAGCACTTTTATTCGCCCCCCCCCCTTACTTTTCTCTAGCATCTACATATGAGAGAAAACATTTGACCCTTGACTTTCTGAGTCTGACTTAGTTCACTTAACATGATGTTCTCATGTTCCATCCATTTATCAGCAAATGCCATAATTTTTGTTCCTCTTTATGGCTGGTTAAAACTACATTGTGTGTGTGTGTGTGTGTGTGTGTGTGTGTGTGTATATATATATATATATATATATATATATATATATCACATTTTCACCATCCCTTCATCTGCTGACAGGCATTTGGGCTGATTTCATAACTTTGCTTTGTGAATTTCACTGTTATAAACATGATGTGTCTGAATCACTACAGTGTGCTGATTTTTAGTTCTTTTTATAAATACTGGGGAGTGGGATAGCTAGGTTGTATGATGGCTGTATTCCCAGTCTTTTAAGGAATCTCCATACTTCTTTTCAGTGTGGATGTACTAATTTGCATGTCCACCAACAATGTATGAGTGAACATTTTCAACATACCCTTGCCAGCATTTATTATTATGTGTATTCTTCGTGACTGGCATTCTAACTGAAGTGAAATGAAAACTCAAGTTAGTTTTGTTTTGTATTTCCCAGATTTGCCAGTGATGTTTAACACTTTTTCCTAATTGATTAGTCATGTGTATTTCTGTTTTTCAGAAATGTCTCTTTGAATTTTTTCCAATTTATTTATTAGATTGTTTGCTCTTTTTTTATTATTGTTTGTTTAGGTTTTTTTTTTTTTTTTTTTTTTTGCATCAAGTATTTTCAGTTCTTTGTATATTCTGGCTACCAGCCACTGTCTGAGAATTAGATGGCAACGATCTTCCCCCATTCTTTAGGCACTCTCTTCTTAACATTTGTAATCCTTTCTTGGCTGTGCAGAAGATAATTTGACACCAACCTACTTACTGGTTCTTTATTTATTTTTTCAGATTCAGGGGTCTTGCTAAGAAAGTTGGTGCCTGTGCCAAAATGTTGGAGTGTTGATAGTACATTTTCTTCTAGCAATTACAAACTTTCTGGTCTAATTTTTGTTTTTTAATATACTTTGAGTTGCCTTCATGAAGGATGAAACATAGGGATGTAGATTCATTCTTCTACACATGGCTATCCAGTTTCTGTAGCACCATTTGTTTAAAAAACCTAACTTTTCTTGAATGTATGTTTTTGGCATTTGTCAAGAATCCATGTGGATTTATTTCTGTGTCTTCTATTCCATTGGTCTTCATGGTTGTTTTGATGCAAATACCAAGCTATTTTTGTTGTTGTTGTTTTTACAAACTTTGTAGTGCAATTCGAGATCAGGTACTCTGGTACTTCCAGCAACACACTTCTTGTTCAATGTCATTTTGGCTATTCTGGGTCTGTTAGTCAACCAATAAATATTAGAATGTTTTGTTGTTGTTGTTGTTGTTCTTCTTCTTCTTCTTCTTCTTCTTCTTCTTCAAAAATGTCATTAGAATTTTATTGGAAATTGCATTGAATCTGTAATAAAGTTGGTCGTGTGGCCTGATATTTACAATATAAATTCGGCCTATACAAGAACATGGGAGGTCTTTACTTCTTATAATATCTTCAATTTCTTTATTCAGTGTTAGGTAGTTTCCATTGCAGATACCTTTCACATCTGTGGTTAGATTTATCCCTATTTATTTATTTGCTTATTTATTTGCTTATTTATTCATTTATTTTGGTTATTGCAAAAGGTGTAGTTTTCCTGATTTTTTTCTCAGAATATTCATTATTGGAATATGGGAAAGCTATTGATTTATGTCAATCTTGTATCTTTCTGTGTTAAAGATTTCATTTATCAGCTATAGGGGTCTTCTGGTGAAATATTTTGAATCATCTAAATATAGAATTATATCATCAGCAAACCAAAATAATTTGTCTTCTTCTTTTGCTATTTATATTGCTTTAATTTCCTTCTCTTGCCTGATTTTTCAGGCTAAAGTTTCAAGAGCTATATCAAACAGGAGTGGTGAGAGTGAATATCTTTGTCTTGTTACTGATTTTAGACAAAATCTTTTCAATTTTTCTCAATTCAGTATAATGTTGGATTTGAATTTGTCCTATATAGTCTTTATAATGTTGAGTCAAGTTCCTTCTATCCCTAGTTTCTCCAACATTTTTAACATTAGTGGGTACTGGATTTTGTCAAAGTCCTTTTCTGCATCTATTGAAATTTTCATATGAGTATTGTTTTTAATTGTATTTATGTAGTGAATTACTTTTATTTATTTGTGTATATTGAACCAAACTTGTATCTCTGGAATGAAATCATTGGGGTACTATCTAATTGATGTGTTTTTACATGTGGGTTGCTAAGATTTTATTAACAATTTTTAAAATTCGGTTCATCAGTAATGTTGTTCAGTAGTTTTCTTTCATTCATGTGTCTTTGGTTTTGGTATCAGTGTTACATTGACTACATAAAATGAATTTGGAAGTTGTCCCTTCATTTCTCTGTCTTGTAATAATTTGAGGAAGACAGGTGTTTGTTCTGTAAAGATCTGGTAGAACTTGGCTGGGGGTATCTATAGCTTTTCATTGTTTGAAGACTTTTAATTACTGCCTTAATCTCATTGCTTGATATTAATCTGCTTAGGCTTTTTACATCTTACTGGTTCAATTTGGGCAGGTCATATGTGTCTAGAAATTTGTCAATGTCTTTTAGATTTTTCATTTCATTGGAGTATAAATTTTCAAAATAGGTTCTAATGATCCTTTAGATTTCAGAAATGTCTGTGGTGATATCTCCTTTTCATCTCTAATTTTGTTGATTTGGGTCTTCTTTCTCTTTGTTTCAGTTAGTTTGGATAAGGTTTTATCAATATTTTTTATTGTTTCAAAGAACCAACTCCTTGTTGCATTGATCCTATGTATTTTTAATTCCCAATTTGACTTCAAATCTGATGTTAATTATGTTATGTCTTCTACTGATTTTGAAATTGTCTTCCCTTTCAGAGGCTTTGAGGTATACCATTAGATTATTTATTTGGTATCTTTCTTTTTCTTTTTTTTTTTAATGTAGGTACTCAATGCTGTCATCTTTCATCCTAGAACTGCCTTCATACTGTCTCAAAGATCTGTATCTCTTTTCATTAGTTTCTAAAGAATTTATTGATTTCTTCTCTGGTACATTCTTTATTTAAGAGTATTGTTCAATCTGCACATTTTTATGAGGTTTATATAAATTTTAATTCTATTTATTTCTAATTTCATCCAATCATGGTCTGATAATATGTATCAGATTATATCTTTTCTTTTTTTATTTTCTAAGAATTAAATTTTTGACCTAGAATATAGTGTATTAAAAAAAATATTCCATGAGCTGTTTAGAAAAAAGTGAATTCAGCTAGTTGGGGGTAAAAAATTGTATTGATGCCTGATTAGTTAATTTGATTTATAGTTTTATTTATATTAGAATTATCTTTATTGGCCTTATATATTGCTGACCTATTTATTGTTTAAAGAAGCATGTTAAAAACACCCATAAATACTTTCCAGGCACTGTAAAGTCAACCTCAGCAATAGTGAAGCACTAAGCAACTCAGTGAGAACCATATGATCATCTCCATAGATGCAGAAAAAGCATTCAACAAAGTACATTTATGTTCAAAACACTAGAAAAACTCTTGATAACAGGAGATATCTCAACATTGTAAAAGCTATCTATGCTAAGCCTCAGGCTAACATCATTATAAACGGAGAAAAATTGAAGGCATTCCCTCTAAAATCTGGAACAAGACAGGGATGCCCTCTCTCACCACTTCTATTCAACATAGTTCTCGAAACACTGGCCAGAGCAATTAAACAGACAAAAGAAATTAAAGGCATAAAGATAGGAAAAGAAGAACCTAAATTAGCATTATTTGCAGATGACATGATCCTATACCTAGAAGACCCAAAAGGTTCTACCAAGAAACTTCTAGAGCTAGTAAATAAATTCAGCAAAGTGGCAGGATATAAAATCAACACACATAAATCAAAGGCATTCCTGTATATCAGTGACAAATCCACTGAAATGGAAATGAGGACAACCACCCCATTCACAATATCCTAAAAAAATAAAATAAAATAAAATAAAATACTTGGGAATCAACCTAACAAAAGAGGAGAAAGACCTATACAATGAAAACTACAGAACCCTAAAGAGACAAATAGAAGAAGACCTTAGAAGATGGAAAGATTTACCTTGTTCATGGATAGGCAGAACTAACATCATTAAAATGGTGATATTACCAAAAGTACTCTATAGGTTTAATGCAATGCCAATCAAAATCCCAATGGCATTTCTCGCAGAAATAGAAAAAGCAATCATGAAATTCATCTGGAAAAATAAAAGACCCAGAATAGCAAAAGCAATTCTAAGCAGGAAGAGGGAAACAGGCAGTATAGTGATACCAGATTTTAAACTATACTACAGAGCAATAGTAACAAAAACAGCATGGTACTGGTACCAAACAGGTGGGTATACCAATGGTACAGAATAGAGAACACAGAGACCAATCCAACTACCTTATATTAGACAAAGTTGATAAAAGCATGCAATGGAGAAAGAATAGCATCTTCAACAAATGGTGCTGAGAAAACTGGAAATACATATGCAACAAAATGAAATTGAATCACTGTCTCTCACCATGCACAAAAGTTAACTCAAAATGGATCAAGGAGCTAGGAATCAAACCAGAAACTCTGTGTCTAATAGAAAAAAAAAGTTGGCTCTAAACTCCACCTTATGGTGTTGGTCTCCAAATTCCTTAATAGGACACTTATAGCACAAGAGTTAAAATCAAGAATCAAGAAATTGGACATACTCAAACTAATTTTTTTTCCTCAGTAATCAAAACAATAAGAGAGGTAAATAGGGAGCCTACATCCTGAGAACAAAATTTTACCCCTCACACTTCAGATACAGCCCTAATCTCCAGAGAATACAAAGAACTCAAAAAATTAAACAATAAGAAAACAAATAACCCAATCAACAAATGGGCCAAGGATCTGAACAGACACTTCTCAGAGGAAGATATACAATCAATCAACAAATACATGAAAAAAAGCTCACCATGTCTAGCAATCAGAGAAATGCAAATTAAAACCACTCTAAGATACCATCTCACCCCAGTAAGAATGGCAGCCATTATGAAGTCAAACAACAATAAGTGCTGGTGAGGATGTGGGGAAAAGGGTACACTTGTACATTGCTGGTGTGACTGCAAATTGGTGCAGCCAATATGGAAATCAGTATGGAGATTCCTTGGAAAGCTGGGAATGGAACCATCATTCAACCCAGCTATTCCCCTTCTAGGACTATTCTCAAAAGACCTAAAAAGAGCATACTACAAGGACACATCTACATCAATGTTCATAGTAGCACAATTCACAATAGCTAGACTGTGGAACCAACCTAGATGCCCTTCAATAGATGAATGGATAAAAAAAAATGTGGCACGTATACACAATGGAATATTACTCAGCACTAAAAAAATAACAAAATCATGGCATTTGCAGGGAAATTGATGGTATAGCAGGTTATGCTAAGTGAAGTTAGCCAATCCCTAAAAAACAAATGCCTAATCTCTTCTTTGATATGGGGGGGTGGGACTCAAAGCAAAGCAGGGAGGAAGAGCATGAGAAGAAGATTACCATTAAACAAGGAAGAGAAGTGGGAGGGAATGGGAGAGAGAAGAGAAATTGCACGAAGATGGAAGGAGACCCTCATTGTTATACAAAAATACATATAAGAGGATGTGAGGGGGAAGGGAAAAAAGAGAGAGAAATGAGTTATGGTATATGGGGAAGAGAGAAGTGATGGGAGGGAAGGGGAGGGGAGGGGAGAGGGAGTAGGAAGGGGATAGGAAGGGCAGCAGAATACAATAGACACTAGTATGGCAGTATGTATAAACGTGGCTGTATAACCAATGTGATCCTGCAGTCTGTACACGTGGGAAAAATAAGAATTCATACCTCATTTGAATCAAATGTATGATATATGATATGTCAAGATCAATGTAATGGTTTGATCAACTAATAAATTTCTAATGTTTTCACAAAAAATAATTTAAAAAAAAGAAAAAAAAAAAAGAAAAGTTTCTTAATGTCATAGTATGTATCTCCATGTTCTCAGGCATCCCAGTGACTTTCAAATTTGATCTGGTGACGCTGTCTCAGAGTTCTTGAGTATTCTGATCATGGTCTGTCTTCCTCTTCTTTTTTTTTTCTTTATTTCATGCTGAGTATTCAAATTCACATACCCTGTCTTCAGGGCCTGAAGTTCTGCTTTCCACACAATCTGATCTGTTGGTGATATTTTCAAGTGAAAATTTCTATTTAATACATTAGATCTTTCATTTCTCAACATTATGATTGATTTTTATATGCATCTCTATTTCTTTATTGAGATGGTTTTTCACTTCCTGTATTTGCTCTCTTAATTCTTTCCTTGGATCCTCTTTAAATGCATTGAACATTTTAATACTCAATCTTTAGTAGTTTTTCTCTAGAAATGGAATATAACATTGTATTTTAATTTGCAGGATAAGTAAACAAATAAAAAACAAAAGTTCATATGTATTAAATCATCTTAGATGATGCCCCAAATAAAAAGCAGAATGTAATGTAATCAATAAAAAAAATGTAAGCTACTGTCTTAGGAAAATTGTTTTGCTATCTTGAATTCTCCATCATTTATTTCAAGTATCATTGAAAAACATTGATTTAATCTGGAGAAGAACTGTAATTTATAACCTGCAAGCTGTAGGAAATTAAATATAGACTTTGGCTTTAAAAAAGGCACCAGAGGCTTTGATCATATTAAAAAAGTGTTACAGAAATTAATTTATTCATTACTGAGTTTCCTACTGAGTGCTAATGACACAGAAGTTATAGGGAATAGTAAAACTACAAGTAATGTTACTTCCATCAAAGAAATCACAGTGTAGAAGGAAACAAACACACCTTCTTATAATTATAATTAAATTAAAAGGCAATGATAAAAAAAAATTTCAGGGTTGTGGCTCATGACACAGCACATGTGGGACACTGGGTTCGATCCTCAGCACCACATAAAAATAAACAAAAACAAAATAAAGACATTGTATCCATGTATAACTAAATTTTTTTTAAATTCCAAAGTATAGTGAAATTTATTAAATCAAATGTTTTGTCATAGAAAATGTCTGCCTGGATCTATGGAGAATCCTGTTATAGAAGAAAGCATTGGAAATTCATTTTACTGAAGGGTTATTTTATTTCCACCCAAAAAGTATAGTCAACTCCTTGATGAACAGTGTTTGGAAACTTTTTGGAAATTTTGCATTCATGTGAAGATTATATATAGGCCAACATATAGTCCTAGAAAATATGTTCCATAGAGTGGAACATGGAAAGGAGAGGCTGGTCCTACCTGCAGACAGATAACTAGGCTCATTGGTTCTGGTTAAATAGGTCAAATGGCTCCACTGTTGGGTGTAGAAGTAACAGAAATTGAGACCATTTGCCAAGAAAGAGGTCTGGTGAGAGACAGGGTTTCAAAAACCACTTGATTCATGCCTTGATTCCGATTCTAGTGGGGAGCTAAGTGGTTAAACTAAAAGCAAAACAGAAATTACAAAGAATCTAAAACAAATATGGTAGTCAGTTAAAGAAAGCTGTCATCTCAGATGATGCCCAAAGTCTTACCTAACAAAATAAGTTTTAATTCAACATATGATGCTAATATTTTAAAATAATTTCCTCTAATTTACAATCTGCACTTGAAAGCGATGACAGATGACATAGAAATTAAAAGCCAATAATATTGATGGCAGGTGTGTCCACATTTCAGTTCATTATTTAACTGACCATGTTTTTATCTTGATCATATTGTCAAATAAAAATGTATATCCTGATAAGTTCAGTAAAAAAATAGTTTTTAAAAATATTTGGGACATTATTTCCATTAAATACATTCCCTATATCCCTAGAACTGTATTTCACTAAAATATGCTTAATGTCAAGATAATGTTCTGAATTACATCTACTTGGAGTAATTTGAGACTTCTCAATTTTACTGCTGTTTCTGAACTAAAGCATTTTAAATGATGTACTGTAGTTATTAGTTTTAAAGCTGAATATATGATTTGTGGATGTTATCACAGTAAAAACTGTGCAGAGTAACCAACCTTTGGCATTGACCATTTTGTTCCATTACTTGTTGTATTTGAGACTTCTTCCAGCAAAACAGGACAAAAATTAAATCGAATTGATCCTTAATGGTGACAAACGACAATTTCCCAAAATGTTAACACTAAGATTTGAAAGGAAGATGCAGAGACATGTGAGGTTTGTTTTGATGAGAGATGATGATTTCATACATTCCTTTTGAAGGCAGGGGAAAAGGACTGATGTTTGCTGTTATTGGTTTAGATCAGTGTGCATATGTCCTTTGTCACCTGTACACATGGATTATTACCATGACTCATGGCATTAATGTATGTAGCCATACTAAATACACAAATTTATATGATGATTATTAGCATCTTGATGCCTGGATTTGGCCAAAGACGACTCCATGCTTACCGGGACAGGGAGGAGAATTTACCTCCACATCATTGGATTTTGTGTGCTAAAATTGTCTTATTTAGGGATATGTACTGATTTAAAGATTAATTTCATTATGCTGCTCTTGTAGTTGTTATCCCATTGATAACATGAGATCAACTAAATACAAAAGTAACTAGGTAGAAGCCGGGTGCAGTAGCACACACCTGTTATCACAGTGGTGGGGAGTCTGAGGCAGGAGGATAGAAAGCTAAAAGCCATCCTCAGCAACTTAGCAAGGCCCTGTCTCAAAATCAAATGTAAAAAAGGTCTTGGAGGAGACTCAGTGTTTAAGCATACTGGGTTCAATCCCCAGTACCAAAAAATTTTTAAAAAAATAGTAAGTAGGTAGAAACCCTATTAATTACATTGTTAGCTCCAAACTTTTGAATTTCATTAAAACTCTTTATTAACTTTGAAATAAATTAAATAACTGGGCTGGGGATGTGGCTCAAGCGGTAGCGCGCTCGCCTGGCATGCGATCCTCAGCACTACATACCAACAAAGATGTTGTGTCCGCCGAGAACTAAAAAATAATAAATATTAAAAAATTCTCTCTCTCTCTCCTCTTTCACTCTCTCTTAAAAAAAATTAAATAACTATTCATTTATTTATTCAGCAAGAATTTCTAAGTGAATACTATATGTTAGTAATGGTGAGATGGGAAAAATCCTACCAAGTAGATACGGCATGATTTCTTCTCTCAAAAGGTTTTCAATAGAAGAAGAAATTTGAGTTAAAATGAAAACAATAAATCCTTGCATGGGCTATGACAGATTGAAGTGCCTACAGTACACAATGGGTCCCTGATGCAGGTCACTATGATTCACATTTCCAATAGTTCCTCAATGATATATCCCTAAATGTAAATAACTGTTTTTCAAAAATTATATTATAAATGTTTTAATTTTAATATGGCCATATACACTTGCTAACTTCATTTTCTTCCCCCACATACTAATTTACGTTTAAAAACTATTACATTTACAAAACCGTATTTATGTTTTTCAGTTACTCTATCCTCTCCTTTTTCCATCCCCAGGAAGATTGCACCAAGAGGCCCAATTTATTTTTCTGTTGGATCCTCTACTATGATACATGCAGAAGGAACAGGGGCCATGGGTAGATGGGAGATCTGGAAGTACAGGCAGAAAATATCTACCACTTCATGAATAAACAAAACAGAAAGGTATACTTTTAAATTCACAGTTTTGTTTCCTTATTGCTTCCTGATTTCAATTCAACCTTATCTTTGGTGCCCTACATATAAAGCTACATTAAAAATCATGAAAACATTGTCTCAACTCTAAATTTTTTCTTCTCTCTATAATAAATATGACCTTTCTTGCCAATCTTCCAGGCACTGTGCAAATATTTATCATTGTATGTGTGTATGTGTTGTCTTTGTTGGTGAAAAACTGAAAGACAAAAATTTGACTAGCTTTTTTTTTAACATGTTGTTAATTTTCCACTGCTGTGGATTTACATATTTGTTTTATAAACCATTTCAACTTTGTTCTTTTGTCCTAAGGCAAATTTGTCAAAGTGCACATAACATTATGTATAAAAACAAACACTAGAAAATATCTTGGAATTCTGTGTATGTTGGAGGGGGGAGAGAATATCCATGGGACTACTCAGATATTGAAATTAGAAAAATGCATGATAAGAATAAAAAATCAAAAACTAAATTCTGAAATTCACCATGATGTTGATAAATAAATTACTAGTATGATACTACTATTTAATAATTGCATACCTACAGTGATAGCTCCCCTAAAATTCATGTTCCTGTAAAGGACAGCCAAAATTCTCTAAAGCACTTTGTAGTGAACCACTAAACAAATTATTTGATCTCCACATAGTCAAAAACATTATGAGTAGATATATGTGTATGAACTCATAATATCATAGAGCAATGAGTCACTTCCAAGTATACAGAGAATTAAAAGGCATTCTCGAAGACAAATGAAATGGAGTTCAGTCCAGGATACTAAGAATAATTGTGAATTTAAGCCTTGGGAGCCTGAAAGGGTAATTGATATCAAATTTGAATTTCAAAGAAAGTAAAGGAATTATCCAGGCAAAGAGGACAGTTGGAGGGAAGAGATGTCTAACCTTGTGCAGAGGTGCAGGATTAGAAGGAACTTGCTTGGTGCATTTAAGCACAGCTAGATGGCATTTCTGGAATTTGGATGTAAGAGGTACAGGTAGAAAGAGAAGTAATAAGCTAGAGGTGGAGCTGGTTGCATGATCATGAGGAGTTCCTGTTAAAAATCAAATTTAGATATCTGCAAAGATGTGATATTACAAAAAATTTCAGGTGAAGATAAGAAGATTTACAATTTTGAATGATTAGTACAGAAACTATGTGAAAACAGATTCAATTTGAGGGAATTTATTTCATCTTCTGACTGTTGATGTCATTGTACTGTTTTCTGACTCTTGTTCCTTTGAGATCTCCACCTTTTAAGTCAAAATGCAAAACTTTTTCCCAATTCATCTGGTAGGGAGAAAATGGACTCTCTTTGCACTTTTCTGTACAGAGAGTGACTGGTCCTAATACTATCAGATATATGTATTCCCTCCTCCTCTTTTCTGTCCCATTTCATCATTTGTTTCTTCTAAATCAAATAGAATACAGGGTCATATGATTCTCTTTGTATCTATTTTTATATAAAGTATTCAGTACTGTTTGCTGCCCCATAAGGAATGTTCTCATGTTTGTTTTGAGATTAAATAATTTTAAGCCCTCTCCAAATCTGTCTCACAGTTTATATTCTGAATTGGTGTCTATGAGAAACTCATGTCATAAACTGCTTTAAAATATAACCGAGCACTGAATTTTTCACCAAACATTAAACAAATCTTACATGGCTTTGCTCCTAACTTGTGCTAGGAACCCACACACACAGAAAAATGAAGGTAGTTCTAGGTTCTTGCTAAAGAAATAAGTTGTGGGGTTCAAGAAGCATTTTATCAAGTCAACATAGGCAAAAAAGCAGTGGAGAATATGAAAGTCAACTGAGCAACCTCGAAAGATAGATTTCTTGGGAACAATTAGAAAAGGGAAAAAATATCTATGCATGACCCAGAAATGATTTGACTGATCTATAACTGATCTCAATCTTTCATCTATCTAACTTATCTCCAATGCCACAAATAGCAAATGGAAGCCTTCAAGTCAACAGGTTAGGCACTGCAATGGAAAGGTAAAGAGATCCAGATTTTGCAACTGGCCCAAGCTGCCCCTCACTGGGCAATCAAATCTGCTGCCTTTTCATCAAAGGAGTCCTCAAATCTGTTATAATTCTTGGTATCCACAATACAATACCTCATTTTTACAACAAAAGCCCGGGGTCCATCCTGTTACATAACTTACTCCCACATTGTCCTCAATTTAAGCTTCACTTTTTTAGTCCCCTCTAACTCATTGGATAAACAGGTACATGAACCCCTTTCCTTGAACAAATAGACATGTCTTGTCTCTAACTCAAGAATTACTGACAAAAGCAAGTCATTTCCATCTTAGATTTATGCCCAGAGGTTTCTATTTCACAAGCTTTATTTCTGACAGTTGTTTTGAATTTCAACTATGCTCCAATTATAAAGCACTTTGAATAAGAATCCTAAAGGCCCTCCTTATTAGCATGCCATCAGGCTCCAAAATATGTGTTAGCAATGTTAAGTAAGAACTTCAGCTATGCATTCCAAACTTATTAACCTGAAAGCAGTTACAATTAATACAGGCTAAACTGCTATTGGAGGCAACATCCTATGCAAATTGAAATGTGACCAAAACCGTGTAAATAAGTAGAAAGTGGACTAATCACAGCAGGTATTATGAATGGATCCATTTTGCTATTAAACTGTATGCAATAAATATGTATAAAAATGATTTATCCTTGTTATTTATATTGAAAAAACATGACCAGCAAAAGCACTACAAAAGAAGCTGAAAACACACACACACACACACACACACACACACACACACGTGCTCATATTAGATAAATTTTCTTCAGTTTGAGTTAAAGCTGTGAGCAACTTTACTCCAATGAAATCTCCTCAAAAATTTGATTCTTATTTGAAAATCTGTTCCACATTGAATGCTGTGAAATCAAATTTCATTAAAAAATGGTAATGTTTTTCTCTTTAAGTCCAGTCTTTTTTTTTTCTGTAAACATTCCCCTTTGGGAATCTTCTCCTCATTTCTCTTTTATTTCCCTCATTATTTTTGTCCCTTTTAAGTAAAGATAGATAAATAAATATACTTCACCCTAATACAAAGAAGTGTCTGAACTTCTATTTAGTTTTTGGCATGTCAAATCCATATTTGGGGTCCTAATCATTTTTAGAATTCTCTCATGACTTAACCCACTTTCTGCTTCTTGTAAGTGTGTGGGTAAGTCTGTGTGCTCAGTGAGGCTTAGCATTATAGACTATTCTACACAATACATCCACTCTATCAGGAGCCAAATTCTTATCTTGCTTTGAACCCTCAGGGATCATTGACTTCAAAAGAATATATTATGTTCCAAAGTGGCTCCATACAGCTGTAGAGGAAGGCATAAAATTGGTCCAGAGAGACTAGTTCCTCAATTCAATGTAATGTTATTCTGCTGCATACATAAGTAGCTCTGTCTTTTCTCTGGTGCATGCCTGTTTTGTGTGTTTGTCATCAACTATAATTAAGACAAACAGAATTCTGGTATGCTCTCTGCAATCCTTCACAGGTAATGGTAGAGCTGATATTATCAAAATCAACTCATTAATATTTTAAACTGGAATTCCTTTTATGATTAATGCTCCTTTGAAATACAAACAAACAGTAAGTCTGATATAAAAACCTGATCCACTGTATATGAGTGTCTAACTGTCTAGGTGCCTTTTAAGGAAAATACTTTCAGGGTATCAGTTTAGTTGTTTCATTGAGGTAATTATGCTGAGAGTGTCAGATAATATAAAATACACATGAAAGTAAAATTTTATTATAGGAAATGAAAGAAGAGTATGATCACTCTGTATGCATGTCATCTGATCCATTTATATGTACTAGTATCTTCTTAAATATTGTGGGAATGATTATGAACTTGTGATATAATCATATTGAAAATTATAGCAAATAAAGCAATTATATTTTGACACACCGTAGATTGGTATAAATGTTGAAAAAAAATACATTGCAATAGTCAAAGTTTGTCCTTACTTCAAATTTTCTTCCATCTTGCAACTAGGCATTAATTATATCATGGTTGCTCTTTACCAGTAGTTTTACAAACACCCAAGAAGTAATAGGATAACAGAACAAATAAGTTTCTTTAAGGTCAGATTTAATCTTAATTAAGAGATTTCTGCATCTAATTCCTGAAAGTGTACCGTTTAGTTTTTCAAAATCGAATAATGTAAGCAGATAATATTATGTCTCTTTCCTCAAAAAATCCATGCAATATAAGACATCATATATAAATAATTTCCATATACTTTCCTTACTTTCTGATTACTATTCATAAGAAAAATTACATAAGTTCTAACATCTGATTGAAGGAACAGGACTCTGTTCATTTAAGTTTTATATAACTATTGTATAACTCAAAGAGATATAATAAAAATCCTGAATCTGTGAGATTTTGTAAATTGGAATACACAGAAATGTTATATTGAGCAAGGTAACTATTTCTCCAAATTTATTGAATTATTCTTTATTATTTCTATGTTTCAGTCGTAAATTTCATTAAATTATACATATATATATATATATTACATATATATATATAAGCTATAACTTATAATATTATATATTATATATATATAAGCTATAACTTCAAGGGGAACTTTGCTATTTACCTCAGAAACTAAAATAAAGAAAGAAGCCTTATTTTATTTGTACCCTTCTATAATTCTCTGTAGTTATATTTACATAATTTCACAAATTATATTATTTCAGTCAATAAAATGATAGGAAATATGTTATCAAGTACCATTCATGGGAACTCATAAATCAAATAATAGCAGAAGGTAAAAGTGTGGTGTTGTGGTGCCTACAGACACAATTTAAGGATCAGGAGAATGGTTTCTAAATATGCAACGCTTTTTCTATACTTTTTGCTAATTCCAAATTATATTGTTAGGAAAAAAACAATCTTGTGCTTGAATTTCATAGATTCTGCTTTATAGTTTCTTCAGCAAAATAATGGTAGTACATGAAAAAACAATTCAAAATTGTTTGAACAAAATGTATAAATTGCAGGCAGATTATCTAAATTATAAATTGGTGAAATTAGTTTCAAAAGTTCTTAGCAGAGAATATCAAGTAGGTGCTTCTGTGATACTGTGAATATCTGCATATATGATTTGAAGACTAAGATGGGTATTCAAGACTGGTGTCTACACTTTGGATTTTTGTGAAAAATTACTGTGATTGCTATTCCTGTGGTAGCAATTCAATAACAACAGTGATATTAACATATCATCATTGCTATTATTTGCCATAAAACTGTCAATATTAGAAACTCTGAGTCCAAATTGAGATACTTAAAAATAGAAATATAGAAATTTTAGTAGCCCATGACTTAATAGATGAGTAATCTCATATTTTAAGATTTATTTCAACCATAGGTCTATCATGGCTGCAAAAGTTTACAATTACAAAACAAATCAGGTAAAAGTTCAAAGTATAACATAGGATCTTCTCATTAATTGCTTTTCCCAAAAAAATGTTATGAACTTGCCTGAAATACCAGATATTCCTCCATGTTGCATAGTTGCTAAGTAGACATTTAATGGAACCACAATAACTCCTGTGTAATGTGCACTGTAATTATTATTCCTATTTTGAGCACCAAAAGTTTACCATTGGAGACCTTCATGTTGCCTGCAATATATTAATAGTGATTCTTCATTGTTTTCTGTATTGAGCTGCAAATATATATTTAAATGTCCTTAGTTTCTATAAAATACCCTAACAATCAGTTAATATTTTATCTTAGTGGTCATAGTTCAGTGGTAGAGCACTCACCTAGCACATGCAAGACCCTGGGTTTGATCCTCAGCAAAACATAAAAATAAATTAATAAAATAAAAGGTATTTTGTCCATCTACAACTAAAAAATATTTTTTAAAAAGGAAAGAAATATTAATCTGTCATGTTTTAGTTAATGGAAGTAACTCCTGGTGGTAGAGCACACAAAGTGTGCTATTTTCCCAAGTTCTCACATATATGAGAAAAAAATAAGAAGGGACACTCTATTCATGGACATCTATGCTTTCATAATATCAGCATCTAGGGAATAAATTTAACACTTTAAAATGAATATTTTCTCATAAGGAAAAGTTTCTCCAGTAGATTTCTTTTACTAGCCACCCAAATAGAGTATTTGAAATACAATTACATAATAGAATGGTGATTTATGGAAATAGCTGATATTGATAGGCATATAGCTGAAAGTTATTATTTTGCCTAATTCAAACCCTTTTCTGTTAAAATCAAACATTATAAATCTATGACCATTTTTTTTATATAAAACAAAGTAAAATATTTTTCTTCATGATGTGTTGTCTGCATACAGGAGATATGAACAACTTCCTTTATTTAGTAGCAGATATAATGAAGATAGTCCACTAGGAAAAAAAATATATGCCAAGAAAAAAAAAATGACTAGATTTAACTGGGACGATGGCACATACCTGTAATACTGCTGGGAAGGTGAGTCAGGAGGATCACGAGTTCAAAGCCAGCCTCAGCAACAGTGAGGCACAAAGCAACACTGTGAAGCCCTGTCTCTAAATAAAATACAAAATATGGCTGGAGATGTAGCTCAGTAATCCAGTGTCCCAGAAAGCAACCCCCGGTACCTCCCACCAAAAAATTTAAAAAAATAAAAAGGACTAGATTTAAACAAATATTCTCAGAAAACAACAACAACCCTCTGTTATTGGAATTTTATATATTCTCATTAAATTAACATGAAGAACATATGTGGAAGCCCATCCCAAAAGACACAGTGTTTTCTGTGTCATACATCTAGAATCTCAATGAAATCATACAAAAAACCTGCATAATGATATTAAGCCAGTGGTGCTTTTGAACTGTGAGACACACACATACACAAGCTGCATGCATATATGCACATATTCTTATGCAAATTTTGTCTACCTGATCCTACTGGTGAACTCTGATTTAAAAAAAAAAATCTGTAAATTAAGAATGACTTCTACAAGAATAGTACAAAAGAAACTGAATTAAAGCAGCTCAGTTTCTTTATTCTTTGCCTTGGCCTGAAGATCCCTGGAGGAATTGTAAGTGCTATGTGACCACTAACTTGCATACCAAAAATGGTTAATAACAAATCTTCCTGGATATGGGTCTTTATAAAAGTTTCAAATATATCTGTATAATCTCAAAATTCAGTATCACTTTTCCAGCCATATACTCTTATTGAATTGATTACATTGGCAATGTGGCTTAATAAACTGATAAACTCAGTGGGAGAAAGGGGTAGCAGTTTGAAGTAAGCTGGTGCCCTGGTCCTCTGGAAAGAGAGTTCAAGTTGGACTTGCTAAACAGTTGATGGATTTTTCTTCATAGTACTTGTAACTCCCTGACATATTAGATAGTTTTATTTTTAATCGCTTCTACTAAAATTAAATTCCTAATTCAATGATTTTTTTTAAAAATTGTGCTATCTCCAGTGTCTACAAAAAAACATATCATATATGGTAGATTTAAGGAAAGTTTGCTGGAAAACACAACATGGTAACTCATGATAACTAATAGCTTGGAACAACATGACAGCATAAAATTTCATTAAAGTTAAAATACCTTAAAACATATTCAAAAAATAAAACCAAAAATAACTAGAGGCCTATAATCTATAGAAGACTTACTTACCACCTATGGGAGATGCTGACTGAGATATAGCTGCACATATTTTCATGCTAGGTTGTCTGAAATGATGATCATCTATCCCCTGATTCCTCATACATGCACTCCATATGCCCATCCAGAGTGGGAGTCTCCTCTTCCCCACCTTCAATCTAGGGTGTAACTTGAGTTATCTGGCTCCAAGATGCCTGGCTGATACCCCCAGAGACCACAAACAAGCCACCTGGTTAAGATCTTCCAGAATCTCTGACTTACCCATCACAAACAAAAGAAAATAGTTGTTTTAAACCTTAAAGTCTTGGGATAGTATTTTCTACATAAATTTTAAAAAATGGAGCAAGATCCAATAGCATTGTTACAAGGCAGAGAAAACAGCACTATGAGCTTTACCATGGAAGAAAGGGAACATTTGTTTGAGGTTCAACAATGCAGCATGTGCCAACTATACTGAAATTTTTGACATATATATTACTGAGACTCTTGCGGTTCAAAGGGTAAACTACAAAGAACCCTATGACTGAAAGAGTTTGACTGCTGGGTCAGAGAACACATTAGGGATTCAGATATTGCTTTGACATATATTTTTATCTTGTTGCCTTGTTTTCCTGCATCATTTAGGTATAATAATCATAAAACAGGCCCATCGCCCCTGTACTGAATCTACTAATGTTTTATTTATGATATGAAGGCCTTTCTTGGCTTTTAGCTGGGCTCTACAGGGATATTTCAATGAATTTTTAATCTTCATTTTTACCCTCTTTTAAAGCAAAGCTACAAGTAAGATTCACAGAAGGCTATGCTGAGCAACCAGGTACTTGTCAGGCTGCCACATGAGTCATTTTTTCAATGACAAAGCAGGTGGCTGCCCTGGAGGGGAACATAAAAGGAATCTCAGCAATCATGTCCTACTTGAGTTGCCTACACATTGCTGACTCAACAGCTGGCTCTATCAAGAAGAAAACAAGGCAGGAGATAAAATATAAACTAAAAACAAATAAGCCCAAAGGAAAAAAAAAAAAGTAATAAAACCACCACTGAAACAATCACCATTTTTTTCTTTCAAAGAATGATTTTTTTTAAAAGCATGCATGCTTTAAATGAAAATCTATAAAACAAATTACAAACAGAAAATCTTTATACTTTACAGGACATTGGATCTGGTGTTTTATCAGCAAATCCTGCTAGGAAAATTGCAATCATATAATCCTCAAATCCTTTCTTGTTTGCTGAATAAAATATCTAAGCCCATAGGGATGCAAGAAGTTCTAAATTGGGTCTCAGGCCAAGATCTGAGTCGGGAATTTCTAGGCCACATACTTAATGTGTGATTCGCTGCCAATATTATTGCATAAAAGGAAAGTAACTTCAGGGGGAAAAAAAATTAAGGAGAGCACATATTGAGTGAAGACGCATCATTCTCTTCTTTAGTCTCTAGGTGGAAAACAGAAGTCTCCCAAGTAGAACACAGGGCCTCCTTACAATCACTAGGGATTATGACCATGTAACTTTCTTCAATAAGAGAGTTTTCTTGAGTCTGAGACATGCATTCTTTTCAAAAAGGTGTTAAATTCTACGAACAGATTGACTTTATGACAGATAAAAAGCATACTGATCTTAGCCAAGACTGCAGGTCCCCTCTACCACCTTGGAGTACAGAGAAAATTATCTGTGTTGGGACGAGCCATTGACAGATGGCATCTCCACCTGAGACCAGGGGATGCATATACAGCTGTGTTCATGGCTTCTTTCTACTTGGGAGTAGTCACCAGACTGTTCTTATCATCATGATGCATGAAGAGTAATAACAAGAACTAGGAAGAGTGAGAAAGGAAGAAAAATGAAAGAGGGCAAGCACGAGCAGAATAAAGAAAGGCCAGGAGATAGTGAAAATTATTCACCTCTGATGGTCTCAAAAGATGGAGAACATTTCTATATGACAATAGAATGGTTTGATGTTCCCATGATATTTAACAATCCCTGACAAATGGTTTTACAAAGCTGATCACGAATGCTTATGCTTTAAGTTATTCAAGACAATGCCATCATTTGTAAAACAAAGTCAAACATCTTCAAAGCACAGATAAGAACTTGCATGATCTTTCCCTGCCATTCTTCAAACTTTATTTTACAATTGTTCCCACAAACCAGGCGGACTGCCCACCCACAGACTTACTGATTTTCAGTCTTTTCCTGTCTCAGGACCTTTGCACAGGCAATTCATTCCACTTGAACACCCCCCACCAGTGCCTCACCTCTGCCACCTTTTGTCAGCATCCATCATGTACAACTTCACATTTGCAAATTATTTTCTTCCTCAATTTCAAAGTATCAAGTAAACTCAGATCCTAAAAAAAAAAAAAAGTCACTGTCTCAGAATAGTTTAGCAACCCTCCTTCCCCAAACCTTATATACTACTTTTTCTTACAATTTGTGTAACAATCTGTTTAATGTCTACCTTATCCTACTAGAATATAGATGCCACAAGGCAGAGATCATGCCTGCCACCACAACCATCATCTCCTAAAGCCTAACACAAAGTCTAAAATAATAAGTACTTAATAAATATTAGTTAAATGGTAAAGGATAATTAAATATGAAAATCATGCACACACATACATTTAGCAAGATATATACTTAACAATAAAATACAATTGGGGCTACAAAAAAAATTTTGTTCACCTGGACAACCAGTCTTATTGTTAATGTGATCACAATTGGAATATTTTTGTAGCTTTAAAAATAAATATTTCTTGGGGCTGGGATTGTGGCTCAGCAATAGAGCGCTCGCCTAGCATGTGTGAGGCCCTCGGTTTGATCCTCAGCACCACATAAAAGTAAATAAATAAAATAAAAGTATGTGTCCAACTATAAAAATTAAATTATTTTTTAAAAATAAATATTTATTCTTAAATAAAAAATTTATATATATATATACTCTGAATAAAACTTTATATCAGTCTAGAAGAAGTTTTTTCAATGATAGAGATGTTTTATATTTGCATAATAGCTATTGTTTCCATGCACATATTTTGCATTTGAAATGTGGTTAGTGAGACTAAGAAACTAATTTCTTTAATTTTGTTAGCAGGAGGGTAGTAAGTACAATAGTAGACAGCACATCTCAGAGCTGCAGAAGGATATGTATTAAATATTCCTTTTACATTGTATTCTTTAAAGAAATCAAAATTTACAGAGATAATATCAAAGAAGGAAAGGGAATTCTCCCTTACTCTGAGAAAAAGCCCTAGGACTTCAATGGAAATGGCTCTGAGGATCCTCAGTGGAGCTAGTTCCTAGCTACTTGTAACTTCTAGGGAAGGTAGAGTAAGTAAATAAGTTCTTTTCAAATATTAATTGTAACAAATGCTAGATTTTGGAAGAAAACCACCAGAGTTTTGTGAACAATTGCTAATAATTTCACTTAAAAGTACACTGGGCTATTAACACATTTACACTTCAATCATTGACCATGCACTGGTTTTCTCCAATTGTGGACTAGATCCTACCCTTGTACTGCAAGGTGTCCTAGTTTTGAAGACAAATGTCTGCACATGGCACTCTTTGCATTTCTGTGTGTATATTTGAACTTTACAAGCATGCCATTGATGAGGGACAATTGTAACTGTAGCAGGGCTTATTAAAATTCAGGACAGCACATATCTGTTCCTATAAAAATGTTGAAGAAAATATCCATCTACAGAACCCAAGTGTCATGCTCAGTTATATGCCAAGCAGAATTCTGGTGCATGCACTGGTCACAGCTTAGTAGTCAATTGTGCAGGGACAAATAAACACAGAGCATACCATTTTAAAGTAATTTTATGTTTTAGTAAGTCTTCACCATTATGAATTTTGAGGCTTTGTGCCTGAATTTTTATTTTTATCATGAAAAGTGATTCTTCAATATTGCTAGTGATGTAACTTGAAATCAAATATTTTATTATTATGCTGTCAAGCCGATCTATCAGTTTAATTGAAAAGTACAAACATGAGCTATTAAAATGCAACTTCTTAGCCTTCTGAATCAGAATATTCTCCATGGTCTACAAAATAAAAAAGGGCGATCAATTATATGACATTTTTCATTATCTTCAAGCCTAGATGTACATTTTATTTATATCTAATGAATTTCATTTCTCTTGATAAACCCCTTAACACATAACTTTCATTCCTTCCAGCTATAAACCAGACTTATTTCACTGAAATATCACTTTAAATGGGTAAACCAGCTGTATTTCAACAAATATCACTTTCATTTTGAGGAATTCCAGTCTTACTGGGTATGAACCTTGCCCTCCAAACTGGGAGATAAAAAACTACATATTTTTGTTATTTCTTTAAAGTCATGTTTGAAGAAATCCCATCTCTGTCAGTCATTATTGGGTCTCTGTACTCAGTAGAGGTAGATAAACATCCTGAAGTTATTGTCACCATTAATATTCTCATGAACTATATGGTTCCTAAAGAAAGGGAAGTCTTCTGCCAAATTTACAAGTCCCCTAGGATTAGAGTGAGCCCTACAGGGTGTCACTGCCCCCCCCCTCCCAGCCAAAGGATGAAGCTCCTAAGTACTCAGGAATGCAAAAAACAAACTAACTAAACAAAACAAAACAAAAACCCTCTCCTTTCTGCAGTCTGGAGCTGTTTCCTAAATGCTCAATGCAATTTGCCCCCAATTATTACCATCACCATCAAGTATTCTTTTTCTAAACATTCTTCAGGGATGGTGTGATAAAATATTCAGAGAGCCTCCCCTTCAAAATCAGTTATAAAACTGGACAAAATTGCTAGTAACTACAAATTTAGGGATCTTGAAATTGACTAAACACAAATAAAAATTGAAAAGTACTTGTTCATGAAATAACATTCAACTTTGGGTAGCACTGGGACTATGTTGAATTGTTGCCTGGGATTGCTCTCATCTGCCCCTACCCCCCAACCCAGATCTGCAGGCTGAGTAAGACAGTCCATAAAAAAACATCTGCCTAACTGCCTGCAGGGAAGAACTTGATTTTGAACATAAGGCACAAAAAACATGGCCATTAGCATTTGTCAGTAAACAGCAAAATGAGTAGGAAATTGACAGGGAAAACTGACATCCAGGCTGCAGTTTTCCTTAGAAGAAACAACATCCTGTCTTACCATGCAGAAATTTAACAGGAGAAATCTAGAAAGGAGAACAAAAGAGACACAGAGGGACTGGAAAAGTTCTTCACAGTTCCTTGGTTGACTGGAAGGCCACTGCAGGGAGCAAAAAACAAAGGGGGGGGGGACTATAAAATACCCAAGCTGATCACTAAATAGAGGACTCCGGAAGAACTACAAGGAATTTGTGTACCTATGTACCACCAGATACAAAATCTTTCTTCTATTTGAAAAGAACCAGAGATGAAGGACTTCACCTTGGACAGCTACATTTGTATGAAATTCCTAGAAGAAAGTACATCAGTGGTTTCATGAGGCCAAAGTAGAAATGGGAGCTGATTGAATGAGCTCAGGAGGACCTTCTCAGTCATCACCCAATGCTCTTCATTTACATTGTGGAGATGGCTGCACCTGTAAATTGTCTTTAAAAATATTGATTTACATTGGGTTTGGTGGTTCATCCCTGCAATCCCTGTGATTCAGGAGGCTTGAGGCACGAGGACCTCCAGTTTGTAGCTGGCTGGAGATTTAGCAAGATGCTGACTCAAAAGTAAATAACTAAAAAAATAAAATACATAAGTAAATAAATAAAGATTTGAGATTGTATATTGACAATGTATGTATTTTATGATTGTTTAAAAAAAACTACCTCATTATCTCATAGGCTTACAACTAAAAGAGATGTTTCTCTGTGGATGC
Source organism: Spermophilus citellus (assembly GCF_964194105.1). Lineage (NCBI taxonomy): Eukaryota > Metazoa > Chordata > Mammalia > Rodentia > Sciuridae > Spermophilus > Spermophilus citellus. The sequence goes on along the minus strand of NC_138184.1, from coordinate 179,854,403 downwards.
ACAGGTCAGATGAGGTCAGATGAGGTGACTCTGCTTCTGGGTTTAAATTTTGTTTAAGTTTGCTTTGTGTGTCTTCATAATCCTGGGATCAGTGTTATGCCATTGAACATGCTTCCACTATAACTATAGGAGAGCAGGAAGAGAATCCAAACCAGGAGAGCATTTTCAGAACCTCTTTCGCATCTTATTTAGACTAGCCAAACCCAATGAAGTATTAAAGGGCTTTATGTCCACCCAGAAAAGAAAGCCTTACAAAATTGCACAGCTGAAAATCATAGATGCATTATAATGAGTCATAACTGGGCAGGAATTCCATTTATCACACTTCGCCTTGATGAAAACCTATTATCTCAGAACCAAATTCATGTGTCTTGACCCTCTGCCATTTTCTCCTCCCTAGGAATTATTTCTACCAACAAAAATACTTTCTTTAAAAAAATACTTCCTTTTAAACCCATTTAATCAATGAGCTTTTTCTACTTTGTGTTTTATAGATACAGAAATCTCAGTCTATTCAACAGCTACATAGATTTCCTGGTCTACATAGATTTCCTGCTCATGTGTTTGTAGTTGACTGGGGCAGCTCTGCTTCAAGCTAAGAGATTGTTAAATAGATTCTCTCTCTCTCTTCCCCCCCCCTCTCTCTCTCTCTCTCTCTCTCTCTCTCTCTATATATATATATATATATATATATATATGGAGATATAGATACACATATATGTATTGATTACACAGAATATCTATTCTATGTATCTAATATGTATATATTGTGTTTTTAAAATTAATTATCAATTTTTTTCAGTATTGGGGATTGAACCCAGGGGCATTTTGAACCCAGTAGCATTCTACCATTGAGCTGCATCCCTGAGCAGAACCCAGCCTTTTATTTTTCTTTTCTTTTCTTTCTTTTTTCTTCTTAATTTTTAAAATTTTGGACAGTATCTTGCTATGTTGCTGAAGGCTGGCCTTGAACTTGATACCCATCTGCCTCAGCCTCCCACGTTGTTGAAATTACCAGGGTTCACCACCCCACTCAGCAAACTGTATTTTTTTTTTAATCCTGAAGGCAATTTTATAAAAAGTCAACCAAACGACTAGGATTACAGGTATCTGCTAGTGTTATGGGGGTGAGACTCAGTGGTCGAATGCCCCCTGAGTTCATTCTCCAGTACAAAAAAAAAAAAAAAAAAATTGGTCACTTTCTTCCTATGTTCATCTAACTTTTGTTGTACATTACCACAGCAGTTAACACAAAGCATCAAAATGTTTGTGCAATGAAACAAGTTCATTTCATGCATTGTCTAGTGTGCAAATCAATATAGACAACAGTTTTATTGAACATGCTATCACTATAGAATATAGGTTGCACTTTTTGAAGGCTTTGAGATGTTGTCTTACAAAATGTCAATGCACACGTTTTAGGTTTTTTGTTTTGGCACCACCTCTAATCACATATTAAAATTGGTATTTGTTCAGATTTTCCTAAGAGTAAAAGAAAGATTAATGCAGAATTAAGTTGAAAAAACACAAGGGGTCATAGAAGTTATATCATAGCTTGGAGAATCTCACACTAAAACAGTGTTGAGGGCTGGGGATGTGGCTCAAGCGGTAGCGCGCTCGCCTGGCATGCGTGCGGCCCGGGTTCGATCCTCAGCACCACATACCAACAAAGATGTTGTGTCCGCCGAGAACTAAAAAATAAATATTAAAAAATTCTCTCTCTCTCTCTCTCCTCTCTCACTCTCTCTTTAAAAAAAAAAATAAAAAAATAAAAAAATAAAAATAAAACAGTGTTGAGGGACTTAACTGTGAATATTTTGTCTATCTATAAATCTACCTGTAACTCTCTCCAGAAAATAATGTCTCATACTTTTCATCTACCTTGATAGTCTTTCACAAACTCCTCTTTGGGGAAAAGGAAAAGGACCAGAAAAAAAAAAATGCAAGAAGGATGTAAGAGACATAATAATCAACCTTAGAATGTTGTGGATCAGAGTTACCAACAGAAAATCCAGCATGGATGCATTTTCACAAATGGATGCGTGAATTCAAAGAGGTTGATCAGTTGTTAGACACACTGAATTATATCAAAATGCTCACATATATAACCAAGGATTAGAATAGCAACATGGAACTAAGTGGACTTATAGAAGAAATTACAGGATACATAAATGTACATTTATTTTTCTCTCAAAGTGTTTAACTGAAGATACTATATCAACTGCCTTAAAAAAAGTATATGAGCCCCATCTTTGAATGATAGCAAAAATGTTAAATATTTCAAATATATAACTATCAGTGTAACAAAAATATCATATCATTGTATTTGTTTCCTGTTTTCTCTGTATCTCAATCACACATACATGTGCGCTCTCACACACACACACACACACACACACACACACACTTATTAATTCTTTTTCAATTTTCCCTTTCTTGATATACATGTACCTGCTTATGTGAAAAATAAAAATATACGTGTGTATGCATTTGGTTTAAATATATATAATATTTAAGAACCAATTTAAAAGTATGTATAATTTGGCTCAAGTACTCTTTTTAATTACTAAGAAATATTTAGGTACATAACACTGAAGATATTTCCTGATCAGAAAATTTAGCGATAAAATTCCTATAGGAAAATGCACTTTTACAGTGTTAACATTGATAGTCTTGAAAATCCTAACTATTATATTTGAGTACAAGAGTAAAAATGGAAACTTAATGAGCATCCTCTGTCCTTCAGGCTACTTAGTGAGAAAATTAATTTTAGATATTAAATGATGTTTTACAGCATATTATATAGTAAACAAGGAATTTCAAACTAAAAATTAGGGTATGTGAGTTTTAGCTTTGCTTTTTTATTTTTCACTAAATGTGTTGTTTGGACCTGTTGATCTAACTCTGTAAGACTTATTTTCCTGAAACATGGAACTAAAAATGGAGACTGCATAATCTTTCAGATAATTGTCACACCCCAAATATAAAATTACACAACATATTAAATATAGTTTAAACATACAATTTAAGCTTAAGAAAAGCAATATTAAAAATAATCCAAATATTTTTTCTTCTCATTGCTATCTGCTAACAACTCCCTAAATTAGCTTATTTTAAGAGAGAGTGAAATAGTTGTCTCATTATAAGGAGAGAAATGGCAAACAATCATACTGAAAATGGAACATGAGTAGAAAGAATTTATGACTGGTTTTGCCATCTTTCCTGGTTCTTGATCCCCAGCCAAACTGGGCTCTAGAGCTTCTTAATAATTAATAAAACATCCTATATTTTATATTGTTCTTACTTTTCTGTACTGCTAACATTTTCTCATATATTTACAATCCCTTGCAGTTCCTCCTACCTGTGAAGCATAAAATAATTCAGCACCTCCAGGTTTCATTGACAAGGGGTCAGGGGATAAAAGGATGAGCCAACCTTGGATTTTTCAGGTATCAAGATTGCTTAACGGTAGAAGACTTTCATGAAAGGAGAATGTAAGGCTTTTTCGTGCATTTGAGTTAAAAGATTGACATCTAAAAAATGTTCAAAATTAGCTTATTTCTTCAAAATTTTATCTAAAAATAATCTTTTTTTAAAAAAATAATGCAGTTGAAAAATGCAACAGAAGACCCATATCAAGCATGATTTCTGTTAGAATTTTATTACAAAAGAAGTTAAAAATTCAGAAGAGCTGTTATATTATACATAATAAAACTTTGTAGAAAGATGGAAAGCACAGGAATGTTATGAATGTATAAGATTATAAAAAAGAGGTATTCTATTGTGTGATTCTTGTTAGTCTGAACTAATACAGTCACAATATGTCATCCAATTTTACAAGCAAAATCAATTTTTTGTTTTCACAAGAACAGAGTTACGGCTTATTCACCAATTTCTGAACGTCTGAACTGATGAAACCAGAAAAGCCATTTGGATAAACAATAGGATATTCCCTATTACCTAAAATATTGTTCATAATTTGTTATAATCAGTATCATTAATGTAGACAAAAATAACACAAAATGGGAGCAAACCTTGGATGAGCAGCTGTCTTTATTAAGTGGCAGTAGAATGGCCTGTGGCACATTTTCAGGGGAGAAAACAGCCACTGTTTATAAGAGCGGTTTGTGCTTTATTGGTTACAGTGAGGGTGACTCGTTGGAGACTTTGAAGAATGTGTCAGTTTGGGCAGTCAAGAAACGGGTTGTAAAAGTCCAAAACCCATTATTGCTGGGACAGATGAAAAGTCTCAATCCCAGTTGCTCATTACTTATCTTCTTCCTCCAGGGTCAATTGTCACTGGAAAGCATTAATGTTTGCCTTCTTCCCAGGGATTCTCATTTTCCATATCTTTCAATTAAGAACATGTGTTAATGCTATTTACATTTAAATATTTATATTATAAAACATGAAATATTCGCAAATTACCTGAATGGGATATCTTTGTATTTTTCATTAACCAAGAATACAGTATATTGTTAAGTGCAGTCACCATATTGTACAACAGATACCTTAAATTCATTCCTCTTTAGCATAAATTTTGTATTCTTTGATCGTTTTCTCCTTTCTATTCCCACCATTATCCACCCAAAACTCCAGTAATCACTATTCTTCTCTCTGCTTCTGTGGGATCAAGGTTTTTGATTCCACATATGAGTGAGATCACTTGCCTTTTTGTGCTCAGCTTATTCCACTTAATGTCCTCCATTTCCTTTTATATTGCAGCCAACATCAGGATTTCCATCACTTTTATAACTAAATAATATTTGTATATGTGTGTATATAAATAATATTTTCTTTATTTCTTCATCTGTTGGGGCACTTAAGTAGATTCCACTATCTTGGGCTAATTTTAAGTAGATGTCTGTTTGACAAATTAATTTCATGCCTTTGGATATATATTCAATAATGAGATTGCTAAAACATATGGTGATTCTACTTTTAATTTTTAAGAAAACTGCATACTGGATTTAAAAACAAAATTCATACCAAATAGTTGGCATGGGTTACTTTTCTCCACACCTGTGACAACTCTTGTCATCTCTTTTTTTTTTCTTTTTTCTTTTTTTAAATAAGAGCCATCTAGCAGATATAAGGAGAGCTCTCATTATGGATCTGATTGGCATTCCCTGATAAATGATAATGTTGAGAATTTTTTTCATATATCTTTTGACCATATGTATGTCTTTGGAGAAATGTCTATTCATGTCCTTTACCCATGTTTTAATCAGGCTGCTTCCTAAGTATTGAGTTGTTGGAATTCCTTATGTATTTTGCAAATTAGTCCATTATCCAATGTATAGTTTACTAGTATTTCCTCCCTTTTTGTAAGTTGTCTTTTTGTTGTTTTGTTTCTTTGTTGATCCTGGTTGAACACAGGGGCGTTTAACCACTGAGCTACGTCCCCAGCTCTTTTTATATATTATTTTGACAGGATCTTGCTTAGTTACTTAGGGCCTTACCAAGTTGCTGAGGCTGGCTTTGAATTTGCAATCCTCCTGCCTCAATCTCCTGAGCTGCTGGGATTACAGGTAAACACCACTGTACCCAGCAGATTGTTTATATTGTTGTGCAGAAACTCTTTGGTCTGATTAACCTCGTTTGTCTATTTTTGGTTTTGGTGCATGTTCTTTTGGAATTATATTTTTAAAAAATTATTTTCCAGACTAATTTAAAGAGTTTTTTTTTTGCTATGTTTTCTTCTAGGAGTTTCAAAGTTTTAAGCTTTATATTTATGTATTTAATCCACTTTCAATTGACTCTGGGGTAAGATTTAAGATAAACATCTAATTTAATTGACTCTTTTGATGCCACCCATAAATTCGGCAAGGATTCTTTGCTCCTTTTTGCTCTTTAAAAAACATTATTCTCTTTCTATGTTTTCATAAAACCTATATTTGAGGTCACAGATTCTTTTTGCAACTTGAATAATTATTCCGTTTTTGCTCTCTACTATATTTTTTTTTCATTTTGTTCATTATATTTTCACTTTTGAAATTTCATTTTGTTCATTTTTTCAGATCCATTATTACTGTTTAATATTTTTGTTATTATTCAATCTATGAAATGTTTGGTTCTGGTCATTTACCGCTTTCTTTATTTAATTGATGGTTTTCTCTGTATTTTCTTGATTTTCAATGAGTTACTTCAACATAATTAGCTTGAAATCTTTGTCAGGTAATTCATATAGCTCTGTTTTTTAGGGTTGGTTGCTGGCACTTATTTAGAAGCTTTGGTGACATATTTTTTTCCCCTAATTGTTCTTGTCCCTTTTGAGTATTGTTGATGTTGTACATTTTAAGGAGTATATTCTTGTTTTAGTCTTAGTATACCCAGTTTTCTAAGAAAGCACTTGAACATTCACCTTGTTCAAAGATTCTGGGAAAATTTTCTGGACATAGTCATGAAGCCTCGGCCCCTGCTGTAGCTATAGAGGTAGGCCATGTTCAAGGCCTCCGTGAGCTGTGTTTGGTGCACTATTAGAGTACACTAGAACCTAGAGTCTGCTCCTGCCTACCTGCAGCTGAGGGATATCCAGAGTACATTGCTGCAGAGGCTGACCCACTTGTGGTGTGGATAAGGAATCAAATCTACCAAGCAATTATGACACCTGAAACTACGTGGTTCCCCCTGGTGCCATGAAGAATGTGAATCTGGAGCCTTAGTCTGCAGGTAGCAGCCTGTAGTATAGGGCCTCCCAAGTGCTGATTTTTATTATGTTTGATCCAGTTAAAGTCCTATGCTCATTTCTCTTTCTTTCCCCCTTCAGATAGTAACTCTCTTTGCAGTGTGCTACATGGAACTGTGGGAGGGGTGACTTGAGTTTTGTAAAACTAACCTTCCTCTCCTTTATCAATGAATCTTTTCATATTATCGTGCTACATCTAAGCACTATGATCTCTTATGTTATATTTTTAGCTCTTGTGGAGGATGAAAGTGTTTTCATGCATGAATATAGTTGTTCAAACTGGTATTTATGCAAAGGAGTGCTTGGGAAACCTACCATCTTGTTCCGATACTTTTATTTTTATTAATTTTATTAGTTGGTATAAACAATATAAGATGATCTTTAAAATCATTTTAGTTTTATTTTATATACTCCACAGAATTTAATAAAACTTTGGCTTTAGAGCTTCTTACATTTATCATTTAGATTACTCATTAATGAGATATATTTGGTATAATCCTGAATGTTTGAATCCAGAACACACATAATAGTGGCACAATCATTGAAAATAAGAAAAAAAAATTATACTATTTGTTTTATTCAGCTTTTTTGTTGCTGTGATCAAAATATCTGACATAATGTAGAAGAGCAAAAGTTTATTTTGGATCATGGTTTCAGAGATTCAGGCTATGTTCAGCTAACTCCATAGCTCTGGGGCCAAGGTGACACATAACATCGTAACAGAAGGACGTGGCAAGGGAAAGAAGCTCAGATGTGGCAACAAGGAATCAGACAGAAAGAGGTCACTAGAAACAAAATATAAAACTTAAAAGGCCTACCCCAGTGATCTATTTCCTCTTGCCTCACCAACCTGCCTACAGTTACCACCCAGTTGTCCATATCAGTGGAAGACAAGGTTATAGCTCTCATCATCTAATAATTTTATTTCTGACTGTTCTTGCATAGAGCTTTTGGGAACACCTCATCTCTAAACCATAACACTGACATATAGAATATTAAAAGTTCATAAATATTTAACATAAATATAAACAAAAATGGAAAGGAATCCTTGAATTAACACTCTGTATGGTTAAGTGTTTGTATATTTTTATACACCTATTTGCTTACATAACTTCTAAAGAATTAGAAAGTTATATGGCATAAAAAACATAAGTTTTGTGTTCAGTAGGCTACAATGGATTGGAAGCTTCACCAGTAGATCCTTAATCTTATGCAAGTTATAATTTCTCTAAATTTCAAGTAATCTTATGTTATATGCAGGCTATAAAAATAATGATAGCAACTCATAGAGTTGTTTTCAGAAATCAGTAATTTAATACATGCTAAAGATTTTCAAAAATGAAATTAAATATACATATTCATATAATTTAACTTTATTGTGTCATATATACAAAAGAAAAAATATATAAAGAATATTTAAAATTTCCCATAATAGTCAATAATAATTTTAAGTATCATTTATTTATACATTTACTATGGACAGAACTCTGAGAAAAGGCTTTGAACTCATTTTATTTAATCTTAATCACAGCCCTATGAATAGTTTTTACTATATTCATTTTATATTTGATAAAACAACAGTTTATCATTTAACATCATAAAATTTTGTTTAAAACTTTATCACTTCTATATCTGTGCTTTTTATCATCACATCAGCTTTTATAAGCCTATTATGGGGGATATGTACAAAATAGTTTTAAAATATTGTAACATTCTTTTTTAAAAGTAATGAACAAATTTTTTTAGGTATTGCGTTTCTGAAATATCTTACATCATCTTTAGGTGTATTTAAGACTGAAATTTCCAAATGAGTTTGATCAATTACACTTTTATTGTGACCACTTCCATGTGCCGCGTGCGTGTGTGTGTGTGTGTGTGTGTGTTTGTGTGGTGTGAGTGTGTGTGTGTGTGTGTGTGGTGTCTGTCTGTTGCTGGCAGCAAGATTCTGAGTCAGAAGCATATTCAAAATTCTTGATTGAAGTTCTAAAGATAACATTCAGATTTTTATGTCAAATCTTTTTTTTTTCAAGCTCTTTGTTTCTAGTTCAATATCCTCCTTGGTATATGCATATGACATTAATCATGGCACAGGACCAAGCATGAACCTTTGGCCAACTTATAACACCATTTATGTGAGATATATAAAAATGTTTTTCCTGTGAGACACATACTCTAAATTTGTCCAAGACATAATGCAACATTATTTCCCCCAGCATAAAGTAGAAAGTTTTGATGTATTCATTCTGGAAACTAAGATATTTTTTGGTGCAGTTGGCAGTTTAACACTAAAATATCACTTTTTACCTGTCATTTGGGTTTCTGACCTTTGTCAGTAATATCTTTTTAAATAGCAATCATTCTATGTTGATATGAGAGAGGTCAAATAGAGACACTATTTGGAAGACAGGAGATGGAAGATACTCCTGGGGATTGATGAAAGATGATAGGTAGATATTGATATGCAGACTTCAAAAGACATGATAAAGTTGTTTGGCAATATGAGAATTTTTCAAATAGCTTAACACTTATTTCACATTTTCTTTGTCATAAAAAAGAAAGTTGGATTCTACTATTATTTGTCTTTTCCTCCAACAATACCACTCTTCTTAAAACATTGTTTGCAATTTGTGTGCTCTTTATCACACAATAATTTTAAAATATTAGTTTGGAAAATTGCTTGAATATTATAGTGCACTGTTTTCTCTATATGTTTCAGAAACATTTTTGGTTATTTTATGGTAAAATGGAATTGCACTGTGTTTATAAGTTAATTTTATAATTAAGCATCAATATACTTATAACTGAAATATATCATTTTATTTTTATATTTCTTATGTATCTCATAATTGGCCTATTCTTTGTAATATCCTGTCTGTGTAATTTTAAAATTTAAAATTATTAGTTAGTATTATCTCAATTAGCTAAAGAATATTTCTCTCAGAAATAAGATCTAGTGAATGTTTAAGGCTTTATTCATTCACCTCACTCTGCTTCTATTGCTTTTTACAGTTTACTATCCCTGGTAAATTTTTTTCTATTATACTCAATCCTACTGCAATTGATTGCAGTTTTTTTTTCTTTTGTTCCATTTACACCTTCATCCTTGTCATGTCTTATGTGACTAGACCTTCTAGGACAATGTTGAATAATGGCAGCTATAGTAAGAATCTAGGACTTGTCGTTAAGAGGCAAATCTACAAATATTTATTGAGTAATTATTACTGAATTCCAGCCAGTAGTGTTCCTTTACTGTGCTGTTTGGGGGGTAAGGGGTGTTTATGGAGGTCTAATAGTTAATTTCTTCCATTACTGTCTTTATAGGAGTATCCCATGTGTTGTGTGATGATGACTTTTTAAAAGTTTCTTCAGTGAATATTGATTATTCAGAATTGATTATATCTTCTTTGGGTTTAGTTTTTAGAGAAAATATAAAATTTATCAATTTTAAAGAGTTGATAGAATTACTTTATAATTGTTTTGTTCTATGTAGAATAATTATGACAGAACTGCTTTATTCTATATAGAGTCATTTCAGATGCTATAGTATCTTTTTTTCCATTTTTCTCTCAGATTGGGCATATTAGCCAATTTTCTTAACCTTTTAAAGAAATACTTTTTAAATTTTATCTATTAAAATGCTATTTAATTTTTTTCACAAATTTTCTATTTTTATTAAGTATTTTCTTCTAGCATGTTATTTTTCTCTTTTCATGAAATAAATCATAAATTCATTTAATTTCCTCTTTTTTAATACATATATTTAAGGCAAATATTAATTCTGTATGCCTCTCTTTGCCTTGAATTTTGGAACTTAACCATTTATTTAAGTCATGGTTTTGTAGATGATAAATTTGGTAAGGGCTCACCTATAGCTAAAAGTCAACTTCCCAGTTCTCCAAGTTTTATCTTTTGCACTCTTATGACTGGTACTTCATTGTATGTCTTTCTGAAGTATTTTATCCTTTAAAGTGTTTCTCACACCATGACAGTAGGTAGTGAATCATCTTGTATGGAGCTTGACTTCTCCTACTAGGAATGTGCCTGGGGTTAGAACATAACAATGCCCAGTGAGCAGGGGTTCATTTCTGCAGTGTCCCATTGGTGAAAATAGGCAGAGCCATCAGCCTCATTGTTTGTTGGGATTATGCAATAGCATTTGCCACTGTCCAGTTTACCACAACCTCCTCAACTCCATTCCCTGCTCTTTTTTACTTTGTTCTTATGATTTATAATAGATAATAGCATGACTCTTTTGTTCTTCAGAGTACTCGTTATTTAGAATGGGGGTATTCTCTCTTTTACTTAATGTTCTATTTTGGTGGTTCTTTTTAAGCTATCATTTTAAAATAGTTTCTGTTCTTAACTTTTAAATGAAATATGGTCTACATAATGACAATTTTTCTAAATTTTGAGATTTTCTTTATGTACCTAATGTATACTTTTAACCTTTACAAGTTTTAATACTTGTAAAGGAAATTGGTTTAAATAAACCAATTTATTGATTGGCAATTTTATTTTTGTTTAGGTTGGCAATTTAAATTATTGATTTTGTTTATTTCCTTTATGTTAGCCATATATCTTAAATTTTTCTTTATTAAGTAAAATTTGTCTAATTCATTTCGTTTTTAATATAGTTTGTTTTCTTCCATGAAATGAAACTAAGTTACACACTATACAATTATTTATAAACTTTAATTTCCTCATATCTTTGAATATTTATTATACTGCAGTATCTTTCCAATGTGACACAGTATCATTAGATAAACATGTTATCTAATATTAACATTTAATCCTTTGTATTGCATTCATTCTTAGTCTTTATATATTGCACTAATGAAATGGTTTTTACTATTTTTAACTTTTCTTCTTTCTTAAAATATATTTCTTTAGATAATATGTCATTTCTGATTTTTCTGCTTCCATAGAATTTAGACCCTTATGTGGAAGAGTCCAGGCTTTTGAACTATTTTTGAAAATATGAGTACTAATCCTATCAAAAATAAATACTCAACTCATGAAAATAGATAACTTCAACTAATATTAACTCTCTAACATCCTTAACCTTTTTTCTTTATTATCAGTTGGAACTCATTCCAGATCTATTTATTAAAACTATAGATAACTTATGAATTTCAGTTGAATTTTTAATTTAATAAACCACCAAAATAAAAATCTGAGTTTCAAAGCAGAATGAAAGGGAAACAGCTACCTCCAAAAATGTTTATGTTTTTTAATTATATTTTATGAAATGTGTTTTTTAACTACAAAAATAAACTTATTGAGATTAGAAGAAAGTAGGAACAGTAGTCAAAACTGTCCTCAATAAGGGATATTTTTATGACTTTAAAATGACATAACTATTAAATATCTGTACATTGGTTGGTGAACAGTCTCTTCCTCCATTAAATATTTTTAATATCACTCCTGGATGCACACAGAAACATACCCTCTGACCATGTAGAAATATATAAATGAAGTGAATAGAACAAGTGGAACATTTTAAAATGTTTAACAGACATAGTTTTACTTTAAGTTTTGATTCTAAAACTGTCCTAAGTGAGCTATACCCTGAGCATTGAGCTCATTCAACCACTAAATCAGTGAATAAATAGAAAATAAAGAGAAATGAGAGAAAGGAAGTACAGAGAGCAGGAAAAGACAGAGAAAGGAAAAGTAATGGTAGGAGGAAAAAGAAAAAAATTTTAAAGAGAATATTGTGAGGTAAGATTAAGCACAAATTTTTCATGGCTGAAGCTTCCATATGGGTTATATATTTGAATATTCTATATTGTTACATATTTTGCCTTTTGGTTATACCTAATGATTCGTGACATTATTTTTAGGATATATATTCAATATATATTCAATCATAATAGTATAAAGTTATATTATTCACTGTATTTCTCATACCTATTTAGAATTTGTCCAAAGTTACTAAGATGAGCTACATCTGTTACAGAACTGTAATGACTACAGAAATGTTGCCTAAATTGTAATTCTTCCAACGCTAAAGACAAAATACATTAGCAAATGTCAAAATAAGTAAAAAGAGGTAAGTTATTTGCATTTACATAATAATAACACATATGAATGCAACCATTGTATTACCTATGAAGAATCCTTGAGGTCTCAAGTTGATCCCCATTGAAGGATGGTTGACCATGTCTTTCCAAGATGTGAGAAATATAAAAATCCATATTCTGGAGGGAGCAGAGGTTCTTAAGTGGCTAGACATGCTAGCTTCAGTATTTTTTTTTTCCTTTGAATTTATAGAAGTCAGTTTTTGTGTCCCTGAAGTAATCACACGGAGAAAAGTTTCCTCTGTTGGTGGTCAGCCACAATCCAAGGAAAAACTCATATAATCTTGTTTCAGGATGGCAGGGTTTCCACAGAAAAAAATATCAGAAAATGTCCCTAGAGGCAGCTTAGCAATAGCCAACGGTAGTGAGTCTGTACAGCAGTCTGCAAAGAAAGGAAAGCTGTCAGGCAGAATTGCTTTCAAAAGCTCCTTACTTGTTGGATAGTGAGACTTGGAATACATTGTTTTGTTTTGTTTCTTCAGAGTAATCCCTTTCTCTTAGAGTCTGGTATTCAGTTATCACAGAAAATGCCTTGATACTGCTTTATTATAGAAATATCTATATATTCTCATATAGATTCTTGTTACACTACTACTTTGAGATGGTGTGTTTGTTACAGGATATCAAATCAGACTATAATTACTATTAGGATGCCTACTTTATTTTAATATGATCATATAATTTTAAAATTATCAATACATGTGAATATACATTGTCAACGTATTATGCCACCATTAATTTGAATTTATTAAATGGAAACCTGAAGTAAAAAAAAAATAACTCATATAAGGCAATCTGGTTTGATGTTTGATATTGTTGAGCGTATTAGAAAATAGAGTAGCTTTATGGCTTTAAAATGACTTAATTATTAAAATATCTGTACAGTGATCAGTAAATAGTCTCCTCCTCCATTAAATATTCTTAATATCACTCCTGGATGAACACACAAACAGAAACATACACTTTGACCATGTAAATATGCAAATGAAGTGACTAAGAAAAGTGAAGCATTCTTAAATGTTTAACAGACGTAGTTTTAGTTTTAATTCTAGAGAGGAGCTATTTATTTTACCAGTTCTGATGAACAATAATGGTATTCACATTAAAGAATAACAGTATATTGTTATCTGTTTTTGCACTTTTATTATGCAGTTTTCTGGTCTTAGAGTTTTTGTTTATTCCATAATATGTTGTACCACTCAGACACTTCATGAAGGACTTATACTATATTTTGAATTCTAGTGAAGAACATTTTAGTTATAATTAATGATTATAATTCTTAAATTCTACTTGAATGCCAGTGGGTTTAATGCACAGCTCTTTAATGTGGCAGTGATGTCAGGGCACACACTATATCTTACTTTCTCACTACCAGAATATTTTGTAAAGTGAAATCTGTGAATAACTTCATAGTCTTAATGACCTCAGATATGGATATTTAATATTGATTTCTCTGCTTCAAGTACTTAGTAAAAGTAGTCTATTCATTCATTAAAAGTTGTTTAAATACCTGTGTGTTTTCAGATGGAAGAGATTTTGAACAACTGAGAAATAAAGCATATTTCCCCTCCTTAGGATCATATGGCTCAAATGAAGGGTAGAATCAAAAGTGTGGGGCCATTGGTCATTGGATGTGTGGAAAAGAAGGATGATCAATCAACAGTAAATCTGAAAATGACACAGAACAATTTCAAGTGTAGAAAATATAGTTATCCACTTCTGGATTCAGAAAAATTGCATGTTTTTATTTGAATATCGATGATATGCAACTGAATGCATGAGCAAGTCTTAGCACGTCCTACGGTTCTGATGCCTTACAATATTGAGGCAATAATGTTTTCTCACAGTGTTGGTGCCATTTAATAAGAGAAGCATTTACTAGACCACTACATTTACAGAGGAATCTACCACATTTGTAGTTCTGTATGTAGGTTTGACACTTCAAGCTTGAATTCCCAAGGGCATTTTAATTGTACAAAATGAGAAAGTTTATAGACATGCTTATGATAGCATGTATGTTGTGAACATGGTGCGAGAATGTGGGGATGTGGAAACAACTTTAACATGGGAGGGCTCAGGGAGTACTGAGATATTTCTCTTGACATAACTGAAATACCACTATGCAAGCCTAGAAGCTGTCACTGTAATATCGTAAGTATACTAATGAAATTCTGTCATTTCAAGTTTAATCTGGAATTCAAAACATGAAAAAGAAAAACCCTATGTGTAGTTTCTAAAATTGCAGAAATGGATTGGGGGATGATCCTATCTTGTGGTTTTGGAGGAATCATAAATCATTCTCAGTTCTCTCATGATGTTGATGAAATTTTTCCTTTATAAATCACTATAGACCATGAGCTCCTTGTCTTAGGGTCAAAGGGCTACATAATCAATGATTCAGTGGTTTGTTTGAAAACAAGTTTCACCCATTGAGTGTCTTAGTTTTTGCAACTTTCACCCTCCCTCGCCCTCCTACTCCATGGATATTCAAAGTGCACCAAATCAGGGCTAGAAGCTAACAGGAACCAGAAAGCTAAACACAGGGAATATTTCATAGTCAGAAAATGAAAAAAAAAAACCAATATTCTTCACCTTTTTAAATTTTAAAAGCCTATGAGAGGACAAAGGAATATAAAGCACCTGGGATAAGCCAAAAGTTTTTACAGCAGACTACTTATGCTATCATGTTTTTCAGCTTATAAATTGACAACTAAATTATGTGGATTCTCCATTTCAGTCACAATTGGCTTTGGCTTTTGGATACTTGCATTGGATCTGTAGATTGCTTTGAGTAGTATGGTCATTTTAACAGTATTAAATCTTCCAATCATGGACACAAAAAGTCATTCCATTTGTTTATACCCCTACAGTTAATTTTTCATTATTTTTGGTTCTATTGTTATTTTGCTAACTTACTTTTGAACTAGTTGTTAGAATATAGAAACATAGCTAGTGTTTGTATGTTGAAATTGAATCCTGCAACTTTACTGAAATTATTAGTTCTAATAGGTTATTTTGTGTGTGAAGTCTTTTTCTCTATATCATATCATCTATCTTCAAAAAACATATGCAATTGCAAAAAATTAGTTAAAATAGTCTTTTAAAAAAGAACAAAAATAGATACATCACATTGCATGATTTCAAAATATATTACAAAGCTACAGTATTTGAAACAAAATACTACTGACATAAGGACAGACAGAGACTAACAGGGCAGAACAGAGAACCGCCAAATAAATCCATGCATAAGCAATCAATTAATCTTCAACAAAGGTGTCAGAATACAAAATGGAGAGAAAATATTCTCCTGAATAAATATAATTGGGAAAACCAAAAATACACATGGAGAACAGTGAACTTTGACTCTTGTCTTACAAACTACAAAAAAAAAAAATAAATTCAAAATGGATTAAAGACATAAATATGAAACTCCATAAGAAAATATGTGGGACAAACTTCATGATATTTGGCTTTGACTATGATTTTACAAAATTATAGCTACAATTGGTAAATCAGACTCCATCAAACAAAAAACTTCTACATAGCAAAATAAGTAATAATAAACAGAATGAAATCATAAAAGAAGCCATACTATTCACATTAGCTTATTTTTTTTCTTAAATATGCAGGTAGTATTCAGTCAAAATAAACTACTCAGAAGATACTTGAGTTAATGAATTACTACTTCTTACCTTCTCAAAACCTTTTTTTCCTGAAATCATCCACCTTTAACCACATCAGCATTTTTACCTTTCTAATTCTCCATTTCCATCCATATAAAATGTTCATTCTAGTCGAGAGAAGATGGCGGCGATGGGAGTGCATCAACTCAGTGCGCGGCGTCACTGTGCGGGAGAAAGACGAGGTGAAACGGCTGAAGGCTACCTTGTTGGGAATTTCCAGTGAAATCGAGGTGCTCCAGAATCTAAAGGACTGATTTCCAGTGTGCGGGATTCGACGGCCGGGGCTCGGTCGCGGGCGATTTCTCCGCACGGAGGGTAGCAGAAACTGCTCGGCGGACCGCCCCGCGGATGGAGTAGCGGCGAGGTACCGAAGCAGGAGTACAGCGATGCCGATTCTGGGGGCTCCTGCCAGTGGTGCAATGGCCGTGCTTAGTGCTGAGTTCTGGCTTTGAGACAGAGGAGAGAAGCGGTCCAGTTCGATTCTCGACACCGGTTGGACCACGGAGGAGGACAGCAGCCGCCATCTTGGAGAGCTGATGTAATGATCCCTGTTTTCTACTGATTTCAGCTCATTCAACTACGGAACAGGTGATTTTAGGCTGGTATTTGCCTGCGTCTCACAGACAGATCGCTCAGGCTCGGGACTGGAGAACCTGAGGAGAATACTCTTCGGGGCTCGCTCTTGGCAAGGCGTGCGCCGGTCTTTGAGCGGCCGGATTCTGGTTCCCCGGGCTGCTTTAGCCCAGGGCGGGGGAACCTGCGGGGACTTCGTGCCGACGCCAGCTCCAGGTGGAACGTGCACTGAGGGGCGGCGGCGCTCTGTCTCCCAGAACAGTTTTGGCCCAGGGCTGGGGAGCCCGCGGGGACTGCGTCTTTGACCCTGCTCCTAACGGAGCGTGCACCGAGCTGGGAGAGTTTGGAGTGGCCAGGCTCGGTCTCCCGGGGCTGTTTTGGCCTGGGGCTTGGGAATCCGCGGCGGTTGCTCTGTGGAGCCTGCTCCTAGCAGAGCGTGGCTGGGATCGGAGAGTCCGGGTTTTGGCTTCCAAAGCTGCTTTGGCCCAGGGCTGGGGAACCTAAGGTTCTGCTTCTCGGTCTGGGTCCTGCTGGGTGCTGTGGGGGCCTGGGGGGCAGAGTGGAACTGCCACCTGCGCCCACAGCAGGCCAAGCGACCCACCAGCGTGGTATCACGACACCCCAACTGCAGCTGGGGCCGAGGAGAGTAGCCGCCCATGCCTGGAACAGGACCAGCGACCCGAATGCGCGGTAGCCAAGTCACCCCATTTGGAGTGGGGGCTGTGAAGAGCCGCCCTCTGAGCCTGCAAGGTAAGCAGACCTGCGACCCACTGGCAGGACAGGCCCGGCAGCCTGCCAGCGTGGTGGACAAGTTGCATCGAGGCAGTCACGTCACACTGGTTGGAGTGGGAGTTGAGCAGAGCCGCCGCCCGGGTCCGGAAAAGGCCCAGCGACCCGTTGGAGAGGCAGTTAGGTACCCCCACTCGTTGAGCAGAACTGCCGCCCGAGCCCACAAGGTAGGGAGATCTGCGACCCACCGGCGGAACAGGCTTAGAGGCCGACCAGCGTGGTAGACACGTCACACCAATTGGAGTAGGGGTGAAGCAGAGCTGCCGCCCACATCCGGATCAGGTCCAACGACCCGAGGGCATGGTAGTTACGTCACCACAATTGGAGTGGGGGCAGAGTAGAGTCGCCACCCGTGCCCACAGGGTGGGCAGACCTGCGACCAACCAGCGTGGTAGATAGATCACCCTAATTAGAGGAGGAGCACAGCCACTACCCGCCCTACAAGAGAGATCTCACAACTATACAAGAGCAATATAAATAAATAGGGGGAAATTTTCAAAAACACAACAGTTTCACGAAGCAGAAAGAAATGCAAGCAGTATGAAACGACAAGGAAAGAAAGGACCACAAGCAATGCAGGTCAACTCAACTCTAGAAGAGGTAATAGCTGCAACAGATGGAATGTCAGATAAAGAGTTCAGGATATACATGCTTCAGATGATCTGGAGTCTCAAGGAAGACATGAGACAGCAAAACCAGACAATGAAAGATCACTTTGACAAGGAACTACATAAACAAATCCAGGAAGTCAAAGAACAATTTCACAGGGAGATAGAGGTAATAAAAAACAAACAAATAGAAATCCTAGAAATGCAGGAAGCAATAAACCAACTTAAAACCTCAATTGACAATACTACCAGCAGAGTAGATCACTTAGAAGATAGAACATCAGACAATGAAGACAAAGTATTCCAACTTGAAAATAACATAGACAGCTCAGCAAGTCTGCTAAGAAACCATGAACAGAACATCCAAGAAATATGGGATAACATTAAAAGACCAAACTTAAGAGTCATTGGGATTCAGGAAGGCACAGAGCTCCAAACCAAAGGAATAAACAATCTGTTCAATGAAATAATACGAGAAAACTTCCCAGACTTGAAGAATGAAACAGAATCCCAAATCCTAGAAGCCTACAGGATGCCGAAAGTGCAAAATCATAAGAGATCCACACCTAGACACATTATAATGAAGATGCCCAACATACAGAATAAGGAGAGAATTTTAAAAGCTACAAGAGAAAGAAAGCAGATTACATTTAGGGGTAAACCAATCAGGATAACAGCTGATCTCTCAACACAGACTCTGAAAGCTAGAAGATCCTGGAATAACATATTTCAAACACTGAAAGAAAATGGGTTCCAACCAAGAATCGTGTATCTGGCGAAATTAAGCTTCAGGATGGAAGATGAAATTAAAACCTTCCATGATAAACAAAAGTTAAAAGAATTCGCAGCTAGAAAACCATCTCTTCAAAAAATCCTTGGCAAAACATTACAGGAAGAGGAAATCGAAAACAACATTGAAAACCATCAGTGGGAGGTAGGACAGTAAAGGGGGGAAAGTAATCAAAGAGGAAAACAAATCAGGTTTAGTAACATTAATAAACAAATATGGCTGGAGGAACAAACCATATCTCAATAATAACCCTAAATGTTAATGGCTTAAACTCACCAATTAAGAGACACAGGCTAGTTGAATGGATCACAAAACAAGACCCAACAATATGTTGCCTACAGGAGACGCATTTGATAGGAAAAGATATACATAGACTGAAGGTGAAAGGCTGGGAAAAATCATTCCACTCATATGGACTGCGGAAACAAGCAGGAGTGTCCATACTCACATCAAACAAAATAGATTTCAAGCCAAAGTTAATCAAAAGGGATAAAGAAGGACATTGCATACTGCTCAAGGGAACCATACACCAACAAGACATAACAATCATAAATATATATGCCCCAAATAATGGTGCAGCTACGTTCATCAAGCAAACTCTTCTCAAGTTCAAGAGTCTAATAGACCACCATACAATAATCATGGGAGACTTCAACACACCTCTCTCACCACTGGACAGATCTTCCAAACAAAAGTTAAATAAGGAACCTATAGAACTCAATAACATAATTAACAACCTAGACTTAATTGACATATATAGAATATACCACCCAACATCAAGTAGTTACACTTTTTTCTCAGCAGCACATGGATCCTTCTCAAAAATAGATCATATATTATGTCACAGGGCAACTCTTAGACAATATAAAGGAGTAGAGATAATACCATGCATCTTATCTGACCATAATGGAATGAAACTGAAAATCAACGATAAAAGAAGGAAGGAAAAATCATGCATCACTTGGAGAATGAACAATAGGTTACTGAATGATCAATGGGTTATAGAAGACATTAAGGAGGAAATTAAAAACTTCTTAGAGTTAAATGCAAACACAGACACAACATATCGGAATCTATGGGACACACTGAAAGCAGTTCTAAGAGGAAAATTCATTGCTTGGAGCTCATTCGTTAAAAAAAAGAAAAAACCAACAAATAAATGATCTCATATTTCATCTCAAAATCCTAGAAAAAGAAGAGCAAAACAATAGCAAAAGAAGTAGAAGGCAAGAAATAATTAAAATCAGAGCGGAAATTAATGAAATCGAAACGAAAGAAACAATTGAAAAAATTGACAAAACCAAAAGTTAGTTCTTTGAAAAAATAAATAAAATCGACAGACCCTTAGCCATGCTAACGAAGAGAAGAGAGAGAACCCAAATTACTAGCATACGGGATGAAAAAGGCATTATCACAACAGTCACTTCAGAAATACAGAAGATAATCAGAAATTATTTTGAATCCTTATACTCCAATAAAATAGAAGATAGTGAAGGCATCAATAAATTTCTTAAGTCATATGATCTGCCTAGATTGAGTCAGGAAGATATAGACGACCTAAACAGACCAATAACAATAGAGGAAATAGAAGAAACCATCAAAAGACTACCAACTAAGAAAAGCCCAGGTCCGGATGGGTATACAGCAGAGTTTTACAAAACCTTCAAAGAGGAACTAACACCAATACTTTTCAAGCTATTCCAGGAAATAGAAAAAGAGGGAGAACTTCCAAATACATTCTACAAGGCCAACATCACCCTGATGCCTAAACCAGACAGAGACACTTCAAAGAAAGAAAACTACAGACCAATATCTCTAATGAATCTAGATGCAAAAATCCTCAATAAAATTCTGGCGAATCGGATTCAAAATCATATCAAAAAAATTATACACCATGATCAAGTAGGATTCATCCCTGGGATACAAGGCTGGTTCAATATACGGAAATCAATAAATGTTATTCACCACATCAATAGACTTAAAAATAAGAACCATATGATCATCTCGATAGATGCAGAAAAAGCATTCGACAAAGTACAGCATCCCTTTATGTTCAAAACTCTAGAAAAATTAGGGATAACAGGATCATACCTCAACATTGTAAAAGCAATCTATGATAAGCCACAGGCCAGCATCATTCTGAATGGAGAAAAATTGAAGGCATTCCCTCTAAGATCTGGTACAAGACAGGGATGCCCTCTCTCACCACTTCTGTTCAACATAGTCCTCGAAACACTGGTCAGAGCAATTAGACAGACGAAAGAAATTAAAGGCATAAAAATAGGAAAAGAAGAACTTAAATTATCACTATTTGCAGATGATATGATTCTATACCTAACAGACCCAAAAGGGTCCACAAAAAACTATTAGAGCTAATAAATGAATTCAGCAAAGTGGCAGGATATAAAATCAACATGCATAAATCAAATGCATTCTTGTATATCAGCGACAAATACTCTGAAACAGAAATGAGGACAACTACTCCATTCACAATATCCCCCCAAAAAATAAAATACTTGGGAATTAACCTAACAAAAGAGGTGAAAGACCTATACAATGAAAACTACAGAACCCTAAAGAGAGATATAGAAGAAGACCCCAGAAGATGGAAAAATATTCCTTGTTCATGGATAGGCAGAACTAACATCATCAAAATGGCGATATTACCAAAAGTTCTCTATAAGTTCAATGCTATCCCAATCAAAATCCCAACAGCATTTCTTGTAGAAATAGATAAAACAATCATGAAATTCATATGGAATAATAAAAGACCCAGAATAGCAAAAACAATGCTAAGCAGGAAGTGTGAATCAGGCGGTATAGCGATACCAGACTTCAAACTATACTACAGAGCAGTAGTAACAAAAACAGCATGGTACTGGTACCAAAACAGGCGGGTGGACCAATGGTACAGAATAGAGGACACAGTAACCAATCCACAAAACTACAACTATCTTATATTTGATAAAGGGGCTAAAAGCATGCAATGGAAGAAGGATAGCATCTTCAACAAATGGTGCTGGGAAAACTGGAAATCTATTTGCATCAAAATGAAACTGAATCCCTTTCTCTCGTCATGCACAAAAGTTAACTCAAAATGGATTAAGGAGCTCAATATTAAATCAGAGACACGGCGTCTGATAGAAGAAAAAGTTGGCTATGATCTACATACTGTGGGGTCGGGCTCCAAATTCCTCAATAGGACACCCATAGCGCAAGAGTTAACAACTAGAATCAACAAATGGGACTTACTCAAACTAAAAAGTTTTTTCTCAGCAAAAGAAACAATAAGAGAGATAAACAGGGAGCCTACATCCTGGGAACAAATCTTTACTCCACACACTTCAGATAGAGCCCTAATATCCAGAGTATACAAAGAACTCAAAAAATTAGATAATAAGATAACAAACAACCCAATAAACAAATGAGCCAAGGACCTGAACAGACACTTCTCAGAGGAGGACATACAATCAATTAACAAGTACATGAAAAAATGCTCACCATCTCTAGCAGTCAGAGAAATGCAAATCAAAACCACCCTAAGATACCATCTCACTCCAGTAAGATTGGCAGCCATTATGAAGTCCAACAACAAGAAGTGCTGGCGAGGATGTGGGGAAAAGGGTACACTTGTTCATTGTTGGTGGGACTGCAAATTGGTGCAGCCAATTTGGAAAGCAGTATGGAGATTTCTTGGAAAGCTGGGAATGGAACCACCATTTGACCCAGCTATTCCCCTTCTCGGTCTATTCCCTAAAGACCTAATAAGAGCATGCTACAGGGACACTGCTACATCTATGTTCATAGCAGCACAATTCACAATAGCAAGATTGTGGAACCAACCTAGATGCCCTTCAATAGATGAATGGATAAAAAATGTGGCATTTATACACAATGGAGTATTACTCTGCATTAAGAAATGAAAAAATCATAGAATTTGGAGGGAAATGGATGGCATTAGAGCAGATTATGCTAAGCGAAGCTAGCCAATCCTTAAAAAACAAATGCCAAATGACTTCTTTGATATAAAGGGAGTAACCAAGGACAGGGTTGGGATGAAGAGCTTGAGAAGAAGATTAACATTAAACAGGGATGATAGGTGGGAGGGAAAGGGAGAGAGAAGGGAAATCGCATGGAATTGGAAGGTGAGCCTCAGGGTCATACTCAATTACATATAAGAGGAAAGGAGGGGTAAGAGAAAAATAATACAAGTGAAGAAATGATTTACAGTAGAGGGGGTAGAGAGAGAAAAGGGGAGGGGAGGGGAGGGGAGGGAAAGGGGGATAGTAGAGAATAGGATAAACAGCAGAATACATCAGACACTAGAATGGCAATGTGTAAATCAATGGAAGTGTAACTGATGTGATACAGCAATCGGTATACGGGGTAAAAATGGGAGATCATAACCCACTTGAATCAAATTGTGAAATATGATATATTAAGAACTTTGTAATGTTTTGAACGACCAACAATAAATTAAAAAAATAAAAATAAAAAAATATATACAGCAAAAAAAATAAAATAAATAAAATAAAATGTTCATTCTAATTCATCTTTGCTATGGTTTGGATATGAGGTGTTTTCTAAAAGCTCATGAGTGAGACAATGCAAGAATTTTCAGAGTTGAAGTGATAGCGTTATGAAAGCCTATGTATTGATTATGAATTAATATAATTAATGCACTGATAATTAATAACTGGGGGTAACTGTAGGCAGGTAAGGTGTGGCAGGTATAGAGGGGTCACTGGGGACTTGTTTTGGGGTGTAATATGTTATACCCGATGAGTAGAGTTTTGTGAAATGGAGTAAGTTGGGATAGGTGGTGGTGGTGGTGGTGGTGGTGTGTGTGAGAAATGGAGGGAATAGTTCTGTTCCAGCTTTGCAATATTTGAGGCGCTCATTAGATATGTAAGTAGAAAAAGCAACTAGATATGTGATAAACACAGCTCAGGCTCAATGCAAAAATGAGTCTTTGGTGTATAACTGTAATTTTAAAATAGGAAATTGGGTGAAATCACCTAAAGTTGGGATTCTCAGCAGAACGGCAGAAAGGACATTTATAAATTAAGATGTTTTTCTTTTATGTCCCTATACATATCTTGTTAAATAAAATCCAAAATTATTTTATTAGTAGAATTAATAGAATTGTTTCTTGTGTTTTATCTTTTCATATTTAAGTCTCTTTAGTATAATTTATAGAATTTTTAATTCAGCCTATATTTTAAATACTCAAGTTTTTTCTATTTATGTATCTTGTTTTAAAAGATATTTATGTTAGTTCTGTAGTGAGAGCTATTTTCTTTTCATCCTTGTTTATGCTGCTGCTGTTTGTTGGCTTTTAGTGAAGAATACATTTAATTTTTTTATATTTGATCTTGAACATAGCAACGAAATGAATGTGTAAAAATAAATTTAAATTTTTTCAGAGATAATGAACATAGCTCCTTATAACTGAGGTATAGAAAGCATTTGAACCAAAAATATTATTTCATGTGATTAAGATGTAAAATTACTTCCTACCTGGCTTTTGAAATTTTTTCACTTAAATTTTTAAGCAATTCATAAAAATGTTAAAACTATAGATATTTATGTGGTGCCATATAATGTTTCATTCCAGATATATATTGTGTAATGTTTAAATCAGGTTAAACCTATATATCTCCTCAAACATTTATCATTTCTTAAAAATTAAAACATTCAAAATAATTTATTCTAGACTTTTTAAAATATTCAGTATGTTATTTTTATCTATAGCCATGCCCCTGTGCAGTAGCACACTGGATCTTCTTAGCATCTGTTGATAAACACTTAGCATCTATTGATAAACCTTTCCCCATTCTCCTCTTACCCTACTTCTCCAGCCTTTGGTTACCATTCATCCCTCAACTTTTATGAGATTAACTTCTGCTAATATTCCATATAGAAGTAAGATGATGTGGTGCTTGTCTTTCTGTTCCTGGATTACTTCATTAACACAATGATCTCCAATTCAATCTACACTGTTGCCAACTACAGAATTTCAATCTTTTTATGGCTGAATAGTATTCCATAGTGTCTGTTTCTACATTTTCTTTATTGATTCATGTAAGTTTATGGACATCTAGATTGTTTTCATTTCTTGGCCATTGTGAATAGTATTGCAATAAACCATGGAAGTGTGCATATCTCTTTGACACACTAGTTTCATTTCCTTTAGACATAAGCCCAGGGGTGGGATTGATCAGAAATTCCACATTCTTTTCCACAATGGTTACATCAATACCATTCCTAACAATGCTGTGCAAGGGTCCCCTTTTTTCTACATTCTTGAAGCACTTGCTATTGTTTTTAGTAACAGCCACCTGACAGATGTGTGGTGTTATCTCATTGTTATTTTGACTTGAATTTCTCTGATGAGGTTGAGGACTTTTCTATCTGGTTGTTGGGCATCTGTTTTAGTCTACTTTTTTGCTGCAGTGACTAAAAGACTCAATTAGAATAACTGTATATGAGTAAAAAGTTTATTTGAAAGTTCATGGTTTCAGGGGTCTCAATCCCTAGACAGCGGGCTTCATTCCTTGGGGATCAGTGTGAAGCTGGACATTATGTCAGAAGAGTGTGGCAGAGGGAAGTGGCTCACATGATGATCAGAAGGCAGAGAGAGACAGATCTCCACTAGCTAAATATATAGACCAAAGCCACTCTCCCAGCCCCCATCCTTCACCTCCTTCAGCCAAACCCCACTTGCCTTAACTTACCAATTAATCCCATCAGGTAATTATTTCAATGATTGAGTTGGGGTTCTCATAACCCAATCATTTTGGAGCTTCTTGCAATTGGTGGGATAATTTTGAGATGCTTAGCAGTGCAAGCTGGAAATGCTTTAAATTATTGTAATTGGAGTTTAATGGCTGATTCTGGTGGGAACTCAGAAGACCAGAATGCTGACAGTGTCACAGGAAAGGAGGGAGCTAAAACTCCAAACCTAGGGTTTTGTGTTCTTAGGAAAGGAGATTTAAAGTCAAACACCAAAAGTCATGCGAGAACTTTATTAGAAGTGAAAGTGAGGTGAAAATAAAATAAAAGTGAGGCTTAAGCAAAAAGCGCTCTTAAGGAAGAGAATGGGCCATCTCCAGAGAACAACAAGGGAGACAATGTTGTCCCTAATTTTATTACTGTTTAATTTTTTACCAGGACAACTGTGGACTACCTTCTGTACTCTTTGCCAATTAGGTGTTCAACTCCTCCTTCAAGTTGGGCAGTGGAGTTTTTGACCTTGTTTGTTCCCTCCAGAACGGTCATGATGGCCATACTATTTAGGGGGGCTTAGTCTACAAGTCAATCCCATGTTAATGTGGATACTGGGGTAAATTGCTGGTCAGAACTTACCTTAGTGTGCCTGCACTACTAAAAGAATCTCCCTTTCCAGAAAAATGGAGACAGCTTTAGCCATAATTCCTATCTTCACACCAAATTCAGTAGACCTTACCAAGTCAGTCCCATGAATCTTTTTCTGTTGATGTGTCTTCTCATTAGCTCCTTTGCTTCTGTTTATTTTCTACAAATTAACTACCACACTTTGCTTTCTCATCTAGTTTGGAAGTGGTTTAAAGGACCCTATAGTAAGTTAAAGAACACTTGTGAACTTGCTTGCATTTCACTGCTCATTGATAGCTAGTACCTAATACTAGGACCATGGACAGTGAAGAAAATTCTCAAGATGGTTCTGAAGAGGACTCTACTGGAATTAGGAGTAGAGGCCACTTGTGTTATGTTCTGGCTGAGAAATTATCTGCATTTTGCCCATGTCCTGAGACTTTATGTGAGGCTCATTTTAAAAGTAAGGGACTTCTTAATCTGGTACATAGCATTCAGGCAGTGACATGGATATTGCTTAGAACTTTTAGCCAAGTTTATTTTGATAATCAGAAGCAAAAAGCAGAGCAGAAAGATTTGAAAAAGTTGGACTTGAAAGCCAGAAGTAGAACTGGGGCTAAGGAAGTTGCAATTGTTAAGGATATTACTATCACTAAAGAAATGCTAACAACTTCGCCCAGAGACAATAAGAAAGATAGCTTGAGGGCATCTCAGGAATTGGCAATGCCATACCCACTTCAGGCTCAAGGGAGGAAAAGTAAAAATTCTCTTAAGAAACCAGAGGGGCACCCTTCTTGCATAAGTGTGCCTAAGAAGTTTTTTTCAACATGCTCAGCTACCCAGGAACTCAGCTTTTGTAGCCAGAATCCCTGGATTCTGGTTACTGCTGGTGATGGTGGCAGACCTTGATGTCAACCACATGGTGCTCCTTCTACATGAGTGCAGAATGCTAGAGTTAAGGAGTCCTGGAAGCTTCCACTAATATTTCAAAGGAAGACCTGGGAGGCTAGGCAAAGTGCACAGGTTCAGAGTCCCTGTGGGTACTCCCTGAGAAAGCAAAGTATGGAGATGTGAAGAGGAAGCCAAAACTACACTGGAGACTCCCCAAGGTTATGAAATGCCAGTAATGTGGGACATTGTCCTAGGAAAGCTGCAGGTATTGAGCAGAGACAAGCCAACAGAAAGGCTACTTGGGCTCCAACCAACAAAGACACTGGGATGGATTATATAAACCCTTTGGAGACAATATTATGATACCATATGCTCCAGATGCCAGACACAGAACTACAGGACTTGTTTGTCCAGCTAGATTTCAGTCTTGCGTTGGTCCTGTTCCATCTTCCTTCACCTCTATTTTTGGAAATAGAAATGTTTATTCTATACCTGTATATATGGAGTACTTTTAAATAGCTTTTGATTTTTATAGGAACTCATGATTCAAGTTTACCCTGAGTCTCAGAGGAGACTTTGGATTTGAACTTTTGGGCAATCCTGGAATGGCTGAGACTATGGAGACTCTTGGAAATGGACTAGATGTATTTTGCATTGTGAGATGAACATGAGATTTTTGGGGGCCAGGGACGAAATTTTATGGTTTGGATGTGTGGTGTCTCCCAAAAGCTCTTCTGTGAGACAATGCAAGAAAGTTTAGAGGAGAAATGCTTGGGTTATGAGAACCTTAATCCAATTAGTGAATTAATCATCTGATGGGATTGAGTGGTAATTGCAGGCAGTGGGGTGTGGCTGGAGGAGGTAGGGGATTAGGGGGATGGCTTTAGGGTATATATTTATATTTATTTAT
This sequence comes from Spermophilus citellus, assembly GCF_964194105.1. NCBI lineage: Eukaryota > Metazoa > Chordata > Mammalia > Rodentia > Sciuridae > Spermophilus > Spermophilus citellus. Next base: position 179,826,035 of record NC_138184.1, on the reverse strand, counting down.
TTATTTATTTATTTATTTATTTATTTATTTATTTTAAAGGGGGAGAGAGAGAGAGAGAGAGAGAGAGAGAGAGAGAGAGAGAGAGAGAGAGAGAGAGAATTTTTTTTAATACTTATTTTTCAGTTTTCGGTGGACACAACATCTTTATTTTATTTTATGTGGTGCTGAGGACCGAACCCAGTGCCCCCTGCATGTCAGGCGAGGGTGTTACCGTTTGAGCCACATCCCCAGCCCTATATTTATATTTAGCTATCTTTCTCTCTTTGCTTTCTGGTCATCATGTGAGTTACTTCCTTCTGCCACACTCTTTAACCATGATACCCTGCCTCATCCTGAGCTCCAAGGAATGCAGCTGCCTCTGAAATCCTGTGTCCCCAAATAAACTTTTTCTCCTCTATAGTTCTGATCAGTACTTTAGTTGTAGCTGCAAAAAAAAAGCTGACAGAAATAGATATAAATGCTATATCTCCTCTTGATAATGTCTATTTAGGTTTGTTACCCATTTTTTAATTGAGCTATTTTGGGTTTTGTTTGTTTATTTATTTACTAATGAGTTTCTTATAAACTTTGGATATTAACCTTTTATTAGGTGAAAAGTTTGAAAATGTCTTCTCCCATTCTGTAGATTGTCTCTTTGCTCTGTTGACTGTTTTCCTTTGCTGTGAAGCTTTTCATTTTGAAGGAATTCCATTTGTCTCTTCCTTATCATAAAATTTGTATTTATCTCATAAAAACCGTTTTATGCATATTTTCAGCTGATGTTATTCCTTGAGTTTTTCTCAGTATTTCATATTTTATGTCGTTTATATTTTATGTGGTCTTTTAGAAAAGTGGGGAGAATATTTATGCTTTCACTGAAAACTCCTAGTTTTTCCTGGAAAATAAAATCTATTATAATTACATTAGAATTACTTATAGTTTTGAAATGTTACACTTAAACTATACATTTTGTGGCTATATCATTATAAAAAGTTACATTATATTTAATCTATTTTTCAATGTTTCAGTGCTATTTTTAAATATTTTATGTGCTGTTTTTTGTTTGTTTGTTTGTTTGTTTACTTTTAGGTGAATTATCAGCGTTCCTTCATATATTTTTCATGGATGATATAGGATCTTCTTCAAGTGAATTCTTAGTAAAGACCTATGTCTTTACTAAGTTAAGACCTATATATATATATATGTCACCATGAACTCTCTAAATTAATGCAATCAGTTAGGTTTGCCAAAATTTCCTGACATCTTTCAACACTCACTATCTTATGAAGAAGAAATTTGTGTGAGTTCTTGTTGTCCTCCTTTTTTTTCTTCCTAATATAAACAGTGTTTGGCAGTTTTATTTTTCCCCAATAGTGATTTTCATTCCATCTCATTTTATTTCAATATTAATTGAGGCTAAATCATCTCAAATTTTGCTTCCCTTTAGTTATTCTAGTTGACTTCCAGTGGGTAGAGAGCATGTTTGATTGCACCTCTTTTTCCATAAATCTGCCCTTCAGTTATTTGTTTTCCTTTTGTTTGAATTCAGTGTATTTTGGATGTCTGTATGTGTTATCACATTTGTTATTATTATTATTGTTTATTATTTGTTATTATATTATTGTTATCATATTTATTATTATTCTGTTTACATACACACCAAACTGACCATTTAATTGAAGTCAACAGCTATCAAGAAGAAGAAGAGAAAGGAGGAGAAGGAAGAGAAGGAGGAAAGATACCATATCAGAGGGAGAAAAAAAAGTGAAGTGAGTTGCTAAAAATAATAATAATAATAATAATTCCTTATTTCTTAGCCTAGCAGGGTCATAATCATTTTCCTGAGCTGTTTGGTTGATATTCTGAATGGTCTTGCTGCATTTTCTTCATATTACTATATCTCTTTACTTTATGATTTTGCATTCTTTGTAGACTTTATTTGTTTTAGGTCTATTGTTAAGTTGTTTTGTTTATCCTCAAGATTATATGAAAAAAATAACTATTCATGTCTACAGACATTTCTTTTTAGTCTGCCTGCACAGAGGTTCATATTCTTCAGGGACTGTTAGAAGCAGAAATGTAATAAAACAAATATAATAAAAAACCAACAGGCTAGGCTTTCAAATGTGTGAAGTCTCTAGACTGAGAATGATGAATAATTCTATGACCAATGAAATTACCTCAAAGAAGATACATTTGCAAATATTGACAGGTGTCCTGTGAAAGCAGATTATTGTATTCATCCATGAAGATGAGAACACATGATACCTAGAAATAAAACATCATTTCAAATCCACTATATCCTATAAAATAAGTGCACTTTCCTGAAAGATGAGTATGTTAGGAAAATATAGAAGGTAAAAAAAAATCTATGGAAATATTTGGAAATCTTAAACACCCTTTCTATATTTAAAGCATAGGTTAAAAAAAAATAGAGGGATTTGTGAAACTCTTAAACGAGTAAGCGTTAGATGGGGATAACATCTGGTTAATAAAAATATTGTTTAATTTGACTTTTAACCTTGAAAATATGAAATCTGAACCCAGGAATTGTTTGGTAATATTATAGATATTCAATACAAATCTAATTGAATGAATGATAGGATACACTAATATGCAAATCTACTTGAATCTTAGATAATCTTTAGTCTCTGCAACTAATGATAGAGGATCTAATTTGAGAATAAAATAAAATAAAAAAACCCAGAAAAAACAATCTAAAAAAACTTTAGCAATTTTAAATTCCTTATGGAACCTTGGGGAAGCATCTTTTTTTTATGGTTATCATTGTCTTTCAAAACTGATGCCGTAATAAGCCTGTTTACTAACTACTCATAAAAATTTGCCCTTACAAAGTGATGCCATAAGATTAGAAAACATGACTAGTTTCTAAGACATCAATAGCATAATTGTAACATTTAAAAAGTCTTTTCAGGGGAGTCTGTATGCAGAGTTTCTCCCCTTGCCTCCCCAGCTCCATTACATCCCTCATTATGAGAGCCTTCCTCCATATCCTGGGGGAGTTGAGTCTGATGTGTCTGTCTATCTTCCAGATCCTTCTAGGCCTGGAATAGGTAACTCGGGGATCACCAGATTTGGCTTGACTTTACTTGATCTCAACTTCTTACCCTATAGTGTGTGTGATCCTTCTTGTCCCAGAGCCCAGATGACTGGTTTCAAGGGAAAGTGTTCTTCAGAGTTCATCACTCTATAGGCTGGGTTTGCTGCTGCTGAGTTGCAGTTTTAATTCACTCTTCCATTGCTCCAAAGGACAAACTTCTATTGGAGTTTTGTCTGGATGGCCTAGATGGCTGCACTTTCAGAGTGGAACTGATGTAGAGACCCTACAGAACAGGAGAAAATATTTTCCAGTTATTCTTCTAACATATGATTCCAGAATATCTAAAGAGCTTAAAAACCTAGTACTAAAAATAGGTTAGTAAAATCCAAACAAGAAATGTGAACAACTAACAAATATATGGAAAAATGTTCAACATACTTAGAAAAAAAATGCAAACCAGAACTTCATTGAGATTTCATCCCACCCAGTTATAATAACAACCATCAAGAATCTAAGTCATAATAAATACTGGTGAGGATATGGGGTGAAAGGAACAATTACTTATACTTTGGTGGAGCTGCTCATTAGTATAACCACTGTGGAAATCTGTATGGAGAGTCCTCAAAAGGCTAGGAATGGAACCATATGTCTCAGCTATTCCACTCCTCAGAATTTATTAAAAGGAACCAAAATCAGCGTCCTATAGCAATACATGTACTCCAATGCTTGTAGCAATAACCAAGTTTTGGAACCAGCCTAAGTTCCCATCAACAGATGAATGGATAAAGAAAATGTGATATATATACACAATGGGTTTCTATTCAGCCATAAAGAAGAATGAAATTATGTCATTTGCAGGTAAATGATTTGGCCCAGAGAACATCATGCTAAGTGAAATAAGCCAGACTCAGAAATTTATTTAATGTTTTCTCTCATATGCAGAATATATATACAGAAAAAAATTAAAGGGAGTATCTGAAGGAAAAAAAGAGATATTAGTAGAGATAAGGGTTCAGGTGAAAGGAGGAAAGGAGGGAAAGTAGAAGAACTGGGGAACAAAATTGACCAAATTATGCTATATGCATGTATGAATATACCAGAACGAATCCCACGTTTGTGTATAATTATAATTCACCAAAGAAACAAACTATAGATGTATATAAAGGAAAGAAAGATCAGAAGAGTACAGTAAAGGGAACAGGACAAGAGAGATGGGAGGGAAAAAAGAAGTACTGGGGAATAAATATATTATGTGCATATAAGAATATGTCACAATGAATGCCACTATTATCTTTAATTATAATATATTGATAAAACATTTTGAAATACATTTAACACAGTTTTATCTTATTGTTTTCAACTCTGAGTTTCTGTAGATGGCAGGTAAATACTTACATAAAATAATGCGCACAAAAAGTATGGTGAGTGAATGTGAGTCAATAATCTAAATGCTGCTAAACCAGTCACATCTAATTCTAACGAAATGAATTTGTAAAGAGTTGGTGCAGGATTATAGAAATAAGATCACCATTGTTCATTATTTTGCTATTTTCATTATGGTATTATATCAACTAAGAAATCATCATGTCAGGCCACAAAAGGGGAAGAGAGAGCCGCTGACTTAAGTTCAGGACAATTGCATGGTTCAGACACCCAGATGATGGTCTGATCCCAGAATGAGTTTTAAATTCAAAGCAAAACAAAACAGAAAGTATCAGTCTCTTCTTATAATTTTCTTGGCTAGACATGTAAGTTGAAGGACTTTTTATTAAAATATCAGCATCATTAACTTTGATTTTTTTCCTTGATTCAGCAAATCAACATTTGCCAACCCATCTGTAGTGATAAAAATTAGACCATGGTTTTATGTGGAAAGAGAGATAACTAGAAAGAAACACAAGGAATTTTGGCAATGATAAAACTTTTCTGTATCCTTGATTTGGGTAATGGTTTTACAGGATATACTTCTGTCAAAAGCATTAACTTGGTAACTTAACTTCTAGACATATCACTTTATAGAACTAGAAATATATATTAGAATCACCTGGGATTAATAAAATAATTAATCAGTGAGATATTAGTACACTTGACAACATAAATAGATCTCAAAAATATTACATTGAGTGAAAGAAACCAGACACAAAAGTAACATTACTTATTATTCTATTTATAATAGTTTCAAGAACATGGAAAACTAACCTCTGGTTTTGGAACTCACAATACTAGTTTATCAACCAGAGATGAGAGAGATAGAGGTAACATAAGGGAGGTTTCTGAGAGAATTGATATGTTTTATATGTTTGTTAGAGTGTTTATTTCATGGGTGTAATTATTTGACAAGACTTAATAGGCTGGGAGAATAGCTCAGTGGTAGAGTGCTTACCTAGCATAAATAAGGCCTTGGGTTCAATCCTCAGTACCGCAAAAACAAACAAATTATACACTAAAATCTGTACATTTCATTATGTGTATGTTTTATCTTAAAAGTTAGTAATAAATAAATAAAACTTCATATTGCAAAAAAAATGCATGATGGTTGATAGTGTAAAATTGATTGAATCTCCCCTTTACTATCTAAAGAGGTGAAAATATCAGACCCTGTGCTGTGGGAACAGTCTAGAGCCCTTGGGTATTGGAGATGCACCCCTCATCATTATGCTAGAAGATGCCCAACCATCACTTTCTATTAGGCAACAACTCATTTCTCTTTCCACTTTGGATTCAAAGAAGCTGCTGTCAAGATTATCACTGACTCTTTTCATTAAAATAAGCCACATATACAATAAAATTATCAAAATGCAAATGATAGTCTATGCTTGTATGATTATGTCAAAAATTACTCCTCTATTATATCTAAACAAAATAGACTAATAAAAACATTTTAAAATATTTTCAATAATAAATCTGTACTTTCATTCCTCAAAATGAACTGAAAGCTAACTTATCATGATTTATTTTTCTCCAATAAGACTATATACTTAAACAAATATTAAAATTTTTTTAACAAACAAAAGACATAAAGTTTGTGTATACCAAACTGGATACCTATAGAATTATTAAAATTATAATATTTTCCACCTCTCCTGAGACATCAAGTAACAATTGAAAAGATCAGCTTAGGTTCAGTTAGTAACAAAAATATCAACAAACATGATTTCTATTTTTTTTTCTTTCAACCCTCCAGAGACAAACAAGCTACCCACAAAAATGAAGAAGCAATGAAAGTTTATATAAATTGAAGTGCAGATAATACCACATTTGTCTCTGTTAAAGTACACTGTGGTTCTGATGAAGAAAATACTAAAATTCCAATTTACAATTGATGCTACAAAATGCTTGACTTGAAAAATTAAATAACAGTCCCCTCAGAACAAACAAAATGCAAGAAACAAACAAATTGTTTTCTATATTACAAGGAAGAGTCTATCAAATCTAGTGTAATTCCTAAACCCAATTTTTTTTTGTGCATGCACCTTCTTCACTAGTCACTCTTGGCCCATATGAAAGATAGAAAGTTTAATAGAAGTGGAGAGCCAAGAAAAAGTGGGAAAAGGAACGATGTTCTTCTACCAGAAACAGAAGAACAAGAAAGAAATAAAATTATCTGCTACAATCTGTTTCACACGGTGAATTTCTATTTTTGTTGTTTTTGATAATTGCTTCTTGAATCAATGTAGTTTCTATATTTGTATATCAATGTTAAAAAACATCCTGGTCATTCAAAGAAATTATAGAAGATGAAAATATCTGTTATGTTCATCTACTGTACATTGCTTCTCTTTCCTTTAGTAAAGCATTTAAACACGCTATAGGGGATCCAACATGGCGGCCGGCGAAGAAGCAGCGATTCCAATGTCTCCACATTAACGGGATCAGAAAGACCCATTGGAACAGCTGCAGTCTACCTACTGAGGAACTTCTAGCAAAATTCCGTTGAGACCTGCCGGGAATTGGTAGGTTTATTAGAAGTGACAGTTTGTCCCAGACAAGTGGATCTTGGCCAGCCACGTGGGCGCAGAGGTCCAGTCCAGCAGCCACCAGCCGCTTCTGCGGGCGGCCTGGAGCAGCGCGGCCTGCCCGAACCCGCAGACGACCCCCGCCATCCCGGCTCTCCCGGGAGGCTCCGTTCTCGCTCTGCTAGCGACTGCCCCGCCCGCCCGGCTCTTAGCCACGTGGCCGCAGCTGCCCGGCTCTACAGGCAGCCCCTGGCGGGCGCAGAGGTCCAATTCCGCGGACACCAGCCACTTCTGCAGGCGACCGGCGGCCCGGAGCGGCAGACGACCTCCGCCATCCCGGCTCTCCCGGGAGGCTCCGTTCTCGCTCTGCGAACGGCCACCCCGCCCGCCCAGCTCTTGGCCACTCGGCCTCAGCTGCCCGGCTCTACAGACGGTCCCCGGTGGCCCGGCTCAGCGAAAGGGGTCCCCGCCCACCCGGCTCTTGGCCACGCGGCCGCAGCTGCCTGGCTCTACAGGCGGCCCCAGTGGCCCAGCGCAGCGAGAAGTGTCCCTGGCCCAGCAGACGGCCCGTGCCCTCCCGGCTCTGCTAACAGCCCCGCCCAGCCGGCGAACGGCTCCCCACCCCTAAGACTACGTGAAGGGAATCTAACCAAGCCTTTACGAAATAGTGAACTGGGAACTAAAACCAGAGATTGTGTCAGACCAGAGACAAGTCAGTTCCACCCCTCCCTTCGGACACTCAGGCAAGGAGCCAGGGGCCCGCCACAGCAGAGAGGGGAAGTCACCAAAGTTCAGCCAAAGAGATTCCTTCCCAGCGGAATCTACTTTAGCAGGTGTGTGACTCCCATCCACACCAGATACAAACAACCGGGAAACTTCAGAATCTCTCCGTGGGCGTGACCGTAAGGGCCAAAGGACTCTTGACCCCCAACTCCCCCTACTGCCAGTGACGTGGGCGTGACTGTAGGGGCAGAGGGAAGCAGAGAAGACTCCCCACCCCAACTCCCCCAACCGTGAACTGAGAGGGTGTGACGGTAGGGGCGGAGGGAAACAGACGACACTCCAACTCCTCCTACCGCCAGCAGAGTGGTTGTGATTGTAGGGGCTGAGGGAAGCAAAGGGGATCCTCCACCCCCAACTCCTATTACCACCAGCAGCGACACCAATGGTCTTAGCCGCCAGATTCCGAAGGTGTGCCCACCAAAGGGGTCTGGAAAAATCAAACAATTGACTCCCAGACCACAGCTCCACAGCACTGGGGCTTAGATGAATGACGGTGAGAGTGCTCAGTCGTTAGGGAAATAGAGCACTCGGTGGGGCTGAAAGTGTAACCAAATCCTTGGGGAACTGCCTCTGGTGAGCAGGACCTGGCTGGCTGGCAGAAGGAAGGGGAGGAGGGGCCGTAGAAGTGAAACGGCTCTGGACCAACAGGATTGAGAGACTCCCAGGAACCACCTTACAGGGATTGCTGTTGACACATTGAGGGCAAAACTCAGCCCGGAGGGCACAGCTTTGCCTACAGGAAGAGAAGAAAATGGATCTCTAAGACCTAATTTATTTCCTATTTCATTTTATTTTTTTCTCTCCCTTTTCCCTCTCTCTCTCTCACCTTCCAAGTTTTATTGCTCTTTCCATTCTCCTCTATGCTATCTACCTCCCTCTCCTTCTTTCTTTTCAAGAGCACCTACCTTCCCCTTCCCCCCAACTTTCATCCCAAGCATTACGTCCTCCATTTCGTGTAACTGTCTAAATGCAAATAGGTGAATGTTTCAAGGCCGTCTATAGTGCTCCTAAATACCTAGCTCCTACCAACATCCTGATCCAATCGACAGTTAGTATCCCCCTTCAGTAGAGCAATCTTCTAAAGTAGCCAAGACATACTAACCCTTATACCTGCATAGCACCTAACATAAAGTCCTAAGAATAAAAAACAAACGACTATATGCATACAAAATCCGGAAGCCCTTTATAAATTGAATGAATCAGCTCTAAAGTACAATAAAGCCCAACATCTATAGGCATAATCTCCCACCACAAAGGAGAGACAACAGAGATAAACAAAGCCAAAACAAATGTATAGGAGAAAGCAGTTTCAAAGCAGTCAAACAGAGCTGGAAAGTAATGTGAACAACATGGAAAAACAAGGGAAAAAATGATTACAGATAATGCAGGACAACTTAAATCTACAGGAGGACCTAGAAGCATCAGAAACATGAACAGGGAAAGAAATCAAGGCATACCTAACTCAGATGGAACGGAATTTTACAGAAGACATGAGACAGCAAGTCCAAGAATTGAAAGCATATTTTGAAAACGAACTAAACAAACAAATTCAAACTGTGAAGAACGAGCTTTATCAGGAGATAGAGATCTTAAAAAAAACCAAACAGTAATTTTAGAAATGCAAGAAACCATAAACAAGATTAAAAACGCTAACGAGAGTATTACAAATAGGCTAGATCAAGTAGAAATCACAACATCAGATAATGAAGACAAAGTTTATCAACTTGAAAATAGTATAGTCAACACTGAAAAGATGCTTAAATCTCATGAGCAATCTATCCAAGAGTTATGGTATCTCATCAAAAAACCAAATTTGAGAGTCATTGGGATAGAAGAAGGCACACAGGTTCAAAGCAAAGGAATGCACAACCTATTAAATGAAATAATCCTAGAAAACTTCCCAGAGATGAAAGATGGAATGGATTGCCAAATCCTGGAAGCCTACAGGACCCCAAACATCCAAAACTGTAATAGAACAACTCCAAGACATATAATTATGAAGATAGCCAACATACAGAACAAGGAGAGAATATTAAAGGCTACAAGGGAAAGGAGGCAGGTTACATTCAGGGGTAAACCAATTAGGTTAACGGCTGATTTTTCATCACAGACTTTGAAAGCGAGAAGATCCTGAAACAATGTATTCCAAATGCTGAAAAATAATGGTCTCCAACCAATAATACTGTATCCAGCAAAATTAAGCTTCAGATTTGACAATGAAATTAAAATCTTTCACAATAAACAAAAGCTAAAAGAATTCGCAGCCAGAAAACCAGCACTGCAAAGCATTTTGGGCAAACTTCTACAAGAAGAGGAATGGAAAAATAGTGCCCAAAACCAACAGCGGGAGGTTTCTCAGTAAAGGGGGAGGGAAAAAACCCAAAAAGTAAAAACTAGCCAAACTAAAATAAATAAATAAATAAACATGACTAGAAGTACAAATCATATTTCAATTGTCACCTTAAATGTTAATGGACTAAACTCACCAATCAAGAGACACAGGCTAGTAACCTGGATCAAAAAAACAAACCCAACAATATGCTGCCTTCAGGAGACTCATATGATAGGAAAAGACATATACAGGTTGAAGGTGAAAGATTGGGAAAAATCATACCACTCACATGGCCCTCAGAAGCAAGCAGGAGTGGCCATACTCATATCGAATAAAATCAACTTCAAACCTAAGTTAATCAAAAGGGATAAAGAAGGACACTATATCCTGTTAAAAGGAACTATCCACCAACAAGACATAACAATTATCAATTTATATGCACCAAATAATGGTGCAGCAATGTTCATAAAACAAACTCTCCTCAAGTTCAAGAGTCAAATTGACCACAACACAATAATTATGGGTGACTTCAACACACCACTCTCACCATTAGACAGATCCTCCAGACAAAAGCTGAATAAAGAAACTATAGAACTCAACAGCACAATCAATAATCTAGACTTAACCGACATATATAGAATATATCAACCATCATCAAGTGGATACACATTCTTCTAAGCAGCACATGGATCTTACTCAAGATAGATCATATATTATGCCATAGGGCAACTCTTAGTAAATATAAAGGTGTGGAGATAATACCATCACCATATCTGATCATAATAGAATGAAACTGGAAATCAATGATAAAAGAAGGAAGGAAAAATTCAGCATCACATGGAAAATAAACAATATGTTACTGACTGATCAATGGGTTACAGAAGACATAAAGGAGGAAATCAAAAAATTATTAGAGATAAACGACAACTCAGACACAACATACCGGAATCTACGGGACACAATGAAAGCAGTTCTAAGAGGGAAATTCATTTCCTGGAGTTCATTCCTCAAAAAAAGAAAAAAACAACAAATAAACGAACTCACACTACATCTCAAAACCCTAGAAAAGGAAGAGCAAAACAACAGCAGATATAGCAGAAGACAAGAAATAAATAAAACCAGAGCGGAAATCAATGAAATCGAAACCAAAAAAAAACTATTGATTAAAATAAAAGTTGGTTCTTTGAAAGAATAAATAAGATCGACAGACCCTTAGCCATGCTAACAAAGAGAAGAAGAGAGAAAACTCAAATTACTAACATATGGGATGAAAAAGGCAATATCACAAGAGACACTACAGAAATACAGAAGATAATTAGAAAGTATTTCAAAACCTTATATTCTAATAAAATAGAAGACAGTGAAGACATCGATAAATTTCTTAAGTCATATGAGCTGCCCAGATTGAGTCAGGAAGACACACACAATTTAAACAGACCAATAACAAAGGAAGAAATAGAAGAAGCCATTAAAAGACTACCAACCAAGAAAAGCCCTGGACCGGATGGGTATACAGCAGAGTGTTACAAAACCATCAAAGAAGAATTAATACCAATACTTTTCAAGCTATTTCAAGAAATAGAAAAAGAAGGAACTCTTCCAAATTCATTCTATGAGGCCAACATCACCTTGATCCCCAAACCAGACAAAGACACTTCAAAGAAAGAAAACTACAGACCAATATCTCTAATGAACATAGATGCAAAAATCCTCAATAAAATCCTGGCAAATCGAATACAAAAGCATATCAAAAAAATAGTGCACCCTGATCAAGTAGGATTCATCCCTGGGATGCAAGGTTGGTTCAATATATGGAAATCAATAAATATTATACACCACATCAATAGACTTAAAGATAAGAACCATATGACCATCTCGATAGATGCAGAAAAAGCATTCGACAAAGTACAGCATCCTTTTATGTTCAAAACACTAGAAAAACTGGGGATAACAGGAACTTACCTCAACATTGTAAAAGCTATATATGCTAAGCCTCAGGCTAGCATCATTCTAAATGGAGAAAAACTGAAGGCATTCCCTCTAAAATCTGGAACAAGACAGGGATGCCCTCTCTCACCACTTCTATTTAATTTAGTCCTTGAAATACTAGCCAGAGCAATTAGACAGACAAAAGAAATTAAAGGCATAAAAATAGGAAAAGAAGAACTTAAAATATCACTATTTGCAGACGATATGATCCTATACCTAGAAGACCCAAAAGGGTCTACAAAGAAACTACTAGAACTAATAAATGAATTCAGCAAAGTGGCAGGATATAAAATCAACACGCATAAATCAAAGGCATTCCTGTATATCAGCAACAAAACTTCTGAAACGGAAATGAGGAAAACCACCCCATTCACAATATCCTCAAAAAAAAATAAAATACTTGGGAATCAACCTAACAAAAGAGGTGAAAGACTTATACAATGAAAACTACAGAACCCTAAAGAGAGAGATAGAAGAAGATCTTAGAAGATGCAAAATGTACCCTGTTCATGGATAGGCAGAACCAACATCATCAAAATGGCAATATTACCCAAAGTTCTCTACAGGTTTAATGCAATGCCAATCAAAATCCCAATGGCATTTCTTGTAGAAATAGACAAAGCTATCATGAAATTCCTATAGAAAAACAAAAGACCCAGAATAGCAAAAGCAATTCTAAGCAGGAAGTGTGATTCAGGCGGTATAGCGATACCAGATTTCAAACTATATTACAGAGCAATAGTAACAAAAACAGCATGGTACTAGTACCAAAACAGGCAGGTGGACCAATGGTACAGAATAGAGGACACAGAGACCAATCCACAAAGTTACAACTTTCTTATATTTGATAAAGGGGCTAAAAACATGCAATGGAGAAAGGATAGCATCTTCAACAAATGGTGCTGGGAAAACTGGAAATCTATATGCAACAAGATGAAGCTGAACCCCTTTCTCTCGCCATGCACAAAAGTTAATTCAAAATGGATCAAGGAGCTAGATATCAAATTAGAGACTCTGCGCCTGATAGAAGAAAAAATTGGCTCCGATCTACATATTGTGGGGTCGTGCTCCAAATTCCTTAATAGGATGCCCATAGCCCAAGAGTTATATACAAGAATAAACAAATGGGACTTACTTCAACTAAAAAGTTTTTTCTCAGCAAGAGAAACAATAAGAGAGGTAAATAGGGAACCTACATCCTGGGAACAAATTTTTACTCCTCACACTTCAGATAGAGCCCTAATATCCAGAATATACAAAGAACTCAAAAAATTAAACAATAAGATAACAAACAACCCTATCAACAAATGGGCCAAGGACCTGAACAGACACTTCTCAGAGGAGGACATACAATCAATCAATAAGTATATGAAAAAATGCTCACCATCTCTAGCAGTCAGAGAAATGCAAATCAAAACCACCCTAAGATACCATCTCACTCCAGTAAGATTGGCAGCCATTATGAAGTCAAGTAACAATAAGTGCTGGCGAGGATGTGGGGAAAAAGGTACACTTGTACATTGCTGGTGGGACTGCAAATTGGTGTGGCCAATATGGAAAGCAGTATGGAGATTCCTAGGAAAGCTGGGAATGGAACCACCATTTGAACCAGCTATCGCCCTTCTCGGTCTATTCCCTGAGGACCTTAAAAGAGCATACTATAGGGATAATGCCACATCAATGATCATAGCAGCACAATTCACAATAGCTAGACTTTGGAATCAACCTAGATGCCCTTCAATAGATGAATGGATTAAAAAACTGTGGCATTTATACACAATGGAGTATTACGCAGCACTAAAAAATGACAAAATCGTGGATTTTGCAGGGAAATGGATGGCATTAGAGCAGATAATGCTAAGTGAAGCTAGCCAATCCTTAAAAAACAAATGCCAAATGTCTTCTTTGATATAAAGAGAGCAACTAAGATCAGAACAGGGAAGAAGAGCATGAGGAAAAGAGTAACATTAAACAGAGACGAGTGGGGTTGGAGAAAGGGAGAGAGAAGGGAAACTGTATGGAAATGGAAGGAGACCCTCATTGTTACACAAAATTACATATAAGAGTTTGTGAGGGGAAAGGGGAAAAAAAAACAAGGGAGAGAATTAAACAACAGCAGATGGGGTAGAGAGGGAAAATGAGAGGGAAGGGGAGGGGGGATAGTAGGGGATAGGAAAGGTAGCAAAATACAACAGTCATTAATATGGTATTATGCAAAAATGTGGATGTGTAACCAATGTGATTCTGCAACTTGTATTTGGGGTAAAAAATGGGAGTTCATAACCCACTTGAATCAAATGTATGGAAGATGATATGTCATGAGCTTTGTAATGTTTTGAACAACCAATAAAACATAAATAAATAAACAAATAAACACACTATAGCAGTCTCGCTTGGGAATTTCTGTTTGCACTCATGCTGAGTAGCAATTTACAATACAAATCCTCCTTTTTTTTCTTTCTGATTATTTTAAGTGTTCTGTGTAGAAATTCACCTTCTAGGATACAGTGACTGAATACATTTGTTGGCTCTTCTTAATCATTCATTGATGATGCAAATAAACATTTCTTTGTCTAAAAATGTTTTTAAAAGGACAATGGCTAATAATTTCATCTTGGGGGAAAAAAGATGACAAGGAACATTGTAAACCTCAGCCACAAATAATAATAATAATATCTCTCTAAGAATGACTGGTTCAGCAAAGGAACCAGCTTTCTGATGTCTTTCATCATAAGTCAGAAGTTGATTATTATGAAAAACACAGGATATTGTCAGATCACAATCTCATATTTCCTCAGACATGGGTTTAAGACAGTGTGTAACCTGTATTTAGATTATTTTTATTATTTTTTACTATGACTATTTAGTAAAATAAATTGTTCTTTGCAGAGGATGAAATGACAGCACAACCTCTACCCCACTGTCCAGATGTTTCATAGCATGAGGGAGTTATTATTATTTTACCTTAGCCATGAGGTATCAGTGTATTTAATTTTTTATTTAATTCCATCTATTTATTTGGTTATTATACTTTATTGTAACAGATTCAACTATGTAGAGAGATAAAAAGGGAGGATATGGTTTGAAATTTCTACTAGATTTATTCCAATACCTGAAATTACATCATGTAAGCACAACACAGTCTGTCCTGTCAGAATTTAACCTCTGTAAAAGGCATAAGGCATTTTTTATCCTTTTTGTCAAAGATATTTCTGTTTTGGTTTCAAATTATTAAGCCAAAATAATTGTTTCTCCCCAAATATGTGTTTTCCTCTAGTTTTACCTCTTAATACCACTGATGGCTTTATCAGTAACTCTCAAATCAAGTTTTCCTTTCTTCAGTTCCAAAGGGCCATGTCCAACATCCACATAACTTGCTCTGGAATCTTAGTTATTTTCTCTGTGGGCCCTGGGAATGGAGGGCACAGAAAAATGAGAGAGGTAAAGCCAGAATTAGGCAGATAGGCAAGGATCCATCCAGTGAATGGAGGAATTGAAATGTTAATTTCTTCAAAGCCCCCTCCACTCTTATCAAGATAACTGGCCTGCACTCCAACCTGTTGCTAAGTAACCAGTCTCAGGGATTGTCCCTCCCTACAGGGAGTTGTTAATTATGCCTCCTTCCTACCCAGATCACTCCAACTTGTCCCCTTCAGCCCATCTGTTTCTCATCTTTTGGCCCTTCCACCTGAGCATCTCCTGGGCCTAGTCACATATGCAGGAAGGAGAGAGATAAGGGGAAGAGAGCATCAGAAAAAAAGAAACTTAGGACACATAAAAAGGCAAAACAGGGGCTGGGGATGTGGCTCAAGTGGTAGTGCGCTTGCCTGGCATGCATGTGGCCCAGGTTCAATCCTCAGCACCACATACAAAGATGTTGTATGCAAAACACCCTGGATTCTTGGCCACCTTCTCCCTTCCGGGAAGTCTTTTTTTTTTTTTTAAATTTTTATTGTTGGTTGTTCAAAACATTACATAGTTCTTGACATATCATATTTCACACTTTGATTCAAGTGAGTTATGAACCAGTCTTTTTAAATAAACCCTGTTTTATATGCTTGCCTTGGCGTGCTTCTCTAATGTTATGGTTCAACTAGTGAGGGAGCAGAACTTGTCACCAGTAATCAGCAGTATCAAAGGTGGTACCCCTTTCACTATGGGCTAGAGGAATTTGGCCTTAAACTCTTACATTTACTATAATCAATGCCTGGGAATTAATTCCTACTAATGATCTACTTTGTCTTCCAACATTCAGCCACAAAGAGGGCCCTTGTGCTCCAAAAAGTATAACTACTTTACTGCATATTTGAATATTTCCTAAAAATGGTAAAAAAAAGGGAAATATATTACATAGGTATAAGAATAAAGAAAATTCATAACCTAAAAAGTAACTGTAGTCAGCAATAATTGTGCAACCTGATTGATTTTTTAATTCTTTGCCTGAATTTTTATCTATAAATAAAAGAAAGCCAATACACAAAGCAAAACCTAAACAAACAAAAATATTAGATGACTCATAAATTATAAAAAACATATAGTCTGTTTTCCCATAGAAGACTGTTTCAGGTTTTGAGTCCAAGTGAAGAGATTGTCCCTTAGATCTCTTGAGATTCATAAGGCCTGCAAAGGCTTGTGTAAAATATGCAGTTTTAGGAGTGGGGCGTGGGGCAGGAAGGGTTAGGTCTGGATTACTAACCAAGGGAGTTGGCAAGGCTCTATTTGTTGAGTCAAGCTGGAGCTGGTAGCAGAAAGGGTGTGCACACTTAACACAGTATCCTTGAGAAGACAATGGCCTCAGCGTGGTCACTAATGGGCAATTAGTGTGCAGGTTATTAGGATACCTTGAAGCTAGGGAAAGCACTGGGTCCTTCAGCCACCATCTGCCACACTCTGACATTTGTCTCAACTTGTTTATATTATTATATAAAGTGAAATCTGGAAATGTAAACGCTAGTGTTTCCTTTATGCAAAATTTCTAAATTTTTCATTACATCAAAAGATTAGATAAACTTAGCATGCCTGGGAAGCCCTATCTATGCATTATTCAATGGAAACTAAAAAACACTGTTCTTTTGGAGCTCAAAAGCCTTATTAACTCTGTTTTCTCATAAAGCAATTTTAAGCTTCCAAATTGATAGAACAGTGTGAGAGCAGCCTAAACACCACCTTGAAGATTTCAGCACCATTGTCATAGCAAGAAATGAAAAGTAGACTGTTTAGTGAAGAGGACAGTGTTAGCTTGTCAAGTCAGAAAGCACTTCTCCTGTAATGTCACTCTTCAAAGTAGCATTTTCAAACGAACATTCTAAGAATGTATTTTGGTAAATAAGCAAAGGTATTTTCAAACAAAACCTTTGAGAAATATTGGTTTTTATCCCACTTCAAAAAGATTTTTTTTTTTTTTTTATGTAATTGCCTCTTTGCATTTTCAAAATCAAGAAGAAAAAGAGCAGTTCATTGAAACACCTAAGTCTGGAAAAAAAAAATCACAGATATAACAACATCTCAAGTTATACATTTCAATGAAAAAAATCAGTTTTAATTGTTTACCATTGTCTTTAAAAATAGATGCTTTAAGAAAGAAGCCAGATACTATGACTTGATAACTTCACCCTAATTCATTATACCCTTTTCAGAGTTTATAATGAAGAATATGGTTACCTACCTGTCCTCCAGCCATACCCTAAACTGTGAGGTGATAATGATCCAGGCACAGCAACGAGAAGAGTAAAGAAAGAAAAAAAGAAACTCCTTGATTTGAGTTCTCTTTTATCAGAAGTAGAACCAATGCAAATGACTGATTAAATGCTGGCTTGAGTAATTATATCTATTACCAAATATTGGGGAAACTAGGGAGAAGCAATTGAGAGTAGGGGAAAATAACAATTTATTTTGGTCTTGATAAATTTTTAAGGCATATTTGTTATACAATTGTAGCTTCAAAGACATATTACTAATAAATACTGAAATTATACTAAATGAGGTGTCTCCTAAAACTGAACTTTAAAAAATGTCTGCCTCTAACCTAATGGGGATAAAAATGGTCAGTAAAAGGTACAGAGGTTTGTCGAGTGAAGTACTCAAATCTGAACTCAGGAAGCCTTAATTTAAGGTAGTTACAGTGCACTGTATGGGTTTGGAAGCAGCTGGAATGTATGTTTAATGACTTTAGGGACAGACACTTTTTTGGCATTTATTTGGCCTGCAGTAAATGTATGAGTATGCTCTTGCCTCCTGCCAAAGAGAGAACTGTGCTCCCTTGGCCTCTTTAGCAACCTCTCCAGGAGGAAGATCAGAAGACAATGGGCCAAAGAAAATCTCTTCTCTACTATGAATTAATTGAAGCCTGCAGAGGACATTTAGTTCAGAAAGTGGTGATTGTACTAGTGAAAAAGTCACGATAAGGTTATGGTTACAAATGAAACCCAAGGAAAAGGATTTCGGATTGACAAGTGTCTAGTCCTTCAGTTTTAGGAAACCATCCACAAATTATGTTAAATTACAGGCAAAAAGTCAGATTGAAAGCATAAGCATATGCTTATATAAAGCAGATAGATGATTGCATGTTAACTCTGCCCTGTGTTGGGCTAATGCTATTAAAAAAAGGCATTTTGCATACCTTATTATGTTCTTATCTCATTAGGAGAAGGGGAAGTTTCATTGTAATTGGGTATGTACTGGAAGTTTAGAGGAGACCAAAATCAGGATTGCACAAACTGTGGCTTAATTCAGTAAAAATGTGTGAAGTTCCATTTAATGAACTAAGAGCCGCCCTGTGGGAGCACAGCAGGAAGAGGATGCCACCATCCTTACAATACCAGGGATAGCAATTATTCAGAATTGAAGGTATTTGGCTCAATATTTGAAATGAAGGAAAAACCAGAAAACAACAATTATAAAGCTTTCTCCCTCAATATACTATACAAAAAAGAATCCGGTGAAATGAACTCTATGTTTCTGCTGCATATAAGTAGTTGGAAAGAAGGTTAACAGGGGGAACTCTATTTCTTTTCTGAATTCTATATACCCATGGGCTAGATTCGTTCTTGGCAATGAATCTGTGTGCAGGGTCATTTTCTCCTGAGGAATTCAAATTGTCTGTTGTTTGCTTTTGTGTGTGTTTGTAAAAATGTTTTGTGCTGATGACATATAATCCATACCATGACCTTATGTTCCAATTCATTCATTTGATGTATATTAAACACAATTAGTTTAGGGTATAAGGTGGAAACAGGATATACTTTTAGTTATTTTATACAAAAAAAAAACAAAATAGGATGTTGGAATATGAAAAATAATGTTAAAATTATTAACAGAAAGGGATTTCATTCTCATATTTTTAAATAAGAAATCATGGGAGATTTCTACTGGTGCTCTTAGTTGATGATGATTTATGGCACCAAAGTAGATGGAGGTTAAGAAGACTCTCCAATTTGTTGACAAAGGTTCTCCCTGATTGTACGCTGATGCCCATGTCCTCCCCAATTCTTCTTCTCTTCACCTTTCCAAATGTTAACAATTATCTGTCTTGGTAGGAACTCAACTGGAACTTTGGTAGTAAGAGTGTTCTGGGAATGTCAGATACAGAGAAGAGCCCCAAAGAATTAGGATAAGCGTTATACATGATACCTTGCATACTTACCTACAGGATCTAGGCCATCCCCAGAGGAGCGAAAGCCCTTCCGTTTCTTCACACACATTACATTTAACTGGGAGTCTACAGATAATAAGCTTTGAAGCAAATTAATATAAATATTATACCATGTAATGGTATTTTAAGCAAAACACAGCAAGGTAAAGAAAGAGAGAGGGATGGGCTGGAAATGGTGATTTCATTTTTAAAAATATGAATGGTAGGAAGTAGGAATGTAACTTAACTCGTTTTTGCACAATTGATAATTTACTCCAAACTATTGTTTTAATTATTCCACATTTCCCCATATATTTTAATGTCAACCTAATCATATTAAATTTCCATGTTCATATGAATCTGAAGTACATTCATTTCTAAGCTTCAGTGAAGAATAGAAAAGTACAAAAGAGGAGGAATAGCAAAATTTGATGGACAATCTGATGATGGACAATCTGATGTGTGCCATCATCAAACCTGTAAAGTAAGGTCTTTCTTAACCTCTATCCATGAGATGAATAACACTTAAAAATATATGCTTTATGTCCCTTTAAAACAAGGCAATTTGGGGCTGGGGTTATGGCTCAGTGGTAGAGCGCTTGCCTAACATGTGTGAGGCCCTGGGTTTGACCCTCAGCACCACACAAAAATGAATAAAACAAAGATATTGTGTCCAACTACAAATAAAAATTAAATAAATTTTTAAAAAGACAAGGCAATTTGATGGTAGAGCAACGTATTTATCTGCAATGTATTTTGTAATTATATAACAAGGTATTTTTAATTTATTCTCTGTATTTTTTGTATTGCATTTTATTAGTATGTGGAAATTATCATTATTCAGTCTTTGTAATTATATTCAGCCCTATCTTCCATAAAAAACAGAAAGATATTCCCTTGCTTATAATATTATTTGTCCACTTGGTTCAGGAGTAAACACAACTGTCTTACAAAGTTCAACATCATCATATTTCTTTTTGGGGGGGGCAGGAGTACTGGGGATTGAACTAAGGGGCACTTGACCACTGAGCCACATCCCCAGCCCTATTTTGTATTTTATTTAGAGACTGGATCTCACTGAGTTGCTTAGTGCCGTTTTTTGCTGAGACTGGCTTTGAACTCTTGATCCTCCTGCCTCAGTCTCCCAAGCAGCTCAGATTACAGGTGTGCACCACTGTTCTTGGCTCTTTTTTCTCTAATTTTTAAAGAAACTATGGTATTTCTGTAACTAATTACTACGTTTTTAAAACATATATGCCTTAGTAATCAATTTAAGTTTTGCCTTTTTTTTCCCTCTGATCACGGAAAGTATATACTTAATCAAGTGGAGTTCAATTATAAAACAATTGTATTTAACTCATATATGCATATTGACTTAACTTATACTGATATTCACCATCATAATGTATTTCCGTGCTATGATTTTATATGAATGTATTAAATTAAATGAATTCTAAGAAATTGCCTCAAATTTTCTGTGGAATAAATCTGAGTAAATTATATTTATAAGATACTTAGCTCAAAAAAACAAACAGCATAACAACATAAATAAATATGGAAACGACAGTGTAGGGTATTAATGGTAAGAAAAAATAAAATAAAGCCAGGAATGAAGCACAGGCCATAAGATCCTGCACTGTAATCAGAATCGGGCCACAAATTTGCTCTGAACTTTCTAGCAATCACTTTCAAGGGAAAAAGATCCTCAGAGTTAAAACAAAGTTAGGAAAATCTTAACTGCTCTAACTTCCAAGACGTGAGTGAATCTTGTCCCAGGAGTCCTCATAAAAACCATACATTATGATGTATTGAACACTTACCTATCCATAGTCCTATAATAAAGAAAACAACTTCCCCTGCAATGTTTTAATAGCATTCTCCTTGTAACACATTTTAGAAAAAGCAATTTTGTGAGGGGTCAGAGCAAAGCAATCCATGTACCTAATTTTTTGATTAACTAGCCATATCTAAGAACACATCTTTTCGTGTGGGGGCTTGAACTTTTGATAAAACTTGGGCATCGGTGAGCTATAGTTTCTGTTCTGGAAATACAGCTCTGAAATGCTGTGCTGCTAATTGAGAGAATCCCACACCCTTTAACAGTAAGCTCAATTAGTCACTATTGTGCTAGCTGGGGAGCCAGGTGAAGACTGAAGACCCAAAAGGCAAGCTGTCCTATCTACATATAATTTAAAATAGATGATGTGAATGTATATGTAAATATAAATAATAGAAATAAACACAAAATCCTCCTTAGAGACTATAATTTAGTGTGTGTACATCTACATTGCTTTGCATGTATTATCACTCAGTTTAACTAGAGCCAGATATTTATAATAAGGTTTTAGTATGGTTTGAACTGAATGAGACACTCAAATTGCTCTCAATGAAAAATGGAATTGATAGCACTTAACCTGCAGGGATATTGCAAAAATAAGTGTAATGAGTGCTTGAGAGGAATTGCCTATGTAGTTTCTGTAAACATTCTCTGTGGTGCATGCATTCCACATAAAGTAATAATATTGACAAATTATTGTAAGATTGCTAGAGTTCTGTTTAATTACTCGGTTTCTATATTGCAATGCATATTTATTATGCTTTTAAAATTGCATCTTGGACTTTAATGCCTCTTAACCAAGGCATTGTAAGATATACAATAAAACTAAAAAGACAACCAACAGCCATAACAATCACATTTCAATATAAAGTCATTTTAAGAAGCAAATATTTCTTATTTATTGCTGCCTTGCATGAGTAGGCACTTATATAAATTTGGAGTTGTACAGAAAATATTTAAAACATTTTTCCAACTTAGAGCTATCATTGAACTTATACTGGGAAATGAGATTGGGATAAAACAGTGTTATTCTATATTCAGTAAAGACATGAAATTAAGATGCTTCTATCTGAACTTTGAAGATATTGCTAAACGCCCAGCATACATGTATCTTGGTGATTTTTTTTTATAGAGTCGGTATTGTGTTGATCCAACTACTTCTTGTGGGTAATGAGACATATTTATAAACTCCAACATTTGGAGTTATGATCTGTGACCAATGGAATAGGAGCTAAAATACCATTAGTTGAGATTGTGTTTATTACTTAGTTTGATTAGCACTATGCTCAAATCAACTGATGTAATCAGGCAGAAGAACAAAATTCAAATATAATTGCTTCAAAAAATTCTACTGTATGTCTGCATTTTGTTATATAAGAATTACACAATTTCACTTCAGCTTCATTATAAGAATCCATATTAGTTTATACTCTTAATATCCAAATTCAGTAATAATTTGTATCTAAATCTATTGAATGGTCTGGAATAATGGCTCATGCCTGTAATCCATCCCAGAGACAAGTAAGGCTGAGGCAAGAAGAGGGCAAAGTCCAAGGTCAGCCTCAGCAACATTGTGAGACCATGTCTCAAATCTATAAAGGGCTGGGGATGTGGCTCAGGGGTTAAGTATACCTGAGTTCAGTCCACAGTACTGTAAATAAATAAATGAATCTTTGAGTGCAAAATTAATGACAATATATATTACTCAAATATTTCAAGAGATAGCTGATATTTTTTGGTATAGAAAGTTGTTGTTTTATTCCTATATATCTTATTACATAATAGCTGTGTCATGTTTGTGTCATTTCAAATTTGTGTCTTTTATGACAATATTTCTTTAGAATTATTTTCAGTTTGGTGGTAGGATTCTCTTGATTGTATTTCACAACTTATCAATAAAGTAGAATTTTATTAATTTTTTTCGTCTGAAACAAAAATAAGGCTTAATTTTATTTCAGAATACACACTTTTGAAATTTTCTTTGCTTTGCATCTTAATAAACTATGCTAACGTGGCATCAATGCCTCTTAGCATATTTTCATCTAGATTTAATAATCTATAAGTGGGAGAAACAACTAATAAAGTTAATAATTCTTACTCAAAATAAAAATGAATATAGATTCTTGTTTAAATCATAGATAGTCCCTAATTATTCCATTCTGTTTTTGATACCAGCTCTTTTGTGAGGAAAGAAAAATACCCATTGTAATTGTGTAGAGAATTACCAGCATCCTGTCCTGAAACCTGGCATGGTCACGGTCACAGAGGCTGTGTGGAGATAGCTCTGCAAAGGATGTTGGGGACAGACAGTCTTTCGCCTGGCAGTGAATCTTAGGAAGGAAGAGATTTATGTTTTGCCCTGAGCTTACTGTAAATAAGCACTACTCCAAGAGTCTATAATTTGGTTTATAAAAAGGTAGAATTTAGCTTGCTTTGAAAACTAAATGCTTTCACACTATGCTTTGTAATCTATAGTCCATGCCAGACTACACTTTCTAAAATGTTACTTTCAGTGGGCCAACCCCTTGGATAAGAGCCTGTAATGTCTTCCAATCATTTCAACACATCAAAATGCTATTCCATTGGTAATTCTATGTGCTATGATTTCACAACACCTACTTTTTCATCTTTACTTTCTAATCTACCTGGAAATCTATCCTCTCTTTTTGTCAGAAAAGGATTCCTCACTGCCACACTGAAAAATTTGTTTCATCTTCATAATGTGTTTTAAATGAATTCATATGTTCCAGAAAGGCTCAAAGAGGCAGGACTTGTAAGGAAATGTTAGTCATTTTAAAGACTATGTTCTGAGAATCCATTGCTTTCTTTGACTTTTATTTCTTTTTTACCCCAGATTTATTGAGGTTTGACAAATAAAAAATGTTATATATTTAAGGCACAGAGGTGTTGTTTTAATTATACTTCACGTTACAAAATGGTTACCACAATCAGATAGCTAATAAATCCCTCCATCATCACACATATGGACATTATTTGTAGTGAGGACATTTGAGATCTACTCTTCTGGCACATTTCAAATGTACAGTATAATATTAATACTAGTAACCATAATCAATATTAGGGTCTAGAAAACTTACATCTTCTAAATGAAAATATGTATCCTCGTACCATATTTCCCCTTCTTTCCTACCCACCAGCCTCTCTTAACCACCATTCTCCTCTCCGCTTCTGTGAGTGTGACCTTAAGATGGCACATATAAGTGAGATCATGCAATAGTTGCCATCCTGTCTGTCTTATTTCTCTCAATATAATACCATTGAGTTTCATCCATGTAGTTGTAAATGCAAGAATGTATTTCTTTTCTAAGACTTAATAATATTCCCTTATGTACATATACCATATTCCATTGTCCATTATCCTGTAGGATATGGAAGTCACTTCTATATCTAGCTTTTATAAATGATGCTGCAATGAACATGAGAGTTTGTTGGGGTTTGGATATAGTTTGCCTCTCAAGGTTTCCTGTGTGGAAAACTTGTATCCCAATGTGGTTGTGGGCGATGATGTGAACCTTTAAGAGTCAGGGCCAAATGAGAGGTCCTTCGTGGCTTGGGACACTGACTTTACAAGGCAAAACTGGTTTTCTGGAATGATTCTCCTAAGACACAGCATTGATTTAAGGTACTGAAGAAGGCAACACCCAGCTATGTCTACTTTCCTGTTTGAGATGTGACTACTTGATTCCTACAACACTCATGCCTTTGTCATTGTCATGTGATATAGCTCAAAGAGCCTCATCAGAACTAAGCCAATGTCAGTACCTGCCCTGAAACTCTGAAACTATGAGTTAAATAATTTCTTATCTTAATAATAAACTGCCTCATGTATTCTGTTATAGTATAAATGTATTTTCTAGACAGTGATAAATGTTAGTAAAAATATTTTTTTAAAAAAACCCTTTACCTTTAACTCTTAATATTTATGTTAATATAAATGAATTAGATTCTCCAATCGAAAGGTATAGATCAAATGGATTTAAAAAATAAGACTGGCTTTATTCTGCAATAGAGACTCATTATAATTTAAAGGATACACATAATATAGTTTGCTGATAGTTTCCTAAAACTACAGGATTTGACACTTCTACATGCTTCAATTATTTATAATAAAGAGATTTTCATTGGCCCAGTATCTTCTGATCTTGATCCTGAAGAAACTACTCAATAGACTACTTAAACACAACCATCTGTTGTGGAAATTTCAGCCAGTATTTATTTTAGAAGTTTCTGCCCTTTCAAAACTCTTTGTTCTACTTATTAGAATTCCATACTACAAATATTAGTGATCTTGATAGTGTCATATAAATCCTATAACTTTCCCTATATTACTATTTTTTATTTTTATTCATTGATGGGATAATTCCAAGTCATTAGCTTTGATTTCAGTGACACTTATATTTATTAGAGTTGGCTGTGTTGAAGTTCTCTATTGAATTTTTAATTAATTAATTTTTTTAAATTTCTGTTCTAGAAGATCACTTTGGTTCTTTCTTTTGTTATTCACCTCTTTGGGAAACTTTTAATTTTGTTCCTATATTTTTATCTGATTTTATTAAATTGTCTGTGTTCTTTTTGTACCTCATTGAGTTTCTTTCAGATAATCATTTTAGTTCTTTGTCAGGCAACCTGTGTATCTACATGTCACTGGGTTTGATTATAAAAAATCTACTGTGTTCTCTAGGTCTTGTCATGTTTCCCTGATGCCTCATGATCCTTGTAAATTTGCATAGGTGTCTCCATATTTGAAGAATGCATGGATTCTATAGACTTTATGGAATGGTTTGGGTAAGGAAAAACCTTCACCTGAGGGAAGTGGATTGGACAGAAATTAGACATGCTCAAGTTTGCTGTGGCGTTGCGTGCCAAACATAGGAATATGCAGTGTTTCCAGGTTTGGTGATTATGGTGATCCTTCAGATCAGGCAGCTGATGTCCACAATGTTAGCAATCATATTGCCCCTGATGCCCAAGAGGACAATGGTGAGTGAGAGGGCTATTGATATCTTCAGCAATACTCCTGGGTCTAATGACAAGGGACTGGGTTCTATGGCAATATGGTCTTGGACTATTTGGGTGCCCACAGGCTGCAGGTGCTTGTGTGGGACTAAAAGGGCTGGAGTCAGTTCTGTACGTGTATACATTGCAAAATCCAATGTGTGTGTATATAGCTGAGGGGCCAGTTTCAAGTACCCATATGATGGTAGAGACTGGAGGCATTGTTGTTTTGGCTGTGCACACACATGGCTAGTGAATCAGTCATAGGTTCACAGGCAGCGCTGGGAGCTGGGCATGGTGAGGTTTTTTTTTGTTGTGGTTGTTATTTTGAAGGAAGTGACTGAACATGGAAAATAGTCTGAAGAAAGATAAGCATAGTTAAATTGTTATTTGTTGTTTCATTTATTATTTGTCTAATTAATCTACTGGGTTTAATTTTCTGTTATGTCTGCTCTATATTTTCTTAATGTGCTCTAACTTTAAATTATCTATATGACTTTTTTTTTTATACTGAGAATTTAACCCAGATATATTTTACCTTATGCCCAGTCTATTTTTTTGTTTATTTATACCATGGATGGAACCCAGAGGTGCTCAACCACTAAGCAACATTCCACAGCTTTATAAAAAAATTTTATTTTGAGACAAGGTCTCACTAAATTGCTTAGGGCCTCACTAAATTCTAAGGCTGGCTTTGAACTTGTGATCCTCCTGCCTCAGGCTTCTGGATCCCTGGGATTACAGAAATATGCTATTATACATGGTTCTATATGATATTCTTAGAGATTCTAGTTCTATTGGATATCTTCACTCATTTATTTGGACAATATTTTCATATACTTATACTGTATTGATTATTATTATTTTTAAATCCTTGTATACCTGCTAATATTTTGGACTATTTTTGTGTCACTTTTTAAAAAAAGTTTTATCTTGATCATCTCTTATATTTTCTTGGTTCTTTGCAGATTTTTTGAGTTTTTTTTTTTAAATACTAGAAATTGTGTAGGAACCTCCATATGGTATTGACTTTTTCCAGAGTGGGGAGACCCTTATTCTTTTCAATAAATTAAGCTGTGTCACATGTGAGTTGCCATTTAGTATTACCCAGTTTATCTTTATTTATCATTTTTCCTGATCATATCCTTCTTAGCAATAAAGACACTGAATTACCCAGTGCTGTGGATGATCTAGATTTTCTCTGAAGATTTCCCAAAACCACATATTCAGCTTCCTAACAGTGTAACTGACACCATAGCTAGATAACTGGCCGTGTGCTTGGATTCCAACTTCTTCCAGTAGCAGTCCTTTATTTCTTTAGCATCATAAAACATTTTTGCCTTTAGGAAACTTTGGTGTCACTCCAGTGGCAGACAAAATCCCAGAATCCCAGAATCAAATGAACATTCTATGGGAACCAGCAATACTTGTAAGGACCCTCAATTTCTGACCTTTTCATTCTAACCCTTCTCTTCCACAAAAGTTTTGGGATTTTTCTTCTAATCTGAGCAGAGATTCTTTGCTTGACCCAAGTCAGATTCCCAGTCCAAATCACAGATTAATATACACCCTCAGGAAAGAAGAGGATGGATAGTAGTTCTAGGTATTATCAATTCATCTCATAACACCTTTCCTCTTTATTGAAATTACATCTATTCTCGATTTCCCATGGCTTCCGTATCCCTCTAATGCTTTTTGAAATATGTGATTCTTTAAACATATCTAGCTTTTTCCAGTTATTTTAGCTGGGTCATTGGCCTATAGCAACCACTGTATGTTGTACTTCAAATAAAAACACCCATAAGGACTGTATTATGAAAAAGAAGCAAAGATGGGAGAAATGGCAAGCCTGAAATGCACATGCATGCACACACACACACACACACACACATGCACACACACTCATGAAACCTGGACAGTGACTGAAAAGATACATTAAAAACAGATATTTTTGTTTTGTGTTAATATGATGTAGGTTTGAAAAAATTGGAGCCCTAATCTATGAATTCATAGAAATTATCCTTGTATTAATAATGTTTTTAAGAAAGTACACCACAAAAGCCACAAAGGGGCTGGGGTTGTGGCTCAGCAGTAGAGCGCTCGCCTAGCACATGTGAGGCACTGGGTTCGATCCTTAGCATCACATAAAAATAAATAAATAAAGGTATTGTGTCCAGCTACAACTACATATATAATTTATTTATATATATATATATATATAAACTATTATATTATATATAAATTATATATATATGTATATATGTATATATATATAGATATAAAGCTTCTTGCTCTACTACTGAAGATGCCAACTTACCCACCTCCTTCAGTATTGCCTTAATTACTAAACATACATATATATGCGTGTGTGTGTGTGTGTGTGTGTGTGTGTGTGTGTGTATGTATATTTTAAACAATAAAAATCATCCTCCTCACTTGGAGAACAGGATGTTAGAAACCATGGCATGAAGTGACTTTCTGATTACCCCAATTAGCAGCCATAAGGTGAAGTTCAGACAGAGAACCAATACTGGGTGATCAAGGAGATTTGGTAATTGGCAGCTTTAGTAAAAGTGGTGATTTCCAACACAGCAGAGTGTTGTGGCTACTAAGGTAGCCTGGAATAACTTACATGGGGAAAAGGAAAATCAAAGCCTTTAATTCCCAACCAATGTTGAAGGTAGAAAAAAAAGAGAGTATTTAGTATTTGGAAAAACTTTTTTATCTTTTTAGCTTCAGGTCAAATAAAATTGAGGATTGAATCAACAAGAGTTTATTGAGCTAGAAGTTTTCACCATCAAGAAATATTAGAAATTCGAGGAAACAGATGTGTTTAACCTGATTTAAACATTACAAAACACATATATACACTAAAACATCACAAGAAAGCTCATTAATATGTACAATTTTTATTTTTATGTGCCAGTTAAAAATAAATTTGATTTTAAAAATAAATAAAAATGAAAATAAATAAAACAGATTTTGATGAGCTGCCATAAAATGAATTCCTGAATATATATTTAATAAAATAAAATAAGATATGAAAGAATAGGCATAGTATAGTATCATTTGCTTAAGGTGATAAATGTATCCATGAGCATTTTCTTACTTTTTAAAAATAAATGAAGAAGAAATGGACTAGAAATTAGTCAAATTGATTATCTATGCTGAATGGCACTGGTGAGAAACTGATGAAACAAAAAATGAGTCTCTCTGCCTGTTTTATCAATTAAAAAAAATGTATTTGTTATATTTATTTCACTAAAAATTTAAGTTTTTAGATGTGATTGCACTAACGTAATACAACTGAGGAGAGAAGAATGGTAGCATGGGGAAGACACTAAAGATGATCCCACCAAGGAGACAAGAAGGTGAACGAGAAAAAATCTGGAAAGAAATAGAACATCCCCAAAACCTGTAATGTAAATTTAGGAAGAAAAGTATTTTCCATTTAATGTCACAGAGAAGGAAAACAATAAATAAGAGGATGATCCATTGGTTTTGGCAATTAGGAATACATTAACAAAAGTTAGAAATAAATCTAGAGAACGAGAGAAAAGAGAGAGAGAGAGAGAGAGAGAGCGAGCTATAAATCAAAGGGATTCAAGATGTCCTTGAAAGTATTGATTCATGATTTTGCCTAAAGCTTATGCTAAAAATATATTTAGTAAATTGGTGTAATTCAAATTCTTCTACATTAATAGAAATAATGGAGGGGATAGTAAAGCAAATCAGAAATGGAGCAAACAAAAAGATCCCGTATGATAGTTTCTAATCTCTTTATATCAGGAATTGTTGATATTGTTTCTCTATGTTCAAATCTGAGTCTTTTTGAGGAAACCCATGTCCAGAACTTGACTAAATCTCTAAAGTCCCCGCACTGGAAATCTTTTCAGGATTCTTTAGTCATTTTCTTATGTACTGTGTGCTTTGCCTCTGAGCTCATTGTTTGAAAAGTCTTTTGCTCTTCAAGTCACAAAGGAGCGAATCTTTCAAAGTGGCCATGCTGGCTCAGCCTGTGGAGAGGAAAGTGGACACAAGGAGTTCAATTATTGTGAATTTAAAACAGAAAAATGTCCTTCTAAAGTCCCAGTTTATGTTCAACCAGAATGTATCCACAACTTAAAAATGGCATTTTTCTGTTTTAAATTTACAATCATTGCCATCCTGCTGTTCTCCCAGGGGCTGAGTCAGTGTTACCAACTGCATTGCTCCACTCTGCTGTGACAAGGTTGGCATGGTGACTTCACATGGGCTTCGCATAAGCAGAACCAGATCTGCAAACAAAAAAACTCTTCATTTATGAATCCTGAAATAAGGCTGCTGATCTACTGATGAGAATAGAAATAAAATTAATGACAGACAGACAGACAGGCAGACTCCCAGGCAGACAAGCAGGCAGAAGGAAGAGAGAGTGTGGGAGAGTGTTATTTTAAGCTTTCATAGAGTTAGGAATTATTAATGCATTTTAACATAAAATCAGGGGAATTTCTCAATAGACAAAATATAACCCGGAAGACAAAAAGCCACATTCTTTTTAGAGCTGGGCCATGAGTGTCACACCCGTGGAAGTCTGAGAAAAAAAAACTTCTAGGTCCTCTTGCCATTATCCCAAACAAATCCTAGACTACTTAACATTGCTATAGACCAGAATATAATCTTGTTGATATCTATAGGAAGAAGAGTAAGTATAACAGAAAAACTTGGATCAATTGCACCTAAGTGCCAGTCATTACATGCTAGTTTTATATAGTTAGGGTGATTATACAATTCTAAATAAATAAATAAATAAATAAATAAATAAATAAATAAATGTCATTTATCTAGCAAATTGAGTCACTTTGTAGAAGGAAAGGAACAGAGTGAACAAATGTTTAGGGGAGCAGAATTTTGGAAAAACAAAGATAAATCAGAATAGCTCCAAGTAAATATGATAATGTAGTTCACCCTCTATAGACTGTGATTTGTGTATATAAACTGAATTGGGGAAAACTGCAAGAAGTTGAATTTTCAATAAGTGTTTTAGTAATTTAGGAAAAGATTGGGGAATGGGTATAAATCTAGCTATACCTATAGTCCACAGTTTCAGAGGGTGTCATTTAAGATTGTTTCTTGTCAATATTATTGGTGGTTGTAACAGAAAAAAAAAGTTCATAATCTTACTCTTATATTAAAACAAGAATTTTTTTTTCTTGAGCTTGTAGCATTTTTGTGAGCAAGCATTCTAAATCATGACCTGTTGTGCCTTCAGACAGTCTTTACCTCTTCAGTTGGAAAAGCCTCAGTTCCAGGGAAGGATTACCTTTGCTCCTCAATGTATTCCAAATAAACTATGCCCATTTGTAGCTTAGTGAAATGAAACTTCTCGAATGTGGCTACTGTCTATGTCCCTAAGGATGAAGAGAGAACTTACTGTGACATACAACATTGAAGAGGCTGTCTTATTCTGGATACTTGGTTATTCTGGTAATAAATAACAAATGTTTCTAATCATTTTTTTTCCTTTCTTTCCTTTCCTAGCATTGAAATTCAACCTGGGATTTCATTTGTTTTTGCTATTTTCCAATCAATTTCAGGAAGAGTCAGTGGAGTCTATAAGAATTTCATTCCAATTTGGCCAATTTCCTTTACTTACCACTAAAGTATGTATTGTTTGCCAAATCTGAATTCCTTTTGCTTTTTTTCTTTACTGAAGCTTTGTTCAGATACTCTTCCAGGTTTTACATATAGAGGAGGTTTCTTATAATAAAATATTACATAGTCTGTATATATTTCATAGTGACAGATTTTTAAAATCTTGCTCTGCCAAAAATTCTCCACTATTAAAAAATAAAAATAAAAAGTGGTTGGGGATATAGCTCAGTTGGTAGAGTGCTTGCCTCGAATGCTTGAAGCCCTGGGTTCAATCCCCAGCACCACCAAAAACAAAAAACAAAACAAAAAAACCCTCTTTTTGTCTGTCTTAAATTTTTGAATACTGATAATTCCACACAAAAAGCATTTCACTATAAAATTCTCATCTAACATGGCCCTGAACTTGATCAGTTATTGTTTTGCCTGCCCACCCCTAGACTTAACATACCTTGTTTTTGATGTGAAATTTCTCCTATTTGTACTGATCCTACTTTTGAGTTCAGGGATAGCTGAATTTCCTCCTACTAAATATATTACCTTAAAGAGTTCACCCACTATTCCTTAAGCATTTTATGTTGATTTCCTCTATATTTCCCCCTAAAACTGACCAAATCCTATTACTTCCTCTGTCTAGATCTACAAGGAGCATTAATTGATTGTGCTTGCTATTGATTCTCTCGGTAAAATTAAGAGGTATGTCTCAACAATTTCCTGGATTACAGCTTCTTCAGGAGAAAAACCAGGATGCATTTGGAGATGCAGTCTGTTTTCCTTTCTGTTGCATTCCGGCCTCTGACACTGTATGATTCAGGATTGCCATAGGCAACAGATAGCTGACTCAAAGGAAGACAAATTCAACAATAATAAACAAGGACCAGTTTCCAACAGTTTAGGCACAAACAACACCACAAGAAACAAGGTGGTACCCCAGGAACTTTAGTAGTAGACTGTTAAGTACACCTGGACTTCAATGGAGGAGCCATGGCCCAAAACCAAACAGATAGTTAGAATCCTGTGGCCCAGCAGGACGGAGGCAGGAAGCAGTTAACCAAAACAGCCGAATCACAAGCTGTGACCCTGAACAAAAGGATGCAGGAGACCCAGGGAGAGCAATGAAAAAGAGCAAAAGTGTTAGATCCTCCATTTTTCCTTAATAATGCTGTGATTTATTCCTGGAGTTCCCTATTGACAGATTCCAAACCGAAACCACAAGACAGAGGAGCCTTTTCATCTAGCACATACAGATCAATTTTCCAAGGCAAAGCAGGATGGAGAAAAGTGGAGAGTAGTTCTGAGGGACAAAAAGGAGGTGGGCACAGCAGCGTTTTACCCCTCAGCACCTACTTGCCCAGTGTGAAAATTGGGTGTCTCATCACAGAAGGCCCACAAATTGCTGTAAGATATTTTGTCTCAAGGTGACAGCAGAGGTATGATACTCAAGACTTGAAATCTATGGCATTAATCACAGTGAGCATTCTCATTTTCCCTTTTAAAAGTACATTTTTTGATTAAAAGCAATGTTGTAAGATATACTGTAAATATGCAGATACTGAGGAAAGGAAATGCAAACCTGTACCTGAAATATGAGTGTATTCTGGTAACTATAATGTGCTATGTCCCTGTGGGGGAGGGATCAACATAGTAAAACTACCACTGGGGAGCCATCTAGCCTTCCCACAGAATGATGGTATATGACAGACTTATTACAGCCTCACCTTTTGGTAGGCAAAAGCAACAATCAAATTACACTTTGAGGAAGGAAGTTCGTGTTATAAGATGATGGCTGATTCTTCTTGCTGTTCCTCTCTTCTTGGTATATCAAACTGTAGGGTATATGAGATAAAGGTCATCCTCACCCAACTTGATATTTAGGGCCTCTTCTGTGATTAGGGCCATTTGTGGCCATTTACATAGGACACAAATCTCTTCACAATCGGGGCCCATTTCCAGAGCTGCCACTTTCCCAGATCTCTCTGTTTCCAATTTTACAATTCTTATTTACCAATTTCTAACTGGGCAACCAAGCCATGTAAATATGAATTATTTTATATTCAAGTAATTTCTTTCTTCATTAGATGACCACTCAGAATTACCAACCCCAAATTGTGCCAACAGGGAAAATTTCCCTTTCACATGTTCATATATGATCATTGTTGGGTGAGTAGTAACGTGAAAGCTAGAGACTTCAGCTTGTGATAGCATACAATGAAGGTTTACCCATAAACCATGCCAGTGCTTTCTCCCCACCCTCCTATGTTAGCTATCCCTGGGACCAAAGGTATAGTTTATGATCAGAGTAATAAATTAAAAAAAGAAAACCTCTAAAAATCTGTATTATGATTCTTCTTTAGGGTTTTTCCAGATACATTTATACTGTCTCTCTGCCTTGGGCTTTTCAGTATTGCACCATATGATCCAAGTGCTAAGGTAGCTTGTGCTATAGCTTAGACCTGACCCACACCTGACCCAGGTATCAATCACACTGGCATGCATAAGTGTTGTGTAAGAAGTGGGTAGAAAAGAATAATCAAATGTGAAATGTG
Source organism: Spermophilus citellus (assembly GCF_964194105.1). Lineage (NCBI taxonomy): Eukaryota > Metazoa > Chordata > Mammalia > Rodentia > Sciuridae > Spermophilus > Spermophilus citellus. Next base: position 179,791,275 of record NC_138184.1, on the reverse strand, counting down.
TTATTTCCAAAATCCAAGAGGTTCCACCAAGAACACTGTGTCTTCTTTCTTGGGGAGTGTAAAATGAAATATCTATTATTTTAATGGGAGAATTCCTAACTGTTCCATACCACTCCATTCCTAGAAACTTCACCAAGATCGTAGGTCTTTAAATTTTTAGATACTTTACAAACTATTGGAAGAATATCTAAGAACAAAGCAGGTAGGATTCTTGCTACTTACTGCTTATACCCAGCTAGCAGAATAATATCAATATAATGGATCAGCAAAGTGATATAAGAAATATTAAAAGGATAAAGAGTCCTACAATTAATACTATAACAGAAAGAAAGAACAACACAATGAAGGTATACTATTTTCATTGCTACATAAATGCAAACTGCTTCCGATTTTTTATACTTACGTGAAAGTAACCGACAGCATTTGGCAAGTATAGAGCCACACAAGGTTCCAGGGTTATAAGGATTTTCCCCAGTAAAATGTTGTTTCCAAAAACCAGCTGCCATTGGCAATGTCTGTTCATTAAGTTTATGAAAACGTGCTATTAACTTCCCAAGAACATTGGACTTTTACACAGGCCAAAAGGTGATGGGAATGTGACAGGAATCACTCTCCCGGTGCTTTCATGTCTTTACTCTGTAGTCTACACATGTCCTAGTTAATCTCAATTATTATTGATTTACAATTTAGGCGGAGGTTGGTGGCAGTTACGGGACATTTTGCTTGTTTAAAATAAGTGATTATCAACACCAGTACACATGATACACACTAAAAATACACATTTTTAAAAAGCATGTATATTAATTTATCCGAATTTTATAAAAATTTTAATATAAGGCACTCTGTTGGATGATACTCTTACTGTTCCCCAGGGATGTCTCTTCCAACTTCTTTTCTTCTGTCTCAGGTGAGTCTGTTGAAGAGCTTGTTCTTATCAAAGGACTCAGCTGCCAATGCTGATGACTTTCTAGATCAGAGTCTAGACCTTGCTTACTCTCTGGCACTAATCTCTCCTTGTTTCAGGCTTTTGTGTGACTTGTTCCAATGATCACAACAGTTTTCCCTCCACCTTGTGAGTATTCAGTAACGTATTAGTTCATAGCTTAATATTTGTTTTTGTTTTTATTTTTGTTTGTTTTCATTGTTGTGGAGTTTTTTTGTTTTGTTTTGTTTTGTTTTTTGTATTTTGTTGTTGTTTATTAAAACCGGGTAGCTCTTCTTTAACCCATCAGGTTAAAACCATTCCTTTTTCTGGGGGAGACTACTGGGGATTGAATTCAGGGTCACTTGAGCACTGAGCCAATCCTCATCCCTATTTTGTATTTTATTAGAGACAGGGTCTCACTGAGTTGTTTAGTGCCTCCCTTTTGCTGAGCGATCCTCCTGCCTCAGCCTCCGGAGCTGATGGGATTACAAGTGTGTGTCACCATATCCAACTCAATTTCTCCTTTTATATGCTTTTGTAGCACTTTATAATTTATCACAGTGATAACCAGACATGTTTATTTGCTTTTTTCAGATTCCAGGACAGCATGCAGGTTTCTTTTTTTCCATGGTGTCTGGGCTCATGTGTCCAATAGCATTTTCAAAATTTCTAATTAAATATGCAACATTCTCATAAATAAAGTGTTACCTCCACTTATGCTTTATTCATATTCTCCCTCCCTTTACTGTCAATCTATGCCTTGTCCTAAACTCCTTATCTCTTAAATAATGTCATAATCTACCCAGGCATGTGATGCTTTCTTTGGAATCTTGGAATTCCCCACATAGGGCTCTAATACCATGTTTGTGGATCCAAAATTTTACAAGAGAAATAAAAATTTTATGATGGTACTGTAAATAAGCTGCTATTACTCTAATATTTATTAGCCACTTATATTAGTTATGATGATTATTTATCCATTGACCTTTACTAATAATGTAGTGATAAAAATCCTACTTATCATTATTCTTGATTACAAATATTTGCTGCTTAATATGGAAGTTATAGTCAAGTCAACAATTTTAAGTGTTGTCAAATTCTTAAAATTGAATTTGCTTTTCCTCAAAAGAAAATAAGATTTTTTTTCAATACCTTCTTGCAAAATCCCTTATCACACAATAGAGTGTCATTCAGAGCTGTCATAAAAGTCATCCAAAATGAATTTGTCTGAGATCATTGATCTCCTAAGAGAATTCGAGTGTATACTAAATTATTACCTATCAAACAATACCTAGATTATTTACAGCTCACATGGAAAACTTTTGATATTGTCTGTGAGTCACTTAGCACTAGACTTAGGCAAGAAGTAAAGGTTTTAGCGGATATCCATTTGTCAGGTACACAGTAATATGCAACACTCTAAAATATCATTAGCTGATTTTTTATCTTAATAGCAGCATATTTGACAACAAGACAGAGTAATACCATTATGTATGATGAAATACAGCTTGCAAATAAAATATTAATGTATTTATAGCCCATCTAAAAAAACTTAAAAATATCCAAATTCTACCATTATGACAAATGTGAATCATAATGAAATGACTTTAATACCTAGGAGAATTTATATGCCAATTATGATATAGATAGTTTTGGCATACTTGTTTTCATTACCATAGCTTGATAAATGAAATTACAAATGAAAATAATAATAATAAATGACAGTAAGTAGAATTAGACATAATGTCTGAATTTAAGAATATGAAATAAAAATGTGTAACTCAGAAGAGACAAAGCATTGAGGTCAGAGGGATTTAGAGACTTGTAATTGTCTTTCTCTTCAAATAAGGTCAACTTCATTCAGCACATTTTCTTTAAAGTAGTGATTTCTCACATCGTGGTCCTCCTAAACAAAGTTAAGTGCTACTGTACTCTCCAGCCAATGAAGCCAGTGTGCCATATTGCAGTGTGGCCAGATTCAGAGGGACAGGCCAGTCCCTTTGTTTTGTTTCTTTTGTTTTTTGTTTGTTTGTTTTGCTTTGTTTTGATTGTATTTGACAGAACTTGATTCTTATAAAATATATTGTCTATAAAGAACTAACAAATAAGGGCTATTTTATGATCAGAAGTACATGAACACAGAATAACATGGATAAAATCTGTGTTGTCTATTCTAGGCTTAGTGTCCTATACCAATTGAAAAACCATAAGGGACAACAAAAAGATAAAGATGTTAATCAATAAAGTCATAAATTGGTGTTGATTACACACATTATATACTTTAAGCACATATGACCATTAAGACTCTGTTATAAAGAACAAATATCACTGAAGTGTTGAGGCAGTTAGATCCCCAACTTCCAGGAATGAATTTTACTCTCCCTGCTTTTCAAACAAACAGAATGTACCTGTACTACTCATATTATTCTGACTTTATCAATGATCAAAGATGTTTACTGAATTAGGCCAAAAAAAAGTAGCAATATTATAAAACATAACTAGTGTCTAGGCAAAGGGATTATAGTCAATTCGGTAAACTTCTGTCTCATAAATCTATATCTTACTACCCAAGGGTGGGATGATAAAAAGTGAGCAGGAGAATCAAGAGAGACTAAATTAAAACCCTGCACTAGCTTGTTTTTCATACAGGGCAACAGTTCTTACCTAGAAAGAGTACAATGCAGAGTTTGGATTTTATCTGTAGATTGAAGTTGCCTGTATGGAAAGTGTTCCCTATTAAAACAGTCATCAATAAACAAAGCCTTCTGTTTCTGGTCATGTTGAAGTAAAAAGGCTAGATTTATCCCCTGGCTCAATCAGCACAAAGAAAAATAGGACAAAATTAGTTTAACAATGACAGACATTAGAAAGAGGCAGAAATACGGTGAACAAAACCCAGAAGCCATAAATTTGCTCTCATCTATTATGTGGTGAGTTTCCAGCCCACACATCAGGGGAAAGAAAACAAAATAGAGCCCTGAAATCTTGTTAACCAAGGAGAGAAAATTAAGGATGTGAAGACATAAAGACAGCTGGAATTCTGGGAAGAGTTCTGCAGGGAGGAACCTACACAGAGGAGAGAGGGCAGCACAGAGTGGATGTCCAAGAGGTCTCCAGGTTTCCCCTTCTGAGTCCTGCTCAGCACCAGCCTGTGAAAAAACTGAGTGGCTTGGGAAGAATAGGAAGGAAGCACACAGAAGTAATCCTTGCACTCAGAGAGGGCAGGGATTATCTATGCTCCCAACCAGCAGGGTAGCAAAACCTTCCAGACCATGAAACCTTCTGAGAGTACTCAGAAAGATACTTGCCTAGAAAGGCGGCAAAGTTAGTGATGGCTGAAGGCTGCTCTGACACTGGACTAGAACCAAAGCCAGATTCAAGATGATCATACCATTTCTAAGTCAACTGCAACCCAGCACAAATTTCAATAGTACTTAAAGAACTACAAAAATATCAAGTACTCAAAAAGGTGATATTCATCACACTTGAGGAAAATAATAATGGAAGAAGTAGGACAATTTAACTCAGAGTGAGAAGAAAATGGAATAGTAGAGACTGACTTAGAAATTACATCTATGTAGATGACAAGGGCATTGATTCTGTATGTTCAAGAAGGAATAGTAAAGTGTGAGCATGTTAAAGGTAAACAAGGAGGATATGAAAAATCCAGAGGTGAAAGATACAATGTCAGACATGGAAGATGCACCAAGTGTGAATAACAGCAGGTTAGTGACTAGGGGGGAAAATAGAGAATTTGAACAGAGATACACAGAAATAAAGTTATGCAAAATTTTTTAAAAAATATGAAAAAGAGGAAGGAAGGAAGCAAGAGAACAAGGCATTGGTGACATGTGGAGCAATATCAAATAGGCTAATGTATGAGCAATTGGGGAAGATGAAGGAAAGAAGCAATAGGTAAATATTTGAACTATTAACTCAAAATTCTCAAATTCTACGAAAACTATAAACCCACGTGTCCACAATTTTTAAGTTAATTCCCAACATAAGTAAACTTTTAAATTACAAGGCACACTACAGTCAAATTGTTTAAAAGCAAGAACAGAAGGATTTTAAAGGAGCTAGAAAAAAAGAGACATGAATAATAATAGATTTCCTGTCAAATCAACAAAAACTGAGAACTGTATACTCAGCAAAAAATACCTTCAGAAACAAAAGCCCAAAGAAGACTTTCAGATATACAAAAGCTGGAATTATTCATCAAGAGCAGAAATGCTGAAAGAATTATAAGAATTGTTTATAAAGTCCTCCAGAAGAATTAAAGTTATGTCATTAAATAAAAATATGGATCCACACAAAGAAACAAAGATCTCCAAAACAATGTTAATAGAGGTACACATATGAACTATTTTACTGAAATTATAAACTTTCATAAATGATCAATTTTAAATATAACAAAATGTATTGATGAGTCTATGAAATATTCAGAGGAGCATAAACTGCAGCACAGGAGAAATGGAAGTGTATTTTTGGAAGGGTCTTATACTCTGTATGAAGTAGTATGACATTATTTGAAATAGACTGATGGATGCTAAGGTGTATCCAATAGACCTCAAAGGAACTAACTTCACATTAAACGATTTTGTTTAAGTCATAAACAAACAATGAATATAAAAGGGAACTGTAACAATATTTGATAAATTTAAAAGAAGGCCAAAAAAGGATGGGTGCGTGATAGATGTCTCAGTTTTTCAATTCTGTGAGAGAATGCCTCAGATAAACAACTTAAAAAGCGGAAAGATTTATTATGATCCATGGTTTCAGAGAATTCACTCCAAGGTCAAATGGCCCCATTGCTTTAGTCTGTGGAGAGGGAGAACAGCGTGGTAGGGAGTGGTAATCATGGAGAGCTGCTCACCTCATGGCAGTCAGGAAGGCAAGGGTGCCAATACCTCCATGCCACACAACCTACTCTCTTCCACTATGCCACTTCCTAAATGTTTCACTGTCTCCCAGCTGAGCCACAGGCTGGGGACCAAGTCTTTATCACATGAGGCTTTGGGGGACACTTAAGATCCAAATTATATCAATGAGACAAACAAAAAATAATTTTCAAAATACAGATTTAATCTCAATAATATCAATAATCTTATATAATGTAAATAATATATATAGCTCAAATAACTTTCAGAAATTATCTTCCTTGGATGAGAAAGCTTCATTTAATTACAATTTTCCCTTTTTGTCCCCAAAGCTTTGGTTCCAGAAGTACCATTCCCTGCGGAGCCTAAAATCTGTGGATGCTCAGCTTCCTGTTGTGAAATAACATAGCATTTACATATAACCTATGCCCTTCCTCATTTTCATTACTTATAGTGTAGTTATATTTTAATTCTAATTGTGATGCAATGTAAATTACATGCAGTTGTTATACTGTATTGTTAAGGGAATAATGATAGGGGAAAAATATCTGTCCATTTCAATTAAGAAGTGTTTTTTTTTTTTTAATTTTTGGAATATTTTCCATTCCTAAGAGGTTGAATCCATAATTGCAAATGCTATAGATAAGGGGTTCCAAATGTATATGTCATCAACATGAAACTCAATTTAAATACAAAGATGTAGTTTAAATGTAAAGGATGGGGAAATATATACATGCTGAGGTCCTATAAAGCACACTTGCCTTATTTTACACTTCATTTATATAAGCATTAATTTTTATTAACATCATAAAAAAATAAATTTCAGAGTAAATAATATTGCCAGGAGTGCAGAGGGACATCTGATCATTGTAAAATGTTCACTTTTCAAAGAAGGGACAACATTTAGGAAATGTTTATGCACTTAATAACAAAAAATTTAAATTTCATAATTATATTTGGTTTTTAATTTTATATTTCATTATATTGATTATATACATTTACATAAATAGAATAGTAAATAAGACATGGTCCACAAGTAGCTTTAATAATTATTAACTTTTGTTTAATATTGATACCTACTGCAAAACACACACAACCTACCCCATTATCAGCATCCCCTCCAAAAGTAGCACAATTGGTTAACTTACCATAGCACATAATTATCACCCAAAATACATTGTTTACATTAGCATTCATTTTTATTGTTATACACTCTGGGAATTGATAAATGTATAATAAAATATATCCAATATTATGGTATGATGCAGAATAGGACAATACTAAATTGAAGAAGACAATCTGAAAAGGTCACTCTGAACAATTTCATTACTCAAAAAAATCCTCTGTCCTCTGCCTGTTCATCTTTTACTCTTTCCCTATACCCTGGAAGCCACTAATCTTTTTGTTTTCAGAGGTTTTTTTTAATTTCCAGAATGCCATATAGCAGTGTTTAGTCAGCTTTTTGACACTGCAACCAAATACCTAGAGGAGGAACAACCTAGAGGAGGAACAGTTTATTTTGAGTTTATGGTTTCAGAGATTCAGTCCATGGCCAGCTGACTCCATGACTCTGGGTCTAAGATGAAGGTGGAGCATCACAGCAGGAGGACATGGAGGAGGAAAGCTGTTCACTTCATGGTATCCAAGAACCAGAGAAAGAGAAGAAGGAGCCAGCTCATTAAATATAATCCCCAAGGGCAAACCCCAGTGACCTACCTCCTCCAGCCACACCCCGCCAGCCTACAGTTACCATCGAATACATGCATTATTACAAATTATTAATCTATCAAATGGATTAATCCACTGATTATGTCACAGCTCTCAAAATATAATCATGAGCTTTCAGGGGACACCTCATAGTCAAAGCATAACAACTGGAGTCACACATTATATAGTCACATGAACACATACTGCATTATGTGCGTGCATGTGTGTGTGTTTGGAATTATCCTTTTCAGATTGGCTTCTTTTACTTAACAATATGATTTCTTTTTGAGAATCCAAGGGTTGCCTACCACTGAGCTACAACTAAGCCTTTTTTTAAAATTATTTATTTATTTATTTGGTACTGGAAATTGAACTCAGGAGTACTCGACCACTGAGCCACATTTCTAACCCTATTTTGTATTTTATTTAGAGACAGGGTCTTATTGAGTTGCTTAGTGCCTAGCTGTTGCTGAGGCTGGCTTTGAACTTGTGATCCTCCTGTTTCAGTCTCTGGAGCCGCTGGGATTACAGGCGTGTGCCACTCTGTCTGGCTTCCTTTTTATTTTTTATTTTGAGACAGGGTCTTGCTGAATTGCCAAGGTTGCCTCAGCCTCCTAGATACTGGGATTACAGAGTAATATACTTTTAAGCATCCTCCATGCCTTTTTTACAACTTGATTTAGCTCATTTCTTTTAGAGCTAAAACATATTTATTGTCTGAATCTACCACAGTTTATTCATCTGTTTACTTATTGAAGGGCATTCTGGTGGCTTCCAAGTTTGAGAATTATAACTATAGCTTTTATAAATATCTCTGTATAAGCTTTTCTGTGGAAGTGAGCTTTCAACTCTATTTGGTAAAATCACTAAGGAGCTAGATTGTTATGATAGTAAGAGTATGCTTAGTTTTAAAATAAATCACCAAGCTGTCTTTCATTGCACCTGTGCCATTTTGCATTCCCACCAGCAGTGAATGAGAGTTCCTGTTGCTCTCCACCTTTTTCAACATTTGGTATGGTCAGTGTTTTGAATTTTAGTCATCTTAGTGGTGGCGTAGCAGTATCTCATTCATGACATGATGTGGAACTTATTTTCATAGTCATATTTGTGATCTAGACATCATTTTTGATGGGGTGGCTATTAAGTTCTTTGGCCCATTTTTTAATTAGGTTGATCATTTGTCTCTGCTTACATTTTCCATCAATGTTTGCATGTTCTCTATTTTGTTCTTTCAGATTCCATAGTATGTTAAAATAGGTGTTTTAAATTTTAGATTTTGATAATTCCAATAGGCTGGCCATATTTCAGTCTGATAATGATGATTCCATCATTTTTGTTTGTTTGTTTGTTTTTGACCTTCAGTTTGTCTTGCAATGTTTTGGTTGGAAGCCAGATACAATGTACTGAGTAAAAGGAATGTTTATAAATAGGTATATAATATCATGGTAAGGCATGGGAGGATGGAAAGTATTCTATAGTCCCATGACTAGACCTATGCCCCTGGACTGTGAAACTGGGAAGTATCTCTCAACTTTTCCATTGCCTTACGTGGGACAGGATGGCTAAAGTGTGCTGAAGTTGAATATTTAACTTCCTCCAGATGGGTAAGGCTTTAAGAAATCTCCACTTATTTCTCTTGAGGAAAAGCCTTATTAAGAGTAGAAAGCTCTGCATTTTTCTAAATAGTTATTTTCCCTCTCTTGCTGAAACAGTAGCATGTTTTTCACTGATATGCACTGTGAGGACCTGGTAGAGCTCCAGGAGGTAAATCACAGTTCTGGAGTCTTTTACTCTCAGAATTGTTCACACTGAACCTCAGCAATTCTTCAATTGCAGTTCAGTAATTAACTGAATACTGGATCCTGTGGAACTTCCCAGTCCTGGTTCCTTGCAGCATTCTGCTCCTGACTTTCTACTTCAGCTATCTATCTGTCTTCTCTCTCCAATTTTGGTGACAGTGGTTTTCACTGTGACTCACTCCTCTAATGTATGTAAGAAGAGTTGTAGATTTTCAATTTGTTCAGATTTTGCTCATTAGAATAGGAAGACTTCACCTCTATCCATGTCAGACAGGAAAGTCGATGTGCTGACTCTTTTTTTGCAACTTTTTTTTTTTTATGAGGTCCACATCTTTTTGCATCTTTCTATAAGACAAAGGATGAAGTTATTTCAACATATTCTTATTTTATATACTTTTTCAATCTATTTCATTTTAACTTTTCACTATTATCAGGACATTCAGTCATCAGACTGAATATTTTTTTTTATTCCTGAAACCACAATTCCTCTTAGTTTGGCACACTAAAGATACATTTAATAACAGCCACCACTGCCACCCTCTACCCCACCCCCCTGCCTTAGTCAATGCTATTTGAGTCATTTTGATTGTCTAGAACCAATTTTATAATACATTATTTTTGTATTATTCATTTTAAGTGAAACAGGCACTTTTTTACACAGAGAACTGATGATTTAAAACAAGGCTACCACAATTGCCGTTGTTCTTGGTTCCTTTTGACAGATTCTGTATCAAAAAATACTGAATTCAGAAAGATCAGACTAATCACTCAGAAACATATTTGACCATTTTTACTTCAAAATTTCAGAAAAAAAGTCACAAATACTTTTTAAGTGTAATTTGAAGAGCAGGACTGTTTCAGAATGATCCCAACCAGATGGAAGAACTGACAGCCAATCTCAGCCTCTCTGAGGTCTAGTGCTCTTCTTCTTCTGGAAGGAGGAGCTGATCCTGAGATCAGCTGCTCATGGATTCCAGAATTGTTACAGGTAATGGGCAACCATCATTCCTGGGCAAAAACTCTGACTGCTTGTTTACATGGTAGTCTGATTCTAACTATCAGGTTCTGGAAAAGCTGTCTTCTTAGAAGGTGATGGTCATAGGGTCCCTCTTTTGTTAAGAAAAGAATATATTATTGGATATCCCAAAAGTCTGCATGTGTCTCCATGGGATGAATGCTACAATTGGAAGACAACTGTATCTTCTTTTCTTATTGAACACCTGCTTGTACATTTCTCATAATAAAATGTATTCTTTCATGCAAACAGTGTATCATGGAGTGGTCCTGTTGCATGATACGTGGTGACACCAAAGGGACTCATTTTGCATAATATTTAAGTAAATTTTCAAAATAGATTCTAATAGATAAAATACTCCCCACCCTCTTGTCCAAATTTAAAATATGACTCAGCTTAATAGATTCTACATGTATATTATCTCAGTAATCAAATATTCAAATAAATCCTTGATTTCCATTCACTTGAAACTTGTCTAGTGAAACTATATACATTGCTACAACATATGTTATAGCACTACATACACTATACACTATATACTGCATATCATACCATATAATGAATGCATTACACTATAAAGTTACTTTATGTGGATACCTTAACAAACTAAACTAATGAAATATTCTTAATTTTGCTGGTATATTACTTATAAATCAGAAACATAATTGCCTTTCTACATTTTCTAACTTTAGCATCTTCAAAATAAAGTGTTCTTCATTCAGTAATGGAAAAGAAACTAAATAAATGAATTGCCGAAGCCTCACAGTTTGGTAAAAGCAAGCATAGTTTTTGCAGTGTCAACTCTATTCTGTGTTTCTTCACATAAATACTCAAAGGCAAGCTTGAATATTTTAGTGCTATTTGAAATCATGGGTGATTATAGACATTACTCATTCCCTGGTGCCACCTCCAGCAACAATGCTACCACCATTTTTATTTATCTATTTCAGCCCTATATTTTGAACCTGACAGTTAGAAGCAAGATTCTCACAAACTGTAGCAGTGTTTCAACAGACCATATATGTTTATCTCCATTTCAACCAAGAGATATAAATAGATAAAAAAATTAAAAAGAGATACATAAACCACCCTACAAGTCTTTTTCATAATTCCCTCTTAGCTCTGAAGCATAAGTGCTTGGATATTTCAGTATTAAATTCACACTGTGCACACTCTATTGTTCCCATCTTCTCTTACACCAAGTAGTTACCCACAGCTTAAACAGATCCCTGTCATATAATACATATAGCTACTATTTTAAATAGTTCATGAATAAAGAAGTAGATAGACATCAATTGCCGCAGTCTTGGCTGGGCACAGAATCACGAGCCACCACACAGCTTTGTAGATTCAAACAGCAATTCTTTATTCCCGAACTCACACCAGCCTCCACACACGTTCTGGGGCAATCCCAGTTCTGCTGCCACCCAAATCACCTACTCCACGAGGCTTTTTTTCCCAAAATGCTCTCTGAGTCTCACGAGAGCTCAATGGGAGCTCAGGCAGCAGGAACGCCCTAATCCCGGCAGCAATAATCTTCAACCTCCAACTTCCCTAAAACCCTTAACTTAAACCGGGAACGCCCTAAACCCAAGGACCGGGATACTTCCTCAAACCTGGATCAGCTCTAAACCCGGATCCGCCTTGGTCTTTGAGCAAGGTCACCTTACATGCAATGTCAACAGCGAAATCATTAACATGGGGTACGCTAGCAAGGAAATTTTGATGCGTCATTTCTACTTGGTAATGGCCCTCAGCATCTCCCCCCTTCTGATTAATTAAACAACAAGCAGTGTGGCTTAAGGACCGTGCCTGGTAGGTTGTCCAATTCAACATATGGTTCTTACCCGTCATGGGAAAACTGACCTTTAGGCGTCAGCCTCCTGTCTTAGGTTGAATCCACTGCAATCAGATCAACCCGTCACTGACTACTGGTCCAGCATTCAGCCATGCTTGTGGATAGGCCTATGCACCAGTGGGGGGGTGAGGTTCTTGCCTCACCTCTGTTGGCCCCCAAACAGCCTTGGTGCCAGTGGGGGGGTGAGGTTCTTTGCCTCACCTCTGTTGGCCCCCAAAATTCTAGACCATCACTAGTAGAAGGGAGGAAGATACAGAAATGCCACGACACCAAGCCAATTGACGGCTCCTTTGGAAAAATTGCGTCACTGGTGACACCATCAGCAAAGATATGCCAGCAGTACCTCAATTCGCTGCATCAGGTGATATTTCACAATGCATGCAACTGATATATAGTCCAGGCAAGTTCTGCAAGCAGTTCAAATCGGAGGAGTCTATCAATATGTCCATTTCTTCCCAAAGTAAATCGAGTCCTTGATTGAGCATTACTTGTTGAGTTGTATTCATTGATGCATCAGTTTATACAGTTTACTGTGATAGCTATCATAGAAGCTGTAGTTTGGTTTTATCTTAGTCTTCACCGGCACTGGGATGGAGATGGGAATTCTGGCAATGATGCTAAAGAGACATTATCCTGAACAGAATTATTAAATATAATGAAAAGGAAAGGTGAAAGTAAACAAACAGATCTGTTAACCTCCTTAAAAAACAATCCTTAACAGCTGTTTACCTAATTTAAATTAGTAAGCCCTCAGCAATCAATAACAACATTTTCATAAAAGGGTGTGGGTTTGTAAAACTTTTCTATCTGCTCACCTTTTTTCTTGGGGTACCACCCTTCCTTAGTAAGCATCCAAACTCTTGACCTACACCAGGAAATTGGAGTATTCTATATGACTGGACAAAAGATTTGGTGCAGAAGTATCCATAAGACTCAAGAAGGGTCAATTAGTGATATTTTCAGGAGATTGACAAGACATGTCTTTCCTTATGAGAGTGCTAGTTTCAAAGACCATGTAAACCCCAGTGACAGAAGCATTCTTTCCAGTTGTGGGCAGAGCCCTTTGATGGAAATAAAGCATCATAACTTAAAGCAGAGTGGAAAACATGAGGAAGAAAGACTATGACACCATTTTATAGTTTAGAGAACAAATAGATTTCATATTTTATTTTTCTTTTCTTTTATTGTGGTTTTAAAATTCAGTTTGAGTTGATTTTATGACATTTGGAATTGAATGATTTCTGATTAACATAACTGTCCTGTATAATTTAACACACATTTCCTCCCTACACATCAGAATTCTATTTTAGCCTAGTTAATTCAAGAGATCAACTATATTTACAAGGCTCCTAGCAAGAAATATATTTGCTAATATCACTGGCTGAACTGAAAAAATTATTGAAGAGTCTATTTATGGAGATGTGGTCAGGACCAGAGGGATGACAAAGGTATGATGGAGCTGCCCAAGATGAGGGACAAATGGAAACCACCTGCTTCCCTGGAGTCCTAGAAGGTCAAGGGGAGAGAGTCTTCTCAGAAGGCAGTGAAGGCTACAACATGGGAGGCTAGGAGCACCTCCCCCCGACCCCATGGATCAACAGAGCTTATTAAATTACATCTCACTTTCTTTTTCAGGCAGGTTAATCATAAAGCAACTCAACACCTACCATAATAAGTGTATACTTCTCTGAAATAACCAGTACAGGAGAATATTACAGTTGAAATTTTACAGTTCTAATTTCCATGTTATAGGTTTTCCATAAATTGATTCAGTGTGGTAGAGCATTCATCATCATTCCTCCATCACATGTTCATGAATTTCTGTTTTCTCTGTTGATTGGACATTTTAAAATTTAAGTTTTCTCGGTCAGTTTAAATTTAGTGTTAACATTTCCAAGGTATAAATAAATGTGACAATTGACAATGATCTGAGCCACTAGCCTTCAGAGACATATATGAGTTGGTTCATAAAAATATCATTTAAAGTCATCTTCTTTCTGATCAACAAGTAGGTGAGATCAATACAAGTTTTGTTAAATTTTGCTTTTACTTCAGCTCCCTTTCATCTAGTGAGGCTTGTTCAAGGATGTATATCATTGGAGCAAGTCCTAAGCTCTCAGGATTCTTACTCAGTCCATGTTGTCTATTCTCCCAGCATTGTTGGAATAATGGTTTTTGCTTGTTGTTGTTTTTTTGTTTGTTTGTTTGCTAATTTCTCCTTTTTTTCCCAGTCTCCTCATTGCATCTATAAAATACCTTCCCAAAATACTCATAATACATAATAAGTAAATTATGTTAACAGAAGAGAGAAGTAAAATCCCTTCTAACTCTGAATAATATGTTTGTAAAATTAACTATTTTCCTCTAGAGTCAAGTGAAGTCACATTAATAGTAGAAACTCCAGGACAAGGATTCAGGAAAGGTAGTACTAAGATCATGGTGTGATTTTAGAGAACATATTTGGGGCAGGCAGATCTTTCTAAATATTTCAATTAATTTATGAAAAAAAAAGATTTACAGTGACTCCCTAATTATATCCACAGATTGTCATCTCAGGCTATCCTCACTCCTAAAATATATTTTGTTTTATTCTCTAAGGAGTGTTAATATACCCAGTTGTCATGTTCTCAGCCCAGTTGTGCCAGAACAATATCATAGGTTTGAAAGGCCAAAGAATGTGCCTGGATATAGGGTGTGAGGCATACGACTCCTTAGGGGAGAAACATATGAGAGATCAGGGACTTCTCCAAGAAGAGTGGCAATAGACTGAACACCATTTTCTTTCCTCACAGTGCTTGGCCAAGCAACACCTCCTTTGCCGTGGTGGCTGGCTGGATAAGTGACATATATCCTGTCCAAAGTGCCCACACCAGTTGCCACTCAGAAAGGTTTTCCTTAGATTAGGATATGGAAGCAGTGACATCAGCATCAGCCTGCTTGGTTTGCTTATATGGTCATCATCCCATGGAGCAACTGTCTTGAAACACATGAAAAAAAGCAGCCTTCTATTGACAACACTAATGTGCCCTAGTTCCCAGGTTGCATAAGGGAAAGCCAGTGTCCTTCAGATAACATGCATCCAGGTCTGCTCTTCCTCGTTCCCTTAGTTTGGCTAGGTTGTTGGGAACAGAAGGCGGCATTCAGAGACATGGTGTTTCATGGTCCACGTTTTATTTAAGGATGATACCCCATTCCCAAAACAGAAATCATTATCAACATTTAAAAACTGGAAGATTTATATATGTAATTTTGACTTTCATATCCTTCCTTTAAAAGTGATTATGAAATAACTGGATGGGGTTCAGTCCTAAGGTTCACCATCAGCCGCACCACTTTATTAAAAGACCATGCTGCCCTGTCATTCATCATGACTACGTGCTGTTTTCCTTTTCTTAATACAGAGTTATGAGGAAAGGTGAAGTATTTCATACATTCTTATGTGTTAAAAGTGGGAAAATTTTTCAAAAGTGGAAAATGAAAAACTAAACCAAATAAGAGGGCTATAGATTTCAAAAAAAAAAAAAAAAAACAAATAAGATATATTTCTTTGAAAATTAAAAAAAATGCCAAGCTGTGAATAAAAAAAAAAATTGTGTCCTTGTCCAAATGCTAATTAACATTATTTTGTGAAGCAAATTCTGCCTTTTAAGTTATGACCATTGCTTTCCTGGTCCCTGGTAGCAATGATATGGCTGCTTCTATCCTATCCATTGACTGATGGCCTGAATGAAACTTTTTGTTATGATGATAGTAGAGATCCAATAAATTGCTCTTGCCATAAAATACAAATTTATTTCCTATTTTTGTTTAAAGTTCAATAGTAGAAGGCCCTCTAGAGAAAATTCAATATAAAATTCCACTTTAAAAAAATAACGTTTATAAGCAGGGTGAAGAAATTGTTGAACCATCATTTCAGCAGCACAGGATTAAAATGTAAAAGCAATAACTGATATGGGAACATGAGCAAAAAGTTTGTAATGAGGACTGATGCTTCTAGAAATGTTTCACAAAACAATAGCACTGCAAATGGAACAGTTAACATTTGAACTTGATTTGGTTAAGGATGCCTTGGATACAAGAATATTTCACTGATGACTTTTTTAATTCTCATAGAACAAGCATTCAATTTACATCTGTCTTTTAAATATCTTGATTACCATTTAGACATTTTCACTTGAAAGCAAATTAAGCAACACTAATCTAAACAATAAGAAATTTAGCAGATATTCTTCTACAATTAAATATGGCTTGAAGGATTTTGACCCAAAGTCCTTCTTAAATCCTTAGAGCAGTAATAAGAAAGATTAGCTTCTAGACCAGTTGTATTTAATGAACTACTCAGGCAGGTATCATTTTTTAGCTCTTATGTTGAAATCAGAATGATTTTATGTCACCAGGTTACAATATGATTTTAAGAACCCATGGAATATGCCCAAGGACATCTACTATGTCATCTATTTCTGTCAGTAAGGAAATCTGCCTTATTGACTTACATTGCAGCACATTTAAAAATCAAAACAGAGGAAAATGGCTAAATTGGATGCTTGTCTTCTGAGAAAGGTCTCTATAAGTCTTCAAGAAAGGATCATGTTTGCTCATAGGATTGACACCTTGTTCACCTCTCATGACAACAGTTGTCTAGGTTGTTGCTTCCCAACTCCATACATAAAGTTGTGAGCCATACATTTAGTTCTCCCCACATTCTTCAGAAACATGGAATATTCAAAAGCAACTGAGCCTGAACTGGTCACTGAAGCTGGGGAACAAAGCACTGGATTCACTCATTTTCCTGACAGACACAGTAACTAAAGCCCCAGAGCCCTGAACATGACTTCATTTCACATTTCTTCTGTATGTGCTGTTCTCAGCATGAAACAGTTCCAAAAGACATTAGAACTGTGATATTCAGGAAACCTTTGGATCAAGTAATTACCATTTCCTTCATTATATATTAATTCAGGATGGCTTCCTTTTGTTTCTTAAGCATAAATGGTACTGTATTTTCTATTTTTTTTCCCTGAAACAGTTGGAATGTGTTTCTGTTCAAGGTGATCTGCAGCTGCTTGGGCAACCAACTCTTTTTTTTTTTCTTAATTTCACTGTTGAAGGATGTTATTTGGGAGTGAGAAGACAGATAGGGTCACATTATCTGCAAATATTCTTCTGTTCAAGAATGTCACGTATTCTTTCAAAATGTTTCTACTGAACAGATCTTTTATTTTTCATATGCTCTCTCCCTCAAGGTCACAGTGATACAGTAAAACATACATACTCTCACACACATTCACAGGTACACACATTGCTCACAGGAACAATAGAACATAAACCCCATGATTACATGCCATGTTTTATCATGCCTGGATGATTCTTCACCAACATATAAAAGATTTATAATTTATGATTTAGATAGTTAATAAAATTACATGATCACATAGGATGGAAATACCATTGTGTCTGTGTGAGGTAATTGGAAAAGGATATAAAGACTGAAAGCATATTTCTTGCTCTTGGGGATAATGCTTAACCAATGTATGAGATAAATATGAAACACACTAATAACAGTGAGGGTGGGGGAGCCACAGTCGAAGTAAGCAGGAAACTGTAATCAGCACTACCAGAACAATCTGTTCACCCAGTGAGTTGTGCTTAGACTAAACTTAAAGGACTATGAGAATCTCTTTGTTCAGGAAGAAGGACAGTCACTTTAGACAAAACCATTGTAACATGCAAAATTCAATGAACATGAGAGAAATGGACATTGAGGTGATAGAGGATATCCTGTTAGGAGCAACAACAATTAAGACTCAGAGAACAAAGGGTGAGGGTAATAAACACAAATTGTTTAATAATAAAGAATCATTTCATTTTTTAAAAACAGGAAAACCTGCAGTTGAATTTTAGAGTAACAAAAACAAGATTAGAACAAGACCACAGTGATAAGTATTAGATCATATTGGTAAAGCATGTTCCAAACTAGAAGCAGAGTATAAAACATGTTGCAGAGAGAATCTTAATAAGAGGGTATAGGTGCATAAGCTCCACAATCCTTCATTTTCTGGACACTTACCAAGAATCAACCAGATAACACTATATAATTCTTAATAAATATCCACCTTCATACTTAACTTTCCATTAATAACTTTGTAATTTTTTTTTCCTTAGAGAATACCTCCAAACCATATCTTTGGGCCCATAAATCCTGGATTCATCATCCTACAAGCTAAGTTCATGTTAGTATAAAAAAGGAATAACTAGAAGTGGGTATGTCAAAGTAATTGATAATTTTAGAGAGTGATTGAAGTATAAGGAGCAATTATTGCTATTCACTACATATAATGGACAAAAGAGATCCGTTTTTAACCTCACCTCCAACTAGGAAGTGTATTTTTTTTTGTCGATGGGGATTTATTTGCTACCCTGAATAGCTAATCTCAACCCTAACTATGGGAGAAGTCTGCACCAGTCAAAAAGATTACTCAGCAAAGTCCTGACACAGGTTCGAAGGACTCCGAGCACAGAAATTCTGCAGTTTAGTACATGACAGAATTATAAAAAACATATAGGAGGGAAGAAATAATCAACTATAAATTTCTTACCTTACCATTGAAATACTGCATATACATGGACTATTTTTGTAAAAAGCATTCTGAGAAATGCAGGTACTAGTGCAGTACAGACCACATGAGAAAAGAACAGTGAGAAACCCACACAAAGAAACAAGAGCAGACGATCCAATGAAGTTCAAGAACCGGATGTCCGGAAATTGTATCAAAGACACTAAGCGAATTAAAAAAAAAAAAATATATATATATATAAAATCATAGTTTATCTTCTGTGTCCTGAAAACATCTATGTTTGTAAGTGTTGTTTATTTGATTTAATTACCGAAAACAACCTGGACAAAGCTGGGACAATATTATATATTGAATCTTGCATGTAAAATAAATGGGACACTTATAAAACAGATCACAAATAATATCAAGTTTTGAAATTAAAGACACATGAAAGTGAGTTCATGTTGTTGTTGTTTTAATTATGTATGGGCAGATACAGAGAAGCTACATGTATAATATATAAACTGTCAATTTTGATAAAGTAGGTAACTGTATAATCAACACTCTAGTTAAAAAGAGAATATTATTAGCAACTCAAAATTTTCCTTTGTGTCCTCTCTAGGTAGGAAATCCTGACATGTTAGTTTTTTCTGCTTTCAAAGCATATAGTATCACTGGCTTCTGATTAATTTTGCTTCAAGGTAGACCAATGAGATTCATCCTTATTGTTACCTATAGTTGTAATTTTTATATTCCATTGTATAAACAAGTATTCCAAAATTTATTAATCCATTTTCACCATTGATTGACATTCCCATTATTTTCAGTATGGGGCACTATGCCAATGTTACTATTAATATTGTAGGTTTTGAATGTTGATGAATATATCTAACATTCCCATTGGGTATTCAGCTAGCCGTGGGAATGCTGGATCACAAACTAACCAATAATCAATTTTTGTAAACACTGCCAGAGTGCTTGTCAAATTTATATTCCCAGTAGCAGTGTATGAGAATTCTAGTTGCTCAATATTTTCACATAGTACCCAATTATTACATGATTATCCTTCATTTCAAAAGCTATCTTTAATTTTTGCCACTCTGTCTGCTTAGAAATATCTCATTGTGTAGTTTTTATTTTCCTGATAACTAATGAGGTTGAGCCCTTATCCACATGTTTCCTGGTCATTTGTTCATCCTCTCTTTTGAAGTACCGTCAATTGGTACATTTTATAATGGGTTGCATTCATTCATTTGGGATACAGGTACTTTACCATCTATATGGGCAACAAACATTTCCTCCCACTTCAGAGGCTTGTGATTTTACTCTTTAAGATGTATATTTTGATTAACAAATGTTCTTAATTTTAGTAGAGTGAGTGTATATATTTCTGATTTTTGTGACTTTCAAGAAAACATTTTCATTTAGGCAAAGGGTATGTTGTTCTCCATGTACAATATGACAAAATAAGTAGATAAGTAAACATTTTTTTAGGTGATTTAAATTCTCTTTAAATAGACCATTAATTGATTTTTCACTAGTAGAAGGGGAAGCACATTATGAAACAAATACTTTTTACCATATAGATCTGCATCCTATATTTTCTTTGTATTTTTGGTATTTATAATATATATAAATATATATATATTATAAGATATATATTATATATATAATATATAATATATATATGTGTGTGTGTGCATGCATATGTAATATAATTTTATAATGTATATATTATAAATTCAAAATAAAGTATATTTGTTATTATATAGTGAGATATATTTCTTTTCAATTGAATCATCTTGCTAGAGACAGAATGATGTCAATAACTTAAATGAATTTTCAATTATATCTACACTTGATTAAATGATTGTCATATTAGCATAGGAACAATACAATTTTATAATGTATATATTATAAATTCAAAATAAAGTATATTTGTTATATTAGTGCGATATATTTCTTTTCAATTGACTCATCTTGCTAGAGACAGAATTATGTCAATAACTTTTAAATGAATTTTCAATTATATCTACACTTGATTAAATGATTTGTCATATTAGCATAGGAACAATGAAATGTTAAGCAAAACTTGAAAACTGCATTTACCCTTTAGTATAAACATGACGGAAATACTATTAAAAACGTAAAAGAAGAAAGAAAAGAATTTTTAAATGCATAGTTCTCTTGATTTGAGAGAACAGGGAAAATAGTGTTTGTTCAATTATAATAATCCCTTTCCTATAGTGATGTAGTCATATTATCATAAAACACATATTACACCATCTGCTTAAAGAGTAAAAATATGTGTTTAATCCACAGCTGCTCAAATAAATGTCATTTGTGAATTGAACTGGAGTGGTCATATTGTTCTTGTCTATTGTATAAAATAAACAAATTTAAATACAAACATTATACTTCCAGATGGTATGCACCATTTTTAGACAGGCTCCAAAAAATATTAAGAAATTACATGGCAGAATATTATTTTCAAGTTTTTTTTTTTTCACCTACTATTGAAAATCTTAATGCCTTCATGCCCATACCTTAAAAAAATCAGTCAAAGACCAATCTCAATAGAAGAACTCTGGCTTTCATCTATTGTAAGAATTTTGCTTAGATTCTCTCTTCTAGCCTCAGTAATAATAGATATTGAAAACTCATCAAATAGTACCATTTTCCTTGAAGCAGATGAATGACTAAATTATCTATGTTAGAATGCTGTCATTCTCTGCTTAATGAACTCCAGGAAGATATTCCCTCTAGCTCTCTCAGTAGAACTTCCAGGGTTTATTACTCTTGTCATCTCTGATGAGTTTCCTTAATGTTTAACTGAATTGACTCCAGTGTTAAATTTCATGATATAGTTATAGATTCACGAAACCTCTAATTTTACTTGTAGCCTGTGATTAAGTTGGCCCACAGTATTTCAGTTTTTCCCTTTAAGTTATCTAGATATAGATGTGAACTTTCTTCATACCACGAAAATTCCATTCATTTGGCCACTTTTTCACTACTTAAGTAGGAATCATTATCATCATCACCACAGTCTTTTCATAATTAGCCACAGTAGGTCCATTAGTCTCTGAAAGTTATTTGTTTTCTGAAATATTAGGGTGAATCTATTATATGAAGAGTACAAAACAAATAAATGTATTGCCACAGTAATTACAGTAACTAAAGTAAACATTCTGAGGATACTGGTATTTCAGGATTTGCCAAAGTCACTAGTGGCTTCAGCAGTGGCATCAGGGTGAACTAACTGTAGAACATCAGTACATGTGAGCCGAGAAAGTAGGTTGATGCTGAAATGGACTGAAAATACTGTCGAAGGTAGTATTACCAAGTACGAATCTGATACGAATCTTAATGAAATTGCATCTACCATATGATCCAATTATCCCTCTTCTTGGTATATATCCAAAGGAAATGAAATTAGCATACCCAAGAGATATCTGAATGCCCATATTTTCTGGGGCACTATACACAAGAGCTAAGGTATGGAGTCAGACTATGTACCCATCAACCAATAAGTGGACAAAGAAAATGTGGTATATAAACATGATGTAGTATGACTCATCCATAAAGACAAAGGAAACCTTTCATTTGCATAAAAATGAATGGGACTGGAAGACATTAACTTAAATGAAGTAAGCAAGACACAAAACAACAAGTAGCATACATTCTTTCTCTTATGTGGAAGAAAAAAATAGGTCAATATGAACGTAGAATAATGGTTACAAATAATTGAGAAGCTGGAGGGGGGAAAGGGAAGGGAAGAAAAAGGTGGTTGGATTTGATCAGAGCATGCTGTGTGCATGTATAGAAATATCACATTGCGCACGATAAATATATGATTTACTACATTACAAAAGTGTTTGCTGAACAAAACATATATGTAAATGTATTCATAAATTATATCTAGAAAAATATTAGAAATCTGAAATAAACAATTCTTATAGTTATCCTTAAGATTCATTGGACGTATATTAAATTAGACAGTACTATTTTATTTTAAACTCCCAGTGTATAAAAGCTAAGTAAAATACAAATTGCATCGAAGCAAGCAAATCGAGTCTCATGTGTTGTTTTTATTGTTTTTCCAATGCTGCATTTCAAGATTTATGATTGTCAAAATGATACATATGTGCAAACAACATGATATATTTGTCTGCATCTGAGATTTTTGGTGTATAATTGAGATACCGGCCATAATCAGATACTTATTCAAAGAATGATTGTCTTCCACTTTAAAGCCCAGAAAGGTGAACAATTCTGAGATCACAGGAATAGTAAAAAGTTTCAAAAGATCACCTTCATGCTCTTTAAACTATTCCTAGGCCCGGTGTATGCTATTTTCGGGTGAGACTAACAGTAAAAATAATAATAATAATAATAAAAAGAAAAAGAAAAAAACCTTTTAAATATGTATTTTTTTTTACTTTATACCTCTTCAAAAGCCATATGCAGAATATTCATTAGGATATCCTAGACTGCTACAACAAATATAAAATATATGCTATGTTTCAAAACAAATATTGTTTGTGCTCAAATTTCATGTTACGGGAGCATATCAACATTAAAGGACCATATGTCTCCATATCAACATTTAAGGACCCAACCTTCCTCAGAATTTGGCATCTACAAATGGTTGCTTTCAAGGTTACCCTGTACATCTTCATCCAAGCCAGACAGGAATGTGAAAGACCTTGGTGGAGCATAGCTGGGCATGGGCATGGTACACATTTCTGCTCTTTACCTTCCTTTAGCAAGAACTCAACAGTATACATTCCTTTAATTATTAAAAAAAAAGTTTGGAAAATGTGGTCTGAATGAGTTTTGAATAAAAACACAAACAGAATTTTGTTTAAATCTTTAGGACCCTGCCAACCTAAACATGCGTATTGAGTCCTTACAATTTCAAATGAAACTTTTGTTAAACTGAAAATAATTTTGATTTTTACCAAATTATTTACCAGTATCCCTAAGTCTTATTCTCAAAACTGTTTTTTTTTCTTCATTCTAAGGCTTTTCTTTCTTTTCTTTTTTTTTTTTTTTTTTTTTTTGGCAGGAATGGGATCCTGGATATACCAGCTAGGAAAGTCAACTTTTAGTTTGACAAAGAGAAGGCACCTGAGATACTTATCTATGCTATGGATTGCCATAATATCCAGATTTCAAACAGTGCAATTCAGCCAGTACCTGCTTCAGCAGTCACGAAAGCCTTTAAGAATTCATTAACTATAATCTGTTCACATTTGTAATTTGTCTGTCTCTTCAAACTGATTTTTCTTCCAAGGTGTAAGTACGTCAGCATGGAATTCTCATCTCATATTTTTTTTTCTGAAAAATATAGAATCTATATTTTTTTTCTGAAAAATATGGAATCTGTTTTGTCACATTCAGTTGCAACCTTTTGTTATATTGGAAACTTCATATGTGTTTGAAGGCTCACTCACATCTTAGTTCTTATATTATTCTTACTGCTTTGATTTTGTTGCTGCATTTTAGTTTGTTTTTTGGTTTTATTTTTTTTAATTGATTATTTAAAGCATCACACAGTTCATGATATATCATCTTCCATACATTTGACCCAAATTGTGTTTTGAACTCCCATTTTCACCCCAAATACAGATTGCAGAATCACATCTGTTACATATTCACATTTTTACATAATGCCATATTAGTGACTGTTGTATTCTGCTACCTTTCCTATCCCCTACTATCCCCCCTCCCCTCCCCTCCCCTCCCATCTTCCCTCTCTACCTCCCCTGCTGTTGTTCAATTCTCTCCCTCTTTTTCCTTCCCCCTTGCCCCTCATAACCTCTTATAATTTTATGTATCATTGAAGGTCTCCTACCATTTCCATGTGCTTTCCCTTCTCTCCCCGTTTCTCTCCCCCCATTCGTCTTTGTTTACTGTAGTCTTTTCCTCATGCTCTTCCTTCCTGTTCTGTTCTTAGTTGTTCTCATTATATCAAAGCAGACATTTGGCATTTGTTTTTTAGGGCTTGGCTAGCTTCACTTAGCATAATCTGTTCTAATGCCATCCATTTCCCTGCAAATTCTATGATTTTGTCATTTCTTAGTGCTGCATAATACTCCATTGTGTATATATGCCACATTTTTTTTTTCCATTCATCTATTGAGGGGCATCTAGGTTGGTTCCACAGTCTAGCTATTGTGAATTGTGCCGCTATAATCATTGATGCAGCCGTATCCCTATAGAGCGCTCTTTTAAGGTCCTCAGGGAATAGTCCGAGAAGGGCGATAGCTGGGTCAAATGGTGGATCCATTCCCAGCTTTCCAAGGAATCTCCATACTGCTTTCCAAATTGGCCTCACCATTTTGCAGCCCCACCAGCAGTGTACAAGTGTGCCCTTTTCCACACATCCCCGCCAACACTTATTGTTGTTTGACTTCATAATGGCTGCCAATCTTACTGGAGTGAGATGGTATCTTAGGGTGGTTTTGATTTGCATTTCTCTGATTGCTAGAGATGGTGAGCATTTTTTCATGTACTTGTTGATTGATTGTATGTCCTCCTCTGAGAAGTGTCTGTTCAGGTCCTTGGCCCATTTGTTAATTGGGTTATTTGTTATCTTATTGTTTAATTTTTTGAGTTCTTTGTACATTCTGGATATTAGGGCTCTATCGGAGGTGTGGGGGGTAAAAATTTGTTCCCAGGATGTAGGCTCTCTATTTACCTCTTTTATTGTTTCTCTTGCTGAGAAAAAACTTTTTAGTTTAAGTAAGTCCCATTTGTTTATTCTTGTTGTTAACTCTTGGGCTATGGGTGTCCTATTAAGGAATTTGGAGCCCGACCCCACAATATATAAATCGTATCCAACTTTTTCTTCTATCAGACGCAGTGTCTCTGATTTGATATCTAGCTCCCTGATCCATTTTGAGTTAATTTTTGTGGATGGCAAGAGAAAGGGATTCAATTTCATTTTGTTGCATATGGATTTCCAATTTTCCCAGCACCATTTGTTGAAGATGCTATCCTTCCTCCATTGCATGCTTTTAGCCCCTTTATCAAATATAAGATAGTTGTAACTTTGTGGATTAGTCTCTGTGTCTTCTATTCTGTACCATTGGTCCACCTGCCTGTTTTGGTACCAGTACCATGCTGTTTTTGTTACTATTGCTTTGTAGTACAGTTTGACCTCCGGTATCGCTATACCTCCAGATTCACACTTCCTGCTTAGAATTGCTTTTGCTATTCTGGGTCTTTTGTTTTTCCATATGAATTTCATGATTGCTTTGTCTATTTCTTCAAGATATGCCATTGGAATTTTGATTGGCATCGCATTAAACCTGTAGAGAATTTTGGGTAATATCGCCATTTTGATGATGTTAGTTCTGCCTATCCATGAACAGGGTACATTTTTCCATCTTCTGAGATCTTCTTCTATCTCTCTCTTTAGGGTTCTGTAGTTTTCATTGTATAAATCTTTCACCTCTTTTGTTAGGTTGATTCCCAAGTATCTTATTTTCTTTGAGGATATTGTGAATGGAGTGGTTTTCCTTATTTCCATTTCAGAGGTTTTGTTGCTGATATACAGGAATGCCTTTGATTTATGCGTGTTGATTTTATAACCTGCCACTTTGCTGAATTCATTTATTAACTCTAGCAGCTTCTTTGTAGACTCTTTTGGGTCTGTTAAGTATATTATCATGTCATCCGCAAATAGTGATAGTTTAATTTCTTCTTTTCCTATTTTTATGCCTTTAATTTCTTTCGTCTGTCTAATTGCTCTGGCTAGTACTTCGAGAACTAAATTGAATAGAAGTGGTGATAGAGGGCATCCCTGTCTTGTTCCAGATTTTAGAGGAAATGCCTTCAGTTTTTCTCCGTTCAGGATGATGCTAGCCTGAGGTTTAGCATAAATAGCTTTTACAATGTTGAGGTAAGTTCCTGTTATCCCTAGTTTTTCTAATGTTTTGAACATAAAGGGTTGCTGTACTTTGTCAAATGCTTTTTCTGCATCCATCGAGATGATCATGTGGTTCTTGTCTTTAAGTCTATTGATGTGGTGAATAGCATTTATTGATTTCCGTATATTGAACCATCCTTGCATCCCAGGAATGAATCCTACTTGATCATGGTGCACAAGTTTTCTAATATGTTTTTGTATTCGATTCGCCAGAATTTTATTGAGAATTTTTGCATCCAAGTTCATTAGAGATATTGGTCTGTAGTTTTCTTTCTTTGAAGTATCTTTGTCTGGTTTTGGGATCAAAGTGATATTGGCCTCATAGAATGAATTTGGAAGAGCTCCTTCTTTTTCTATTTCTTCAAATAGCTTGAAAAGTATTGGTATTAATTCTTCTTTGAATGTTTTGTAGAACTCCGCTGTATACCCATCCGGTCCAGGGCTTTTCTTGGTTGGTAGTCTTTTGATGGCTTCTTCTATTTCTTCTTTTGTTATTGGTCTGTTTAAATTGTGTGTGTCTTCCTGTCTCAATCTGGGCAAATCATATGCCTTAAGAAATTTATCGATATCTTCATTATCTTCTATTTTATTGGAATATAGGGTTTCAAAATACTTTCTAATTATCTTCTGTATTTCTGTAGTGTCTGTTGTGATATTGCCTTTTTCATCCCGTATGTTAGTAATTTGAGTTCTCTCTCTTCTTCTTTTTGTTAGCATGGCTAAAGGCTTGTCTATCTTATTTATTTTTTCAAAGAACCAAATTTTAGTTTTATCAATTTTTTCAATGGTTTCTTTTGTTTCAATTTCATTGATTTCTGCTCTAATTTTAATTATTTCTTGTCTTCTACTACATTTGCTGTTGTTTTACTCTTCCTTTTCTAGGTTTTTGAGGTGTTGCGTGAGTTCATTTATTTGTTGGTTTTTTCTTTTTTTGAGGTAAGAACTCCAAGAAATGAATTTCCCTCTTAAAACTGCTTTCATTGTGTCCCATAGATTCCGGTATGTTGTGTCTGTGTTATCATTTGATTCTAAGAATTTTTTCATCTCCTCCTTTATGTCTTCTATAACCCATTGATCATTCAGTAACTTATTGTTCATTTTCCATGTTATGTAGGATTTTTCCTTCCTTCTTTTATCATTGATTTCCAATTTCATTCCATTATGATCAGATATGGTGCATGGTATTATCTCCACACCTTTATATTTACTAAGAGTTGCCTTATGGCATAATACATGGTCTATCTTTGAGTAGGATCCATGTGCTGCTGAGAAGAACGTATACCCACTTGATGATGGTTGATATATTCTATATATGTCGGTTAAGTCTAGGTTATTGATTGTGCTGTTGAGTTCTATAGTTTCTTTATTCAGCTTTTGTCTAGAGGATCTGTCTAATGGCGAGAGCGGTGTGTTGAAGTCACCCATAATTATTGTGTTGTGGTCTATTTGACTCTTGAACTTGAGGAGAGTTTGTTTTATGAACGTTGCAGCTCCATTGTTTGGTGCATACAAATTGATGATTGTTATGTCTTGTTGGTGGATGGTTCCTTTTAACAGTATATAGTGACCTTCTTTATCCTTCTTGATTAACTTAGGTTTGAAGTTGATTTTATTCGATATGAGTATGGCCACTCCTGCTTGCTTCCGAGGGCCATGTGAGTGGTATGATTTTTCCCAACCTTTTACTTTCAGCCTGTGTATGTCTTTTCCTATCATATGAGTCTCCTGAAGGCAGCATATTGTTGGATTTGTTTTCTTGATCCAGGTTACTAGCCTATGTCTCTTAATTGGTGAGTTTAGGCCATTAACATTTAAGGTTACAATTGAGATATGATTTGTACTTCCAGTCATGCTTCTTTATTTATTTATTTTAGTTTGGCTAGTTTTGCTTTTTGGTTATTCTTCTCCCCCTTTACTGAGATACCTCCTGCTGTTAGTTTTGGGCACTATTTTTCCATTCCTCTTCTTGTAGTGTTTTGTTCAAAATGCTTTGCAGAGCTGGTTTTCTTGCTGCAAATTCTTTTAGCTTTTGTTTATCGTGAAAGATTTTAATTTCATTGTCAAATTTGAAGCTCAATTTTGCTGGATATAGTATTCTTGGTTGGAATCCATTATTTTTCAGCGTTTGAAATACATTATTCCAGGATCTTCTCGCTTTCAAAGTTTGTGATGAGAAATCGGTCGTTAACCTAATTGGTTTACCCCTGAATGTAATCTGCCTCTTTTCTCTCGTAGCTTTTAATATTCTCTCCTTGTTCTGTACGTTGGCTATCTTCATAATTATATGTCTTGGAGTTGGTCTATTATGGTTTTGAATGTTTGGGGTCCTGTAGGCTTCCAGGATTTGGCAATCCATTCCATCTTTCAACTCTGGGAAGTTTTCTAGAATTATTTCATTTAATATGCTGTCCATTCCTTTGGTTTGAAACTCTGTGCCTTCTTCTATCCCTATGACTCTCAGATTTGTTTTTTTTATGACATCCCATATCTCTTGAATAGATTGCTCATGGGATTTAAGCATCTTTTCTGTGTTGACTATATTCTTTTCAAGTTGATAAACCTTGTCTTCATTATCTGATGTTCTGACTTCTACTTGATCAAGTCTATTTGTAATATTCTCGTTTGAGTTTTTAATTAGGTTTATAGTTTCCTGCAATTCTAGGATTATTGTTTGATTTTTTTTTTTAAGATCTCTATCTCCTGGTAGAGCTCGTTCTTTGCCATTTGAATTTGTTTGTTTAATTCATTTTCAAAATATACTTTTATTTCTTGGACTTGCTGTCTCATGTCTTCTCTAATATTCGTTTCCATTCGAGTTAGGTATGCCTTGAGTTCTTTCGCTATCCCTGTTTCTGATGTTTCTATGTCCTCCTGTAGAATTGGGTTGTCTTGCATTGTTTGTAATCCTTTTTTCCCTTGTTTTCTCATGTTGTCCACGTTACTTTCCAGCTCTTTTTGATTGTCGTGTTTCTGCTCTCTTCTATAGATTTGTTTTGTTTCTGTATTACTCTGATGTCTCTCCTTTGTGTTGTTAAACTATGCCTGCTAACTTGGATTCCGCTGGGAAGGAATTCTGACGTCCAAGCTCCAGTGACGACACTACTCTGCTATGACGGGCCCCAGTCTCCTTGCCGGGGTGCCCTAATGGGGGGGTGTGACTGGACTGTCTCTGTTTGGTTTCAGCTCCCTGTCGCGGCAGGCGGGCAGTCTCCAGCCGCCCAGTATCACAGGCCGCGAGCAGGTGATCAGTCGCCAGCGGGTGGGCGTTCTCCTACCGCCCAGTTACGCGGGCAGTGGGTGAGCTGTCGCCGGCGGGCCTGCAGTTTACAGCTGCTCAGTCGCGAGGGCCTTGCCTCTAGTCTCCTGGTTTCTCCTGCTAGACCAGATTTCCCCTGAGTGATGGTTCTCGGCAGTTCAAACTGTACTCTGGGCCTGCCGTTTGTTGGGTGTGGAGGGTGGCTATTGGGAACCCCGGCACTCTATTGTTTTGTTTCCCTTGTGGTGAATAGAACTGTACCGCTTCCTTCCCCGTCTGAAATCCCGTACTCAGCCCGGGGGTCAGTGCGGGCTAGGCTGGCGGGATTCCACTTCGTGGCAACCACTTATCTCCCTGCTTGCTAGTTAATCCCTTGTCTGCAGCGCCACGCCTCTGTAGCCGCGGGGCAGGCCGCGCGAATCACACAGCCTGGATCTCCGGGGTCACACCGTTGTCTTTTGGGATCCCCGGCTCTCTATGGTTTTGATTTTTTCTGTTTGTTTACTCCTCCCCCGGCGCTGGCTAGATGGGTTTTGTTTTGGCTGCTGATGGGAGGGGGGGTTGAAGGTCAGGTGCCTCTAATTCTCCCTTAGTCTTTATGCAGGCTCACTGTGATATTCCCTTCCCCTGAAAGTCTAGGAGAGAATTTATGTGAAATCCCCCTATGTATGGGGGCTGAACTGAGTGACACACACCTGTCTTGTTTTTGCAATCTGTCGGAGAGTGGCGGTGGATACTTCAGCTCTCCAAGATGGTGGCCGCTGGTTGCCTTAGTGGAGTGTCCCTTGTGGGGGAAGGGACTGTACCGCTTCCTTCCCCGTCTGCAATCCCGAACTCAGCCCGGGGGTCAGTGCCCGCTTGGCAGTTGGGATACCACCATGTCCCAGGCCCTTATCTCCCTGCTTACTATTTAATCCCTTCTCTATGGTGCCACGCCTTCTGTAGCTGCGGGGCAGGCCGCCAGAATCAGACCGCCTGGATCTCCGGGGTCACACCTTTGGCTTTTGGGATCCCCGGCACTGTGGCGCCACGCCTTCTGTAGCCGCGGGGCAGGCCGCCAGAATCAGACAGCCTGGATCTCCGGGGTCACACCATTGGCTTTTGGGATCCCCGGCACTCTATGGTTTTGATTTTTTCTGCTTGCCCCTCCCCCAGCGCTGGCTAGACAGGTTTTGTTTTGCCTGCTGATGGGAGGGGGAGTTGAAGGTCAGGTGCCTCTAATTCTCCCTTAGTCTTTATGCAGGCTCACTGTGATACTCCCTTCCCCTGAAAGTCTAGGAGAGAATTTATGTGAAATCCCCCTATGTATGGGGGCTGAACTGAGTGACACACACCTGTCTTGTTGTTGCAATCTGTCGGAGAGTGGCGGTGGATACTTCAGTTATCCAAGATGGTGGCCACTGGTTGCCTTAGTGGAGTGTCCCTTGTGGGGGAAGGGACTGTACCGCTTCCTTCCCCGTCTGCAATCCGGAACTCAGCCCGGGGGTCAGTGCCTGCTTGGCAGTTGGGATACCACCATGTCCCTGTTTTTTGGTTTTAATTATCAAATAAGTTTATTAAATACCATTACTGAACATCAAAAATTGGATTATACAAACATTTTTTAGTTTTGTCTTTAGAGTTCCCCAAGTATCCTTGGAACAACTGATTATTAATATTTAATATGCATGATTAATGATTATAACTGAAGAAAATGACTATAGTGCTTAAATTTGGGAGAATGCAAAGTAATAAGAAGCATTAAAAAAAGTCTATCAATCAACAGAATTTTTTTGACTATCATCTTATATGATTTAAAGTTTCCATTAAATTGATTTACAGATTCTCCTTTCTATAAGTTCCAGAAGAATATTTTGAAGTCTAAGGGGAAAAAAGGAGATTTATATTATGTTTTCCAACTTTAACCTATTATTTGATTATTTATTTAAAGAATGCTATTTCTCAGATTTCAGAACTCTCAATATTAACATTTCATAAACAATAAATAACACATTAAATAATTATAGAACCTAAAAAAAATCAATTGCCTAGTGCCTATCAAGATTATTTAAGTGAACTATTACTTATAAATTCCTTTAGAAAATATTACCTTAATTGAATAATTAAGAAAAATGAACAAAAATAAAAATATAACTAGAATTTAGTCATGAATCATAGATACCTATTTAACTAGATGCTGGTTGAGTAAATTAATTCAGGACAAACTCAAGAAAATAGAATGATGCTCCCAATATATTTATCAGGGTAAATCCCCATGGCTTGCTCTTTGATCAATATCCCAAATAAAGTACATGTATGAAGACATGAATGGTGTGACTCTACTTTGTGTACAACCAGAAAAAATGAACAACTGTGCTTTTTATTCTTTCAAAGCAATTTAACTAAGATAAGTATAAAATTCAATTATCTATAGATAGGATTTAAAATTTCTTTGAATCTTTATTTTTCAGAGACATTAGATGCTATAGGACGTAAAAACGTTGGATAGGGAATAGAACTTTGTTCATTCATTAATCTTTTTACTCTGTAGTTCTTCCTGAGCGCTGACAATGTACCAGACATATTTCTAGGCCCTGAAGATACACTGTAAGGAGAAAATGGTTTCTTGCTTATAGAACTTATGGTTTAGTGAGATAGACAGAATGTATTGAAGACAAGTATATAAATAGGAAAAGTACATATTATGAAAGGTCTTCATGAGGAAATAAACAAGTGATTTGACTACAATGTGAGACTAACTTCTGAAGAAACAGTCCAGGAAGAATCAGGAGGAACTTAAGCTGAAGTGTGGGGAATGAACACATCCTGTTCCATTCACCAGAAGAACATGAAGGAAAGTCTGGAATGGCACTGTGCAGAGCAAGATGAAGCACAGCTGAGTTGGAAAAAATAAATGAGATACAAAGGGGAAGAAACTGGAACATAAAACAAACTACATGAGCTAAATGTGTAAGATCACACAAATCACATTATGGATTGTTGTACATGAAAAATATGAAGCACTCATATTTGCATTTTATGATGATCATCTGACAGCAGAGGCTTAATGGGTAGAAGAATAAAAATGAACACTGGGAGACTGGTTTGGAGGTTCTAGAGATCAAAAGGCATGTGTCTTAGACTTAAACCTATGTAATGGTGGTGGGGATTGAGAGATGCAAAAATATTAGATAAATAATTTCTAACATCATGGTCTCATTGCCCTACAGTGCAATCATGTAACTATATTTTCATGCTGTTATCATATTTTACATGTGTAAAGCCCAAGAATATAACTATTTCTCAATTATGATATTGTCAACTTTCATATTTTCAAATTTGACTTTGTTGTCTAAGAATGCTAATTCTTAATTTCCAAATAAATCTCCCTGGCAGAGTAAAAGCACAATATTTATGCCAAAAACGTGATTGTCTACTTTTATTTTTGCAAGAGGACAGTAAAAAATACCAATTTGAATATCCATGAAATTATTATTCATTGTCTTCATTCAGGTGAATAATAGCTTTAAAAGCACATAGCACATATTTTATATTAACATTTTATAAGCTTCTATAAGGAAAGAATATTTTATTGTTCATTGGTTTTTATACACTCCTTTAACAATTGTGGAGAGCTGTGCTCTCTGCTTCTTCAAATGCTTCCTATTTCCTAGCTTCCTTTATGCATTAAGAAAACAGAACAAGGAGAATGACTGTTATATGATTTTCAAAGATCATTTGTGCAACTGATCCCGTGTGCAAAAAAATTACACTAAATTAGAAATCCAGATTTTTATGTGAAAGATTACATTTGTTTACAACTGGCCAAGCATAATATATATGCAAGACTCCAGTGTGTTGGGTCAGATTTTGATGAGGGCTAAAGAGGTAATGCAAAGTGCTTTTACTAGAAGAAAATAACATAGTTACCATGGAAAATGCAATTAATTTCACCTTTATGCATATCTATAAAGCACTAAGTTTTAAAAATAGCCAAAATATAAATGAATAGATACAAAATCTATCCAGTAAAGGAAAGTGAAAAAGAGAAGAAGTGAGGACTAAAGTGAAGCAAATTATATTCCATAGTTTTATGAGAAAATCAAAACAAACCCCCAAATTATGTATAACTATAATTTGATTATAAAAAACTTCATGGAGTAGAGGGCATTTCCATTTTGTCTCAAAATCCATATATATTGACTTGTAAAAATAAAATTGTTACATCATTACCACATTACTACTGCATCAGATTTTGTGTTGATGGAGAGTATAAATTTTAAAAAGGAGTGCATCTATCTTCAATTATGCTGTTTGAAGTTTCTGTAAAGTCTGTAATTCAGGAGCAATTTCTTAGGAAAAATGCAGAGACATGCTTACTGTAACAGGAGAAAATCGATTTCATTACTCCTTTTAATTACTTCCCTACAAAAACAGAATAAATGATTGCAAAAATAGAAAATGACAAATTTAATATATGACATCTTCTAGTATAGTATCCTACCTATGTAATAACAAAAATGTTCTTTCAAAATAACCATTGATTTGTATTACTCAAGACTAATATCTTACAAAGGCTGTTTATAATTTCATCTGTAGATTATGATGGATTTCCTGTGCATATATATTTTCTTTAACTTAACTCTGCCCCACCCCAAGCTTATTACTGCATTTTGAAATTCTGCTGTTAACTGATAATACCATTAAAGCAAACACTACACACACACACACACACACACACACACACACACACACACATATATATATATATATATATATATATATGTTATATATGTAGTAATATGATAACTCACATATATGTGCATATATATTTATATTTATATAGTATACTATATATACATGTACTACACTATATATACATATATAAATATATACATATATACATATATATGTGAGTTGTCATATTACTACATATATTACATATATATACATATATGTATATATACATATTATAATATACTATATATACATGTACTATACTATATACATATATAAATATATACATATATACACATATATGTGAGTTATCATATTACTACATATAACACACACACATATATTTATATTTATATAGATTTATATAGTATACTATATATACATATACTACACTATATATACATATATAAATATATACATATATATGAGTTGTCATTTACTACATATAATACATATATACATATATAAATATATACATATACACACATATATGTGAGTTATCATATTACTACATATAACACACACACACACACACACACACACACACACACACACATATATATGCACAGACACATATATCAATTTAAAATTTGGACAATATTTGAAAAAATAAGCCCTTGACTCACTAGTACCTTAATTAGTATTATGTTTTCTTCTGTATTCTCTTAAAAATATTCCATAAGGAAATTTAGGCATATAATTATATGATTACAATAAGGTATTCACTAAGAAATATACAACTAAACCTTTTGTGCATACCTGACTAATCATACAAGTATCTCATCCTCCCTGCTCGGTAGGTAACATTTATGCTTAATTTTGTAGATGCCATTTTCACAAATATCTTTACACTTTTATGAAACAGATATTCCTATATAATATGTATTATGTTTTCTAGATTTATAATGTTCTGTCTAATAAATGATATACAATGATTTTATAATTCATTTGCTTTTTTGCTCAATATTATGTTAGCATGATACTCAATAATAAATTAGTACTAGTGAATTTATTATCAATTCTGTATACATTTCATTATCTGACTATGTTTTGCTTGGATATGAGGTATCTCCCCAAAGCTCCTGTGTGAGACAATGCAAGAATTTTCAGAGGTGAAATGATTAGTTTATAAGAGTTAAAGCCCATTCAGTGAATTAATCCACTGATATGGATTAACTGGGTGGTAACTGTGGGCAAGCAGGGTGTGACTGAAAAAGGTCACTGGGGGTATGTCTTTGAGGTTTATATTTTGTCCCTTGTGAGTGGAGTTCTTTTTTCCTCTGCCATCACCTTCTGTCATGATGTTTTGCCTCACTTAAGGGAGAGAATTATGGAGTCAGTGGTCAATGAACTGAGACCTCTGAAATTGTTAGCAAAAATCTGATTAAAACAGAATATATTATAATTATTTACTGGTTTTACTGCAAATCTATATATCGATGATCTTAATTGTTGCTATTATTGAACATTGCACTAGTATGAACACTCTCATATGTGTTACCATGTGCACCTAGCTGAGGATTTGTAATAAGGAACATAAATTTGGGGCCTTAAACAGTAGAAATTGCTTCTAAAAATCTTCATATTAGATGACACTCTTTAAAGATATATAAAAATTTATAAAAATTTAAATTGTTTCATATTTTAAAAAATATAGGCCTACATCTTTAATTTCCAATTGAATAACCGTAATATAACTCACATTTTTATATTTACACACAGTAAGATAACTGCATTTCTAAATGGGTTTCAACCCATTTATCAATTCATGTAATAACATCACAAAATGATAGCAAATTATCCAATCATACTCCCAAAATTCTCCCATGATGCTCCTCTATAGGCAAACTGTCCTCCCACCTCAATGTCTGGCAACCATGGATGTGGTTTTTTATCTCTTGAGTAGTTATTTCCTCTTAATAAATTTCATATAAATGGAATTATTCAGCACAGAATATTTTGAGCTTGGCTTTTTTCATTCACTATAATGTATCTGAGATTCATCCATGTTTTAGCTATGAATGTATTATGTTGAATGGATATATTGTAATTTCTTTATCCATTCACTCATTGAAGGCATTTAAATTATATCAATAGAGGCAATTAATAATAGAGCTGCTATAAAAAATTTGTACATATTTTTTATTAAATAAAAGTTGTTTTGCTCCAGGGAAAATACGTAGGAGTGAGATTGTTGGAAGTTATGGTAATTTTGACATTTCAAGAAATTGATGAACTCTTTTACAGAGGCTGTACCATTCTCACATTCCCACTAGCAGGCTATGACAGTTCCACTCACTTTGCACTATTGCCAGAGTTTGAATGTCAGTTTTACTCATTATAAACCTTCTAATGGGTGTGTGGCAGTATCTGCATATAGCACAAATTGGTATAATTAACTCCCCCATACTTTCTTTTCCGTCTCCTCTCCCTCCCTGCAATCCCTAGCCTCTGCTGGACTGGGTTCCCTTGTATCTTCATGAGCTCTCTTTGGCTCCCCTTTCTTTCTAGCTCCCACATATGAGAAAATACTTACCCTTGATTTTCTTGAATCTTAATATTTCAGTGTTTTGAACATATCATAAATGGTATGATATATAAATTTGCTTTCAACTATTGATTTTCCTATATGAAGAAATGAAATTAATGTTTGTATGTTTATATTGTACCCTGAAGAATGTAAACTCACATATTATTTTGAAGAAAGTTCTGTAAATTCTTGGGATTTTCTACTTGAACAAACATTTTGCTTGTAGACAAGGGCATTTTTAATACCTTGTTTCCAATTTTTTTGTCTTCATTTTTCTTACATCACGGCATTTGCCCCAACTTCTAGTACAATTTTAAATAGGCTCACTTTTCTCAATTCTTCAGGGAAGATAATTCAGAAATTCAAAATTAAGAATAATATAAGGTTTAAGTAGATGTCATTTATCTGACAATAAAGTGCCAGAGTTTCTAACATAAATGACATTGATTTTTAAATATAATTTTGTATCAATTGATATGATTATATGTTTTATTTCTCTTTTATTTTCTTAAAATGATGACTTACACAGGTTTTCTTTCAATGATAAATTGTTCATTTATTCCTAGGATTAACCATGATGTATTTTCTACTTTTGCTATGTGGCTCTGTGTGCTTGTTTTAATTAGTATACATTTGTTACAGTTTGGATCTGGAATATCCTCCAAAGGCCCATGTGTTGAAGGCATGGTTCCTAATGCAGCTGTGTTCAGAGAGGGGCTTTTGGGAAGTGACTGAATTATGAGGGCTGTGATCTCATCAACTGGTTCATCCATCGATAAATTAAAACTAAGTTGACCTTTGGGAACTGGTAAAAACTATAAAATGTGGGACCTAGTTGAAGAGAATGGGGATTTGGGGATGTGCCCTTAGAGACTATATCTTACACCTGGTCCACCCATTTTACTCTGCTTCCCTGATGGCATGAGGTGAGCAGCCTCCCTTATCACATACTCCCACCATCTCAGACCCAAACAGTGCTGTCAATCAGCCTTGTACTAAAACCTCTGAAACCATGAGCCAAAATAAATTGTTGTACCTCTCAGTTTATTTTCTCAGATTTTGTCATAGCTATGAAAAGGTGACTAAAATTTAAAGTTATATATTTACTTAAATGTGCTTTTTTGGTCTGACCATCAGAATATAAGCCATCCAAGGCATGACTAGTTGATTAATATTTTTTAAAGAATCCCTTTATATACCATGCCCAGTGCTAGGCAGACTGGGCAGTTCACACACACTATTGAATGAAGAAATAACAATGATATTTGATGTTCTATGACATTATATATCTACTCACCTATGTATGTAACTAAAACCTGTGACATAAGTTGCACCTAAATGACATATTCCATAATATTAAATAAATCAAACAAACAAAATTGTTATATCTAGTGATATAACAATAGGTTAATATTACAGGGAATCATATTCTAAGAGAACTAAAAATTGTCTTAGGGAAAATCCAACACATACCTTTCAGAACACCATGTACTTTACAAAACAACAGGGGGAAAGAAGAAGATAACATGAGAATCATGTTATTTCTTTTATTCCCCAATAAGAAAAGTGATGCAGAGGAATTAATTAGGTAGTTAATAAAGCATATGCATTATTAATTCATCAGTGAAGCATCACTTAACAATATTTTAAAAATATTCCATCACATAGATTTATTCTCACATACATCACACATATACCATATGTGAAATTAAGAATGAAGTCAAAATTTGTTATATAAACATTAATTATTAGTTGTTCATTATTATAAATATATTGTATTTCTTTTATACTTTCCCCTTTATTAATTATATAAGTTTTGAACTACAGTGTAGAAATGTTATGACAGAAAAAATTTTCTCCATGTTACATAATCATATGTACATGGCATCCAAGTTTCAGAGGATCTCCAATTCCATCTGATTATACTTTATCATAAAACAAGAAACTTGTTAGCTACTATTGAATAATACTCTCTCCTTAATGTAAGATCTTATAAACACCAATGACATTTAATCAGCACCTTTTCATCTGCTACAGGATTAATCCATCCTAATGTTTATAAAAAATGAACATTAGGTTTGTATATGTGGAAAATATTTTTAAATTTGAGAAAATTCAATACAATCAGAATGTTTCTCTGGAATTATGAATCCACCCTCAACTTGATTTCCTGGGGAATTAAATGCTACCATTAAAATTTTGTTTCTTTGAGTAAAGGCTCTATCTACTTATAAATGCACATATTAAGATAATGCATTAAATGCTTTCTGCAGTTCATATAACAGAATAAATTTAAGGAAAAGACTTTACCTGAAACATTGTCAAAACTGAAAGGGAGTAGAGAGGCGACTGAAACTTGAGGGAAGTGCAATGTCATAAAGTGGTTCTGGAGCTTTCTAAGATTAGCATTTTCTATTTCTAAGTTTGGTCTTATCCAGGTAGCATGTAGCACGAATGTTTATAATTGTGTGTGGGGGGGTGGTAATTGGAATCCTTCATCACTAGAATCTTATGAATTATTTCATCAAATATTAAGCTCCCTTTTGAGAATCCTCTTACTGCAATATTTAGATGAAAAGTTGTGGGTGACTTTCATTTTTCCATTTGGGACCAGATGGAATGGAATTCACTTTTAAAACCATCTGTCATGCAGCACCTTAATCTTCTTTAGGAGGAGAGTAAGAACATCTGACTTTGCAGAGATAAAGTTAACATGACAAGGTGTCAACCAAAGTCTTTTATGTGATGCTTCCAATATATTGTCAAGTCACTTTAAGATCTTTTCAGTTAGCTGTCTTTTGGTCTTAAGAAAGCAGAGAATACAATACCTATTTTAGAAGCCAGTAAATGTCATTTCTTCCTTGCCAATATGTGTTTTCACATTCACTTAATTCCTTAGAAGGTCAATCTGAGCTGTTGGAGGCGATGTTACCTAGGTGGTATATATTTAAACTCCACCAACTGTAAAGCTTGCAATAAATAATAATTTATTGACATCAAATACAAATATCAACTCTGAAAAGAAACATAAAAGCAAATGTACATATTAAAAAGATAGATTGGATTTATCTTTCCATCTTTCATTTAAAACATTGCATAACTTAAAGAGTCCATAAAAGGGAAAAAGGAAAGCATAAAACAACTAGTATAATTGAAGAGAGTTTAATGAAGGGATGACTTTATTTACAAAGATGAGAGCAGGATTAAGGAAAAACATCAAAGGAACTACTCAAGAAGTATCAAGAGCTAAGAGGATGTACGACTCAGGAAATAAGCTAAGGGAAGATAGGCTACCAGAAGGCAGAGAGCTGGAGCTGGATTAAAATGGCCACCTGACAGGAGCCCTGGCTTTGGAAAGAGAAATGCAGCCTGACCCAGTTTGAGCCTGTTAGGAACAGGAAAAATATACTATGATTTCCTTCTCCCTCCTCTCATCTTACCTGTGCTTCTTATGGGTGAAAAACACACAGACACTAGAAGACAAGAAAGAAGCCAATGGATGCAGGCCAAATAAATCAGTTGTTTGAAGCATATTAAATTATGAAGAGTGTTGGAGAGTGGATCTGTGGTGGGAATTAGAAAAGATCTAATGAAATGATTTACTGCTGTCCAGTATGCTCTTTCTCATCACCTCTACACTCCCTCAACATACAATGAAGTGTAAGGAATTATTCAGTCACTCAAAGAACAACTGGAGCATAGAAAAGCAGGGAGTCAGGGAACTCTGGTGAAAAGAGTCATCAAGTATCAGTCATGAAAATGCTGCTAGTTTGCTAATTGAATTTTCAAACCAAGCACAAACACATAGGTGCTTACTGGGAACACCTACAAGGCTATGCAATTTTGATAATGCAGAAAATATAAAGATATAACACCTTTATCCAGAAAACTTATGAGCTAATTAAAGGAAAATAACAAGGGCAAATACAGACTTATTTTCTTTCTCTTCTCCTTTTTCTTCCTCCTCTTCTCCCCCCCCCCCGCCCCCGCCACTTCTTTTTCGTTTTTGGTATGCCCACGACTATAAGTATTACAAAAATCAAGATGAGGAAAATAAGATATAGTACAGTATAATAAATTTACTCAAACATTTGTATCTCTAAATGAACTTAGTCTAGGTAAAACAGAGAGGACATTCCAGAGAAATTTTAAAAAACAAACATCAAAAGATAATATGGAAGAAGAAATTAAAACATAAAAATCAAAATCATTGAGGAATTTTAGAAAAATAAAACATATATTTTTGGATAAATTGTCTATCCAAAAGGAAAAAAAAAAAGACAGGGTTGATGTTTTTATTGTGACTCCTCTAGAAATATTTAGCTATTTATGGACCATAACAAAAGTCTAATAAATATTACTTGGACTAGGTGTGTTGGTGTATGTTTACACCCCAAGACCCAGGGGGCTGAGGCAGGAAGATTGCAAGTTTGAGGCCAGCCTCAGTAAGGTAGTCAAACCCAGTGTCAAATTTTTAAAAAAAAATAGTTAAAATGGGCTAGGTATGGAATGGAACTCAGTGATAAATTACCCATGGGCTCAATCCCCAATACTATATAGATCTGTATGTTAGTGGGGGCCAGGGGATATAAAAGGAAAAAGAAAATGTCAAATATAGGGGGAAAAAGTACTATTTCTCTGACCATGAAAGATTTATACAACAATAAAAACAAATGTATTACTAAACTAATAAAAATATCTTTCATAGTCTATTTAAAGAGGGAATGGTGTCTGGATCTATATTAATTATTCAAAGGAAACCTTAAGGAAAATCACATTTAAGCAATACACATCTAAATGACAGCCCCACTCCAGGTTTGTCAATCATCAATATTCTTTTCTTGATAGGTATGATGATCACCATAAAGGCAGGTCACTATGAGCATGTCCTAAAATGGTGTATTATATCTGTGACCCCCAACACACACACACACACACACACACACACACACACACACACACACACCTGCTTCTGACCACACCTAGAGCTTTTTTCCTCCACTGGGTCTTCTCTCATGATATACTGCCTCACCTTGGACCCATAGTAATGGAGTTGACTGCTATGGACTGAACTTCTGACT
Organism: Spermophilus citellus; assembly: GCF_964194105.1. NCBI lineage: Eukaryota > Metazoa > Chordata > Mammalia > Rodentia > Sciuridae > Spermophilus > Spermophilus citellus. The sequence goes on along the minus strand of NC_138184.1, from coordinate 179,749,015 downwards.
CTGAGTCCCAAATAAACAATAGCATTTTCCTGTTTTTATGTGTCCATCATGTTCTGATTAGATATAAGACCTTGTGGATTTTGCATTGCTGTTTGCTAGATTTTGTTGCTTTCCTTTAGAGAGTATTCATATTTATCCTGGCCAAATAAAATACTAGAGGTGAATTTGTTTCTTTTGAGTCTTATTTTTAAACTCACATAGCTTGATTTTGGCTCTAGAGATAATCCCATTTTCAACATGTGGTTCTTCTGACCTATTAAAGAGTTTAATAGTGAGTATTTTCACTCCATTCTGTCTTGTTAAAACAGGAATACCTGCTTGTGTATGAGCTATGGAAATTTTTACCATGCATACACTATTCTATAGTCCCTAGAATTGCTCTCCCCTGGTTGGTAGTATTTAACCTTACTCATTCAAATATTGCTATTACACCAATGGATAGCTCAATGGAACTACTGTGGTAATTTCTACAACCTTTTCTCTCCCTAGGTACCTTTTTTTTTGAATTCTTTATTCTGCACAACATCTGCCTCCACATCATAGATCTCTTTTCTCTGACTCCTAAAATACAGCAGGATTAAAAGGCTCTCTGTTCTATTATCCTTCCTCTATCAATATCCAAAAATTATCTTTAGACAGAAATCCTGGGCAATGGAAAACAGCCTCTCCCTTGTTTCTATTCCTTTAGAAATCTCATAATTTTTGTGTATTGTCCAGTGTTTTTAAGTAGATGATATCTATGTGTTGTTCAATTTTATAACTGTTTATAGTCCAGATTAATTCAGATTTTTTAATACTTAATTACCAGAAGAAATAAAAATTATTTGCTTCTAGCATTCATGAAAAATAAAGAATACAATTCTAAAAGTATAGATACAGGGAAAGGTTGATTACTTACAGAGAAACAAAATTTGACTCATCTTGGACTCTTTCTGTGCCAAACAATGATAAGTAACAGATGTGATAGAAATAAAATGTTTTCAAAAGTTTTTCTCCATAGAAATGTATCATTGAAATGTGAAAATAATAGAGAAATATTTCCAGATAAGTAAGGCTCAGAATATACAGAACTGAGGTATCTTTTCTTACAAAATAAAATGTATTCCATGATAAAAATGAGTTATGCTCCAGCTTAAATGTTTTTTATACTGGTACAGAGTGTTAATTTATTTTTGGAGACTTGCAAGTTCACAACATAGAAAGTTTTTTTGTTTATTTGTTTGTTTGTTTGTTTTGTTTTTTGGGTTTTGTTTTCTGTTTTTCAGCTACTTTGGACTGAACCAGGGCCTTGAACATGCCAGGCCACAATTTTATGAATTAAAAAAATTTCTATAAATGAAAGGACTTAGTTATATTTAAAGGAATTTATCATTTCTGAATTTGAAACCAAGATAGAGGCAATAAACATCATCACAGTTGAGAATTTAATGAGTTGGACGATTAGTATGACAAACTTATTCTAGACGTCAAAGAAAAGTTTGAATATAAAAAAACAGGGAAATGTTGAAGGAAATGAAGGAGAGATCAAGATCATTCACTGTCTGCTTGATAGAATGCCCATTAATTGTGTAGGAATAGGTTTGAAAGGAACAGAAATATCCATCTTATCAGTTTGATTTCAAGCAATCTCAGCAAAAACTGCAATCTCAATTTCAATCTGTAACCATGCAGTTACTAAGGCAGCTAGAAGCTTCTAGAGTAAAGAATTTGAAACTCTCAACTCCTTCATTTTGGGTTTCAAAGGTATTAAAGTAACTTGTTGAGAGAGTTCTACCAAACCAGAACAGATAATGGTAATGGTCAACAAAATCTTTTGTAAAAATTTCCTATGAAATCAGAAGTACTGATCTAAATACCTATCCTCCATGACAAAACCCACAGATTTTGAGGGGATGTGGTTTCTGGTCTGTACGCAGTTTGCAGAGCATTTGCTCTCATGGTAGAAGCTGCATATTCTAAGGATATGACACTGTGACTTAATTGAGAACTGTAGGTTTAGGGACCTGGGCACGTTTAATCATTGACTTTATTTGGACAACTGCAATGAAAGAAAAGAAATTTTCTAGCCGGTCACGGTGTCATATGACTGTAATCCCAGCAGTTCAGGAGGTTGAGAAAGAAGGATCACAAGTTCAAAGCCAGCCTCAGCAAGAGCAAGACACTAAGCAACTCAATGAGACCCTGTGTCTAAATAACCTATGAAATAGAGCTGGGGATGTGTCTCAGTGGTTGAGTGCCTCTGACTTCAATCCCAGGTACCAAAAAAAAAAAAAAAAAAGAAAGAAAGAAAGAAAGAAAATAAATTTTCTTCATCACAATTTGACCAACCATTTCTAGAATGTGTTGTGTATTGTAAATATAAGCAGAAATTGAATCAATTCAACTCTCTAGATTCACATTTCTACTAAAACTTGGGTAGCATATAAAATAGTTATAATCAACATACTAATATATAAAGTATTATGCATCTGCTTTAAGTCTTTATGTAAAGGTCCATTATGGGTTTAGTTCTCAATAACTACACACTGGTAATAATATATCAGTTTGACAACTGGCAAATCTTTGACAAAAATGATTAAGGAAGTGGAAATGGTGGAGCAAGCATTCAAATTCACATGTCCAGGTTCATGAGTTTGTATGCTCAATCACTACATTATAGAAATTGTGATATAGATTTCAGATAAGCCTCTGGGGATTCTATGATCCATGTGTAAATCATAAAATTGATGTAGACAATTTCTAAACTATACTTGGTCTGAAACACATTAAAACCAAATTAATATGAAGGTAACAGTGAGTCTGATAGTAAAGCTATAGGTCAATAGAAACTTAACAGATTCACGGGTTATAGTAACAAAATGCATATTTTCCATAAGAAGAAATGCAAAAATCTATCTCTGCCATGGGACCTTTATTTTTCTTTTATTATAGTGAAATTTTGCACTGCTCTAAGCCTCCCTGGAGACACACAAGAAATGAACCACCAGTCTAGACAGGCTCCATGGTAAAGCTCTTGGCTTGCATGCCTGAGACTCTCAGTTCCATTTTCATCCCCCCAAAAGACACAACAGCAACAGAGCAATGACTCCCAGTGAAGCCGTTATCTTGCAAGTCTATAATAGCTCATGATGACCATCTTTATTATTTTCTGTTTTAAATGAAGTGTTTTTTCATGAATAGATCTCATACCTTTGTGTATTTGCCTCCACAAACTGATTTATGTTTATACTGAGAGGAAGTATCTAGCAGATCCTTAGGATTAAAATAGTACTTCTCCAAAAAATTTAGAAAGAGCAAACAGAAATTTCCTACCACATGTACATGAAGGTCACAGTGTCCAGACCTGTAGTCAAATAAGATGACTATATTTTTTTTAGTTGTAATCATTTCATGATATTCAACTGCAGTTGTGAATTTTCAAAAATAATTTTTAAAATCAGTTGGTGATGCAATTCTGAAAACCATTTCAAATGGCAAATTTCAGATAAACTGATAAAACAAATGTAAAGAGCTATTGCAATCCATAAATTGTCAGGCATTGGGTGGGTGATTAATGCAGGTATTTACAGTGACTTCCAATTATTGCACATTCCAGTTCCTCAGTGAAATGAGCAAAGCCTAGAAGACATTGCATGCAGGTTTTATTTTCTTTTATTACATTTTTTGTCCCATGTTTTCAGATTAAACTAGGTAAAGGAAGGATAATGAATGAAAATTAATGCAAAATGTCTCAGAAAATAATTCATGGGAGAGATCTCACAGGATGCATTCAAATATAATTGGTCTTCTATAGCCCTTAATAATCGTGAAAACATATGTGGGATTCTCTTTTCTGGCAGAATTTTATGCATTATCTGGAATTCTATTCTTAAGCAAATTGACAAAGACTTTCATTGGAATAAATAGGTGAGTACTACTGATATTGGATTTTCTTATAGTTGTCCCTCTAATTCTGTCTGTGTCATGAAAATCATATATTTGTTCCTCGTTCTAACATTTTTTTAACAAAATTAAAATTAAAGTTAAGCAAAGTTACTTTTTTAACCCAAGAAGAGTTTCCTAGTGGGATGCGTCATTGAGGGAAATGATCATTTTCTGTGAACATTCATTGTGTTTAATCTGTTTACTATGTTAAGATTGTTCTGAGAAAGATTATATAAAAGCAAGATGATAATGACTTGATAATGCTTTGAAGAAAACAAAGGAATACACTAAATAAAATCCCCAAAGCAGTGTCAGCCAGTATGAACTTCAGAAAACCTCATCAATGATCAATTTTACTTTCAGCAAAGAACTTTTCTTAAATAGCAAGTGTTTTATGATTTTAGGTTCATCCATAGTAGATTAAGATACTTATTGCATACTAAACACTAAAAAAAAAAAGAGAGACCTTAAAAGCAAGAAACCAGAAGTATTTTGTGTGAGAACTAAGCAATTTGAAACCTTCAGAAAACAAATACCTCCTCAGGAGGGAGAAGAATGATAATAGTTAATCAAGTTTAAGTTCTTCTGAAATTATAAGTAGACACTATTTTTTATAGAGATACAACTAGAACTTTGAGTAATATAAAGAGTTATGAAAGCATATTAGAAGGAGAGAGTTAAGATACTTTAATTCCTGCTTTTAAAACTTTAAATAGTAATGATAGATTATTAAATGGTAAATTTCATGAGGTTTTTGCAACCTTGTAATCTCAGTTCCTCTCAGTGTTTATCACAAAGCAATCTTTCAAAAGAATATTTATGACTATAAACTCAATGAATGAATTAAAGAATTGTATTTACAGATTTTTAAGAGTGTATACTATTTTATAGAATATTATGTAGAAAATAATAAGAGAAGCAAACTATTAAATCTTCCTCTTCCCAAATTTATGAAAAGCCTTGCTCATGTTGTGTCTCAGTAAAAGAGAATATTTCTCCAGTTCTTTGTATATTTGTGATTTTTTTTCAAAATTTCTACAAGGTCAAAAATGTGCCTGTCTCAGATTCACAAAATTTGTCCCTCAAGTGTCTTATCTATTTAAGTCAGTTTTCAAAATTAAAAGGTGAAACCTATAATATTTTATTCAAAGAAGAACAAAATATGAAAGTAGTGGTAAGGCAGTCATTGATGGAAACTGCAAATGAAAACATTGATCTATCAATGTCACTGGTTTATCACTCCTTCTACATTCCCCTCCCATTTTCCCTCCTTATCTCTCTTTCCCTGTCATTACTGGAGTAAAAGCAATAACCCCAAGAGTTTGTTACCCTCAGTCTCATTGAAAATACTAGGTTATCTATTAACAAATGTTTAAATCCATCACAACCTCGTTAGATAAAAAGAGATCTGGGCTTCTGTAGTAGTGCTGATTTTACCTGGAAACACAGTCATTGGGTATTTTGCTTTTCAATGATAGCATTCTAGAGTTTACAAACTGCAAGATTGTTGTGAGAATGGGTATGAGATACTCATCACCCATTTTCTTTAATGTGGATCTACTGATTGTGTTGTGACTCTGCAGTTTATAATTTAGACACAGAAGATACCAGATCTCTTTGGTGTGATCCAGGAAGCAAGATCTCCTTTGTTAATTCCCTAACCCCCAAATGACAAATAAGATTATGTGTCACCCCAATCAACTACTCAGTGGTTTTTAACTTGGTCTTCATCTCTCCCTCATTGCAGCAGTTCTCATGATAAATCTCTGTGAAGTTTATCTGGAAGTCAACCCTGGAGATCTAAACCAGTATCTCTCAGTCTCTGAACTTTCACTAACTTTGCAAAGATCTAATCAACTATATTACCTGTAACTAAGATAAGAGTCCATATATATAAAGAATGTTACAATTCAAGACTAAGGACAAAACTACAGACCTCTATCTAGAGAAAGAATGAGAAAGATCTGCAGAGGGTTAGCATCAAGTATACAGCAGAGAACCAACTAATGACAATCTTTCAGCCTATTGATAGGAACCAAAAAAGAGCCATCTGCGAGGATCAGAGAAAATAGTGCCCAGTGCTCACACAGGACAGAGAATATAGGTAATTCTCATCAATTCTATTTTTTCCTTTCCAATCATAATGACTTATATTTTCACCTTTCTTTGTTTAATATTTCTCATACTACATTGGATAGAATTGTTAAAAGTAGACAACTTCCATTTTTTCTGAATATTATAGGAAATCATCCACTCTTTCACAATTAAGTATAATGTTAGTGGGAGGAATTTTAGACATACAACCATTCTAATTTCCTTAACAGGTTTTATAAATTGGTAGGGGTGGACTATGTCAAATACTTTTTCTATATCTAAGGTATATTTATGTGCATTGTCCTTCTTATTTTTTAAAATAATGCAAAGCAATAAATGAGTTTCAGATATTAAGCCATGATTGCATTCTGGAATAAATCTGGCCTCGGGTTGCAAATATTTTGTTAAGTTCATTTGTGTATATGTTCTTGGGAAAAGGGTTGATTGTTTTGTGCTCTTCTGGTGTCTTTCTCTGGCTTTGATACCAAGGTAATACTAGTTTCCTGGGAAGAACAGGAGCTGGTTACTCTTCTTTGAATTTCTGAATAATTTTGCAAAATATTATTATTGTAATTTCTTTAAAATTTGATTAAATTAACTAGCAACGCTATCTGAGCCAAAGTTTTTATTTGAAAGAACATTTTTTAGTTACTAATTCAATTTTTTTTACTTGCAATAGGTTAATTTGAAGGTTGTATTTCTTGACAAGTAATTTTTGGCAATTTTTCTGTTTTCTAATTATTTCATTTTTAGCTTAAATTTGGTCATAATATTTGTAATTATTACAATTTGTATAGGTTTGAAAATGAAGTCTCCTTTTCATTACTGATAAATTGTGTTTTCTCCACTTTCTATATTTCTGTCAGTTTTCTTGACAATTTAAAGTAAAAACTTTTATATTTATTTTTCTATGCATATTTTGTTTAATAATATTTTTCTAGTTCCTTGATTTCTGTTCTAATCTCCATTTTAACTAAAATTGACTTAATTTTCTTTTCTGAGTTGAGGTAGAAACCTTAAGATGTGATTTGAGCCCTTTATTTTGCTCTTTTTTTTTAAAGAGAGAGAGAGAATTTTTTAATATTTAGTTTTTAGTTTTCGGTGGACACAGCATCTTTATTTTTTTAAATTTTTATGTGGTGCTGAGGATCGAACCCAGCGCCTCATGCGTGCCAGACAAGAGAGTTACCACTTGAGCCACATCTCCAGCCCTATTTTGCTCTTTAATATAGGTCAGCACTACAAATGTCTCCTGAAGAAATGCTTTAGCTATGTCCACAAATTATAATATATTTTACTTTTCATAAAGTTAAAATATTTTTTGGTTTTCAGGTGAATTCTTCTATGACAATGATTTATTTAAATGTTTGTTGTTTAATTCATTATTGATTGGGGATTTCCTAGTTATCTCTCTGTTGTTTGTTTCTAATTAACTTAGTTGTTTTCATATAAAAACTTTTTCTAATTTGAATTTTTTAAATTATTGCATCTACTTTTTTCCATTAAACACATATATTTTTGTTTTGATGCATGTTATAGAATAATGATCAATTCAGGATGATTAATGTGTCTAGCATCTTAACTATTTTTATCATTTACTCATAGTGAGTACATTCAAAACCTTCTCTTCTATTTCGAGATATATAATGTATTGTCATTAGGGATATTAATACTGCTATATCATACAAGACCAGACTAAATTACCTCCAATCTAACTGTTACATTGTACCCATTAACGAATCTCTTTTCAGGGTTCCCTCCCTGGTAACCACTATTTTACTCTCAACTTGTAACTTCTAGGTGATTAACTTTTTCAGGTTCCACATGAGTGAGAAGGTACAGTGTTTGTCTTTTTGCACCTAATTTATTTCATATAACATAATGTCCTCTAGACTTGCCTTCTTTTATATTTCAGCATATGAAAACAATGTATACTTCAAAGAATATGTATTCTACAGCTCTTGAATGAAGTGTTTTATATAGGTCATCTCGAGTTCATAGATGATGTTATTAAGGCTTCTTCATCTTTGATTTCCTATTTAGTTATTTTGTTAATTACTGCTATTGGAGCATTTAAAGATACATTATTGGTAATTCTGTCAGTTTTTGCTTTATATATTTTAAGACTCTCTCCTTAGTTAAGTATTAATAATTTCTAAGTGTCTATAATATGCTGACCGCTTTCTCATTATATCTGACAAACATTGATAAAGGCTTCCAACTTACATATGGTTACTGCTTGCATGGTACATATTTTCCAACCTTTTAATTTCAACCTACTCATGTTTTTTAGTTGAAGGTATGTCTCTTTCAGACAATACATAGTTAATTATTGATATTTTTCTATGCAGTCTAACAATATCTGCCTTTGATTTGGTTGTTAGACATCACATTTAAAGGAACATTAACATCATGAATGGATTTGCACTTGTCACTGTTCTGTCATTTCTGATATCCCATGTCATATATTTTGTTCTTTTATTTCTCTATGAATGTCTAATTTTGTGTAAAAGAATGGATTCTGTTATTATTGTATTTGTTGTATATAATTTTGAGGTATTTTCTTAGTAATTCCCTAGTAATTACTCTGTGTGTATGCAGAAACATATAATATACAATATGCATTTATATTTGTTTTATATGTATATGTAAATACAACAGCACTATAGAGTTACAGGTCATATACTTAAAGATTCCTCTTATGAAATACACAATTTGTTAAGTTTTAACATGTGTATATCACCATAAACCATCACCACAATCAAGATAATGTCCATCTCCCCTAAATGGTTTCTAATGTCTCTTTGTAATTCCTCTATTTTGGCACCCTCAACCCACTTCCCCAGATAATCATTGATGTACTTTCTGTCACCATAAATTTGTTAGCATTTTCCAATGTTTTATATACACATTTCATATATATTTTTTTATTTTTTCTGTAGTTAAATAGTGAGAGTATAATTCTTATAGTAGTTATTACACTTGGAAATATTTGTAATTATATGAACATTCTGTCTTTTTATTCCTGTTAATCCATTCCAAAATCAAGAAGGACTCCTATTTCACTACCACATGATTTCACTATAAATTTTAAAATATCTTACCTTTTAGCTGTTTTAGCAATATACAAAAGTCTATAATTTCTGCATTTAAAACAAATATATCACACAACATTCAGAGAAATAAAAATTTAAGTGAATTTTTTAACCTCTTCTCAATGGAAAATTGAGGGTGTAAATACTGTATATATGTAAAATTGGAACTTGTGAAATAGGCCAATTAAATTTCATTTCAGTTCTTGTCAAAACCACCCATAAAGAGTAACTAGTGCAAATGGTATGTTATTTTTCCAATGATTTATGATCCTGTGGCTAAATTGACTTTCCAAGTACCTTATGGTACCACTTTCTAACATAACCCTCTCACAGTAACAGTATTGGTAATAATTGTATCTCACTGGCTTCTCTTACAATTCTGCCATATAGCTAGTCTTTTATTATTTCTTGCTGAGATTTTTTTCCCCAGCACTTTAAATTCCCCATTGACTTTATTTGAAGTCACTGAAGCATATAAGCAAAATAACAATTCTTTGGAAAATAGCTTTTTGAGGCTAGTAAAATTTCAGATCTCCTCCTCATTTGGGAAAGAAAAATCTAAGCTCTAAACTGAGAATTATTGGCATAAATCTAATAAAAGAATTGTTTATTAGTATATAGCAATTTGAAGGACTACCCAGAGTTCTGAAAAACTGAACTCTGGGTAGATATTACCTTACATCATGGATAAAATATAATTGCATAGAGCCCAATACAATGGTTTAAGACATTTGCAGAGCAATAAAATAAATAGTATGGATTTCAACACCATCCAATTTAAAACCCAGCTTTGGGATTCAGATGTTTATATTCTTCTTAAAACAAATAAAATGCTGTTGATAAAAAATCATATAAGACCACAACTCATCTTGAAAACTTTTTTCTTGAAAAGGACAATTTTTGTTAGTTACAACTATATTGAAGCTCTGGAGATTTTCCCTAAAAGTTATTTGGTGACATTACTGGAAAATCAGGAGGCATATATAATGATTTTACTTTTCTTAAAATGCTATATTCGAACAATAATGGTATGTAAATATTCTACTTTTTACCATAGCTTCATTGAGCTCTAATTCACATTATAAAATTCATGTTTTTAAAGCATACAACTCAGTGTTTCTTGGTATAATTACAGAGTTGAGCATTAATCACCACCATCTAAGTTTAGAACATTTAATGATGCCAAAACAAATTTTGTACCCATTAGAAGTCACACTCCATTTTCTCTTGCCCCCAGCCATAGAAATAACTAATTTACTTTCTGTCTCTGTAGATTTTCTTATTCTAGACATTTCACATAAAGGGAATCATACCATGTGTAGTCTATTGTGTCTGGTTTCCTGCTTCTAATCTGTCTTTATGAACCAAAAATTATATCTTAAAAATGTTTCCCCAATATTATGTTTCTCTGATAGAACTACTGAAGATTTAATTCAGAGAAAAATAATTTCTTGTACAATTTACCACATTAACCTTATAGAATATTGTGCTTATTGTCTCTGTTTGCTATCATCACTAATATTTCTCAAGCTCTGTGAGACAAAAAAAGGAATGAAAGATAGAGAGAAATGAATAGGAAGAGAACAAATGCTTATTTTTTCTCTTTAAAAAATTTAATTTTAATGTAATTTTTAATTGATGACATAAAAATTGTTCATATTAATTAATTGAATAACATGACATTTTAATACACTATTCATTTTGCAAAGTTTAAATCTGGTTAAAATATGTGCATGTTTAACATTTATTCAAACATTTATTATCTCTTTATGGTGAAAACATTCAAAATCTTTATTCTAGCTTTTTGAAATGTACAATATATTATCATTAGGTATAGTCATCCTGCTGGGCAGTATCTTCATGGATCCCCTACACTTAGCTCTCACTTAGTACTCATTGATTAACCTCTCCCCATTCTCTATCTCCCTACTCTATCTAGCTTCTGATAATCACCATTCTACTTTAAACTTCTATGGGAAGTTTACTTCACTTCACATATGAGTAAAATCATGTAGTACTCATCTTTCGGTGCCTGGCTTATTTCATTTACTATAAAAAATCTCCAGTTCCATTGTTTTGACAAAGGACAGATTTCATTCCTTTTGGTGGTGGAATAGTATGCAATTGTGCATACATGCCACAGATTATTTAACTATTCATCAGTTGACAGACACTTAGGTTGTTTACATTTTTTTGGCTTTTGTAAACAGTGTTTCAACAAATATGGAATTGTAAGCACCTCTTATTTTTTTATTATTCATTCATCATGTGTAACAGTGAACATAGGAGGTGATAAAAAACATGTATTGCATTGCATATATGTGTATATAAATGAGTTAATGAATGAATTGGTATAAACATGACTGGATGTTTACTTCCATATTTACTGTTCTGTGGATTATTAGCATAGTGATTTTTCTCAATACAAATATAGCCATGTCACTCCCAACTTGAGAATTTTTCACTCTGTGTCTTTAAATATGAAGTCTGCATGATGTGGCTCCAAGAACGTCCATTGTACCAGATTTTACCGTTCTTCCATTTAACTAATGTTATGTTTCTTTGACTCTTTGCACTTCTCTTGTAACACAATTTTATATATATCCATACTCTTATGCATAATAAAACTGTAGCATGTCTTCAAATATTCACTTCCCATAGGATGTTGAGCACATTGCTTTCTTCTATCTCAATGCTGTTAATTTTATTGTAATATTTGGTTCAGTGCTTTTCTCCCTGTCTTTAGAAGGTAAACACTTCCAGGTAAGGATAGAATCTTTAAACTCATTGTCTCAGAGACTTCTCTATTGTTAGTAGACCCATAATATACACTATTGATTTTTAAAATGAATTATCCAAGACATACAACATAAAAAAATACACTGGCACATTTAGCCCTTGAACAGGGCTTAATTGGGGTAGACATCATTTGATTGAAATTCTTCCTTTTCTTCCTTAGGTATCTAGATAAGTAGGTTGTAGATAATGTCGATAACTGACTGTTAAGAATTGAGTGTTATGTTTTGTATTGCTAGAATATTCCCTCAGAGTCTCATATTCAGAAGTGGGGCTTTCGGGAAGTGACTAGTTCATGGGGTCTTTGACCTTGTCAGTAGATTAATTCATTTATGGACCATTGGAATTTGTTGGAGAAAGTAGGTCACTGGGAACATGCCATGGAAGAGTTTATCTTCTCTGTCTCTCCCTTCTTCTCCTCTATTCCCTGCTTTCTGGTTACCATGATGTGAGCAGTTTTCCTCAGCCACACTGTTCTACTATAATGTTCTGTCTCACCTTAGATACAGAGCAGTGGAGGTGACTGACAGTGAACTGAGTCTTCTGAAACCATGAGCCAACATGAATATTTTTCTCTTGTATGCAATGTCAGGGATTTTGTCACTGCAATGAAAAGCCAACTGACAGACTGAGGAAGCTGGGGTTAGTATTTCCGAATTGTTCTGTGCTTATAAATAAAAGCTATAGGAATGTTTAATCAAGGTTGATGAAAGTGTGGCTACAGATTATTCTTAGAAAAATGGGACTTATTATACTCATTTATGTATATTTGATCTCACTTACTTTACTCAAAATGTACTATGGCTATTTAAGATACAAATTCAAACTAGTTTCTAGTATGCCTATATTATAAATAACTTTGCCCCAAAAGAAGTTTGACCTTTGCCTTAGGTTTCTGGGAGGTAATCTCTAGGCTCTTAGAATAGTCTGCCTCAGGGTATCTTTGTTTATGTGGAATTTTGAGCCACAGCAGATGTTAATAATGTTATTTATTATGAAAACTTGTAGTTGTGCATTATCAGCTTGACCTGTGTACGGCTGGAGATTGAAATCAGCCACAAATCATACCTACATGACAAAAATACTCCCAAAGATGTGGACACCCCCCAAAAACTCACATGAGCTTTCTTGACTTTTTGTTTTGTCTACAGCCCAGTTGTACCAGGGGAGTGGGCAGATTTTGGAGAAGCAAAAGAAAGTTCCTAGAGACAGCACAAATGATATGTAATTTATCGGAGGGTTTACAGGTGATCCTAACTGTTCTGATTTCAGTCATGACAGGTTTTACATGTAGCCCTAACAATGCTTTGACAAGCTTTGGCTGCTTTCCCTCACAAAGTTGTGTCCAGTGGTAGCCAACTGGAGGAATGACACATATTCCTGCTGGTGTCCTCAGTTCCACACCACTCAAAGAAGGGTTTTAGTTGGCTGCAAAAGCACTGACAAAATAAGCATTAGCTTACTTAATTTGATCATATGATCAGCATCCCAAGGAACTTTGTGCAGATACAAGAAAGTTACTATTTACAGATAACATTAACTTGCCCCTAGTTCCCTGTTACATAAGAGAAAATCAGTGTCCTTTGAAATAATGTGTATCTGGAGTTTCTGGCTATAGCTTGCTCTTCTTGTTCCCTTGAGTAGATTTTTGGGAACAGGAGGGGGGCTTCAGGAATATGTTGTTTTACTTTCTCCCTTGTCTCTACCCCCCCCCCCATGTGCCAGAATGACCTTATAATTTTATTTTTTTATTATTTATTACTTGGTACTGGGGATTGAATCCTGGGCATGTTACCACTGACTTGCATCCCAAACCCTTATTTTTTATATTGAGATATGGTCTCACTAAATTTATGAGGCTGGCATCAAACTTGCACTTGTCCTGTCACAGCCTTCCTGACCTCTGATATACAGGTGTGCACCATCATGCCCAGCCTGCCCTTATAATGTCTGCAGTGTCCAATGCTTAATCATAGACATTCCTTCCCACACCGAGTGGGAGACATAATATTTATTGTCTTTAAAAGAATATAAATTTACATTCAAGTCCACAGGATAGTTGTGTAACACTGTTCATGGAAGGTGGGCGCTGCTCCTGTTTTTAACATTCATTTCAATGACACCAAAGCGGCTGCCATGGAGATCAGTTTTCAAAACCAATGCACCTCACCACAAATAATACAAAAGAGACCTGATCATTTTGAATGAGAAATGTTAACAGCCTGTGGCCCATTCAATAGTTTATAATACCATATTTCTTGTCCCAGTGTTTCATGTGTATTTAGTTATAAATAAAGTAAAAAATAAAAAAGTATGACACTGATGTTGGTGCAGTTGTTATAGATCATAAAGAAAGTACACATTTTAGTCTTTCCCTGAGAATTCAAGTATTGGTATTATGGTATAGATACGATATGTCCCCCAAAAGCTCATGTGGAAGACAATGCAGGAAAATTTGGAGGTAAAGTGATTGAGTTGTGGAACCTTAATCTAACCAGTGCATTAATCCACTTGAATAGATTAACTAGGTGTTAGGTATAGGTAAGTAGCATGTGGGTGGAGGAGGTAGGCTACTGGGAGTGTGCCTTTTGGGGTATGTATTTTATACCTGATAATTATAGCATGTGCTTGTCCCCTCCCTCCCCCCTTCCCTTCCTGATCGTCATGCCCTAAGCTGCTTTTCTCTTCCACACCCTTGTACCATAATGTTTTGCCTCACCTCAGGCCCAGAGCAATGTAGCCAGTTGTCTATGGACTGAGAGCTCTGAAAATGTGAGCACAAAATAAACTTTCCTTCTCCAAAATTGTTCTTTTAAGGTCTTTTGGCCACAGCAAAAGGAAAGTTATCTAAAACAGAAATTGGTACAGATAAATGGACTGTTGCTGTGATTAACCTGACCACAAGCATGTGGTTAGGAAGCCTTAGGACCTGGTTTGTGAGAGTAAGAATTTTGAAATGTTCAGAGATGAAAGCTGGAAAAGCTTTAGAATATTTTAAGCAGAGCTTAATGGGTACTTAAAGATGGTGGGAGCTTAAAAGACCAGAATGCCAAAATAAGACCATGGATGGTAAAGACTGTGATCATGAGCTTTCAGAGGAGAAGGAGGACTATATTGGATACTGGACTACAAGCTATTTGTGTTAAGTTTTGGCAAAGAAGTTGCCTACATTTTGCCCGCATCCTGAGACTTTTTGTGAGGCTGAATTTAAAGATGATGGCATAATTAATCTGGTGAAGGAAATTTCAAGGCAGCATAGATATAGGTGGTAGCATTTAGCCATGTTTACTGTGTTAATTAGGAGCAGAAAGATTTGAAAAACTTAAATTTTGACCAAAAATTGAGAGTAAACCTGGGACTAAGGCAGTTTTGATTATTAAAGACATTATAGCCTCTAACGTAATGCTAAATACTTTACTCAGAGACAATAATTTGATACAATAGATTGAGGACATCTAGGGAATTGACAAGGTCACACCCATCTCAGTCTTGAAAATTTTAAAGTAAACTTTACTTAAGACATCAGTGCAGCACTCTGCTTTCACAGAGGAGCCTAGAAAGTTGTTTCACCATGCACAGTCACCCAGGCACTTAGAGGGAGCTACAGTCATGATCCCAAGAAGCTTGGCTACTGCTTGAAATGGTGGCAGCTCTTGGTGGCAATCACATGGTGTTGATTTTGCAGGAATGCAGAGTGTTGCAATTAGGGAATCCCAGAGACATTCAACAAGATTTCAAAGGAAAGCCTTGGAGGACAGGCAAAGTGTAGCATGGTTAGAATCCTTGCTGGCTACCTGAGAAGGTAATTCATGAAGATGTGAGAACAAAAGTGAAGCTGTATTGGAAAAACACCCACCCCAGATTAAGATATGTGACGAATAGGAGATGTTTGCTGAGGAAAGCTGCAGGAGCAGAAATAAACCAAGAGAGAGACCATGTGGGCTGCAACCAGCAAGATCATTGCAGCAGAGTTAAATAAGCTTTTTGGAAAGAACATCATGATACTGTGTGCCATAGATGCCAGGTTCAGAGCTATAGGACTGGCTCGTAGCTGGATTTTGGTCTTCCTTTGGTCTTGCTTCTTTCTACACCCCTATTTCTCCCTGTGGAATGGAAATGTTTTCTAAATGCTAATATATATTGGATGTGTGTAACTTGCTTCTGATTTTTACAGAGGCTCATGCTGACAGTTTGTCTTGAGTCTCAGAGGAGATTTTGGACTTGAACTTTTTGGTAATACTGGAAATGTTAAGACTATGGGGACTCTTGAAAGTGGCATAAATGTATGTTGCATTATGAGATGGGTATGGGTTTTTGGGTGCCACGGGAAAAATGTTATGTTTCAGAAATGACATGTCCCCCAGAAGCTCATGTATGAGACAATGCAAAAATGTTTAAAGTTGAAATTAATGGATTATGAGAGCCTAACCAAATCAGCATATTAACCTACATGAATGGATTAACTGAGTGGTAAGTGTAGGCAGGCAGGGTGTAACTGAAGGAAGTAGGTCCCGGGGGTGTGTTTTTAGGGTATATATTTTGTACCTGGTGAGTGCAGCTCTCTAACACTACTTCAGGATTGGCATGTCCTAAGTTGCTTTCCTCTTCCATACCCTTTCACCATGGTTCTGCCTTTCCTTGGGCTCAGAGCAATGGAACCAGATGTCTGTGGACAGAGATCTCTGAAACTACGAGCACAAAATAAACTTTCCTCTCTTTTGGTCACAGAGGGGGGAAATCTGACAAGAAAAACTAGAGTTAGTTTTTATTTTTTTGTTTTTTGGGTATTTTTTTCCTAATTCTATGTCTTTATCTAGGCCCTTTGACCATGGACATGCACACACAACACTGAGGTCCTATTTGCCATTACTATATTACTATGGCCGATAGACTACATGGCCATGAGGCAGCTCCTGTGGCAGCAGAAACAGCAAATTATTCTGTGCTTATATTTGTGGAGTGCACATGAACTTCTTAAACATCAACATTTGAATCAAGATGGTGTTGTCAAGTTCTTATGTCAACATAAGGCGGGCGCTGGGGCATGCACTGCAGTCATGTTCGTTGATGGTCCTGATGACAACTCTTAGTTAACTTGGTCTGTAGTACTAAGGATCTACCCTCCATGTTTTGTTGGTGTTCAAGTGGGCCATTCATTTTTACAATTAATCCTGATGTAGCTGTGTTAAAGGTAAGTGTAAAAAAAATATATGTCCAACTTCTCAATATATGTGGGAAGTATGAGAAACTCCATTGTCATTTTATATGTCCACAGGAGTGCCTCACATAGTGTCAAGCACTTGAAGGTCATGTATGTTTGTCTTCTGTAAGTACATACTTGTAGCAGTCTAATATGCATGTCTCCACAGCTTAAGGCAATCATGTAGCTTTCTGATAGAGGGAGGAGCCCAATGAGGTCAAACTACCATTGTTGTGCAGCCTGCCTTCCTTGACCTATTAACCCCATCACATGAGGCGTTGACCATGACTGCTCTACGGAACAGGCAAAATAAGAAACACATACATATAATGTCTGAGAATCTTGGTGGGCTCCCACTTCTTTGCTATAGAACAGAAAGTTTTCTTTCCCTTTTGACTGGTCTTCCTATATAGTCAAGCAACCACCTTCTCACCTGGCACATTTTATAATCATTTGATTTTTAGTTAGGTTATCTGTTTGCTGATTGCCTGGCAGAGGAACATGGCCAGGTGCTGACACAGTCAATTCCAAACAAGGCACTTGTTTCCAAATGTCTTTGCCCCATCTTTTCCTTCTTCCATAGCTGTGACCAAGGTCCTAATGGAACTTATTTATTTCCCTGCTATTGCCATCAGACAAAGTGAAACTCATCAGGGGAGCTAGAAACATTAAATTTATCAGGTTGTTCTTGAACTAATCTGCCCAAAGCCTGTAACTGCTCTACAATTATTTTTACTTGAGAAAAGTCCTGAAGAAACTCAAGTTCGAACAGGCCTTCCCTTTTTCCAGATGAGATGATGGTTTCATCATTTGTGCTAAGTGTGGGGTGAACATTCATATCATTATATATTAATATCAATATGAATATATGTAAAAATATATGTGAAAACCTATATAAATATATATGGCTTCAAAAAGGATAGATTTGTGTTTAGAGGTATAATTATATTTTGGTTTTAAAATGGGCATCAATTCATATATAAAATATATTAAGATGTATCTATAAATGAGCATGTATAAAAGGAGATGTCAAATTACATGGCAATATGTTTATAAATATATTATTTTATATATAAGTAGGTTTGATTTTAGAAATAGTGTTAGGAATAGAACTAGGTTTGAGGGTATGGTTGGGGTTATGAATTTAACATACATATCAATATATATGATATAAATATAAATATGCATGTGAAATTATATAGGAAAATTTCTATTAATATATACATATATTTTTTCAAGATCAATAAACTCTTTATTACCAGAATTGTTATTTCTGCTATTCACTCTTATGAAATTTATTAAGATTATTTGCCACCTTTAATTTAATTTGTGTTACAGTAGTAAGTTTCTGATATTTTATTTTTTAATTTTTAATTTGTTTTTAAAATTTTTTATATTTTTACTTGTTCTTTTTTATTATACATGACAGTAGAATGTATTTTGGCAAATTATACATATACAGAATATAACTTTTTTTAATTAGGATCCTATTCTCTGGTTATACATTATGCAGAGTTACCCTGGTCATGTATTCAATACAAGGTTAGGAAAGTTGTATCCCATTAATTCTACTTTCCTTCCTATTTTCTTCATCTCTCCCTTCCCTTTATTCCCCTTTGCCTACTCCAATGGACTTCTATTCTTTCCCCTCCCTATCCTCCCTACCCTTCCTTGTTGTGGGTTAGCAGACAAATATCAGAGAGAACATTTGGCCTTTGGTTTTGGAGGGGATTGGCTTATTTCACTTAGCATGATATTCTCCAGTTCCATTTATCAGCAAAAACCATAATTTCATTCTTCTGTATAACTGAGGAATATTCCATTTTGTGTATATACCACATTTTCATTATCCATTTATCTGTTAAAGGACACCTAGATTTTCCCCCATAGCTTGACTATTGTGAGTTGACCTTCTATAAACATTGATATGGTTGTGTCACTATAGTATGTTGATTTTTAAGTCCTTTGGGTATAAACTGAGGATGGGATAACTGGGTAAAATAGTGGTCCCATTCCAAGTTTTCTGAGGAATCTCCATACTTCTTTGTGTAGTGGTTGCAACAATTTGCCAACCAACCAACAATATATGAGATTACTCTTCTCCCAACATCCTCACCAACATTTATTGATGTTTGTGTTCTTTATAATTGCCACTCTGACTAGAGTGAAATGGAACTTGGTGTAGTTTTAATTTTCATTTCTGTAATTGCTAGAAATGTAGAGCATTTTTCATATATATTTTTGACCATTCATATTTCTTCTTCTGAGAAGTGCCCATGATTATACATGCAAGGGCTTTTGCAATTTGTGGTATTGTTAAAGATTGAAGTACATTTAGCAGTGGGACTAAGGTTAGGATTAGATAATTAGCTCAGGTATCAATAGAAAGGAATTTATGATCATACATGAAAGGATGTTTTTTCCTTTGTGGTCATGAAATGGTAGGAGAACACTGAGGGAAAAAGATAAGATTAGTGTTAGTGAATGAACAAATGTATTAATAAAAATTAATAAGAAAATGAAAATATTCATGAAATTATGTAGAAAAACCTACAAAAATAAATATTTTCCTAATTAGATAGATTTCTTCATAGCTGCATACTGACATTTGGGATTGAAAACTGGGCAAGGATTCATACATTATGATGTATTTATATGTATGATATTATATGTGAGTATAAATATTATCTATCCACATATCTATGATTTTCATATAAATGCCCATGATTAAATGTGCCCAAACTTTTGCAATTTGTGGTAGTATTAGGGGTATGAGTACGTTGAGGGATGGGACTAAGGTTAGGGATAAGGAATAAACACTTATATCATTAGAAATGTATAAGAAAATAAAAATACATGTGAAATTCTGTATGAAAAAATACATAAATATATGTGTTTTTCTGATCAGATAGATTTCTGCGTAGGTCTGTAATGACATTTGGGAGCACAACTGGGCCATGTAGTCATACATAAAAATATAATAATTTTTATGATAGCATAATGAGTATATAAATATACCTGTCAAAATATCTTTGATTTTTATATAAATGCCCATGATTATATGTATAAGGGCTTTTGTACTTTGTGATAGTGTTAGTGGTAGGAGGTCATTGAAGTCTAGGGCTAGGGCTAGGGTTAGGGAATGAACATATATATCAATATAAATGAATAAGAAAATGAAAATATAAGTAAAATTACATAGGAAAACCTAAATGAATATACATCCTTTTCCAATTGGATATGTTCATGTGTAGCTGTGTGTTGACATTTAGGATTAAAACTTGTACATGGATTCAGATATGAAAATAAATTTGTATACATGATATTACATGTGAGTAAATAAATATACCTGTGAAGTATCTATGATTTTCATATGAATGGTCATGATTATATGTGCAAGGATTTTACACTTTATTATAGTGTTAGGGGTAGGAGTACATTATGTTTTGTACGGCTAGGGTTAGGGTTAGGGAATGAACATACATATCAATATAAATGAGTAAGTGAATGAAAATATACCTGCTATATTTTTCTGATCTGATAGTTTTCTGTGTAGCTGAGTGATGACAATTGGCACTAAAACTGAGCCATGTATTCATATAAGAAAATGTATTTATGTAAATGATATTATATGTGAGTGTATATATATACATATATATATAATATCATATGTGAGTAAAAAAAATGTACCAATCAAAATATCTATATTTTTTATATAACTGCCCATGATTATACCTGCCAGGGATTTTGCAATTTGTGTTAGTGTTAAGGATAGGAGTATATTGAGTGGTAGGGCTTGAGTTAGGGTTATGGAATGAACACATATATCAATATAAATAAATAAGAAAATGAAAATATAAGGAAAATTATGTAGAAAAACTTGAATGAATATATATTATTTCATAATTGGATAGATTTCAGAATACAGTGCATACAGATATTTGTGGTTAACACTGTTTCATGGATTCATACATGAAAATATATTTATATGTATGATATTAAACATGAGTATATAAATATGCCTGTACAATGGCTTTTGAACTTTGTGGTATTGTTAGGGGTTGCAGTACATTTAAAAGTAGGGCTAGGTTAGTGCTATGGAATGAACATATACATCAATATAAATGGGAAAAAAAATGAATATATATGTGAAATTATGTAGGAAAACCTACATGAATACATCTGTTTTCTCGATAGAATAGACTTTTGTGTAGCTGTGTGCTGACATATGGGATTAAAACAGGGCTATGTATTCACACATGAATATATGATTATATAAATGTACTTATCAAAATATCTATGATTTTCATATAATTATACATGCCAGGTATTTTCATGCTGTGGTAAAGTTAGGGGTAGAAGTACCTTAAGGATTAGGGCTAGGGTTAGGGTAAGGAATGAACACATGTATCAATACATATGAATAAGAAAATGAATATATGTGTAAAATTATGCTAAAAATTATATATAAATACATCTGTTTGCCTGATAGTTTCATGAGTAGATATGCATGCTGACATTTGATATTTAAACTGGGTCATGGATTCGTACATGAAAATATATTTATATACATGATATTTTATGTCAGTATATAAATGTACCAGTCAAAATATCTATGATTTTTATATAAATGCCCATGATTATAAGTGCCAGGGCTTTTGCACTTTGTAAGTGTCACTAGTAGGAGTATATTGAGAAATATGATTAAGGTTAGGGTTAGGGAAGGAACACATATATCTGTATAAATGAAAAAAATGAATATATATATAACATTATATAGGAAAACTTTCATAAATATATATGTTTTCCCAATTGGATAATTTTCTGAATAGATATGAGATGACATTTGTGATTAAAACTGGAGCAGGGATTCAGACATTAAAATATATTTATATACATAATATTATACAAGTATGTAAATGTACCTGTCAGAATAGCTATGATTTTCATATAAATAGCCATTATTATACATGCAAGGGCTTTTGGGTAATTGTGATAATTAACCATAGGAATACATTGAGAATTGTAAATATGGTTAGGGTAGGGAATGAACACATACCAATATAAAGGAATAAGTAAATGAAAATATACCTGCAATTATGTAAGAAAATCTATATAAATTATGTTTTTGATGGGGTAGTTTTCTGAGTAGCTGTATGGTGACATTTAAGATTACAACTGAGCCATGGATTCATATATGAAAATATATTTACAGATATTGTATTATATGTGAATATACAAATGTACTTGTCTAAATATCTATAATTTTTATATAAATCCCCATGATTATGCACACAAAGGCTTTTGTGCTCTGTGGTAGTTATGGGCATGAGTACATTGAGAGGTAGAGCTAGGGTTAGGATTAGGAAATTAACACAAATATCAATATAAATGTATTAGAAAATGAAAATATATGTGAAATTACATAGGGAAACCTACAAAAAAATCTATTTTCTCAATTGGGTATGTTTCTGAGAGCTGTGTGTGGACATTTAGGATTAAAACTGGGGCATAGGTTAATACATAAAAAATATATAAGTACAATATTAAATGTGAGTGTATTGATGTGCCTGTCAAAATATATATGATTTTCATATAACGCCCGTGATTATAAGTGCTAGGGCCTTTGAAATTTGTGGTGTTGTTAGGAGTTTGATTACATTTAGTGGTAGGGCTAGGATAGGAATATGGAATGGACATATATACCAATATAAATGAATAAAGATGAAATTATATAGGAGAATCTAAATAAATAACTCTGGTTTCCAAATAGGATAGGTTTCTGAGAAGTTGTGTGCTGACATTTGGTATTATAACAGAAAGATGTATTCATACATGCAAATACACACACACACATACATATATATATATATATGTATATATATGTGATTATGTCAATGTATGTGTCAAAATGTCTATCATTTTATATAAATGCCCATGATTACAGGTGCAAGGGCTTTTGTGTTAGGGGTAGGTATATATTTAGGGATATATCTAGCATTAGGTTTAAGGAATGAACACATCGCTCAATATAAATGAATAAGAAAATGAAATACATGTGAAATTTTGTGGAAATACCTTCATTTATACATATGTTTGTTTGATAGGATAGGTTTCTGAGTAGTTGCACGCTGATATTTGGGAGTAAAACTGGGACATGGATTCATACATAAAAATATATTTATATATATGATATTATAAGTGAATATTTAAATGTACCTGTAAAAATATCCATGATGTTCATATAAATGCCTATGATTATTTGTGCAACAGCTTTGACATTGTGTATTAGTGTTAGGGGTGGAAATACATTGAGGGGTTGGGCTAAGTTTAGGGTTAGGAAATGAACATATATACAATATGAATTAATAAAAAATAAAAATTTACATGAAATTGTGTATATAATTATGTATATAAATTATGTATACAATCTATATAAATAACATATGCCCTCACAATTGTAAATGTTTTTAAATTCATTTGCCCTGACATTTGAAATTGAAACTGAGCCATGGATTCATAAATTTAGAATATATTTATATATATGATATTATATGTGAGTATATTAATAAATCTGTCAAAATATATATAATTTTCATATAAATGACCATGATTTTTATGTGCAAAGACTTTGGCACATTGTAGTACTATTAGGGGTAGGAGTAAATGTAGGGTTAGGTATAGAATTAGTTTAAAGCATGAACATTTATGTAATATAAATGAATAAACAAATGAAAATATATGTGAAATTATGTGGAAAATCCTATATAAATATATATGCTTTCACAGTCCAATAAATTTCTCAGTTGCTTTGGGCTGACACTTGAAATGAAACGAAGGCTTTGGTTTCCTACATGGAAATATATTTATATATATGGTATTTTATGAGAGTATATAAATATACCTGTCAAAATATCTGATTTTTGTATAAATGCCAATGATTATACATGAAAAATTTTTCATTTTATGGTAGTGTTATGTATAGCAGTACGTTTAGGGGTAGAGCTAGGGTTAGAGTTAGGTAATGATCATATATATCAATATATATGAATAAAAATAGAAAATATGTGTGAATTATGAAGTAGAAAAACCTACATACATATATATGTTTTCACAAATGTAGAGGTTTCCACTATCTATATTGAAATTTTGTTTTAAAACTGGGACATTTATTCACACATGACTATATATATACATATATTCACATATTATATAATGTATGATATAATATGTGACTATATAAATATTCCTGTGAAAATTCCTATTATTTTCTTACAAATGCCCATGATTATACATGTAAGGGCTTTTGTGCTTTGTGGTAGCATTAGGGGTTGGAGTACATTCAGGGGTAGGGCTTGGGTTAGGGTTACAAACTGAACATTTATATCAATATATATGATTTATAAATGAAAAATATTAAATTTATAGTAAAACCTGTATAAATATATGTATTTTTTACAATTACATAGTTTTCTGAGTAACTGTATGCTGGCATTTTGGATTGAAACTGGGTCATGGGTTCATAAATGATAACATTTATATGATATGAAATGTGAGTACACGAAGGTACCAGTCAAAATATGTATGATTTTCATATAAATTCTCATGATTATACAATGTAGGTGCTTTGGGGCTTTGTAATAGTGTTAGGAATAAGTTTAGAGGAAGGGCTAAGGTTAGGGAATGAACACATATATCAATATATATCTATATATCTATATCTATATATATTTATATAAATTAAAATATTCTTGAAATTTTGGGGAAAACTCTATAAATATACATGATTTCACAAATGCACAAGTTTCATCTTGATGTGTGGTGAGATTTTGTTTTAAAACATAAATTATATGTGTTTTATATATGTACATATATATTTAACATATATATGTACATATATATATGATGTTATATGAAAATATTCAAATATACCTGTGAAAATATCTATGATTTTTATATAAATGTCCCAGATAATATGTGTAAGGGCTTTTACACTTTAATGTGGTAATAGCATAAGAATAGGTTTAGGGGATGTGCTAAAGTTAGGCTTAAGAAATGAACATTATATAAATATATATGAATTAATAAATGAAAGTATAAGTAAAATAATGTAAGAAAAACTATATTAATATTTTTTCACAAACAAATTTCAGTTTAGCTACGTGATGATGTTTTGCTTTAAAACTGTGACATGAGTTCTTACATGAAAATATATTTCTATACATGATATTATACATGAGTATATAAAGTGCCTGTCAAAATGTCTATTTTCATATAAATACCTATGATTATACATATAAAAGTTTTTTCACATTATGGTCATTTTAACAGTAGGAGTACTTCTAGAGGAAATGCTAAGGTTAGGTTTAGGGTACCAACATATATATCAATATATATGAATTTAAAAAATGAAAATATATATGAAATTATGTAGGAAAACCTATATAAATATGTTTACACAAGTGAATGTATTTTATCTTGCTTTGTTCTGAAATTTTGGTTTAAACATGATCCATAGATTCATATATGAAAGCATATCTATCTATCTATCTATCTATCTATCTATCTATCTATGATATTGTGAGTATATAAATGTACAAGCCAGTATTTCTATGATTTTCATATGATGCCCACGATTATATATGTAAAGGCTTTTGGATTTTGTGGTTGTACTAGAGGTAGAAGTAGTTTTATGGGCAGTGCTGGCTTATGGATAGAGAAGATCAACATATATATCAATATATATGAATAAGAAATAAAAATATTTGTAAAATTATCTAGGAAAACCCATATAAATATACATGTTTTCACAAAAGAATAGGTTTCTAAATACTGTTTGCTGACATTATTTTAAAATGGGCCATGGATGCATACATGAAAATAATATATTTGAATATATAAATGTACCTGTCAAAATATCTATGATTTTTATACAAATACATATGATAATAAGGGTGTTCTAGTCAGCTTTTGTTGTTGTTGTGACTAAAAGACCTGACCAGAACAACTTTAGGGGAGAAAAATGTTATTTGAGGGCTCATGGTTTCAGAGGTCTCAATTCATTGACAATAAGCTCCATTCCTCAGGGCTCTAGGTCAGGCTAAACATCAAGGTAGAGAAGTGTGGTAGAGGGAAACAGCTCACACAGTGACCAGGAAGCAGAGAGAGAGAGAGAGAGAGAGAGAGAGAGAGAGAGAGAGAGAGAGAGAGAGAGAGAGACTTCACTTGCCAGATATAAATATATACTCTAAAGCCATGCCCCCAATGCCTTACCTCCTCCAGCCATCAATTATCACTCAATTTAATCCCATCAGGTGACTGATTGACTGATTGGGCTAAGGCACTCACAACCCAATCAGGTCCCCTAAGAACCTTCTTGCGTTGTCTCACATGTGAGGTTTTGAGGGATATCTCACATCCAAACCATAATAATGGGTAAGAGTTTGGTGGCTTTGTGGTATGTTAGAGGCAGGATAATTTTTAGGGGAAGAAGGGAATATTTATCAATATGTATGAATAAAAAAATTAAAACACACATGAAATTATGTAGAAAACACACACACACACACACACACACACACACACACACACACATATATATATTCACAAACAAATAGGTTTCTGAGAAGCTGTGTGACCAGATTTTGGATTAAATCTCAGCCACGGATTCATACATAAATACACACTTATATATATGATATAATATATGGTTACATAAATGTACCTGTCATTTTCATATAATGCCCATGTTTATACTTGTAAAAACTTTTGCATTGTATAGCATTGTTACAGATGAGAGGAGTTTTAAAGGAATGACCAAGGTTAGGGATAGGGAATGAATATATATATATATATCAATTTATATAAATTAATAAAAATGTACATGAAATTATGTCTGAAAAACTTTATAAAATATGTATTTTTCACAAAGGCATAGGTGGTCTAGCTGTGTGCTGACATTTTGTTTTAAAATTGGGCAATGTATTCATATATGGATATATGTTTATATACATACAGCATTATAAAATAATATATAAATGTACCTGTCAAAATTTCTGTGATTTTCATGAAAATGCCCATGCACTTTGTGGTTGTGTTACCTTAAGCAGTACTTTAAGGAGAAGGTCTAGAATAGGGTTAGGGAATGAACATATATATCAATCTATATGAATATAAATATGAAAAAGTATATAAATTTATATGACTTTATATATGAATAAGTTTTGTTATTAAATGCATGGTTATAATTTTAAATATAAGTATTTATAAATATATATGAATATTATGTATTTACATATAAATATATAATATTAATCTCAAAATATATATAAGTATTTTTATAAATATAGGTGGTTTTACATATCTGAGTGGTTAGCTTGAAGGAAAATGTTAGGGTTAGGACTTAATTTAGGCATGGATTAGGTTTCTGATTTGGGTATTAATATATATATATCACTATATAAGAATATATATATGAATATATAAAACATAAATACATGGTTTTATATATGCAAATACATACGTTTAGTGTTACACAAGATTAAATTTTAGTTTAGAGATTATTAATAGATATACACAAAAATATTTGAATATATATGTGATTATATAAACATATGTCAAAAAATATATGAAAATCATGTAAGTATATATGGTTTTATAGATAAGTATTTTTAAGATTGGGATAGTGACTGAGTGAGGACTAATTTAAGGGGTATATTTAAGGTTAGGGTTTGTGTCTGAACATATATAGGAATGTATATTAATATACATGAAAATATTTATGAAAACTTATGTAAACATATATAGTTTTATATAGATAGCTTTAATATTTACTGTATGTATTATAAGTCTTAAAGTTGTGGCCATGTATATAAATGAATATATAAGAAAAATATATAAATATATATGTGAATTTATAAATTTATATACCAAAATATATATGAATATTCATGTGCATATATTTTTTATATAAATTATTTTGTTCTCTGGGGTATTGTCAAGGTGTGGACTTTGTTAAGTGTTATAGTAAGGGTTAGGGTTAAGTCATGAGCATATACATCAATAGGTATGAATATATGCATGAATATCTATGTGAAATATATATATGGAAACCTTCATAAATATATAGATAGGGTTAACATTTTGATTGGATTATTGTTAAGTGTGTGTTTCAGGTTTGATTAGAGATGGGGTCTTAATATATAAATTATTATATATGAATATAAATGTAAATTTATATGTGAATATAATAATGTCCATTTCAAAATATATATGAATATTCAAATAAATATGTATGTTTAATATACAAATATGTTTATGGTTAGAGGTAAGTTTAGGTTTATGGCTAAGTTTAAGGTTAGGTTTAGAGTTAGTTTTAGATTATGAATATATATAACAATATATATGAGTTTATATGTGAATATATGTATGTAAACTTACTTAAGTATATATGGTTTCAAATATGGGTAGGTTTAGGATTAGAGGTATGGTTATGGGTTTGTTTGAAGAAAGGGTATGAATACATAAATGAACATATATATGTCAAATTTTATATATGTGTGTGTGCGTGTGTGTGTGTGTGTGTGTGTGTTAGAGTATATATAAATACTCATAAAAATATATGTGGTTTTACTTATAAGAAGGTTTAGGTTTAGTAGTATTATCAGAGTTAGGACTAAATGTAAGAATATGGTATGCTAGGAGTAGGGTGTCACCATATATATCAATGCATGTGAATACATATGTAACAATATATATGAAAACCTATGTAAATATTTATGATTTTATCATGGATATGTTTAGGGTTAGGTGTATATTTATGTGTTTTTAAAAGATAGATTGCTTATATATAAATGAATTGAATATATAGCAATATATATTTGAATACATAAATATATATGGCAAATATGTATGAATATTTATATAAATATACATAGTTTTATATATAAATTGTTCGGTGGTATATGTATTGTTAGTGTTAGGACTAAGTAGAGGTTTAGGTTGGTATTATCTTTAAGACATGAACATATTTATGAATATATATGTATATATATTTGAATGTATATGTGAAAACATATATTAATATATATTTATATTTATATTTGGATTGTTTTAAGATTAGGTGTATGGTTACCATTCATTTTAAAGATAGGTTATAAATATATAAATAAATATAAATTTATAACCATACATGTAAATATATATAAATATTCATATAAATATATTATTTTATATATAATTACTTTTATGTTTAGGGAAATTGTTAAGATTAGGACTAGGTTTAGAGTTTGGTTTAGGGTTACATTATGAACATATATAAATATATATGAATATATATATATGAAAATACATATGAAAACCTATATAAATATATGTGCTTTCATATATGAATAGGTTTAAGGTTAGGTGTATGATTACAGTTTGTTTTAAAATAGGGTATGAATACTTAAATGTATATATATAAATATATATTAATATATATCTATATAGGTGAAAATATAAATATCTATCTTCAAATATATATATATATATATATGTAAATATATATATATGTATGTATATATATATATATTTATTATGAGAAGTAGTGCTATAATTAGGACTACTTTTAGGCCTAGGTTAGGTTTAGGGTTACACTATGAACATATATATAAATGTATATGATTGTATATACGAATATATATGTAAAAATACATATGAAAACCTGTTTAAATATAAATGTTTTTAAGTATGGGTAGATTTAGGATTAGGTGTATGTTTAAGGTTGGTTTTAAAGATAGAATATAAATATAAAATGAATATTAAAATATATATGAATTTATATGTGAACATAAATTTACATAATGGCATATATATGAAAATATGTATAAATCTATATATAAAAATATGTATCATTTTTGCTAGGGTTGATATGGTTGGGGTTACCATTGGCATTCAGGTTAAAGTATAAATATGCTTATGAATATTCCTTTGTCTTCTTTTTTTTTTCAGTCTTCTCATCTATACTTTGTAACCTTCACTTCCTAATTTTTCCACTTTTCCCCATATGGGCTATAGCCTGTGCTGCTCAAGGAACAGAAGGTCTACTAATGAGCTCAGGATTTACACCAGACTTCCAAACCACTTCATTGGAGCCTTTTGAACAATAGCCTTCTTCATTCCTGCTGTGAAGGCTTCATCATCAAGACCAGAGTAGTAGTTTGCTGCATAAATGGTTGGCTTAATGCCCAACTCTCTTAGGAGGTCTTATAGTTCTTTTATGAATTGCCATCTTGAGGGGTCATAGGTAATTCCCCCATATCCCATCAAGCATTTTTACAGGAAGTGTCATCCGGGCCAACAAAGAGATGGCATGGTTGTCCTTAACAACTGATGTAAATATCACTGTAGGTAGGGTATGTGAGAAGTGAGGCAATTTTACTCACATTACTCCCTGATAGGCATATGCCTTCAGAGCCAGTGTCCTTAAAGCCACAAAACAATTATATTATGTTCTACCTTGCTTTCTGCCTAAAATTGTTTCTAATTTCTACTAGTTCAGCAGTGGTATAATCTCTCCTGCAAGAATGCATTTCCTGATCATGAGTGGGCAGTTCATTAACATCCACTCCCACCAGCTGTGGCTGATCTGGCTTTATCTTTTGACTGATCTGGTCCCTGACACTGCCAACTCAATCAACTCATCTCAGTTCTCATCTTCTGGTTTTTGGGTGCCCATGAAGATTATCAAATATTGTTGCTGGGAGAAGTCCACACTCTCCATGACTCCACTAGAAGAGTTCCACAGCAGTTTCATATTTGGAACTCCCCTGAACTCTGCCCCTTCGGTCTCGTCCTTGGGATAAATTTCAAATGTATCCTTTTTCTGTTTTGAACTATAATAACATTAGATTTCTGTGAGTCCTATGAATTATTCTAATGAGTTATTACATCTAAGAGTGATTCTGTCTACACCTGAATTTGCAGTTGGGGCCCAAAGTGAATGTGACCTTCCCTACTGTTTCCTAACTTTATAATATCATTCTCATGCTTCCTTTACTGTATTTTTTTAAAATGTTATCAGATTAGTTATTGCATCATGGATGATAATTTACACCTATACTAAAAGAAATTTAATTTGAGTTAAAACTAACAATTTCAATAGTATAAATATTTTTGCTCCAATGGCACTCTGACCTGTATTTGTGCTATTATTGTCATACAATATATCTTTATATATTAGAAGAGCACCACCAGCGTTTTATATTTATTTCTTTGTGCAATTGTGTTTTATATCAGAAAGAGAAAAATGTAAACAAAAATGTTCATCCTATCTTTAGGCATTTACCTAGGTATTTACCTTTATTAGTGCCCTTTTGGTGTAGACCTGAGTTATAGTCTCGTGTTCTTTTTAAATTTTGTTACTTATCCAAAAAGACTCTCTTTATTTCTTTTTGAAGGAAAGTTCTGTTACTAAGAAATTCTCTCAACAGTTGCTAATATGAGAATAGCTTATTTCTCTTCCATATTTGAATGACAATTTTGTTGGAAATATTAATCTTGCTTGATTTTTTTTTTCCCTTCATCACCTTAACTGCCACCCAACTGCTTCTGCCTTCCTTGACTCCTGGAAGTAGTTGTTCTTACTGAAGAACCTATATTTGTAATAAGTCACTTTTTTTATACTGCTTTTGAGAGTGTTTCCTTGTCTTTATTTTCTAATAGTCCAACTCTCAGGTCAAAGTTGTAGGACTGAGTTAATCTCACTAGGACATCATTAAGTTGCATGGGTGTTCAGATTAATTATATACACCAAACTTTCGACTTTATTTGATATAATTTATTCAAATAAACTTTCTGCCTCTTTCCCTCACTCCTATCCTCCTGGGACTCCCAATGACTATTTGCTGATATGTTTGATGATATCCCTCAGGTCTCTGAGACTCTCCCTATTTTGCCTTCTTTCTTTTCTATTGTATTGATTTAGATAATCTCAATATATTTTCATGTTAGCTGATTTCTTCATCTCCCATTTCAAATCTGTCATTGAATTCCTCTAGTCAATTTTAATTTCAGTGATTATACTTTTCAATTTTAGAATTTCTGCTTTCCTTGTTTAATTTTTATGTCTTCATTGCTGTTCTCTAATCTTAAAACATTATTCTCATACATTCTTTTAATTTTCTAGAGACATTTATCTTTTTTTATTTGAAAATACTTTTAATAAGTCTTTTAAAATACTTCTGTACTGAGTCCTACATCTGGGCTCTGAGAGAGAGTTTCATTTGTCTATTTATTTTGGTTTTGTTGAATGTAGATCAGACATTCCTGATTTTTCACACATCTCATATCATTTGTTGAAAATTGAGCATTTTAATTAATAGAATATTGCAGTCCTGGAAATTAGATTTTTAATTTTACTTAATTTGTTTGGGTTTGAAACTACTGGATAACTGTAGTCATAGTCGTTACTTGTTTGTTTAGTGCTTTTCCTGGACTATTCTTTATGGCATGTATTCCTTGTCAAGTGCAAGCACTCAGTGCTTGGGTCACCAGTGCTTATGTAATTATTAGATAGGGATATATTTTTTTTAAATCAAAAGTTTTCCCAGTCTTTTTCTGGGGGTTCTGTATGTATTTACTACTAACTAATTTTAAAGCTTCAATGGGGTTTCCAGCTCTGGGGTACATTCTTTGCTTGCATGTATTTTCATGGTCAGCCAATGGTGAGAATTTTGCTCTTTCTCAGGTCTTGCCTGCACACACACACACCAGCATTCATTCGTGTTCTTTATAACCCCAAGATATGTCAGTGCTACCTATTAAAGTCTCTTCTCCAGCTATTTATTTGAAAATATTGGTTCAGACTTTCACTATCTCCAGCTGGTATCAGCACCTCGGTCAGCAATGCTGTTAATTGCCAATGATTGTCCTTAAAATGTGTCCTTGAAATAAGGCTATTTACACAGAGTTATTCTGAGATCAAGTCAAGTTAAAATAAATACATATGACGGGATTTCTCAAGGCACTCACCAGCATATCAAATGGTAACAATTATCTCAATCCTATCTTGCCTTTTCTACTTGTCTCCTAGGTTTCTGGTTTTCACAGCTACCTATTCTCAGGAATTTTGGTTTTCTAGACTGACTGCCACAGACCTGAAAGTTATGGGAACAGGATATGTTAAAATACCATAAATTAACATTTCTTACTAAAGAAACTTTTCTTGAATAAATTCTCCTTGAATTGTTCCAAGTTTTTGGATAAATATCAGAATTCTGAAAAAAGAAAGTGTTGATTTTTGACCACTATTTCCACTGTTGTCACAGTTTTCATTGAGGAAAGGCTTCTGAGAGGTCTCATGTCCAACATTCTGTGCATGCATCCCCCAGGGCATAGTACTTAAAAACTGACTAATTTTACATATAGAATAAATTAACCTAGATACAAAACATTAGAATTATAGCAAACATTGTGATTCTAATTAATAAAAGAAAAAAAAAACAGGAAGACAGTCAGATTTCAATGATTCAATTTTATTGCCAGTTTCAAAATGAATGTTTGGCCAGGTGCAGTGGCACATGCTTGTAATCCCAACAGCTCTGGAGGCTGAGGCAGGAGGATTGTGAGCTCAAACCCAGCCTCAGCAATTTACCAAGATCGTAAACAACTCAGTGAGACCCTGTCTCTAATAAAATATGAAAAGGGGTTGGGGGTGTAGCTCAGTGGGTAAGCACCCTGGTACCAACCCCCCCCAAAAAAAATAGTGTCTGAAGGAATGCCAGTGTGTCCTTGTGAGAGAGACATACTGACTAAGGCAGAGACAGAAAGAGAAAAGCAGAGGGACAGAGACATAAAGGAAGAGGGAGAGAGAAAACTCTTTATTAGGCGGACTGAATGAAATATAGCTTTGGAAAAAAGTAAAATTAACAGCCACCATGATTTTATTACCCAGAGCCCTTCAGGTACTAATGACATGTTTTATGAGAACTCACTGCAGTAGTGTTGGTATTGACCCATACAATATCTGCTAGTGTCATATGAATACACAATGGCAGAATCTTCTGTTGTGTACCAACAGCCAGAAACACAGTGGAATTTCAATTAGGTAAGTGACAGTCAGCTGCAATCACAGAAATAGGAGATCACATAATATGTAGGATGATGTCTTTCTGTTGGTTCAAAAAGGTTAATTATGAATTCCTTTCAGTTACGTGATTACTATTTATTATTAGTGTAGATGTTACTTTATTAGTGAGTTTTGGAAGTATCTTTTCTGTCCTTTATATATTTTAGTGACTTTATGTCTAGAATTGTGATTCGAACTGTTCAGGATGCTACTGGCAAAGAGAGAGAAAGAGTGATATAGTAACAGGCACAGAAAAGCAACCTCTTGCCAGCAATCCTGAGACTCTTCAGGGACAGAGTCTCCTTTCATTTCCTACATAATGACTGTGACTTTCATTTTATCACATATGTGATTTAATTCATCTAGTGATTCCTACTCTAATCCAATCTGTGATTAAACCACCAACATGATAAGGAGCAGTGGTAAGGGTTAGATAAATCTCAGACTGCTATAATTATATAAATGTTTAATTTGAGAATTTTCAAAGAGGAATTCAGTCTTCTTTTATGTAAGGAGAACCATGGTTTATTTGTTGACTCTGAAATTTTTTTAAAAATAATATGTGCTTTGCCTACATTTTTAATACTGCATGCTAAATATGGATAAATGATACATCTTTGAATAATTGTATATGTCCTCTCTACTATTCCACCAATAGCTTTAATGAATCTACATTTATCACTGCATTATCTTCAGATAGAAATACATATGTGAAGATATAACCAAATAATTTAGATTTATGAAGATTGATTTTCAATGGCTCTGCTAATATTCCTTGTATGCCTAAATTGAATTGAATACATCATACATCTTTGACGTTTTACAAACACAAATAATTTGTCTTTCAATATCTAAAGAATTTTGTTTTTCAGTCAGCACAATGAATCCTTCTCTTCCAAGTATTCTATTATAATCCTTGGATTTCTCTAAATAAGACAACAGTCACTTTTGTAAAGGCATTAGTATCTCCCTAAATATGGAAAATGGTATAATTTTTCTTTAGTTTTTGCTTTCAAGGACTTCAACTGATTTTATGAGACCCACCCACATTGTAGAGGATATAATTCTTACTTAACAGTGAGTTGAGTCAACTAACAGTAACACACAATCACACACTAGCCACATTTACAAACTATCAAGACAGCAACATCTAAAAGAATGTTGGAATAAAATCAGTGGATACTGTAGTGTAGACATGTTGACACATAAAACTAATTACCACAGGTCCATACACAATGTAGCAAATAAAGATAGAACTCTTTTAGGCATCTATTTGTATGGATCTATGTGTGTCCAATCTTCTTAAGTACATCTCTCAGATGCTAAAGACTTTCTGAAGAAGAATTAAATACATAGAAGAAACAATATACTAGGATTAATAAGTGTATACTTGATTTTTCAGACATACTTTAAACACAGCAAAATGTTCAAAGTATTTGGGTCAGACATAGATTCAAAGTCAGTTTTGTCACTTACTAGTAACATGACCTTGAAAAACTGGTATGTTCTTTCTGAACTCAGCATCTTCATGTGTTAAATAGAAATAATGGTATATCTGGCATACAGTGTGACTAACCCATTGTCAGTACCCCCTAGATGATATGTTTTATGTGGGGGAGGAAAACTTTTTGTTTCTTAATTGTATTTAAGATTGGCAAAAATCACTTATTTTGTTGTTTGTAACCCATTCTCCTTTTATTACCACTCTTCAACCATTACCCTATCCACTCTGCATTTTCTAAGTAAGGGGGATTTTCATAATTGTAATATTGTGTTTCCTAAATACAAATCCATCCTTGGCACAAAGATCATTCACATTCTTAAAGTATATTAATTGATAGCTTTTGTAAGAGCCCAGGCAAAACTATATAAATTTACATGTAAAATGAAACCGTGCAGGGCCCAGAATTAAAATTTAAGGAAGCCGAAAGACAAGAGGGAGTCAAAAAAGACAGGAAGCGAGGGGAAGTTGGCAGGGAATTCAAAAGGAATGAAGAAAAGGAAATCAATTTTTGGTAGAGGAGAAATGTTTCATGGAACTGTTAACAATTACTACCCAATGTTTTCCCTTTCCTTTAAACCATATTCTTAGTAATATATATGAGTCTCTCTGTCTTCTGGAATGTATTTTATTTTAGAGGAATGAAAATACTGGCTCAGTGCTAATGCCCTTGGTGTTGGATAGCAACAGCTGCCCCTAGAGAAGAGCCACACTGGCACTTATGGTGAGTGGCCTTGGAACTAAAGATTGACAGAAACCATCATGACAGAGTGTCCCCAATTTAATGAGAATGTGACTATGGAAACCATTTCCATGAGAGGAGGCATTTCAAAGAAGCGAGGTAAAGCTGAGTTTGTTAAATACTAGCAGATGGAATGATGAATTATTTGGGGAAAGGAGACAGTACCAAATACTTTCAAAATTGATTATAATTTTAAGTATTTATTAAATGCCACAATTATACAAGAAGCAATTGAAAGGGATTTTATTTCATCTATCATGTTTGTTGATATTTCCCTCATTTTTAGAAAACTATTAAGCCCATGATTTGTAGTTAATTCATAAACAGTCATAAATATTTTACAATATGCATTTATTTTAGATTGTCAGATTATTTTTTCTAAGTTTTTCATATTATATATACTAAACTAGAATAAATCAATGCTAAGAAAAATTTATCTTATAGCAGTTTTCTTCTAATAACATAGGGATATATTAAGTGATCTTTCACTACAACCATTTCAAAAGTTAAAGCCCTCTTGTACCCTATATAACCCAGAAGTAAGGCTTTTCTAATATCACTATAATAATCTCAAAATAACCTTTGTTATGCTGGGCACAGTGGTGCATGCCTATACTTCCAGTAGTTCAGGAAGCTGAGACTGGAGGATCCCAAGTACAAAGTCAGCTTTAGGGAGGCCTTAGGCAACATAGTGACACCCTGTCTCAAAATTTAAAATTCTTTTAAAAAAGTGGCTGGGGATGTGACTCATTAATTAAGTCCCCCTGGTTTCAATCCCCAGTACCAATAAATAAATAACTAATCCTTGCTAAGGTTTGAATCTTCAACATCTTTCAAAAGTTCAGATGCTACAGACTTGACTACCAGCCTGTAGTGCTCTTGAGAGGTCATGGAAGCTTTAAGAGGTAGGACCCAATTAGAGCAAGTCAGGTCATTGGAACCATGCCCTTGAAGATGATATTGGGGATGGATCCCACCCTTCCTCTCTTTCTTTGCTTCCTGGCCTCACAGATGAGCAGTACCACACACTCTTGGCCATGATGTTCTGCCTTACCACAGGCCCACATTCAAGAGTTAACTGACCCACGCACTAAAACCTCTGAAACCAGGGTCAACTTTTCCTCCTTGATATTGAATTTCTCTGTTATGTTGTCACGGGAATGGAAATCTGGCTAATATAATCCTGAAATAACATGGACTTTTCAGGAAACATTTCACAATTTGTAGGGCACAAAGAGAAATTTTTGGTAACCCATAGATAACCTGAACATTTAATTAATATCATACTCAATTACCAAACAATTTGTCTAGCATTGAGTTAAAAAAAAAAAAAAAAAACTTCACCTAAAAGAATTCAGAGTGGTTGGGATTTTCCAAAGTATATTTCATGAAAATAGTAGTAATATTGGTAGAGAGAAGAGAATAAAGCTTTTCAAATGTTTGAAATAAAAATGAGAAAGAGTATAATTAAAGATAGTAAAAATTGTATTAATATGAGTTGGTTTGCTTGTCTCCATGTATATGTATGGAAACTTATTCATTGCTTAAAATAATTACATCATTATAAATTAACTTTACAATTATAACTAGATATCATTATAAGTTAGCTCATAGAAAATTTTGCAACTCTAGAATTGTGTAAAAAAATGCCATGTATGATACATAAAACAAAAACCAAAAATTAAATCTCTTATAATCATTTCTGACATCATTGTTCATTGGTAAGAAGTCCCTCTCTACCACTCCAGAGCAAGAGGAATTACTTGCACATTGCAGCAAAGAAGACAAATAATATTGTACACATGACTTCATAAAAATATTGTTTAAGATATTTATATTATTTTAATATTTTTAAATTATGTCATTTAAAGATCATATAAAGCATTATGATTTACAATTTATATTGTTAGCTTTTTCAGTGTGTGTGTGTGTGTGTGTGTACACATATACACATTTTTTAAAAATATTTATTTTGGTTGAAGTTGGACACAATACCTTCATTTTATTTATTATTTTTATGTGGTGCTAAGGATCGAACTCAGTGCCCTGCATGTGCCAGGCAAGCGCTCCACTACTGAGCCACAACCCCAGCCATATATACACATTTTTGAAACAAAATTTTTTGGACTTCAGGGAGCCATAATTCATATTTGTTATCTCTTCTTTCTGGAGAATATCCTGTACCATGAATTTATTTTGTTGTCTTTTATATTTTTGGATTTCTATTCTACTGTTGGAATTAAAAATTTCTTCCCAAGGCAGCATACTTATTTGTGATTTTAGCTTTACTTTATATGGTTATCTTAATAATATTTAAGAACTCCCATATGTAAGAACTAAAGCAATTTGAAAATCAAAATCCTTCTCTTTTTCTCAAGAAATTATATACTGTCCACATTGTTATCATGCAGGTTCTAATGATAACTGGTCAGAGGAGTTCAGCATCAGAATGTTTCATTTCATCTACTTTGAGGCAAAAGCATAATACTCATTTTATTTTAGTATTCACTTAATAGATTCACTGTCAATTTTCAATTTTCTCTGTTCTACAGTAGCAGTAAATTTGCAAAGATAGAAATGAATACAACCAAGATTCAAGATTCTGAAGATAGTTACGTGTATATTTCTGAATATATTAAACATTGATAAAATGATTCATTTCAGGATACAATTGAACTGTCTGATTACAATGATGGTAATCAGAAAAAGAAAAATGTCTTATGTATCTAATCTTTTCTCTGTTAAATGCAAGAGAGTTTCTTCAATATATTTTATATATTTCAATATTCCAGACACTCCCAGAATAATAATAATGACAAACAAGAGAAGATAAATATAATCAGATGGTGTTTTCCAGTGCTTTCCTGGATTACTTAGAGAATTGTTCTCTGAATGATAAAACAAAACTGCATAAAAAGGGTTGAACTTACTGTTGTAACAGGTAAGAATTGAAATGGACTCTGATTATACATATTATACACAAACATGTAACTTGGATAAATTCTTTATGAAGTATGGGAAACACACACATCAATTTAAAATATAGGCACAACTGTTTTCATAAAAATCAATTTAAGCATGGGTGATTTTCTGAATTCTATATTTTTCAAATCAAAGTTTAGTAGGTGAAAATATTTATCAGCTATATAATCTTTGAAAGATATGAAGTTGAGCACCATAAAAATAAAGTATAAAGTTAAATTTTTACCATGTCATCTATAATGTGGCACGGTATACATGAATAAATAAAACTTAAGATCTTGAAGTTAAATATAAACAGGAAGAACAGAATACCTAAGTAAAAATCCGTCATTATTCAAGATGTTATTCCATGAAATTGGATAAAGTTGTGATTATAATGGATTGTATGTGATAATCAACATTTTATTTTTTCATATATGTGACTGCCTGCTAAAATATTAAAATGTATCTAAGAAATATAAGAAAAATGTGGAATATATTCATTCAGACATCTTAGGATAAAGAGCAAAACCTTTTAAATTAAAATATTTGTTTTTATTGTTAATTCATATAAAAACATTTGTGGCTAGGATGGGGCTCAGTGCTAAAGCATGTGCTTTGCATAAAGCAAAGTCCTGGGTTTAATTTTTAACATCCAAAATAAAAATAATAACAAAAATGTTTTAAATTATCTAATAGAATCTATATATATTGCTTAAGAAAGAATGAGTAGAAACAATGTGATGTAGGTCTGATAAGTTTATAAACTATGCAATATATAAAAATTATATAAAGAAATTAAAGACAGTATAGAGAAGAAATAAGACAGTATACAGTAGAAATAAGATAAAAAACATGAAATAGAATTAATCACATTGGTTTTCTGTATTCAACAAAAGCATTCCCCCCCCCAAAAAAAATAGGTGATAAAATGGAAAAAAACAAACTGAAATAAAACACTTTTACTGGTGATTTCTATCAAACAAAAAGAAGAAATAATACCATTTATTCAAAAATATATTTCAAAAAATGTATTGCAGAAAATAGAACCACAAGAATCGTTTCCTAACTTATTCCATATAATCAGCATTACTCTAACATCTAATTCAGATAAAGACAACTATGGAAACAAATACGAAGATCAGTATGTCTCATAATCTCTCATTTTGTTTTGTACTCCTATAACAGAGTACCACATTCTGGGTAATTTATAATGAACAGAAATTTATTTGGCTCACAGCACTGAAGGCTTGGAAGTCAAAGAGCAGGGAATCAGTGAGGGTTTTCTGCTGTTTCATCCTATGGTGGAGTAGAAGGTCAAGAGAGGGTAAGAGGAAGAGGGAAGAGAGGATGAATTCATCCTTCCTTCCTGAACCCAATCCTGCCATAACTAACCCATTCCCATAATAAAAGTATTAACCTACCCATGGAGGCAGAGCCCTCATGACCCAGGTTCCTCTCACAGGTTCCACCTCTCAACAGTGTTGAATTGAGGACTAAGATTCTAACACGTGAACTTTGGGAGACATGTGCAAATCATAGCATGGAAAATAGCTATAAAATCCCCAATAAAATATTAGTAAATTAAAACCAACGTCACATACAGAGAATTCTAGATTATGACCAAGTGTGAGTTATTCCTGATGTTAAAAGACAGACTTAACTTTCAAAAAACAATGTGATTTAGTATAATAAGTGTCAGTAAGTTAATAAAGAAAAATCACATGGAGATATCAATTGACTTTATAAAAGTATTATACAATTCAATACTCATTCATCCTAAAAATTTTCAACAAACTTGAACTATACAGAAATTTCCTCCAATTGATAAAGAATATCTAAAAAAAAAAAAAAAATCTACACTAACATTTCAATGCCTTGAGACAGTACACTTCCCACTATGATCAGAAACAAGGCAGAATGAACTCACCATTCCTAGTCAACATCATATTGGAAGTCCTATAAAAGTGCAAGAATGCAAGAAAAAAAATCAAAGCTATATAGATGAGAAAGTAAGAAATAAATTATCAAGATTTGCATATGATATGTTAGCATGCATAAGAAAGTCAATGAATAAAATAAAATACAGAAAATTCACTTGTTTTCATGAATATCAACAATTAAAAATTAGAAGTTGAAAAAATATTTTTAAAATGTTATTTACAATAATACTAAGAAAGCCAAAGTCACAAAACAACTCAATTGAGACATGATATTCTTTTTCACAAATAGTATCAAAATTGGATATACATTTGGCAAAATAAATGTCTTTCAAAAGAGACTTTACAGTCTTCACAAAAATTAACTTAATATGGATTATAGAAATGTAAAATGCAAAAAGTAAAATGACTAGTTGGAAATAGAGAAAATCAAAAGAGATTTCAACTTACCTGATATTGAATTTTTGGATATAATAAAGGGCAATATTCATGAAAAGAAAAAAACATTTTTCTTAATTGTTTTAAATGTTTAAATCAGGTTTTAGCTGTTAGAAGAGCCTTACCCAAATCAGTAAATTAATCACCTAATAGGATTAATTGAGTGGTAACTGAAGACAGGTGAGGTGTGGCTGAAGGAGGTGGGGCATTAGGGGCGTGGCTTTAGGGTATATATTTGTATCTGACCAGTGAAATTTCTCTCTCTGCTCTCTGATCATCCTGTGAGCTTCTTCCCTCCACCACACACTCTGCCATGGTGTTCTGCCTTACCATAGAATTGGAGCCACTTGTTTATGGACTGAGACTTCTGAAACCAGGAGCCCCCACGTAGACTTTTTCCTCCTCTATAGTTGTTCTGGTTTGCTT
The DNA here is from genome assembly GCF_964194105.1 of Spermophilus citellus. NCBI lineage: Eukaryota > Metazoa > Chordata > Mammalia > Rodentia > Sciuridae > Spermophilus > Spermophilus citellus. The sequence goes on along the minus strand of NC_138184.1, from coordinate 179,706,791 downwards.
CATCAACAGCAAAAAAGCTTATGAAAACATTAGCTTATCTTGGTAATTCTTTATCTTGATGTTTTTCCTCATAACTGTTAGCCAGTTATATTCAAGAAAGATCCTCTGGGTAATTGATACAGATTTTCTGTACTTATGAAAGCAGGTCTGATCTCCTGGTACATCTCTCTGGAGATCATGGAAGGCAACTGGGAGCTCTGGTTGAGGCTGGATGGGAGGACTTGGGTATGTCACCCAGCAGGTTACAATTGTAGAAGAGGCTGAAAAGGTGTTGAGGGATGGTGACATTTGAACAAAGCTTAAAAGAAGTCATGAACTTTGTACTATGGATGTGACCTTCACTTCAGGAGCTATCTCTATGCATTATTTTTTCATTCTTGTGACTGAAATACCAAATACGAACACTTAGAGGAGGAAAATATATTTTGGGTCATAGTTTCAGAGGTTTCAATCAATGGTAAGCTGATGCCATTACAGAAACATCATGGTAGAGGAAAGATGCTGAGTTCATGGCAGACAGAAAGTAGGGCTGGGGTGAGCTGGGAAAAGATAAACCCTTCCAGCACCTGCCCTCAGCACACACTGCCTGTGACTAGGTCCCGAATCCCAGTAGATCAATGATACCAGTCCATCTGATGGATTGATCCACTGATGAGATCACAACACTTATGATTCAATCATTGCCCAAATGGCCCATTTCTAAACCTTGCTGCATTTGGGACCACGATTTCAACATAGGAGCTTTTGGGAGGACATTAGTAATTCAAACCAAAACACTCTAGAACTCAAAAGTGCAGTTCTGATTCTACCCCAAAAAGGCCCTTAACTGACTAAAATTGGTATGTAAATACCAGTTTTATCACCTATTTCGTGAATTAATTAGGAAGAATGTATTAACTTTACCCATGGTATCCCAATGGAATCGAGCTTCCTGTATCCACTGTGCTTCTTGTGTGGTGTCTTTGAAGCACACCTTCATTGGCCTCTTTCCCTTTTACTGATCCATTTTCCCACTTACCTATTGGTGTTCCATGTACTCAGTAAATCAACAGCCTTTGAATTCTTGGCAAGGGTCTAGTTTTACATTGGAGGAACCAAAACTAAAATATTAGATATCTAAAGGGAACATGTTCTAAGCTGATGAACTGAGCTGAATTACTGTATTCAGTATAAAATACAAGTTGGGACATGACTGGCTTGTTTGAAAAGTAATAAGGAGGCTATAGTGAAGCCAGCAAGGAGAAACATATTAAGAGTTAAAGTCAGAGAAGTAACAGAGCATGCTTGAAAACATGGTAAGAAGCCATTCCAACATTTTTTCTTTCTTTTTTTCTTTGTTTAGATGGTTGACTCCATTGCTCTGGGGCCAACATGAAGTTCTGAAAGAATTGTTCTACCGGGTGACTATAGGGCAAATAGAAATAGGAAGACCAGTGAGCATGTTAATTCCAATAATCTAGATGGAAGCTAGCAATGATTTCAATAATCTAGGCTGAATATAGCAAGGCCTGGACTTGAATAAATCATGGGCAATGGTGAAAAGGATTAGTTTGTGAACATGTTCTGAAAGTAGAACTAAGACAGATTTTCTGATGGATAGATTATGAAATATGAAAGGAATTTTAAAAATCATAATTTTAATTCAGGCAACTGAAAAAATAGAGTTGCTCTATGTTAAAGAATATTTCTTGCCACCACTGAAACAACTAATAGCATAACTACAGCTTTCTGTGCCTGCTTCACATGTTTGTGAATATCCACTATATTTTCCTGTCTTTAATTGTTGCTATTGTTTATCAAGAACTCTGAAGGTATTCCAGACAAAATTCTATTTTTCATTTTACCACCTTGAATTGAAAGATCAATCTACAAATGGGAGGGATTCAAACTAAAGAGTTTCTTCTTAGCAAAAGAAACAATCTCTGAGGTAAATAGAGAGCCTTCATCTTCAGAGCAAATTTTTACCCCTCATACATCAGATGGAACACTAATCTCTAGGGTATATAAGGAACTCAAAAAGCTAAACACACACACACAAGAAAAACAAACAGCTGAATCAATAAATGGGCTAAGGATCAGAACTGACACTTCTCAGAAAATGATATACAAACAATCAACAATTATTTTAATTTAAAATGTAATTGATTGTGTTGGTAGATTCACAAACGTGTGAATTTGCTGAAGCTCTTAAAATTATACCCTCCAAGTGAATGCTTTTTGTAGAATAGAAAGAAGTTCTGTTTCTATTAAGTTGATTAAAATAATCAGGTTAGATAGGTGAAAGGCTAAGTGAAACAATTATAATTAGGCTATTTTAATAATAAATTATTTAAGAGGAATAATTTAGATGGAAAACAAGTTTGATAATATAATTACAGGTACCCTTTTCCTGGACAAAATACATCAGCATGATGAGTTACACAAGCTTTGCCTGCCCTCAGAATTAATAAAGAACTTTCCCATCAACATCTGAAGGTAATAGAAAGTGCAAATAATGAGAAGGGACTCTAGTCCATGTATAAAATCATAGAAAAATTTTATACTTAAAAACTATTAAAGGTCACATATCAGAAAGAAAATTAATCATATTTACCAATAACCCAGGAGAATATGAGTAAATGAAAAGCTAAAGAATTTATGTAATATCTAAAATTCTATCAAAGATAATGTATTAACAATCTTAAGAAGGTATGACAGAAATAGAATTGGAATCAAAACTCTAACATTTTTTTTTTTTTTTAGGATTTCTGAGTCAATGTTCATGAAGGATGTTGGATTACTGTTTCCTCTTCTTGTAATATCTTTGTCTGGTTTTAAGTTTGGTCTCATAAATTAAATTTTAAAATATTTCCTCTTCTGTTTTTCAGAGAAAGACAATAGAAAGACTATTCTTCCTTAAAGCTTGTGTAAAATTTCCTGTTGAATCATCCATGCCCAGATATTTTATCTTCAGAAAGTTTTAACTATAAGTTCAATTTAAGTAATAAATAAAGATTGTATAGATATTTACTTCTTCCTCAGTGGGTCTTGGTATTTTTACTATTTCAATGTTTAGTACATTTAATCTAACTCATCCAAGTTATTAACAAAAAGTTGTTTATCTAATTTTCTTATTTTCTCTTTCATATCTGCATGATCTAAGGATATATCTACTCTTTCAAAACTATTAGCCATTTTTATCTGCTCTCTTTGCTTCTGGATCATTGAGCTAAATGTTTATAATTTTGAGTCATCTTTTACTATGACAGATCTTTGGCTTATTAATTTTCCATATTACACTCCTTGATATACATCAAATTATTGAGTTTACCCTTATCTTTAGTATTTCTTTATTTTTTGAGTTTGTTTATATTCTTCCTTTCTAAGGTTAAAATTAAATGATTTATTCGAGCACTTGGATCTTTACAAGTATAAGAATTGAATGAGGATTGCTTAATTATAACATTGTTTCATTTTTCTTTCAGTTAAAAATAAATTTTGATGTCTTTTGAGAATTCCTTTTAACCCATTTGCTATTTACAAGTTTATGGTTTAATAAATATATGGTGATTTTCTATTTTTTTCTGTTATGATATTTTAATTTTAATTCTTTCCAATCTGAGAACTCGTTTTGTATAATTCATATTCTTAACCAGGGTTTCTTTGTGACCCCAAATATTATCTTGGTGCATGATCCAAGTGCACATAGAAAAATATGTATTCCCATCTTGTGTGAAGGACTGCTCAAAAAATTCCAGTTATGCTAAACTGAATGGTAAGGCTCTTCAGCCTTTTTACCTACCTACTGTTTGTGTGCTTACTTCTTTGTTAATTAACTGACGTACTTATCAATTACTAGTGTGGAAGTCTCCCAATATGATCTGTAGATTTATGTGTTTTTCTTTTCAATGCTAAATTTTTACCTCATGCATTTGTGTGTCCTATTGTGAAAATATACGTTTGTGATTGTTAGTTATATCTTGTTGGACAATTAGTCCCTTTGACATTGTATTCTGGCCCTCTTTATCTTAGGTAGTCTTTCTTTGATGGGGAGATGGTTTTATCTAAATTAATATAGTTATTAGAGCTTTCTTTGGATTATTGTTTCATGGTATGCCTTTGTCAATTCTTTCACTTTTAATCTACCTCTGCCTATAAAGCTATTTTTTATAGACAGCATATAATAGAAGCTTTGCTTTTTAAAATCTAATCTGCCAAACTCTGTTGTTTAATTGGTATATAAATACTTTATATAGAGAGAAATTATTATAATAAATGAAATAAAATCTATTATTTTATTTATTGCTTTTTTAAAGTTTTATCTGTTTTATCTTGTTTCTCAACCTTGTGTGTACGCGCGCGCGCGCGCGCGTGTGTGTGTGTGTGTGTGTGTGTACAGGTGTGCATGCACACGCCCTGCTGGGGATTAAACCCAGGGCCTTGTACATGTGAGGCAAGCACTCTACCAACTGAGCTATGTCCCCAGCCCTCATTCTTTAAATATTTTTATGATTACAACTTGTGTGTGTCAGCTCTACAGCACTACAACAAGACATCTGAAATAACTTATAAAAAGGTTTTTTTTTTTTTTTGGCTTATGGTTTTGGAAGTTCCGGTCCATGATCAATCGGTCTCATTGCTTTGGACCAGTAGCTAGGCAGCGTATAATGGTGAGAATGTATGGCAGAATGGAAATGATTAAATCCTAAGTCAGGGAACAATACTCCTATAGGCTCATTGTTACTTGGAGAGCACTATTGTACCAGTGTGGCATATCCCCTATACCAGAGCATAGTTTATCTCCATTTTTTATTATTGATACCTTTTTGAATTTTAAAACACTTAAACTAGGGATAGCAATTTATACCTTTAATTGATCATATATACCTTCAAATATTATTGTAGAGGTTTACATTTAGTATTATCTCTTAAAACATTTTATATTCCCATTTTATTTCTCTCATTATTTTTATTATTCTTGCTATAGGGTTTAATTTTATCTCTAACAAAATCATACAGCTTACTCCTTTTTTGTTTCATACAGTTATCATTCAGAGTAAATAAGAAAATGAATTTATTTTATCACTTAATTTCCAATGCTTGTCATCTCTCTCTCTCTCTCTCTCTCTCTCTCTCTCTCTCTCTGTATGTAAATTTAAGTTTCTGTGTAGTATGATACGTCTTCTGCCTAAAAATATTTTATAGTGTGAGTTTACTGGAAATTAATGATCTTACTTTTTGTTTGAGGAAATCTAGCTGTTAGCTTCACTTTCGAACTCATAGTTTCACTGGATAAAGAATTCAGAGTTGGCAGGATTTAATTGCTGTGAACACTTTAACAGTTACATCAATAACTTAAGCTTGCATGGTTTCTGACAAAAAGTCAATTAGATTTCTTACCTTGCATCTCTCCTCAAAATATATCTTTTTTTTTTTTTTGTCTTTGCCTTCAAGGTATTTTTGTCTTTTAGCTATTTAAATTTTTAAAAAAGGAGATGCCTAGGTGGTGTCTGTTTGTCTACATATGTGTGTTTTTCTTGCTTGGTGATCTCTGAGCCCTTTGGGTCTATTATTTGGTGTCTGTCATAAAATTATGCCATTTATTTCTTCAAATATTTCTTCCCCTATAGTTCTCTTTTTTTCATTCTGAGATTCCAACTGTTCATTTGCTTTCCCCCATCTCTAGAAAGTTCTGTTCTATTCTTTTTTTTATTAGTTGTTCAAAACATTACAAAGCTCTTGAGATATCACATTTCATACATTTGATTCAAATGGATTATGAACTCCCATTTTTACCCCATATACAGATTGCAGAATCACATCTGTTCTATTCTTGACTTGTTCTTGTTTTGCTTTTCTCTTAAGTTTGTCTCAGTTCTCTCATCTATTCTCAAGTTCTTGCTTCCTTGTATGTGCTAAATCTACTGATGTTTTGAAGGCATTCTTTATTTCTTTTGCTGTGTTTTATTTTAAATTTCTAAAATATCCACTTGGTTCTTTCCTATCCTTCCATCTGTCTGATGAAAATTCCCATTTTCTCTTCCATACTTCCATTAAAACCTTTAACATATAAACCAAAATTGTTTTAAATTGGTTGTTCCAAACTATATCATAGTTAAATTTGGTTCTGTTGGTGGACAAGTTGTTTAGCAATATGTTTTATTCTTGCTTTTACATATACTTAGTAATTTTTTTTTAATTGAGAGCCAGACATCTGCATGTTCATAGAGACTAAGGTAAAGAATTTTTATGCCTAGATATGGATGCACCTTTTCTTCTGCTAAGGATTTAATGTGGGCAGTTGGCATTAATTTAGTCTGTAAAGATATTGTACTTAGGTCAGGAGCTAGTTTGCCTGAGATTTTCTTAAAAGTCTGTTCCATCCTCAGATTTAAGTTTTCCCTTTGCACCTCAGCTTAGACAGCGTTCACAAACTCACTTTTGCAACTCTTATGAAAAATTCTGTTATTACTTCTTATCAACACTGTTGGTGGAAAAAGGGAAAATTCTGTTTTTCTGACAAAACATTCATTTACTGGGTTCTGTGGGCTTGAGAGGGGGCTTTCTCATGCTCCTGCCACTTCTACACCTGTAACAATGTGTCCTTTACTTCCCTAGAGACAGTCCTTGGTTGTGTTCCCTTTCTTCAGTTGCAATGGGTTTCTACCAGTTTCCTAATCCTCCTTTTCTCCGCAGGTTGTCTTTGGTTTCATAGCTAAAATAGAGCACAAAGTCCCTGGAGGGATTTCAAGTGTATCCCCCAGGGTCATGTTTCTTTCCACCAGGCTTATATCATGAGGGATGGTCTTTCAAGTCTTGCTACAGTCTGTGTGTACCTGCGTGTGTGTGCTTGATGGTACCTAAGCAAGGAAGACACACACTTTGAAACTATGGCTGCTAGGTCTCCCATTTTCCACGTCACAATTAACCCCCACTAATTTGTAAATTATTGCAGCTAAATTCTTATTAGTGCCCAGCTGTTTCTTCCCAGTTAAGTGGTTAAAGTCTGCCCCTCCCTGCAGCTGATTGACTCTTATTATATTTTCAGCCAGCTGGTTGTCCTGAATCCTCTGTTTTCAGGAAATATACAATAATTTGTACTTTGTAATGTGGAAGAGTCTAAATTTGCATAAAGTGGGCTATCATCCCACAAAAGAGGTCACTAACAGAATTCACTAGCACCTGTTTTGACTACTAATTGAAGGAACATGTCACCATTCACATTTTCAGCAGACAAGAGTGATGTATATTCTTGAATGGAAAGTGGAAGGCAGGTATAAAATTACATACAAATACATAAATCAGTACATAAAATCATACTTACATATTCCCTAGCCCAATATAAAAGTATGACTTTTGTTTTTTTCTACTTTTCTATCAGCTAACATGATTTTTTTTCTTGTTGCATATTTTGCATATTCTAACTGATATTTAAAGTCCTATTTTTTAAAAAAAGCATACAAAAACAATTTGATTAAGCTACATGGTTGATTACTAGATACTAAATTTGATTTGTCCCTAATTCTTGAAAAATGCTTTTGTCCTCAATTCTAGTGATTAATTTAAATTAAATAAACCAATAAAAAATAAATTTCAAGAACTTCAGCCATACTAACAACTTTAACAGCCATTTGAATGAGGGGAATTATGTGCTGTTTCTCAGAATTTTCTTTTTAAAAAATGTATGGCTTTTTTAAAATTAGTTTATTATGGATATACATAAAGGTGAAATTCACTGTAGTATATTCATATATGTCCATAGGAAAGTTTGGTCAGATTCATTCCACAGTTCCTATCTCTTATTTTCTCACTGAATTAATGGAATTCTGCCCTCCACGTTTTATTTCCTTTTAAATCCCGCTTTACTTTCCTCTAGTTTCCACATATTCAAGAAAACATTTGTCCTTTGGAATCTGGGTCTGGCTTATTTCACTTAGCGTGATCCTCTTCAGTTCCATCCAAATACCATAATTTCATTCTTCTTTATGGCTAAGTAAACTCCATTTTGTATGTATACCACAATTTCTTTACCCATTTGTCTGATGACAGGTACCTAGGCTGGTTCCATAACGTGACTATTGTAAATTGTGCTGCTATCAACATTGAGGAGGATACATCTTTATTATATGTTGCTTTTAGGTCTTTGGATATATACCAAGGATTATGAAAACTGAATCATATGTTGGTTCCATTTTTAGTGTTTGAGGAATCTCCATACTGCTTTTCAGAGCAGTTGTACTAATTTGCAGTCCCACTAAAAATGTATGAGTGTATCTCTTCCCACACATCCTCACCAACATTTATTATTATTATTTGTATTCATAATAATTGCCATTCTTACTGGAGTGAGATGAAATCTCAAAGCAGTTTGATTTGCATTTCTCTGATTTCTAAAAATGTTGAGCATTGTTTTCATGTATTTGTTGATCATGTGTATTTCTTCTTTTGAGAAGTGTCTGTTTAGTTATTTTGCCCATTTGTGATTACTATCTAGAATATATAGAACTCAAAAAACTTAACATCAATAAAAACAAATAGCCCATTTACCAAGTAGGCAGAAGAATTAATCAGAATTTTTCTTACTCATGTGTAAAGAATGTAATTAGACTTACTAAGCAAGGACTCTAAATGTCCCTCCATCCTGCTCTTTAGCAGGCTTAGTTGTTTCCACCTTAGTCTCACAATGAATAATGCCATTCAAAACAGATTTTGTTTTTTAAATGGCCTTTTTAAAGATTGCTAATAAAAAGATGAATCCTAGAAAAGCAAGTTCTATGTAAGAAACATCTTTAATCTTTTAGAAAAGAAATATTTTCAAACACCATTCAGAAAGAACATGAAATAATGTCTCTAATATATAGCCCCTCACAATCTAGTTGACAATTTAAGAAGGACAAATACTTAACACTGGATTACAATGAATACTTTCAGGATTACTCAGTTGGAAAGGAATTTATAATATAATATTACTGCTGCAATTGAGTTTTTATTTTGAGAGACAAAGAATGCACTGCTGATTAATATAGCAGCAACTTCCTCAGTAATCCTTTGCCAGTATCTCTCATCTACTTAATGAATTCACTGAATTAAAATAAAAATACATGCTATGATGAATAATACTAACATTAGATAAAGAGAATTAGATTTACTTATAAGACTTAAATATAGGGTTTATCAATATAGATCTTTTTCTTACATTCTCAAATGAAAAATAATTATTTATTTAAAAACAAAATATACAGGCTAAATATGCTGTGGTGTAGAGAATTAGCGGAAATAGACTAATTGAAAAATTATTTTACAATAAATAATTATTTTCACTAATCTGTTTTTAAATTTATTCTAACTTTTAAAATACATAATATTTGATTACTTTGGACACTTTTATACAGTGTAGAGTCTTGGTAAAGAAATTAATTGATCAGGTCATAAGTAGAATTTAACAGTAGTGAGCATTATTTTCAAGTTTTTTACTATTGAAAGACCCCCGGACCCTCAAATCCCCCGTCCAAAAGAGAACTAGCGTCACACTGGCTGCAAAAGCAAGAGGCAAGTTTATTAATACACAGGCGCCTGCGGGTGCACAGCAAAACCTCAGCCGAAGCTTTGGTGAACTGGCACACCGGGCTTTGGGGTACAGATCTTTTATAGGGAAAAAGGAGTTGTTTTCCACCTAGCACAATAACAGGTATTTTTGAATCCAGCATACACGTCACTTAAAGGGTAAACTTGTTTTTCACTATGATAAACTTGTTTTTCACTATGATAAACTTATTTTTCACTATAGTTTCCCGAAAAACTCATTAATCTCACAGGTTTACATTGTGTTTCCTCCCTGTTCCCGCTTATGATCCCAGTTTGCTCAAGCATGTCCTGTGATGTGGTCAGGGTGCCCTTTCTAACAGGTCATGTGGTGAGCTCACCTGTTTACTACATACTTTCTACTTTTCATAATCCGGCCTTAGGTTATGGGGCTGGGGTCTTTCACTATGTACCAAGCATTATATAGAAATCCATATGCATTAGTCTTTGTATTCATTATTTTTTTATAATTTATGTAAAAATACAATATCCATTATTTTTCAGTGTACCTAAGTTTGATTTAAATGATAAAGTTGTGGCAACAATGAGGAAATAATATAAATAATATTAGGTTTGAAAGTAGATGTTGTGAAGTTCAGTATTATTTTAAGATACATAAAGAAACCAACTGTTTTTCTTTCTAGATAAAAATATGGATTTCTGCAGGGAACTGTTACCACACAATTTTTTCTTAAATTTATTTGTATGTGGTGCCGAAAATTGAATCCAGTGCCTCATGCATGCTAGGCAAGCACTCTACCCCTGAGCCACAACCCAAGACTCACACAAAATTTTTTAAAATGTGTAAATAACACAGGGTAAAACAACTTCTCAGGTAATTTTGCAAAAAAAATGATTAAAGGTTATATCTAACTTTCATATAAGTGATATTCAAACAACTGAGGACTCAATTTGAAATTTGCCATCTCTCTTTAAATAAAATAAATCAGAAAGAAGTCATTAGTTTATGACATGGAAAAACATAATACTCCTTTAGCATTTTTGAAAGAAATTTATCACCCAATCATCTCTTTGAGAAGAATGTTCATGGGTTCTGAGTGGCTATAAAATAGTGGTCTCTTTTGGGAATATGAAACTTAGTACAATGAATATATATGAAAAATCCTTGTATGTAACTACTAAAGGTATGTCACAAGTGATATGAGCAGCTCCTGAATGTAGATGGCCAAACAGACTTTGAGGACAAATAATAAGAGAAAGAAAAGAGATGTTGTGATACAGGAGACAGTGGCATGGATATATAGCTTATAAACACTGCATTTTGTTTTCTAAAGGTTTGTCATACCTAAACATATCTAAAAATTTGTAAGCTACTAAATTTATTTCAAAGTTAAATAGAAATATATACATGTACTGTGGGAATCATTTGATTCTGAATAAAGAACTTTAAAAGCATAATCTCATTATTTTATCTAATGAATTATTTTGTTTGCAAAAATAATATGGGGAGAGTTCAATTTAAATTATTCTAGTTTCTATTTTTTAAATTTACACTGAATAGAAATGCATAATGGTGAAATTCACTGTGGCATATTCAGATATACACATAGTATTGGTCAATTTAATTCCACCATTCTTTCCTTTCTTCATACCTCCACCTTCACCATCAATTCCCTTTCTCAACTCCTTTATCTCTCTTCTAGCATAATACTCTATAGTTCCATCCTTTTACCCCCTAGATACCATAATTTTACTCTTCTTGGCTGAGTAAAATTCCAGTGTGCATATATACCACATTTTCTATGTGAATTATGCTGCTTTAAACATGGATGTGACTATATTACTATAGTGTGCTGATTTTAGCTCTTTTGAATAAATACTGAAAAGTGAGATAACTGCGTCATATGGTAGTTCCATTCCTAGTTTTTTGATGAACCCTCATAGTGTTTTCCAGAGTGGTTGTACTATTTTGCAGTTCCAGTAACAATGAATGAGTATACCTTTTTTCTTACATCCTCACCAGCATTTACTATTATTTGCATTCTTGATAATTAATTGCCTGGTAGTTTTCATTTGTATTTCCCTGATTGCTAGGGATGTTAAACATTTTTTCATATATCTGTTAGTCATTTGTATTTCTTCACTTGATAATTGTCTATTTAGTTCTTTTGCTCTTTTGATAATTGGGTTACTTGGGTTTTTTGTTGTTGTTGTTGTTTGTTTGTGTTTTTGGTGTTCAAAAAACTATAAACAGAGGGAAGACCAGTAGAATATTGGAAGGGAAACAGGAGGAGGGAGAAAGTGAGGGAAAGTGCAGGTACTAGGGACTGAAATGAAGTAAATTATATGCCATGCATGCATGATTATGTCAAAATAAACTCCACTATTATGTATAAGTACAATGCACTAATAATAAATAAGTAAATAGTACTAGTTTTCTTGTTTAAAATAAATGTGATTTTTATGTACAATAATTTGGCAGTTATCTTCAGTCTTTTAGATTTGTAATAGCCCGTAAATGTTTACCTATTATTCTTAGTCTAATGTTAAATTTGTTGCACTTCCAGCTTTTATTTGAACTGTTTTTGCTATTTCCATTCAACATTGAGAACTACATAAAGCCCTAAGTTTGAAATAAGGCACAAACTAAAGTTGTAAAATTCCCTTTGCTCTACAGTATACATATAGTGAATAGGAGTACAAAAAGTTTAGATTACTTTATGAGCCCACTATCCAACTTGGAAAGAATATTATACATGCCTTTTTTCCCCCTCTTTTTCATTCATCTGGACATAGGAATCATTCTATATAATAGATAATTATATATTCCTACTCTCATTCCTTTTCTGAGAATTGATTGACAGTGATTTAAAAAAGTGATTGCATAACCAGTACACCAAACATAGAAAACAAATGAATACAATTAAAATCTCCTAATGGAATAAATCCAGTCATACTGGAATGCCAACCAAAATTCCATATTTCTAAACTACCAAGTAAAATGATGAAGATAAAAAATGCTCATCATCTCTAGCAAATCAGAGAAATGCAAATTAAAACTACTCTAAGGTACCATCTCACTCCAGTAAGAGTGGCAGCCAATATGAAGACAAACAACAAGTGCAGGTGTGGATGTGGGAAAAAGGTACACTCATACACTGCTGGTGGGACTGCAAATTGGTGCAGCTAATTTGGAAAGCAGTATGGAGATTCCTTGAAAACTGGAAATGGAACCACCATTTGACCCAGCTATTCCTCTTCTTGGACTATACCCAAAGGACCTAAAAACAGCATATTACAGGGACACAGCCACATCAATGTTTATAGCAGCACAATTTATATTAGCTAAACTGTGGAGCCAACCTAGATGTCCTTCATTGGATGAATGAATTTTAAAAATGTGGCATTTGTACACAATGGAATATTACTCAGCAAAAATAAAAAAGAATAAGATCATGGCATTTGCAGGGAAATGGATGGCATTAGAGAAGATTATGTTAAGTGAAGTTAGCCAACTCCCCCAAAACAAATGCTGAATGTCTTCTCTGATATAAGGGGGAGGATGACTCAAAATGCGGTTGGGAGGGAGAGCAAGGGAGGAAGATTACCTCTAGATAGGGAATAGGGGTAGGAGGGAAAGGGGAGGAGAAGGGGAATAGATGGATGGTGAAAGGAGACCTCATCATTATACAAAATACATGTATGAAGATGTGAATTTGGTGTCAACATACCTTATATATAATCAGAGATAGGATAAAGTATGGTATAATGGTGTATTAAGAATTGTAATGCGTATGATATATGATATGTAAAGATCAATGTAATGTTTTGAGCAACTAATAAATTTCTGATGCTTAAAAAAAGAATTGTAATGCAACAAATAAATAAATAAATGAAAAAAAAAGAAATAATATGTGATCCAGTGTTAACTTCCCAGACCTGGAAACTAACAGTATCTTAAGAAAAAGTATTAGATTTAGTATCATAAGACTTGAGTTTGGGAACTGGTTTGCCATTTCTTAACTTTTCTTAGTCAGTTAATAACTCTGAGCTCACTTTCTCGTTTGCATACTTAAGCATCTTATCATCTGATAATTTCTTAATCATTCCATTGCCTTTATTAAATGGTATAATATATGTAAAGCTAAAACAAAGTTCCCAAGCAAAAAAGGTTGTTTAAGGCATTGTGTGAACACCATTTCTATTGCATGTCTCCAATGGTAAAATGCATTTTTTTATTTCCAAAGGAGCTCTGATTTCAAGGCTTCAGAATTGACATTATGGCATTTTATTGTATAATCTTTTCCATTTATTTTGTATAACTTTGACATTAATTACTTTGCTTACATTTCAGAACATGCCCAAACTCAGACAATGAAGAGTAATTCCTCTATAACAATTAAATTTTATACTGCACTGCTGAGAAGATGTGACTTACAATCTCCACCATGAAAGATGATGGTATAGTATCTGCATACTATTTCCATTTTTGTTACAGACATACTAATCAAATGAAATGATAATAGAAGTGGTTTAAAATTATCTTATCTTGGAATGGACCTAAGGATAGAAAAAATGTTAAATTTTAGATGTTAGATTCATGTTTCTAGCTAAACACAAATACTTTGAATTATAAAATTTTTTGTTTTTAAAATATCATTTTAATTTGCATGTGTTGCCAAATAAACAAATAACCCAATCAGTAAATGGGCTAAGGAACTGAACAGATACTTCTAAGAAGATGATATACAATCAGTCAACAAATCTATGAAAAAGTGTCCAACATCCCTAGCAATCAGAGAAATGCAAATAAAAAACTACTCTAAGATTTCATCTCATTCTAGTCAGAACGGCAGCTATTAAAAATACAAACAACAATAAGTGTTGGTGAGGATGTGGGGAAAAGGCATACTCATACATTGTAGTGGGACTGCAAATTGGTGCAACCAATCTGGAGAGCAGTATGGAGATTTTTTGGAAAAGTTGGAATGGAACCACAATTTGATTCAGCTATCCCCTCCTTGGTTTATACCCAAAGGACTTAAAACAGCATACTATACAGATGTAGCCACATCAATGTTTATAGCAGCACAATTCACAATTGCTAAATTGTGGAACCAACCTAGATGCCCTTCAGTAGATGAATGGATAAAGAAACTATAGTATATATACATAATGGAATATTAGTCATCAAAAAGGAAATGTATCTGTTCTATTATAAAATATGACATTAGCACAAGAAACATTATGATATGGAAGTATCAGTATTCTAAGACATTTAGTGTTAAAATACAAGTGTGTTTTAGACCTTTATTTGTAAAAGGAAAAAAAAAATCATGGCACTTCATTGATTAATCTTATATATTTTTATATTTACACTAATCAGTAATAAGTGAAGATGAAAGATATATGGAGCAACCAAATTCAATTCATTAATAGTTTATTCATTACCTACTACGTGTTGTGCATTGCATTGTGCTGGGTGTTAGGGATGTAAAGATGAAAAGGTAAACTCCACATGCCTTAGAAACTTAGTAAAGAATATATGGGGCACTATTCAAGTTAAGTTCCATTGCACTGTCTGTATTTTATGTTATGTTTAGAATCCTAGATAAACTTTTAAATGCTACATGATGGAAAGAATGGAACAAAGAGGAAACACAATGAATGAGGTGGTCTCTGAACATAGAGAATTGACCTTAGGATACTGATTGATCCTGATAAATGAGAGACAGTCGTGAAGAACTAACAGAAGTAATGAAACAAGAAAGTCAGGGACCCCAGTTCAGTGTCAATCTTAGCCTGCCCAGAGCTAGAAAGAACAGGAAGCAGGTAAAGAATCAACTGGGAGTAGAATGAGAGATCTAAGAGCAGGCAGGAGCCAGGGTCTGCAGGGTCTTGGAGTCCATGAGAAAGGGGTTTGGATATTATTCTGAGTGCAATGGACAGTCAATGGGAGAAAAAAGAGGTTAAAATTTACAATTCTTTGAAAAGCATCTTGTAGTGAGGGATTGTATTCTGGGAGAAGCATGAGAGCAGAGGAAATAGCTGAAGTCATATAGTCTTTGATCTGCTTATTCTGGTCAAGGCAGCATGGCTTATCCTGTGATGAGAAACACTACCGACATCTCGGTGCCTGCTAAGGACAAAGGCGTAGGTATATTTTTCACCCACACATCCCATCTACTGTGGACTGGCTGAGGTCTCTGCTGTATGTTATCACCATCCTTGGGCTGAAATCAAGGCTGATGAAGCATTCATTATCTGAAACACTGTCACTGATTATCCCAGAGGGGAATAAAACCTGAGCGAAGCATAGTCAGCTCTTAAAGGTTTGACATCAAGTGACATGTCTCAGCTCTGCTCACAGTTCATTTGTTGGAGCAGATGTATGTCCAAACCTGACTTCAGTGTATGACAGGGATGTGTAATTCTTCTACAGGTAAAGGACATGGACATTAGTGAATGTACTATCTACTGCACCTAGCAAGAGGTAACGAGTGGTGACTTTGGCCAAGGTAATGAGAGTAGAGTGGAAATAGTCATAAAATATATTTTGGGTTCAAATGAATATGATTTGGTGAATTGAACAGGAAGGCAGGACAAATGTTCAGAATCGAGGACACATTTCATGGCTTGAATACCTTATGTAAATGAAAGTTGGTCCATTACTGAAATTGGAAAGAATGAGGGAGGACAAAGTAAGGGAGATCTGAAAATGTGAGTTGGACTCCAGATGTTCATAGGACTCAGAACTAGAAATGTTAGATAGAAACTCAGTTATTAGTGGGGCACTGAGGAAGAGATCAGGACTGAAGAGAAATAGATCTAGTTACAGATATAGATATATTCATTAAACTATAAGGTTTAAGGCTATGAGACTGGATATGAGTGAAGAAGCCAGTTCATCAACAGAAGGCAGCTTAGAAAGAAAATCTTAAAACATCTACAATGACATAAGTTATAAAAGAAACAACTATAAAAGGAAACTATGTTGTAGCCATCAATTGAAAAGAACGGAAAGCCAAAAGAAGGCCAGGGGAAATGTGATTCAAATATAAAGGTCAAACCCACTGAGTGAAAAAGCTACAATGAGACCCAGAAAGTTGAGGATAGAAGATGAGTGGTCCCATTTGGCAACATTGAAGTAATTAGCAAACATGACAAGAGCAATTTCAGCTATTTGAAGGGAGAGGTAGGATCTAGATGTTGAGGTTCCAGTAGTCGGAGATGATTTAAACACACGGGTGATGTTTGAATCCATGGAATTTTATTAACTCATTAAAAAATTGAAAGTGAAGCAAATGGAACAGATTTTAGAAAGCTAAGAAACTAATATTAAAAGAGCAAGAAGATTAACACAGAGAAAACACAAAGAAAACAGGAAAGAGTTAAGAAAAATAACATACTAGCATAGATAAATGAGAGGGTGGAAATTCATTAAAAAGAGAATAATAATAGTGTCAGATCAGAAATGAACCAAATCAAATTATCAATGGAATCAGTGGAATTTCACCTTAGCAAGAGCAGTTTCAGTAATAAGGAATAGGTCTACTTTGACTCTCTTAGAGAGTAAGATTATAGCACACATGCACTTGACACAGGCAGGACCAAAGGAGTCAAGTCAGCAATGACCAGCCTCATGATACCTGGATAGAGGAATGTGTGGTTAAGGTTGGAGTAGTGTCAGATGTCAACATAAATACAACAGGACTAGCGCTGTCTGGATATCAGCATTCAAGATGTAAAACTATGAGTCAACTTAGGAGCACAGATGAGTCTGAAGACAAGAATGACATTCAAATCATGACACTGACTTAGAATAAACTGATCTCTAAAGCAATCCATTTTTTCCCTCCCACTTACCAATCCTATAATGTCCTTTCATCCTAAGATTCTTATTATTATTCTGGTAGCTCTCTGAATTCTACCTGGACCAGAATATATAACTGCAGAGGACTGGATCACAATTATAAATTGGGGCCATAATGTAAAATATCTTTGAAAACATAAGTGAAAAATATATACCAATTAATCTGAGGCACTAAGTATATCTCAAGTGGGTAGGAGGAGCATATCTAGGGAAGACTTAGAAATGTAGGTAATGAAAAGGAAGAAAACAAAGACTAATGACAATGAGAGATCAATGTACATCATCATGCCTTTTTGTCTCTTAATTTATTCCACAGCAATTATATATTTCAAAATAGCTAAAGAGACTGAAAATTCCCAACACAGAGAAATGATATCTGAAAAGATGCAAATGCCGATTATGCTGATTTGATTATTTTACATTATAAACATGTATCGAATTATGATAACCTACTTTATAAATAAGTGTAAATGTGATATTCAATTAAAAATAAAAGTAAAAGGCATAGCATAGAGGTTAAACATTAACATGAATTAAAATTGTCAATTAATTTTCAGTATAAATATAAAAAAATATGTATGTATATGATTGGATACAAATATAAATGAAGAAAACATGGGCAAGTATAAGTACAGAAATCAATAATTACAATGAAAACATTAATATATGTCATGATGTAGTTTATAGAAATGTAAAATGTTTTAAGGATTTAGCTACAGTAGGAAAAGAGTATAAGTACCAGAAAAGTAGCAAGAAATTTTAAGTTTTTCCCATTGGTTAAAACTCATTACAATGTATTTGCTTTATTCAGATTCATCAAATGTTTATGTAATGATATATAAATATATAAAATTTTTCATATAATAAATGATTTAATATTTTGAATTTTTCATCTAAATCCATTGTGAAGTTACTTCTATATCTTGGTGACTATGAATAATGCTGCATGAACATGGAAGTGCAGATCTCTCCAAGATGCTGATTTCATTTCCTCTGGTTACATACCCACAAGTGTCATTGCTAAATCTTATAATTGTTCTATTTAATCACTTGAGAAACTTCTATTGTTTTATACTGATAATCCTACTAATAGTTTTGTACAAGGTTTCCCGTTTCTCTGTACTCTTGCCAACTCTTTTATATATCTTGTTTTTTTTTCTTTTGTTTTATAACAGCCTAACAGCTGTGAGGTGACATCTTACTGTGGGTTTGATTTGCAATTCTCTGATGATTCTGTGATGTAAACATCTTTTAAGGTAATTGTTGGCAATAGATATATGTTCTTTGTAGAAATATCTATTCAGGTTCTTGACCCATAGAATAGGAAAGGGAAGGTGGGAAGATCACTTTCAGTTTTAAGATACCTCAATAAAGCTGGAAAAAAAAATCTATTCTTACCTTTCCAGAGAAAGTATACTTTTGTGATGAAATGGTTTTCCTGAACATAAAACACAATTAAAAGACTAAACCGATTTTGTTACTATTTTCACTTCTGGGTTCTTCCTTTTTTTTTTTTTTAAGTTTTATTGATTTTATTTTTTTAAATACACAACAGCGGAATGCATTACAATTCTTATTACACATATAGAGTACTGGGTTCTTCCTTGATGCTGCATCCTATGTGATAAATTTTTTCTTATCATAATACAATTAAGTTGATTCCTAAAAATATTAAAGAATTTGACTAAATTTTCTGAGGAATATTTTTTTTGTTACTATAAACATTACTATTGATAGTAGTGTATGTTACAACTTCTTTTTACAACAGAGGATATGGAAATGTATTGATCTGCTAACCATCACTTGAAGTACTTACTATGAAAAATAATGACTAATTTGTCAATTTGTCAAAAGTCAAAGACCAGGCAATGGGTCAAAACAAAGTAGTTTTGGAGAGACACAATACACTACATTTAAGAATAAATGACAAAAAAAAAAATCAAAAGAAAATCTTAAGCCATTTCAGTATTTTGCTTATTTAAAACTTTAATTTAGGGCTGGGATTGTGGCTCAGTGATAGAGCGCTCGCCTAGAGGGACCCGGGTTGGATCCTCAGAACCACATAAAAATAAAGGCATTGTGTTGTGTCCATCTATACCTAAAAAATAAATATTAAAAAAATCTTTAATTTAACCATAGTTCCTTTTATTTAAAGACTATATATGGGAAAAAGGAAGGGGGAGGCAGCCATATTTATTAAACAATGATAAAATGGGAGCCTTTAATCTGAGATTTTTAATTGCCACTTAATATGATTCTTTGTGCTGAATTATTTAATTCTTTCAGTGTGTGCATGTGTGTGACATATGTATAATACCCCAATCACATGCAGAAGCAGGAGGATACTTCCTTTACCATTAAACAATGTGCAAGTCTTTATTCAGAATCTGTTAAACACTTGACCCACTCACCTTCTGCTCAGTTTGGGTATTGTCTGAAATGTGAAATCTTCTGCTGCAACTAGGAAAATGAAAGTAGGGCAAGTGTAATAAAGGTTCTAGGACCCTATCATTCACTTAGCTACTGTGATCTGTCTAAAATGGATCCTTAGCCTTCACAATTTTGCATAGCTATGGTACTGGAACAGCTTAAAATGCTGACCAGGGCACCAGCAATTAAGCTGTGTTTGTGATATTATTTTGTTGAGACCATGACTTGGGTGAATGGGTTCTACCTTTCCAAATGAATTGTTTTCATATAATGTAACATTTCTGTCATCTTGTACTCCAATGTGGTGCCCAATGGTTCAAATGATGCTCTTTCAAAGAAAAAAAACTGAATATATTATCTGCACAAAAGTGCTCATTTTCCAAGCAAGCTGACCTCACCTAGCCAAAACCAATCACTTCATTTACCAGAAACCACCAGAGAATAAAAATAAAAATGGAGGAAAGGGATGATTTGATATTTTGACATTGTACTTTACTCAAGATCCAAGATGACTAAAGATCTGACAAGAAATAAAACAGTTTTGAAAAGTTGGGTAAGTTGACAAAATTGAATCAGATGATAACATTTATAGAAAGCAACAACTTCTGTGAGTGACCATTTATCAGAGTGCATTGACTAAGTTTAGTGAGCATGTGTAGGAAGAAAATATGAAGGAAGAAAATAGTGAATACACAGAAAAATATTCTCAACAATCACAAAAAAATACAAAGGAGCATTTTTCAAATTGTTTTTTGAAGTACTACTTCTTTCAGCATTTTGGGAAAGCTGTATATAAGGAACAAACATCAATGTTGTCACTACTTAACAATGATTATGTTTTTTTCTTTTACAAGAAAGAAAACCACAAGCATTAGAAAACATCTCTTATTTTACATTTTACCTTGAGGCTGGAAGTTGTACAACAGTCATTTACAAAGTTTATAGAAGTATTTTAAGTCTCTAAGTTCTTGTCATACATGCATTACATGCTTAATATTACATATGCACACTAACATGTATATGCCCCACACAAAGTAAAACCTTAATTAGAATGCTTTTCTTTCTTTTGTAGATACATATTTGAATTATTATTATTTTAATATTACATGTTTATGGGGTATGATGTAACTATTTGACACATGTATATAATATGTAATTATTTAATCAGGGTAGTAAGCATTTTCATCTCCTTAAACATTTTTCTTTAAAATTTTAATTAGCACATAATAATCCTACATATTTATGAGGTACAAGGTGATATTCCAATATATGTATACAATGCATTCCAATCAAATCAGGGAAACTAATGCTTCACACTCCTTATCATTACTGTTTTTAGGGCCTTCAAGATCTTCCTAGTTATTCATGAAGTATATAATAGGTTATTATGAATTAGTCACCCCACTGTATTATAGAACACTAGAAATTATTACAAGAAGATGCAAGAAAAACAATTTTTTGTAGTATATAAGGTTTTTACATCATTGAAGGTTGATTTTTCTAAATATCAATTTTTACTTTTCTGGGATTATAAATTTGTAAGTTGACATGACTAAACAGAACTTATAGTGCATGAGTACCTTGCTTTGCTTGTTTCAATATAATCCAGGAAAATAATAAAACAAAATTTACTGATTCTTGTTAAAATAAGGTAAGAAAATCAGGGAAGTCTTTAAGAAATTTGTAATTTTCAAATTTGAAAATTCATGTTTTAAAAAATATATAAGCAAACATGATATTATAGAAAAATGCATAGTTGTTAAAAATTATTCTCAGTCTCTATCAACTGCTGGTATACACCATTTCCTTTTTATTGATATTTGTCTCTTTTTTAATCAATAAAATTTAGAATGTCCATATTTGATTCCAAAACTGCTTTTGTTGACTATGATACACGATAACAGAATGTACACTTCTTTGGAGTATTCTTGTATTAAATGAAAAATGCTACGAAAATCAAGGAGCTTTCAGGAATCAGAATAAAACAACTAATGAAAAGAAATTATATAATAGTAATTAAGGAACCAGGATTCCAGCCTAGGAGTGTGAAGAGGAAGATCACATCTTCTTTTGGACAAGTTCCGTTTGGCAGTGATCTTTAGCAAGCTAGAAAGAATGTGATGGAATTGTCAAACACCAGAAGAAATTAGAGAAAAATTAAACAGTCAAGTTACCATGTAAGGAACATCTTCATAAATACTATGAATACAAAATATGTCCATGTGTTTTCACCTCAAAAAAATAAAAGATGTGATCAATGACTTCTGAGGTAGTATCAACATGTCATAATATACAGTGTGACCTCAGGTAAGAGCCACAAAATCTGCTGCTTCAGAATATTTTAAAAAATTGCATGAAATCATTTGTAGTCTTCATAAGGATTTTGAAGAGATATTTGAGTTGCTATGGAGGACCATAGAGATTAAACAAGAAAGTTTCAGGGACCATAACAAAATCAGCACTGACAAAGAAAGAATTGTTTTAGTAACCTCATGAATGGCAAGTTTCAAAGGCGATAGAGAGCTCTTGATGTTCAACTGGCATATGCACCCTCGGGTATCAGCAGTAGTAGATAGAACCCACATGAAGTATAAACAGGGAGGAATTTTCCTCTTCAAAGGTCCTAGCAGCCTGAGTTAGGCTCCCAATAACTTTGTGGTCTAATCAGCCAACCATAAAAATAGACTGAACTCAAAAGGCATAGCAAATAATTTGAGATCTTCCACTGTCATCTTCTGAAGCTAATCAGCCTAAGTGCCTTCGTCCTGCTGAATCATTTTATTTCCTTTGAGCAAGATGCCTCTGGGTGAAATCAGGTCTTCTCAAGTTACCCCTGTCTTGGCCTCAAAGATGTAAAGGAATTAGGACAAAAAGACTATTTTTTTCTTTTATAAGAATCTAGCTTCTCAAGTTCAAACCTAAAGGCTCTTAGGTAGCCAGAGAAACAGAATGATGGACAAGTAGCAGGATTTCACTATATATAAATTACTGGACACACAGTAACAAAGGTTGTGTTCCTGAATTTCAAGAAGGAGGAGAAGTGATGGAGAAGGAAACGAGAAAGAGGGAGACAAGAAGGAACAGAGATGGAGAAAGTGGAAGAAGAAAAAGAAGAGGTAAGGTTTGAGTTTTCAGAGGGAAAGATTGACAAGCATGAACCATGTGTGTGATGACAAAACGCTAAGGGGGCATATTGATCTCCCTACTAAGAAAGGAAACTCAAATTAAGGATCAGGGCAAAGCTTTGCTCTCCAGGCTTTAACAAAGCTACTCATTATAATTTCCTGAATAGGAAGTAGGGTGATAGGTGCAATGAAAAGCCATAGGGTAATAGCTTATCAGTGTGAATTGGGAATTTAGAGGTCAACAAGTTTAACCTCCCGTTAGATGCTACTTACCTTTCAGAGATTAACCTTAGATCTTAGTTATTAGAATAAAGAAAGCCCTGTGATTTATTAGTATTCATTTCTTAATGATGAATTCAAAATTGATTAAACAAAAGAAGACTGCTCTTGTGAGAGTCTCAGGTTTCATAAATTAAATATATCATGGTAGAAGGAGAAATATTTGATCAAGTCCTGTGTCTGTCCCAATAATCAGAACCCTATTTACTCTTCATTATTTTGATTTTTTCATGAGTTATCTTTATGGAAAATACGTATGTCACAACTCCAACTTAACTGCTGGCTAAAGAGAAGCCTCAACCCATCATAACATGAATGAGCAATGCTTTGGAAAGGACACATTTGTTCACTAGGCTGGATATATGATTTTGCAACATGGACTCTTAAAGAGAGAGAACGAGGCAGAAAAAAAAATCTTGCAGCAATGCTGCAAAAGAGTAATTTTCAATATTTTGAATATCATGAAGATGAAATTTAAATCTGATTTTAGAATTTAAACTTTACAGAGAAAATAATTTAGAACACTGTACCACCACATATCTGGTAAAACTTAGGTTAAAGAAACTTGATTTGAGGGAAATATTTTGAAGGATACTTCATCCATCCATTTTCCTACTTTCTTACCATCACCAATGGATTTGAATACCAGGTTAGGTATTGTACTCCAGCATTGTTTGATTAACCTCACATTGCCATATGCCATATTCATCATACCCTAGCCAAACACATACATTCTAGTTCATGCACCAAATACAAACACTGATATGCAGATGCTGCATGCATTGAATTTTCTTTTTACTGATTTTGCATTGGTATAAATATAGTAGATTACATTGGGGATTAGAGTAAATCTTGTTGCTAGAATTATTTTTTTAAGGCTTTGAATTTGAATTGTGCAAACCATATTTTCCTTTTGAAATATCCTTGGGAAAATACCTTTATGATCTTAACATCAAGAATATTTGTGCTTTTCCAATTAATTAATTTATTTTATTTTTTGGAATAGTGTAATTTTATAGCTGACTGCCTTTCTTTCTCAGCATTGCTAAAAGGAAACTTAAGGTTTATTAGGGTCTAATAGCATTAGTACATATTAAGTGGTCATGGCATGCACATGTCAGCCTCAATTCCAGCTGCATGTGATATCTCAACGGCATAATCTGCATTTCTTCCCTGTCTAGTCTTTTTGTCTGTTTTTAATGTCTGATATCTTTCTTTATGCTATCTACTTTTATTCACATTAAACACTTTTGTAACTCCACAGTTACAAAAAATATTTTCAACTTAAATAAGAAAAAGAAGGCAACATTCCAAAAAATAAACTTTTATTTTTTAATCAAACAGATATTTAAGAACAGAGATTGAAATAGTAACCCAATATTCATTATATAAAATTATTCTGGAGTGACTTTCAGAAAAGCAAACTATAAAACTCATTCAAAAAATACATTCAATTGAGTGGTTTTCATTCTTTTGTAGAGAAACTTCCTAGAGAAAAGTTTTGGTCATGAAAGAACTTTTTGAATTCTTATTTTCCCTTACTATAATTAAAATAAAAGTAAGCTTTTAGTGTTAATTAACGTAAGTCTAGACATATTTTTCACAATTCAGATACAATTCAACAAAAGCTCAAATCTTTTCTTCTGTTGAAAGCCCTGATCAAATCCATAAGCAGCTTTGGTTTCCCTTTTCTTCATTTTGAGAACACACAAAGAGTAATTTTCTTCTGCAAGTGGCCTGACTTAAAACAGAATTGTGTTATACAGAATGCTTTTATATCAGTGTTTGATGTTATTATTATCAAATTACAGTGATGGAGAGACTTTCAAATGAACACTAGAATTAAATTCTATTGGGTCCAGTACTCCTCTGGGTAAGTGGATGTGGCTAACTTTCTAGTTTCTTCAGAGCTAACTTCATCACATTCCCTGAAAGGAGTTAAAACATCTGTTTAACAAGATAATTTTAACATACTTTCAGGAAAAAAGTATGAGGGTAATAATATATCAAATTGCTAAATAAAGTATCTATGATTAATCAAAGGGATTTTGAAGATAAAGTAGAAAAATGTACTTTATAGCAATAATCCATCAACTAGCACTACGTTCGAGATAGTGTAATAAATTGTCATTTGATAGCATGTTATATCTCCTCTAGGCCACTAGAGCACCATTTATAAATTTTATTAAACTAAAAGACATATTCAGAACTAGTTAATCTCAAATAATGAAAGTATTTACTATATATCTCTAGGACTTTCAACTTCTTAGCTTGACCCCTGTGAAAAAAGCTGATAGAAAACATTTGTCTCACATAGGAAGAATGGTAGTAACTTAATAATAATGGTAGTAACTTTAGCACCAAGGATAAATGAAAAACATGACATAAATTTATTAACCATTTGCCAATCAACTCACATTGTCTGATCTTTAAACACAAAATCTAATTGGTAGAATCAGAATTTGAACACATATTAAAGGCATCCTTAATATTATGAAGCCTAGATCTCAAAAAACTATCAATTCTCAAATGAACTCTACTCTGGAACCGGTTTTTGACTATTTCTTGTTGCATCTCAGTATGAGATGAAACCATTGATATTCCGGTATGTTATCCATAAAGTCAAGAATGTCCAGACTCTCTCACACAGCAGATAACTTAAATTCAACAGCCTGCTTCTCAACTCCCTCTCTTTGGACAACTTCATTTGCAATCCCATCTTTTGTTTTTTGGAGGGACAACCCTTTTCCTCATCAAATCCATTTAATCACACCATAGTTTCCAGCTTAGTTTCTGACTCTCACATTTTCCAAGAATCTTCCATCAGGTTCCTTTGTGTAAAGATTTTCTAAAGCATTTGCTCTGATTATTTGTTTTACTTCATCCCAACTTTTTTCCCTGTTAAAAATCACATTTTGTATTTTGTAGACTTTGATCTTGAAAATTCTTTCTCCTTCTTTATCTTGCTCCTCTTCACTTTATTCAAGACTTACAAGACTCTCTGTGAAGTTGTTTGCAGCTTAAGATCACACCTTGATTCACTGGTTAAATCAAAATTGAAACATTATGGATAAAGAACCTGCATTTTATTTGGCCATCCTCACTGCTTAGTGATTCAGCAGGAGGTGGGCCAGGGATTGTCCAGAAGTTGAAATCTTAGAACATTAATTTGAAAACGCTGGACCTCTGGAGCAAAGATTTGAAAGAATCATTCTGAAACACTTATCTGGTGAAACAAACATCTTTACTAGGTTTATATATCCCAGGTAATATACTTGTGTCCCTTTTCACACTTTTTGGCAGCTTTAATTTGCCAATAATAATTGATTTTAGCTCGACTTCCATCTGCATTTGCAAATAAAGGAGCAGACAACTGTCCTTTGTTTATTTTCCTCCTTGGCATGCTGATATCTTTTCTACTTGCCTGAGTGTTTTCTGGCATTGACTTCCAAAAGAGATCAGTCTCATCCCGAAGCTAGATGCAGTTTCTTCTCTTTGATTATCATAGACAGTTTTTGTCTAAATGGCTCAGAATTTTCTGAAGTTGAACTTAGGACCTGTTCTTCACATACATTTAAGTCCCCAATTGCATGCCTATTTTGAAATCTAAAGTCACCCAATGCTTGCTTTGAAGTCTGTTCACCAAAACATTGTGCAAATCTCTCTGCAGCAGCCTGAAGTTTCATGCCTCTAACAGAGAGACCAGCTGAGTATTTCTGTTAGTACCACATGAAGACCGCATCATCTACATTGACATATTTCAATCTTGTTGTCCTTTCTCTTCTCAGCTCCTACGAGTAGCATGTCTTGATTCAGTACAGAGTCCAAAATTATTTTCTGATTCTTTTCATTGCCATAAAACATTGATTTACTAATTCCAATTTAATCTATTACACTTGTAAGGGATCAATTCTTCATTCTCTCCTTTAAATCCAGTGTTGCATATTTCTCCTTCTTATTTATAATTAATTTGATTTTAGACAACCAAAAAAAGAAAGGGGAAAACTTTATTGAGTTGGGAAAAGCATTTTGAAATTAAAAGCTACTACGATGTTCTAGAAGCTTTGAGCAAATTTTATTTGTATTTGAGACTGAAATGGGTAAAGCTTCATGATAGAAGTACTTAGTCTTACACTCTCAGAAAGTTGCCACTGGCAAAGCCCAGCCTGGTGGTTGATAGACAAGCTAAATAAGTTTTTGGAACTTCACAGCTTTTTCTCTCCCTGGAATGACAGGGATACCTACATACTTTCCCTAATTCAACAGAGAAAAAGAGACAAAATTAAGAGGAGAGGCATTGAGAGACACGTCTTCCTTATAGAACTAGGTGGGTTAAGGCAATACAAATTGATGACTGAGAAAGGAGTATGAGAGTCTCAAAGACAACAACAGAGCAATCTTTTAAAGCAGAGACGCAACGTGGCTTCTCTTCCAAAATGACTTGATTTTACCTCATTGTCAGAAAAGAAAACAGTGCTCATGTTGCTGTGTAAGTAGCATTCACTGGGCGACAGTCCATCTACCTGTGTAGACTCCATGCCTCAAGGACCCTGATAGTGGAACATCAGGAGAGCTGGAACTTGGCAATGGTTTGCAGAATCTTTAAGTGAAAGAAAGTTACTAGGTTCTGTTGCATGTATGAATGAAATCTAACATTTACTGCATTCAATATAGCAGTTTCAAAGACTGCACTTTAACCTGAGTGACTATGATGTTACCAAAAAATATGTAAAATAAGTTGTTAGTAGCATTGTTTCTCCTCTCAGTTCTTCTTCCTTGGGTTAACCAATAGATTCTTAAGTATTATTTTTCACTGAAATGGTTCCATATTTGAGACATTAGAATCATGACAATTCTTAGAGGTGAGTCTTGAGAGTTTCACAAATATTTTATCATCGATAAAAAGAAAAAAAAATCAAAATATCTGCCATTTCATTTGTTTTTTTTCTAAATTTACATTATGATGTTCAATGGCATATTTTTCATATTTGAGACTTTGATTTTTCTTCACTACATATTAGACTGGAGTTGAACCAAGAATCAGCCACCTGAAGAATTCAAAAGGTTTTCCTTATGGTATTTCTGACTGATTTTTTACAATTAGTCCTTCAGCTCGAAAATTGTTCTCTCGATCCTCAAATAGTCCTTTCAGGCTTCCTGATGCTGCCCAAAGCCATTCCAAGTCTGAGAAATGTCCTACTCTAGATTAATTACATGGTTTTCATTCCAGATACACAATTTCAGGAGAAGAAACAAGAGTTGCCACTTTTAGTCAATCCAGGTGCTCAGGAGCAGAGAGCACTCAAAGCCAGCAGGAAGGCTCTGTGAAGCTGGAGGTGTCATCCTGATCCTCAGGAAGCTGCCTCTCCCTGGGGATCCTGCAACGAGCCAGGCCATCCAGAGCACTGCTTGCGAGCACAGGCTCTCCAGCACAGGACTCAGAGGCTTGGTGGAGTCATGGCCCTAAATCTTTATTTCCAAGGGAGGTGTTTTGTAGAGATGAAGCTTGACCTTGCTGAGGTTACTTTGCTCACACTGTATTCTCCATCCCTGACAGAATTAAATGATTGTGTGACTCTGAGGTGGTGTCTTACAGACACCGTTTCTAAAATATTACTATTATTATTACATGGCAGCTAAGACTCTCTAAAATTACTTTCGACAACTTTTAATACCAGGACTTAGAATCTGGCCAGTGATTGATGTTGACCATGATTACAAAGAAATAGCCACACTGTGCTTAGAGCAGCATTGAAACAAGCTGTGTGTACTGAAGAATCTACCAGCACTGCAATCAACACTATAGGCTCATTTTTTCTCCAGAATGGCACTTGCTCTTGGAAAGTATCAAATCCCTTTCACCTGTGTCCATAAATAATAATGTAACCCAGTGGGCATTTATATAAAAGGAATATCTAAAATTCAGGGGCCTGAATTAATATAAAACTTAGTGGCTCTGGAGGCTGAGGCAGGAGAATCGAGAGTTCAAAGCCAGCCTCAGAACTTAGTGTGGTCCTAAGCAACTTAGCAAGACCCTGTCTCTAAATTAAAATATATATACATATAAATATCTGAGCTGGGCTGAGATGTGGCTCAGTGGTTAAGTATTCTATACCTAATAATAATTATAATATAAAGCCATAAAATAAGAAAGAGAAATAATATAAGCAATAGATGTGAACTTAGAAAAAAAATAGTTTTGATGTGGAACAAGATTAGAAATTCACCTCAACTCCTTAAATTCACCGGTTTCCCCAAGCCATAGTGGCCAGGTGACAAAAGTCAGAGACCTTTAAAACTGCTTTAGTTCATTTCATTTGGCTACTGTAACAAACCATCGCAAAGTTGATGGCTTAAAAGAAAGGAAATTAATTTTGTCACAGGTTTGAAGGCCAAGTCTAATCAAGTGTCCCTTAACTAAAATCCAGGTGTCAGCAACACCATTGTTAGAAGCATTTTTTTTTTTCTCAGTTCTTTTTCCTTGGGTTAACCAGTGGATTCTTAAGTATTATTTTTCATTGAAATGGTTCCATATTTGTGACATTATCAAATTTTATCAAACACCAAAGCTCTAGGGAGAATGCATTTCTTGTTTTCCAGTTTCAGGTAGCTGCTGGCATTCCATGACATACTCCAAATCACTCCAATTTCTACCTCCATTTCAACCTTTTTCTCTTCTGCTTGCATGAACCCTCCTTTGGCCTCTGTCTTATAAAGATGTGGGATAGCATGTAGTGTCCAAGCTCACCAAGCAGTACACAAACCAAAACACTACATATTATATTATTAAATTGAATTCTGATATTACAAACTTATTTTCAAAGCAAACTACTGGGAAAGCTGACATAGAGAAAGAGTTGCCTCATATATCTTGCTCTTTTTTCCCAATCTTTTTTTTTTAAGTAGTGGGTTGGTTGGTTTGCTCTTTTGTTGGGGAGCAGCTGTGTGTTTCAGACTGGTATAATTATGAAGATAAGGTTTTGCACCTTGGAATTTATTGAAACTTTCCTGGTCCCAATTCCTGAATCTTTGACCAGAGGTTTGAGTCAAAGTTCATGAGTGGTCAAGTACAGCTTTTCATAGTGTCCAAACTGAAAATGCATTGTTCATTCATGTAGCAAGAGTTCAATTCATGCATAAGCACATTAAACACCGCTAGGCATTGTTGTTGATGCCATTGGACATGCCATTGTTGATGCATGTCCAATTTTTGGAGGGTAAAAATTATTCATATTGTGTTATATGTCAGAGGAAATTTATTTTAGATGCTAAAAGAATTTTGCATCTCAATGAGTGCACAGGAGATTAGACCTTATTAAACTATTTCAGACTAGAAGGAGCTGTGGCACCTTGGAAATTTTTCTAAGTTTCCAGGTGCCCTCCAGAGAGGCTCTGCCTACAATACTTGCTGAAAAACAAAAAAAAAAAAAAAAAAAAAAAAAAAACCAGGGGTCATGAAAATTGGTCATGTGAGAACAAGGAGGATGTGTAGTATATTCAAGATACAACTAAAGTTTGCTTTCTAGAGAATTTTAAGAAATTAAGCAGGGTGAACTTGTGTACCTGCTCAAATCTGTCATTAATAAAATGTCAGGAAACTTCACTGAATCTCTACTCTTCATTCAAAGTTACAAGAAATCAGAACAGTTCAGAATACACAGAGAGCATCTGCACCCTGCATGCATGTTAGCATCCTCTTTGAAGCTTCTAAGATTGACAATGCCCGGACCCTGAATAAATCCAGTTACATTGGATCTCTGGGTAGACAGTGCACAGGCATCAGGAGCTGCTCAGATCCCCCAGGCAATTCTAGTGTATTCTAGGGTACATTGGACTGAGAGCCAGTCCAGTAAAATTTAAACACCCACAAACCTTAACCTCATTGGAAGAGAGGCTGCTTGAATAGAAAATATATATAGGATCTTGGCTGACACTAATTAAACCTGAGCAAATCTTGATTTAAAAATAAAAGGTAAAATTACAAAAGCAAAAAGAAAAACCCCCAAAGAACACACAAAACCTAGACAAAAATGCTCTGGGAGAGCTTATACCTTGAGGAGTGACCTTCAAAATATTTGTATCTAATCTCCCAAGTGTGTGTGTGTGTATGTGTGTGTGTGTGTGTGTGTGTGTTTCTTGATACAGTTAGGTGAAGTAGATAAAGGCATGTTTCTGATTGACTTTGAAATGAAGAAAAAAAAGTCTATTATATCTCATGTTGTTCAACCAAGAAAAGAACCTGGGCGAGGAAAAGGGACAATATACAATTTTCAATCTTAAGGATTAGAGCACATTCCTCAGGTATTATGTAGGTTAAATACTGATGACTCTGACATCATCATGTTCCTAAATATAAAATTATAGTTCAGTGAGGAAGATAATGAAAGCACTTCAAATACTAGATGCCAGGACTCACCAAGCAATTATAAAGTCTAAGAAAATGAAGTCCCAAGTTCTCCAAGACGATTAGCATTAAAGCAGAAGGAGAGATTTATGCTGACTTTCAAATTTAAGCAAAATGAGAATTCTAAGTAGTTTTACAAACCTTTACAAGTATGACTGTTTGATTCTATGCATTTACCACACTGTTTTAATCCAGAAATTTCTTGGTTTCTATAGTCTTTTCTTAAATAAATATCATTGAATGAACAGTTTACAGAGGTGCTAAATGAACCTACGTTCTCAAAAGCTGATCAGAACCCATAAATATATATATATATCTTAGTTTATAACCATCCTTTTAAGATACATAAAATTGGTTTATTATTCAAATTCATTAGCTGCATAATTTCCAGAATACACTACAGTGAGGGATGTGGTAGAGTATATTAGCAAATTTTCTAGTACTAGTTTCTTGTTCTTTAAATACAACCTTAGAGAGTGTGTTTGGCCAAGAAAGAACTGCTAATTATCTATAAACTCACAATAATCTTTAAACTTCCAAAGTAAACAGTTCTCAGGGGAACACTCACCCTTCTAGCTCCAGATGCTCTAAAACCTGTAACAAACTGAAAGGAGTTGGGTGACGACTCAGTATGTTGAGGTTAATATCCATTTAGGGTAGATCTTCTGGGAATGTCTGTTCTACTCTCTAGTTGATGCCGCAGTCTGGCTGGGCAAACTAACTGGGGGCGGTGTGATGAGCAACTTGTGAAGATTGATACAGCATGAGCAGGAGCCGCTATATTACCGGACAGAGAGAGATATATACTTAACTAATTACCCACAGCTTAACTTAATTGACATAATCTAGACACAGCAGTCAGTCATTAAGGAATCTCCATACTTAATGGCTCGCTGGCGTTACTTCACAAACCACTCCTCTTAGCAAAGTGCCAGGCGCCATCTTGACTTGTCTGTGGCTCTCAACAAGTTGATGCAGATTATACTAAGCAATTATGAAATACCTGGAAAAATAAAATACCTCTTCTCTGTTCTTGGTAAGGTTAAACTGTGATCTGTCTTCTCATGAATATGCTAAGCCCATTGCCCACTACAAATGCAGTATAAAATTATTGATAAATGTTTATTATTTTTAAAAAATGGATGAAAACATAATATATTGTCCAAGAACCTTAGTCTAAGCTCCATAGTTGTCATGATTTAGATGTGAAACGTCCTCAAAGCAGCAGTCAGAGGTGGGACTTTTGGGAAAAATTGGATCCTGAGGGCTTTGAACTGATGAGTGAACTAATCTGTGGATAACTTAATGGACTATGGGGAGTCAGTGGTAGTAGGTCAGGGCGGGAGGAAGCAGGTCACTAGACTAGGAGTATGCTCTGGAAAGGTATTGCTTGTCTTCTGACCCCTCTCCCCCATCTCTCTCTCTCTCTTTCTCCACCTCTCTTCTCTCCTCTCTTCCTCAGTTTGTTGGATGCAATAATCTAAGCACCTTTCCTCCACCACTTCCCACCATGATATTCTGCCTCATCTCATGCTCAAAGCAATGGAGCCAGCCAACTATGAACAAGGATCTCTGAAATCATGAGCCCAGATAAATAATTCCTCCTCCAAGTTCTTCTTCTAGATATTTATCACAGAAACAAAAAGCTAACCAACACAATAGTTTAGCAATAAGCAGTTGTAAAATATCTAGTGTGTATTAAGCACTACATTAGGTTCGAGGGCACAGAGTTGAATAAGATGTTTTAGAACAGAAACTACATGTCATAATTATAATATTTCATAATGACTTATAATAAATGAATATTTCACATGTGCCTACTTTCAATGGAAGTTCAATTTTGGGGGGCCTATCTCTACAAAGCACAATTGAGAAAATGTTGAAGGGACAGTAAATGCTAGTGTCAGTATAAGTGCTGGTTAAGAGGAAGACTGAGTTCAAATTCTGAATCTTTACTAGTATGGTTTCAATGTCGTTTTGATTTTCTTAACATTTCTAAACCACAATTTCCTATTCTATAAAGTGGGAAAATAATGATAGTTGAGTTTTATAGGGTCATAGTAACATGTGATAATCTACATCTGGAACAGATTAAAACTTAAAGCTAGTGCTATTATATTCAATGGTAGGTCCTCATTTCAAAACACGAAAGCTCAAGGATGATAATTTCTTTGTAGGCAGTTGAAACCAATTTCAGATCCTGTTTGCTGAGCAATTTATATGAAATTGAGAAAATGTCAGTGTTCATGTGAACATTCTTTGGGAATGATCACATCATATAAAGGAGAGAAAAACCAATGCAGCTTGTGGGGTACTTAAAGCTCCACCAGGTCTCTCAACTGCTGTCACTATTATTATGAATCACTTATTGTTACCATTTCATGGGGAGAAAAGAAAATAGCAAATGCTAAAACTCTGCTAGTTACAAATTTCCAATTTTTTAGAATCATGGGAAGAAAAGTGATG
Organism: Spermophilus citellus; assembly: GCF_964194105.1. Classification (NCBI taxonomy): domain Eukaryota; kingdom Metazoa; phylum Chordata; class Mammalia; order Rodentia; family Sciuridae; genus Spermophilus; species Spermophilus citellus. Next base: position 179,672,692 of record NC_138184.1, on the reverse strand, counting down.
AACATCACAATGACTCCCCCAGCACTCTGGACTTATTTAAATGAAAATTCTAACAGCTATGAGAAACCTCAGTAGCGCATCTCACTGCCACCACTTAATTAATTTATTCATTTACTCACCTCTTCAATATCTCACCTTTTGATACTGTTATAATGGCAATTATGTTTTAAGGGGTTTTGGATGATACATTCGATCAACATGTGTACATATTTATACATACACAGAATAAACTTATCTAGTCAACATTACCTTGCCACTGCTTTCTGAGCCCTGTTATTCAAATTGTGAATTGCTAGGTTTGCCACCATCACCAACTGGTACACCCTGATTTCCCCAAACATTTTAAATATACTCAACTCTTCTAGGGACACGTTTGCACTATGGGATCCCCATTTTGAAGTGACAAGTTCTGAGCATGATTGGAGCAGCATTTGTAAACCTCTGCATTCTCCTGTGACCATTTTTCCCTATTGCCTGTGCATCTTGTTAGTGTTATGCTTGAATCCACACCATTAGAGCAGTAACACAGCTGCTGTCATTCTCGGTTATCTAGGACTCCTGCTCAGACAGATCCGCTCAGAGAGAATGCCTCTGCCCTCCACTTTATCACCCAGAGACAAAAACTTAAAAAGAACCTACAACTAATTATTTGAAATCTTCCCAGCTCTCACAGGATAGGGCCAATTGCCTCTGCAGACTCAGAAAAAGAGCTGAACTAAGGAAGATAGGACAGGTCAGTTTTGATCAAAACCAACATTCAGACAGGAAGACCCAATTAGGATGACAGCAGAAAGGGAGTGCAGGATGCCAGAGAAGCAGGTATCTTAGATTATCTTTTGTTTTCAATTTGAGCCTGACAAAATTATAGGTCAAAAATCCCATTGTAATTCACAGTTCCATCAATTTTTGTTTATAATTTTAAACATTTTCCCCTGTATCATTTCAGGAAACAAAACAGAGATTATGCCCAATATGTATGCAATGAATTAAAGTGTGATAAGACATTTTATTTTAACAAGAAAAATTAAGAAATATCTTTCATTGCTTCAAAAAAAAAGTTTGATTATTAGAAGCTTTAGAAGTTTTAATTGGGAGCTAACTCATTTAATACATGCATCTTGAGATTGGTTAAAGATCATTTCAGTGCTTTGATTTGGGTAAGAAATGAAGGAATGCTCACAAGTGAAGCCCTCAACAGGCAACAGATGAACCCTAGTTCTCAAACATGCCCTCACTTGGGAATCAGTGGGGACTTCTAAAACTGCTAGCTCAGGATCTGCTCCAAATATTCCTACCAAGATGATAGGGGATCAGCCTGGCTGTATGGACTTTTAAAAATTTTAAACTGGGGCTGGGTCTCAGCGCTTGCATAGCATGTGCGAGGCACTGGGTTTGATCCTCAGCACCACGTAAAAATAAATAAATAAAAGTATAAAAATTACAACAATCTTAAAAAAAATAAACTAAATATATTTTAACTGATACATAAGAACATAAAATTACACCTATTTATTGGGTACCTCATGATTTTTAAACATATCTGTCTCCTTAGTTACCATTTCTTTAAGTTGAAAACATTAAAACCCTTTCTTAAACTTGTCAGATGATTCTACTATGCAATAAAATTCAAGAACACCTGCTCAAAATATGTGTTTATTTATATTTTTCAAATAATACCAATTAAAATCAATCAGATGATGTGAGTTGGAGTGGTTTGTGACCTGAAAGAAAAAGAGTTTTTGAACACAGGATTATTTGCCACAAAGAAATAAAAAAAACCTATTTTAGTAACAGAAATCTATTAGCAATTAACTATACCGAAGGGCCTTACAATATTGAGTATTGAAATGAAAAGAACCTACTATGCTTAGAAGTTGAAATATTGTAAAAAAATCATTGTAAAATATATCTATTAAATTTCACAGGAATTGACATATTAAAGATTGTAAGATGCTTCATCATGTTATGCCACAATAAAATAAAAAACCCTTTCAATTAAATTGTCATTCACTCTCAATCATGAGAAACATAAAAAGCAACAATGAAGCCTAGAACTGATCACTGTAATGTTGGCTTTAGAGGTTAGTAGCCAGGGGAAACAATCAAACTTTTCCTCATACCGGGAAAATGGATGCAGGAATAGTGAACATAAAGTACAATTTTGAGGAATTGTACTTCTCTCTCCAGTGGTGAAGTTCCAAAAGACAGTAGGTGACTAGCAGAAGTTAATGGGGCCTGTGTGACAATACAGAAATAGTCATCATGCAAACATTGAGAATATGATTATTTCTCTATCTTTGAGAAAGGATTTAAGTGATAACATTTTTTTAAATATAAATAAATGATTTTAACTCTATATCCTAGTAAATTAGGAAATTTTGTGGGACAATTTTATAGCCAAATAAAATATCTGGGACAAAAATAGTCAAGGATTCATTTTTTTTGTTGTTTGCTTTAGAAGAACATATGACATTGACAGCTTTCCATGAAAGATTTACTGTTGGCACGTGTCTTTTTCATCACCAAATCCTCCCATCTGTTGACATGGTATTTCTTCTTGAAACACATCATTTATATTGTGCAAAAACAGCAAAGAAGCTGTTAAGTGTAAACTCCCAAGATAAATATTTACTTGTATACTGAGATGTGCATATAAATAATCCAATTCTTTACCCAAACCCATTTAAAAATGAAAATTTGAAGGAGATATAAGGTTTATTTTTACATTTATGTGAGCTTTGAGTTAAAATGTTCACAAGTGGAAATTTAAGCATTCATTTATTATGTAATCACTGTGCACCAGGTATCATTGTATGCACTAGGTATAACAGCAGTAAAGGAAAAAAAAATGAATTCCCTATTGTCAAGTTTTCTTATTTTTACATATTATATAGTTAATCAAAGTGTCACTGTTTTCATCCACTAGTAATAGAACACTCCAGTCATACTGGTTTAAATGTAAAGGAGACAAAGTACAAAGTTCCCCTTTACACATCCTGGTGTTCCAGCTTGAGTTGACTCTGGTTCTATCCTCTTCCGCATGTGGCTGCAGCAACTGTGGCTCTCAGATCAATAACAAGAAAAGTCTAAAAAGAAAGAGAAAGTGGCTTCCGAAAGTATTCCCAAAGGATGTCCAAGAACTTTCCCAGAAAATTCCCTTAACCTCATGTTCCCAGCACTTGCATCTGTCTATCCCCTATTGGCATTACCAGTCTTCACAGCATTGCTACTATTTTAATGCAATTACAAGATGAATTGTTTCTTAGCCAATCGCCAGGAAAATGGTGTAGGAGAAAGAAATCTACTTTTCCAATCTTAGGTTCTTGGCTGAGGACCTGCAAGTAAAGAGAGAGTACCAAGAGAAAAACATTCAAAGGATACACATTTTAGAAGAGTTCATAAGGGAATGATCCAAAGAAACAGGTAAATCTGTGTATTTTTTAATGCCAGTTTTGACAGAAGTGGATAGTTGTGGAGAAGTGTGATGAAGGAAGTGGATACATCTAATGGCAATAAATCAGAGGGAACTTAGCCAGTTCTGCCTGATCAGATTCTTCTTGTCTCACTGAGTCTTTACAGAGAAGGATATTCTTTTTTCCTAGTTATAGGGAAAGCAACCATTTGAATGACAGTCTTGGACTGTGAGAGGAGAAGTGAGGGAAGGAGCCAGGGAATGGCCTTCTAGGTCTTGTGACCTACTGCAGGCACAAAAAAGAGGGGAAGGTGAGAAGGACCTTCCTCCTACTTTTTTTTTTAATATTAAGGTGCCATATTTTGGGGTAGTATGTCCTCAAAGTGTGGGTAAGACTATGTTTGGACTAATCATATCAACTTCTGGCCATGAGTATAGTTTCTTCTACCTGGGACACACGGGTCTTCCAATAAATGGCTAGATACCTGAACAAATTTGTGATACCCTTAGGAAGGAAGATAAGGGAGTGAATATTTAGTGTGTAAAAAAACAATGTTCATTAAATTTTCTCGGCTCCATGGTTTGTAATACTTAAAAATTGCAAACAAATTATATGCTCATCAGAGGAAAAATTATCAAAATATATGATATCCATATGGGTAAATTAATTTAATAGTAATTGAATTAATTTAATAATCATTATGACAATTTGTATAAAATGATACCATTAATAAATTTAAAATAACAGAACAATAATGTCACTGCTGATATGAATGTTACAAAAGCAGATAACTTTAGAAAGAACACAACACTTCTTTAAAGTCAATAAACCTATTCTAATTATTTAACTGACAAGTTTGAAAAATAGATCTTAGATATAATAATTTTATTTTGTTGAAATCTTTTATCTTTACATAAATTTTTTTATTAAACAAATTAACTTTCATAAACTGTATTTAATATCCAGTTATTGCAATTTAGGATATAAAATTTTGTTCTTTAAAAGTTCTACTTGAAAATTTTTCATATCTTTTGACATTCTATAGTAATGATACTTGGATTTTACCTTGGTTTTAGCTAAACACTAAAGTTCACCATCTCATTTTGGATGAAATTTTCCTTTGAAAGATCTTTATTGAATATGTATGCATACCAACACTTGTGCATATGTGTGTCTACATTTATATATATTTACAAGTATTTATGTTTGTATGCATACATGTGTATATAGTGAGAGAGAGAGGAACAGAGAGAGAGAAGAAATTCTAGAAAGCTTTTTAATAGTAAATATCCCTACAATATCATTAGTGGAGAATTTATTTCTAACATTTCTATTTCAATAATTTTATTTTTAACATTTATTATATCTCTAATGGGGAAAATTTAGGGATGAGACAGCATGGTAGATTTTGGTTTGGGAAGGTAAAGGCTAAATTCTTCTTGAGGATCTATTAGCATATGTTCACACTGCAGCAATCATCGAATTAACTGAGAGTGAAGGTGAAAATCCCATTAGGTCAGTTACTCAGTTAATTGCTCTGATGTGAGCATAGCTTTAGTTTAAGAAACCTATAACATCAGCCTCATTATAAAGGGCAAGTAGGTCAGGGCATTTCCTCAGCAAACCAATTTAGAAGACTTAAGTGGGCTGTTCCATAAGTCAAAAAAAATAATCAGCTTTTGAAAAATTATCACTTAAAGGTAGAGTATGCTTAATTACTACTGGACATGAACCTCAGAACACAGACATATCAATCACCACAGAGGAAGGGCAAGTGGAGCATACTTTCCTCTATACTGAGGAAGGCTGAGCACCTACTCCATTACACTGAGTAAACATTTATTGACTGTCCAGTAGTGGTGCCTTTAGTTTCAGTCACCAATAAACACTTTAACCTGCTCATCAGACATGAAGGAAGCATCAGAGATGCCAAAGATGGAATGGGCACTTCCTATAGCCATGTGGACTTTAAGGATCCCAAAGGATTTGGGCCCATGGTTTCACACCAGAATTGAGTAATGACCCCAAATCCCTTCCTTTATTCCAAGGACTTCTGTTTTACTGTTTCTGCCTTTTCAGCTATGAAGTGGGAGCTTTTTGATGGCTACCTCTGCTAAGTCATGAAGTTCTCCAAATTGAGTTATAAATTCAAGCTCCAGGAGCTCTTGCTTTGTCTCTAATGATGTTAAAATTTAATGAAATCCAAAGATACTAATGTTGTGTCGTGTTCTTCTTCCTTCCTTCTCTCCCACCCTTGTAAATTTGGCATTAAATTTGCAAAGACAAGAGGATGTGGGCTTTTTTTTCTTTGCATTTTCTGCATCACTGAAAATTGCATAGAATGAAATGGATCTATTTCACATAAGGGAAAAAAATCAGAACTTTTTTTTTTCTTGTAGTTCTGTAGCACAAGTTTCCTATTGACTGCATACTCCATGTTAAAATACACTTTGGATATATTTCAACTTATGATATGGCAGCAGGAGAAATGTGCATTAATCAAACCTCTGGATTAATTTCAACCTCTTGGGATAAGAACAGGAGGAATACCATGTGTTTTTTGTTTGTTTGTTTGTTTGTTTTTAACTAAACTACATGGGCCAACTTACTTAAGGGTGATTCATTTTTTAGCCACTGTAAATCAATGTTTTTAGATAGGAATTAAGTTTATTTCCAAAATTATAGGATCCAATTTATAAGAATAGAACTTTGTAATAGCACTTAATTTTAAATTTATTGTTTTTAGCCAGAAATATTGTTATATTATAATTTTATTATTATTTTACCTATTAAAAACTGATGGCAGTTGACATTAAATATTACCTGGGGATTCTAAAGAAAGAACTTTGTTAATGAATAGTCAAGCTCTGCATTGATCTACTTAGCTCCATGACTCTGAATCCCATGGAGTAGTTCATATGTCCCAGGATTTTGGACCTGCCCCAAGTTCTGGAAGCAATCCTGCTCCTAGATATGAAGAATTGTAAGTCAGAATTGCTTTTTCCTTTCTGATATTTGAATTCCATTCTAATAAATGATTTGTTACTTCATTCACTTGCGTTGAAGGGAACTACTAAAATGTGATTTCCAATAGGGTTTTGTCTTTCTTGTCTCCCTTTACTTGAGAACATCACATATGCAATTATTCCATGCAATTTTCATTATGTATATGATTTCAAAAGTAGCATTACTCTTATATATATGTGAGATATATATATATATATATATATATATATATATATATATATATATATATTTCAGTCATGTAAGTGCTGTGTGTATTATCCTCTACATTATGTATACCATATACAGCTTAATATATAGGTCCATATAAGCCAGGATGTCATAAAAGATATTATCAAGTCCATGTTGACCAAATGAATTTTGCCTTGTGTTCTGAATTTAGAACCAAAACTATGTCTTCTGTGTTAGTTTTCTATGGTTGCTGTAACAAGTTAATTACAAAATTAATGAATTTTAAAAAGGCAATATCTGTCTTGAAATTCTGTTTGGCAGAATTCTGACATGGGTCTCATAAATAAAACTATTGGCAAGACTACTTTTCTTTCCTATGCTCTTTCCAGCTTCTCGAGGTTGCCCACATTCCATGGCTTGTTGCTCCTTTAGCAACTTCAAAGCCAGCCAAGCAGTTTGAGTCTTTTACAGCTATTATCTCTCTGATTTTTTCTGTACCTTTTTCTACTTTTAAGAACCATTGTAATTATATTGGGTTCACATGGATAATCAACAGTCACCTTCCCATTTCAAGGTCTTTACTCTTAATCACATTTACACAGTCACCTTGCCACATAAATTGACATATTCACAGATTCTGGGAATGAAGACATAGATCACTTCAGGACCCACCCATTATTCTGACTACCAACACTTCCATCATATGCTTCTGGCAAAAAAATAGTTGCTGTAGAAATTGTGTCCTGTCTTGCCTCTCTAGGGCTGTGTTGGTGTCTTTCAACTAAACACAGGTTTTCACAACTGTCTTCTCTACCTACTAATGAATTTCCTTCTCCTCACTCTCCTTCTATGCAAGATTTGCTGCTTAGAACTCTTCATATCACCCTCTCAGAGTGGAAGTAGGACTTTACCTTCCTAGTATGGTAGCCAACCCCTGCTGAACTCCTGATTCCCTCAACACTTCTATAATGAGCATTTCATCCAACAAGTTTTCCCATTATCCACAGTGCCTACTCCAAACCTTCTTCACCAAGCTCCAGTTTCTATTCTCTTTTCCTCTGTCATGATTATTGTGATATGGCACCCAGATCCCTCCTTAGTGAAGGAATTGTGGCCCAGCAGTGGGGAGAGTGGTCAACAGATGACATTTAGGTACCAATCCCTGGTTCAGGCATGCCTGTATTGGAGTGACACACATTTGAATGACTAATGTGGGAGATGTGAAGGCCTGGTTAGCTCAGCCCACCTCAGAACAATCCTGAAAGTTCCTTGTAGTTCCAGACCTCCCCATAGAAGAGCCCTCCACCATGCTAAACTTCTCCCTCTACCCTTCCCTTCCACTGCTTCCATGGGGCTTGATACTAACAGTACTCTTTAATAAATGTTCTTCAAGCTTGTCTTTGTTAGAGACTCTGCTTTACAGCAAAGCCAACCTTAAACTTCCTCTTAGGAAATGATTTACCTTTTACACTCGCTGAAATATATATATATATATTTGTCCTTGTAAGTTTCAACCTAAATATTCCTTTCTCTTTAAGGTCTTTGACAACCCACAAGGCAAACTGAGTTATTCCTCCCATGTTCTCTCATATCATATAAGACCCGAAACTAAGGCCCCTGTCATCTATTTATGAAATATCATAACTCCATGAGACATTGTGTACTAAACTAGTAGACTGTATTATTCTCCTTTATTTACCAGAACATATGTTCCCTATGAGCAGGCAGCATGTTTTTTCTTGTTAAGCAGTCTAACGTCTAAGGTAGATTTTGTCATAAAGATACCTAACAAATATTCTTAAATAATTTTAGGAGTAGATGGTCTGCCATCGTTTCACCCCAAAGTTTTCTTGCATTGTCTCACACATGAGCTTTTGGGGGAACAACACATTTCCAAATCATAACATGGTACCACACATCAAGTCTAGTTTACACAAATATGTGTTCCACTCATTTCCTGGCTCCCATCCAATTGAATTTTCCTACAAGATTTAGGAACAATAAAGAGTCTATATGCCTCTAAAGTAGATTGTATTTTTATCATTTAAAATGATTTTGCAGCTGGGCACAATTGTGCACATCTGTAATTCCAGTAGCTCGGGAGACTGAGGCAGGAGGATCACAATTTCAAAGCCATCCTCAGCAACTCAGTGAGGCCCTTATCAACTTAGTGAGACCCTAAGCAAGTTAGTGAGACCCTTATCAACTTAGTGAGACCCTGTCTCAAAATAAAAAATAAAAAGGACTGGGTAAGTGTCTCAGTGGTTAACACCTTAGGCTCAATCCCTGGTACCCGCCCCTCAAAAAAAAAATATTTTACAGTTATTTTTACCCAAATGTTTCTTATGGATTGATCCCTAGAACTCAGTCACTTTTTCATTCCTCCCTATTATCTAGATAGATTAGACCTCGTGCTGACTTATCATAAAATTGTAAAAATCAGTAATACAAAGCCATAATTCAAAAAATGATAGTATCACCCACCTATTATTAGAGGTAGAATTTTTTTATATTAATGAAACTGATTCCTTGGAAAGTAACTGTACTCAATCAGAAAAAGTAGAATGTCATCTTACCTTCTTAAAAAATTTCCAAACCTACATTTAATTATAACTCTCCTCTTTTATTTCAATTGCTAAACAATTTGATTTTCCCTCTATTACATTATATAGCAGTAAACAATACACACAGAACCACCATGGAGAAAGGCCTTGAGCTTAATTGTTATGATAAAATTCTTTTCTTTCTTATCACATTTATGTCTACCCTTTCTACCCCAATGCATTCCTTACCTCCTTTTCTGTGGTGTGTATATGCTTTCATTGTTCCAGGGTTGGAGCCTTCTGGAAAACTGAAGCAGCCTGAAGACTTCCTTCCAAATCTCAATTCTTACAGATTTTATGGTTAGGAGAAATTATCCTTGTCTTCCTGAGTTTTGGAACTTGCTCTGGGAAAAGGGTCACAAAAGATTTCCCCTTCATAGTAACTTGGATTCCTATTGTTGACATCATTTGGGGCCTGCCTTTCTCGTGCAGACAACAGGTAGTTTGCTGAGAAATGTGACATATCCGGTCCATTTAAACCAGGAGTGTCTTCAGGTACATTGCTTCTTGGGTTCAGCACAGTTGACCCATTTTATAGAATTATTCCCTTAACCTTATGTTCCCAGCACTTGCACCTGTCTGTCCCCTATCAGCATTACCAGCCTTTTGCAGCATTGCTACTATTTTAATGTGATTACCTGTTAATTTGTAATCTTTAGGAGGTAATTCTGCTTGGGCCCAGGAGGTACCTGAGCAGTTTTCAATCTCCCAGTGATTCATATTTCTAAAATCCTGATACTTGCTCTAAATTTCTTTATTCATTATTCCAGGTTATTACCTCTCCTGGCAGGACTATGACCATGTCTCTGCTCCATTTTATATTTTATTCAGACCATCTAAAAGAGTTACATACAAGACTCAGAAACACACCTGAAAGCATAAGTGTCCTGAGTTCCGACATCAATAGGTAGTGGTCCAGCTGCTATCATGTTATCCACCTGTTTTTTCTAGAACCTGGAGACAAACTTCACTTCCAGAAAAAGTAATGGCATTTTTCTTTGTTATCCCCAAAGCTAAAGAATATTGTTCATGATGCTATCTGGACACGGGTAAATTTTAAAATGTGAAATATCAAAACAAATCATAGAAAGAGGTAGAAAATATGTGTTTAAGTCAAACAGCATGGAAAATAAAAATAATGATCTTATTATATGAAGAAGAAATAATAATTCTTAAAATAGGAAGAAATGCCTTATTTCTAAAAAAAACACATTTATTTAGTTGAGAGATTACTATGTAAAGTGATATTTAATGTTAAAGATAGAAGGAGATAAATATGTATAAAACAGACTTCATAATGATGGCATTGATTTAGACAGAAATGACAATCAGAACTAATGTACACGATTGAGAATCCTTCCAGTTGGGCTTGATACTATTGCTGGAACATTCCTAGAGTATTTAGACTAAAACATATCTGCAGTTGAATGAGATGGAGATGATGATGAGGCTGCAATGAGCCACATGGAGAAATCATATTTTTTTCTAATTAAGGATGGAGCTACAGCTGGTATTACTTACTTATAAATGTAAGAAAGATGGCTGAAAATAAGAATGGGTGACCTAAGTTTTGTTCCATACTGAGTACAAATTTTACTGATTCAGGCTGCTCATAAAAACCTGCTGTTGATAGCTATCTCTTTTTGGCTCAGAATCTGTGTGATGCCTCTCCAAAGTAAACACTTTGTGAATTGTTTTTCTCAGAGTTGTTCACTTATAGCTTTTCCTGAATCATCGCCTCAAGGATATTCAAGGATGTCCTCCTAACTATCCTGAAAGAATTTCATAAAAACCTTAAACAAAATTTGTTAAAAGGAAGAATATAGCCTCATATTTAGTTTGGAATTCTTAGTATTATTTAAGTATTAATATTTCACTTGAATTCAACATGCATGATCATATATACTAGAAGACATCAAACAGTTAATTTGTTAATGAAATAAATTAACTCAACCAACTTATTTGGTAACATTCTAGTTGACTGTCTTAATCATTCAGGAAAAACCATCTTGGGAAACAATATTCAACAGTGAAAACATAAAATCAAATAATACATGAGATTTTGGCATAGAATTGATGCAGAGAAGTGAGGGGTATTTTTCTCCTTAGAATCCAGAAAGGTAATTTTTGAAATTGGGAGATACAGTTTAGGTCATACTTACAAGGTTCATAACATACATAGATCATTATAAGTTAATTGCCATGTCTCAGCCAGAATCAAGATATGAAATTGCTCTAATAGATTAGGTAAAAGGAAGAAGACAAAGCTCACAGCCCAGTGTAGTACTGAGACAATAGCTAAAGAGCCACAGATGACAGTCATTTGGATAAAGAGGAAAGTTTCTACATACAGATTCTTTGAGCAAATGCTCTATAATTTTTCAAGAAATACTCCATTCAGAAAAACCATTGCTTCAAATTATAGAAGACAGTCTTCAAAAAAGAAAGATTATACAGAACATAAGTGTAGGCTATTCTCATTCTAAGAGCTCTAAAGATAACAAAAGACTTACATTTTTGTTATTGTTTTGCAATTTATTATAGAACATTACCTAAATCGTCTTTTCAAATTCATCTCTTGCTTCCTTTATTTTGAATCAAATTTTATTATCAAATAAAACTATTTCTCACAAGTTCTTAAACATTTCTTACCCATGTGAAGTTTTAGAGAAAGCTGTGTCTATTTAGTTGTATTCTGTTTTAATAAAACCATTAAAAACAATTTAGAGCTAATATCTCCCAGTTGTCCTCTTCACTTTCATTCAGTGATTTTATCTTAAGTACTAGCCTGATTCCACATATGTGCTGGTAGTAGGCCTTCCCTGGCCCCCGGGGCCCAGCCCCCAGTTCCTTGTTCTGCATGTCAAAGTGGCCAGCTCACAGGGTCGTGATGCAGGCTTGCAGTTTCATGTTTATCTGCCTCAGACATATGTGCCTTTTGGGGAACATCTTGGCCTTCTCGGAGCTTCCTGATAAGGGATGGTCATGGTAACCCAAGAGTAGCAGGTGTTATTCCTCCCCTGTTTTGGCTAAATTTCGACTGCAGTTATAAAAAGTATATAAGGGAACAAACTTGGATAATAAAGCGGCACACATGCCTCCTCCTGGATGAAGAACCTTGGTGTCCTGTGAACTCTTTTAACCCCGACATCTCTCGCCGGACTCGGTCCATTTGCCGGACGCGGCACATATGCTTATGATACATACAAAATTGGAAATGAGCAAGGTCTTTCCAGTCAAGCAGTTTCAAATATGTAGTAGGATTATTGATTCCTGTCATTGGATGGTATAGTTACTAGAAATATACTTTCTTAAATAACAAACAAACAAAATTATCTGGTAAAATATTTTATTTTAAAAATGAATCTGAAAGTTTTAATCTCTTTGATTTCACACATTAAAGAAGTTTAGCCATAATGATTTTGAGTACTTTACTTATGTCTATTATTCATTATAACGATATCATGAGGTTGTCATTATTATCCTCAATTATGGGATTTAAAAATCGGAGGGCTGGGGTGTGTAGTTCAGTGGTAAAGTGAGTGCTCAATGTGTGTGACACTCCTGATTTAATCCCTAACACCAAAACACTAAAAATATTTGATCTGAGAGCTTGGCAATGTATCCCAGGTTATACTGAGAATAAGAAGAATAGCTGGCATAAGGGAAGCCCATGCTCTTTCTTTGTGAAGCTTCTGCTAGTGTGAACCCAGAAAACATCAGTGTACCTGGGAATATCACTGTCTAGACACTTTGTCATTCTGTTGTGCAATTTCTCATTCTCACCTGATTCATATGCAGAAGGTCCTTAATGGGTAATTATTAGGCTTAGGATCTTAAAGCGTTTTCTAAACAACGAAACATCTCCAGTGAGACTCAGAGGTATAGGGTACTAACACAAATAAGACTTGGGGTGAGCACAAAAGTCAACTCAAAGTGGATCAAGGAGCTAGATATCAAATCAGAGACTCTCCGTCTTATAGAAGAAAAAGTTGGCTCCGATCTACATATTGTGGGGTCGGGCTCCAAATTCCTTAATAGGACACCCATAGCACAAGAGTTAATAACAAGAATCAACAAATGGGACTTTCTTAAACTGAAAAGTTTTTTCTCAGCAAGAGAAACAATAAGAGAGGTAAATAGAGAGCCTACATCCTGGGAACAAATTTTTACTCCTCACACTTCAGATAGAGCCCTAATATCCAGAGTATACAAAGAACTCAAAAAATTAGACAATAAGAAAACAAATAACCCAATCAACAAATGGGCCAAGGACATGAACAAACACTTCTCAGAGGAGGACATACAATCAATCAACAAGTACATGAAAAAATGCTCACCATCTCTAGCAGTCAAGGAAATGCAAATCAAAACCACCCTAAGATACCACCTCACCCCAGTAAGATTGACAGCCATGATGAAGTCAAACAACAATGAGTGCAGGCGAGGATGTGGGGAAAAGGGTACTCTTGTACACTGCTGGTGGGACTGCAAATTGGTGCGGCCAATTTGGAAAGCAGTATGGAGATTCCTGGGAAAGCTGGGAATGGAACCAGCTATTGCCCTTCTCGGACTATTCCCTGAAGACTTTAAAAGAGCACACTACAGGGATACTGCCACATCGATGTTCATAGCAGCACAATTCACAATTGCTAGACTGTGGAATCAACCCAGATGCCCTTCAATAGATGAATGGATAAAAAAAAATGTGGCATCTATACACCATGGAGTATTACGCAGCACTAAAAAATGACAAAATCACGGAATTTGCAGGGAAATGGATGGCACTAGAGCAGATTATGCTCAGTGAAGCTAGCCAATCCATAAAAAACAAATACCAAATGTCTTCTTTGATATAATGAGAGCAACTAAGAACAGAGCAGGGAGGAAGAGCAGGAGAAAAGATTAACATTAAACAGAGACATGAGGTGGGAGGGAAAGGGAGAAAAAAGGGAAATTGCATGGAAATGGAGGGAGACCCTCATTGTTATACAAAATTACATATAAGAGGTTGTGAGGGGAATGGGATAACAAACACGGAGGGAAATGAGTTACAGTAGATGAGGTAGAGAGAGAAGATGGGAGGGGAGGGGAGGGGGGATAGTAGAGAATAGGAAAGGTAGCAGAATACAACAGTCACTCATATGGCAGTATGTAAAAATGTGGATGTATAACCAATGTGATTCTGCAATCTGTATTTGGGGTAAAAATGGGAGTTCATAACCCACTTGATTCTAATGTTTGAAATATGATATGTCAAGAGCCTTGTAATGTTGTGAACAACCAATAAAAAAAAAAAAAGAATTCCTGTCATTGAAACAAACTTTGAAGAAAATTAGGATTAATGCTTCTAGGACCCAAAAGATCTATATGGTACAACATTATTTTATTTGCCTAGAGAAGACAAATGTTTTCAAAGTCAAGCTACTATTATGAGAAAGAAAAGGTACTAAAAATTCAGAATGAAAGCAAAACTTGATGTCCGTAAGTCAGATATTATAACAGTATAGTATTATATGAAACTTTTCTAGGCTACTTCCTTAATGCCTGAAAGTTTACACAAGAAATAAATATTCCAGGAAAAAAATATTGTTTTCTTGTTAAATCAAAAAAAAAAAAAAAAAAAAAAGACTTGGGGTGAGGTAAAAAGGATGTAGTGTATACAAACCATAACATCATAAGTGCCAAAATAAAATTAAGACTAATCAATTTCATAATTTTAATTGAAAATCCTAAGGAGATTATCTTATCCCAAATTACTAAGCAATAGAGTGAAAAAATAATGAAATGCAGGAGTGAGTGAATAGGAGTTAGCAGTTTGCCTGTTCTGGGCAGCTAGGGATACTCCTGAGATGTTACCAATTGATGTACTTGTATTCTACTGTGCAACATTATTTCATAATAATTATTAGAGTTATTTTGCAATGCAGTATTTATTAAAAATATTAAATATTGTATTGTCTTGAGCAACTAATAAAAAAGAAAAGAAAATACAACAATAACAAAAAATATTAAATACATGTATTTTGTTATTTATATTAGGACATGTGAAGGCATTGTATTTAAGTTTCTTGCTTTTGTTGAGTCTTAGTACAATTTTAGAGATTGGCTGCAAGAGTTAAAAAAAATAGGTACTCACAATGCTTCATGGTACTTTAAAGATGTGTATAATTTTAATACATAAAGATCAAGACTATGTTTAACAGAGGATACAGCATAAAACAAAGCATCAAACTTGTTCAGGGAAAACCAAGTAATCTAATTTTGGTACAGAATACATTAAATGGATCCTTAAATATCATAACAAATGAGTATAAAATTTTCAAGAGCTTGAATAAATTTAGCTAGCATTTACTATAAAACAAGAAATCACTGAACATTTATAAAGGGAATTGGGTATGTAATTAGAATGGTAATTTAGAAAGATATATGTAGTAATTTCTTTTTTTAAAATTTTTGGCGGGGGGAGGAGTACCAGGGATTGAACTCAGGGCCACTCAACCACTGCACACATTCCCAGCCCTATTTTGTATTTTATTTAGAGTTGCTTAGGGCTTTGCTAAATTGCTGAAGCTGGCTTTAGACTCAGGATCCTCCTGTCTCAGCCTGTTGAGCCCCTGGGATTACAGGCATGCACCACTTCGCTTGGCATATGTAGTAATCTCTTGAAGGTTTGACTAATCAGTAGAATGGACAGAAGAATAAGGGAACACTTGTTGGGGAAAGGGAGAGTAAACTAGAGTGATGACAAAAGGAATCCCAAGTCAGGTGGATGCAAAGCATAGAAGTAGGTGTGGCATATACATTTAAAACAATAAACAATGTAGCCATATTGAAAACTCACTGGATTTAAGATTTAAATCAATGAATGAAGGAATAGTTCACAAATCATTTGAGCTTTCAGAAGCAATAATGTTAGATGTCAAGGAGTCACTTTGCAACTGAAATCCAAACAGCAGTACTCCATATCCAATAGACAGTTTGGAGCACGACGTGCCTTGAGCTTGGGAAAAAGCTTGTTAAAGAAGATGCTGATTTCGAAATTTAAAAAGAAATGTTAGCTAAACTAACTCAGGGGCAATTACATCAACCAAATGCCCACGGAGTAAGAAAACAATCTCAGTAGAGGTAAGAAAGAGTAGCTTGGCAGGTTAGAAGAAGACAAAGAAATCAGAGGTATAAAAAGAACCCAGCTATTCTGGTGCTGGTTAAAAAATAAAAATGGTGCTTTCAAGGACGACCTAGTGTCTACTGTGAACTATTGCAAAGATAAGAAAGGGTGCAGCTTGAGCGAAGGCACTTTCTCTGCTGGTGAACTCCCTGCCTTGCCCCAGGAAGCTGTGTTCTCTCTGAGCCAAATTCACTGTCTTTTCCTGCAAGTATTTTTCATGTTCCTGTCTCTTCTCTAGCTTTCATCCCCTGAACACCAACATTCTGGAGATGATGATACCAGAGTCTAAGTATACATATTTTTCTCCGAATGTGGGTATATTCCAAATACTTTAAAGGAATAATTTCCAATTTCTTATCCAAGTGGTCTATGCTGGCTTTCTTAATCCAGTGCTGTTATTATATTGTCAGATCAACACAGACTCATGTGCTAAATAATAGAATATATGATGAAGGATTAATTGGAAATTCAAAGAAAAATATTCAAGGTAGGAAAAGATAGAAATAGATTTTACAATAGCTGTAAACCTTTGAGTCTTATTTTTTAAATTTTTTATTTGTTCTTTTAAACTTAGCTATATAGTCAAATTCATAATGAACAACAGTAGTAGACATTGCAAAGTACTCTAGTATTTTTAAGCATTTAAGTGGGCTTCTTCCTTCCTTCCATCCTTCCTTCCATCTTCCCTCCCTTCCTCCCTCCTTTTCTCCTTTCTTTCTTTCTTTTTCATTCTTTTATTCCTGCCTAAATCTCAGGGTTACTTTTTATTGGTATACAGTGCTGATTGCGTGCAGGTGTATGCTTGAAATAATGTGTGTATGTGTGTGTGTGTGTGTGTGTGTGTGTGTGTGAGAGAGAGAGAGAGAGAGAGAGAGAGAGAGAGAGAGAGAGAGAGAAAGGAGTAGTTCATACTAATATTATCTCCATTGCTTATTTCAAAATGGCATACATAGCTCTGACAATTAGACCCATGATAAAAAGTACTCTCATCTTTGCTAAGTTTATTGCATTAAACAATAAAGAAAAACTACCAGGGGCTATTTGCTTTAATATTCTCAGAGGGAAGACTATTCATTTTCTGTCATTTCTTTCCTTCACCACACTTTGTAATAAAATAAAGAAAAGGAGGTGGATGGTCTGGGCACTTAATTTGCCCTCCTGGGTGCTTTTTTTCTGGCCTGATTATCATTTCAGACTCCTGCTCTAAGCCACTCTCCCTCCTCCCCGTGGTTCCCTGGCCCTCTCTGAGCAGGATCAGTAGTCAGACAGTCAACCATAGGTCTTCTTTCTTTTGAAAAGATCATTTATTCATTCATCTAATCACCACTTTTGTAAGTTACATAATTGGATAACAAACAAAAGTCTGGAAAAGCAACTTCAACTGGACTTGTGAATGTAATTATTTATGATTTCTTGATTAAGGCTATTTTTCTGTGTCTGTGTCTCTTCTTTTATATTGGCCTGACACACAAAAGAAATTAAATTACATTTCAGATAATTGATACCTCTACTTATCTTGGCAAAGGAAGGAGGACATTTTATTTATCTCATTACAATGTGAAAAAAATGTAGTATGATTGAGGATATGGAAACTCTCTCATCTCAGCTCCCTGTAACCATTCTGATGATCTGAAAGCCTCTTATTAAGAGTATGCACTCTTTCAACACACACACCCACACACATACACTCATTATTTCAACATTTTTATATCCCATACAATCTACCTGGTCATCATATATACAGAAAACCAAAACACATTATTACTTAGTGTAATTCAATTTCTAATGGAAAAGCTAAAACCTCAATGTGAGATGAAATAATCCATTGTGGTACTTATGGGGTAGATATTGGGGCAATATGAAGTAGTAATCCTAGAATAAGATATCAATGCTAGCAAGAAAGGTACCCTGTTAACGTTGCATGTCTTTCTGAACTAACAGTAGAACATTAGGTACCTATTTATACATCAATGTTAAATATTTTCTGATTATACCCAAACTTATATGAAGGAAGCATTGGATAGTTAGTGAGTGTTTTTAATTGCAGATATTTTAAGCCAGGCATGACAGCATATACTGGTAATCAAAGCAGATAGGGATATTGAGTCAGAAGGATCGATAGTTCAAAGCCAGCCTCAGTAAATGCGAGGTGCTAAGACACTCAGTGAGACCTGACTCTAAATTTTAAAATATACCCCAAAATTGCAGATATTTTAAAATTAAAAATATAAAACTAGTTCCTAAAAGTCTTACCATTTCAGATCATTTAATTAGCACTAGAGCTTTCTATCCTTTTCTTTAAATACAGAGTGAAAGTTATGCTAGGTGAAATAAGAGAACCACAGAGAGACAACTATTGCATGATCTCCTTCATATGTGGAAAATAAACAAATTAGTCAAATATATCAGTGGTTACCAAGAGTGGGAGACAGAGAAGAATGTGGGAACATATAGGTCAGAGGATATAAAGCAGCAGATATGTAGGATGAGCAACCTGTAACTCTAATGTATAACATGAAAACTACAGATTGTACTGTATTTTGTATTTGTCAGATAGGTAGATCTTTAGCTGCCTTTGCCATAATAAAAGAAAAAAAATGTTTTAGTCAACATTTTTACTACTGTGATTAAAAAACCTGACACAAACAGTTTTAAGGGAATAAAATTTTACTTAGAAGTCTCACAGTTTCAGAGGTCTCAGTCCATAGAAAGCCAATTCCATTCCTCTGGGCTCAAGGAGAGGTAGAACATCATGTCAGAAGAGTGTGGCAATGGGAAGCAGCTAGTATGATGATCAGAAAGCAGAGAGAGAGACTCCACTGGCCAGCTATAAAATATATACCCCAAGGCCATGCCCTCAGTGCCCAACTCCTTTAGCCATACCTTACCTGCCTTTAGTTACCACTTAGCTAATCCCTATCTGGGAATCAATGCAACGATTGGGTTAAGCCTTTTACAACCCAATCAATGCTCTTTTGAACCTTCTTGCATTGTCTCACACGGGAGCTTTTGTGGGATACCTCACATCCAAACCATATCAACAACTGTGCAAGAGATAGATATGTTCACCATAGTTACCATATATAAATATCTGTTTTGCCCTCATCCCAGTTCACTAGGACAGGAGTATTGCTTGCTGGAAGACCAAAGAAAACACAGAGACAGCATGAGAGACATAAGGTTTATTGAAAATGCTTGGCAACAGAAATGGACGTACAACACTTCCATGACTCCTGGTGTTTTGTCAAGAAACACCTTATCCCTCATGATGTTGCTCCAGAAAAGAGTGTCTATGTTACTCTAAAGCTTGCTCCAGTCATGACCTGCTAGGTGCATGGCCCTAGTCTTCTCTACAGTGCCTTCAATTCACACCAACTACCACAGGGAGAGGGGCTTATAAGTTAGGTAACAGCAGCAGTGACATTGTTATTTGGTTTAATCTACTTTTTTTCCTTGTATGACCAGCATTCCAAGGAGCAGCTGTCCTGGTGTGTGCAAGAAAGTTCATGCAATTAGTCTGTCCTATTGCATTGTACATGGGAAACAGAGTCAATGTTCATCAAGGTAGTATTTATTTGGATATTCTGGTCTGAGCCCTTCTTATTGTTCCCTTTACTTGGTTAGGTCTACCCAACAACAGAAAGGGGCATTTCAGGGACATGGTAGTACACTGTCTTCCATTTTATTAAGTATGACACAGTATTATATAGCATCATGTTTTATTGAAAATAAATATGCAGAGAAATTATGAATATGAGCTTTCTCCATGTAATAAAATCTATTTTTTTAAAATAGTAAATGAATAAATATAGATTCAGAGGCAAGCAAAAAGTAGCAGATTGGGACAGAGAAAAGTTGCTTGAAATTTCATCCTTCCTGAGCAGCTCACTATATGTCTTTTCCCAAGCCACAGAGACCATCATTCTTATAAATGCCATATGTCTTTTGAACACAGGATATTTTGTTGATTTTTCATTTTAAGAGTTTCACTTCACCAAGGTAGAAGACATACTTGTTTCTCCAGCCTTGCTTAGAGATACAATACAGACACGTAGACATTGATCCCTTTCTAGGATGACTTAGAAGAAAATAGTATGAGACTGGGGGCATGGGGCATAACAGGAGGGTAGAGGAAAGCTGTAGAGAAATGGAGGTCTTTCAGGTAATAGTGGCAGAAGCCACCTGACCCACACAAGGCATCATGACATAGTATCCACTATTCATCTCTAGCAGAGATGAATGGTTAGCACACAGTTGACTTGAGTGTTCTTAACTAGGTGGCTTCCAAGCCAGTTTCTCTGTTCCTCCTAGAGCTTCTGTAAATTATCAATTATCCTTCAACAAATTTATTTCTCATCTAAGTTTGCTATACTATGTTGCCATATAAGAATTGTAACTAAAATATAGAATAAAGAACTTGCAAATTCACATGCTGGTAGGCTAGTATTCAAATTCCAAATGTCAGTGAACAGCAGATCTTTAAGCAAAGTGAGGCTGGTATAGCCCATTTGTGACTGTAGGGCATATGATGATGAGGCTTAAAGAGGACAGTTATGGTCAGCACTACATACTGGTCGTGCAAATCCACTGGCCCAGGGAGAGTGGGTCTTCTAATTTACAAAAGAATTGATATCCATTCTATTGCTTAAAATCACACAACTTTATAAGTACGGGCAATTAATAAACATGTTTAAAATCATGATGACATCAGAAAAAACTTGTCTATATTCTGTCTTGGACCAGTGGGCTTCCAGTTTACACACTTAATATGATCTCTCACGCTGCACATTTTCTCTGGGATGTTCAGCTGTAATAACCTCTTCTCCAAGAAGGATTTTCTGCCACCACCCTATCTATGAGCAGCAGGCAGTGAATGTGGGTAAAGGGGACAAAGGAGAGTGAAAAATCAGACACAATTAAGGGGTTGGAGAAGGATAAGCTTTATATTAGAAGACAAACTGAAATTTTTATACAGATCAATCTGGATAGACAAGAAAATGACATATCTGGATCATACCAAATTGTTTTAAATGTGAAAATATAAAAGTGACAAGAATACAAATCCCAAGAAGTTTCCCTTTTTCTCTCTGAGAGATTGGAAAATGGAAATACACACACATACACATATATTCACATACTCACAATATATGTATATGTTATATATAAAATATAAGGACATACTAGAATATATAGACATGTGTATTCTATTATATATTACATATTTCACAAAACATATAATATATATATTGTTATATATACACTATTAAAGTATAATGTCATATCTATAATATTTTATAAAAATACACTGTGTATCTACATATACACACACACACATACACACACACATATACACCATCGTAAGTATAATATACATGGAGAAACTGGGAAATGGAAAATATATAGATATATACATTCTATGTGTATATATTATATAATACATAAAATATATGTATAGTATATGTTATATATAATGTACAATTAATGTATAATATTATATATATGTACTATATGAGTACACACACATATACCAAGGAAAGAAAATAGAATAATTCTTCTCCATCTTCTGGGGATAATGATGGAGTTTAGAGATAAAATAAATTTGCTGTTGGTTTATGCAACAAATAGTTTGCTTCAATAAATAAAAAGAGTACATATTTCTTATTTCCTACTGCATTGCTAGTGCTCCCGCTGTGTAGAAACTAAATATTTGCTAGATCAATTACCATGCATATAGATGAATATGCAATTTGAAATAAAAAGTGCACAATCTATTGGAAGAGCTATTTGCTTCAATTATTAAATTACAGTAATTCATAAATTTTAGACACTATAAGGAACTTTTTTATCAGTTTACCTATAAAAAAGGAAGGGCTTAATGCAATAAATCAATTTCTGGAATGTAAGACAATGACTACAGGACAGGGCTGCAGTTTGTCATATATTCTCTAAGAAGTAAGTTATTCTTGCATGAGCACATATTTAAGTTTTGAATCTAGTGGCTTCTAAAAATTCAGACACTACATATGTGCATATACATAGACACATGCACATATATAACCATATATCTTATGTATGATTTACCTCCTTATAATAGAGTGTTTCTACTTTTTTTCTAAACATGAGTTCTCCATATCAATTTGGAATTTTTTTAGACAGAAAATATGTGGTTCATAAGAACATTTACAAGATTTTCTGGAATATGCATTGGTTATATTTCCATGTCAGCAATTTCATAGGGTTCTCATGTACTCTTCTGTTGATTGCTTCTCGCCAGATGATGGGAAGCAATTTGCAGCTATGCATTTATAGGATGCCAATATACCCAGTCAAGGACCTATGACTGCTATATAAGTTATTTTATTATACAAGTATTCTCAAAGTCGTTCTAGGGACCTTACATCTCCTCTACGCCTATTATTTTCAATAAATTTTACAATTTCATTAAAAAGCATATAATTTGTATGTCTTCCCATTTCCTATAAAATAGAAAAGTGGCTTATTTTAAAAATTAAAAAAAAACATCAGTTATTTGAGATGTGTTTAAAACAAATCACACTTTATGATTACTTAGTGCTATCCTTAGAGAGGAAGTAATATGAGCCACAGAATGGACACAAAATTTACAGTTAAAACTGGTTTCAAACACTGATGACTGTAACTTTCAACAAATTAATTAATTCAGCCTAATAAGCTTCAGTATTCTCATTTGCAGAATGTTGATAATGATACCAGTTTATCCAGACTCTGGTAAGATGAAAAATTGATTAGGTTTAACATGTTTAAGAAATACTATCATATTTTTATTCTTTTGTCTTTGGTTAATATCTGCTATGACAACTGAATTCCTCCATTGACAAGTTTTCTTCTGAAACCATGGTTGTAATCTCTCTAGCCTCCATTAGACTGTCCTTGCTACACAGTAGCCTTGAGTTGTGGGGATATTGATCTGTCATGAGCTCCAGGGATTACTACCTCATCCCTTCTTGACACAGTAGACTAGTTCAGGAAGAAACAAGTTGAATTGTTCTGATTAAAGGTCTTGACTTTCATTTAACAATTAAAGGATTAAAGAACCTGTATACTTCTAGATGTTGCTATCATAAGCCAAACTAACCTGAATATAAAGCAAAATCACAGAGGAGACTAGTGCAAGAGAAGCATAAGCTTCAGGGTAGCATCATTCTGAATGGAGAAAAATTGATGGCATTCCCTGTAAAATCTGGAACAAGACAGGGATGCCCTCTCTCACCACTTCTGTTCAACATAGTCCTCGAAACACTGGCCAGAGCAATTAGACAGACAAAAGAAATTAAAGGCATAAAAATAGGAAAAGAAGAACTTAAATTATCACTATTTGCAGATGACATGATTCTATACCTAGAAGACCCAAAAGGGTCTACAAAGAAACTACTAGAACTAATAAATGAATTCAGCAAAGTGGCAGGATATAAAATCAACACGCATAAATCAAAGGCATTTCTGTATATCAGCAACAAAACTTCTGAAACGGAAATGAGGAAAACACTCCATTCACAATATCCTCAAAAATAAAATAAAATACTTGGGAATCAACCTAACAAAAGAGGTGAAAGATTTATACAATGAAAACTACAGAACCCTAAAGAGAGAAGTAGAAGAAGATCTTAGAAGATGGAAAAATATACCCTGTTCATGGATAGGCAGAACTAACATTATCAAAATGGCGATATTACCAAAAGTTCTCTATAGGTTTAATGCAATGCCAATCAAAATCCGAATGGCATTTCTTGTAGAAATAGATAAAGCAATCATGAAATTCATATGGAAAAATAAAAGACCCAGAATAGCAAAAACAATTCTAAGCAGGAAGTGTGAATCAGGCGGTATAGCGATACCAGATTTCAAACTATAATACAGAGCAATAGTGACAAAAACAGCATGGTACTGGTACCAAAACAGGCGGGTGGACCAATGGTATAGAATAGAGGACACAGAGACTAATCCACAAAGTTACAACTATCTTATATTTGATAAAGGTGCTAAAAGCATGCAATGGAGGAAGGATAGCATCTTCAACAAATGGTGTTGGGAAAACTGGAAATCCATATGCAACAAAATGAAACTGAATCCCTTTCTCTCACCATGCACAAAATTTAACTCAAAATGGATCAAGGAGCTTGATATCAAATCAGAGACTTTGCGTCTGATAGAAGAAAAAGTTGGCTCCGATCTACATATTGTGGGGTCAGGCTCCAAACTCCTTAGTAGGACACCCATAGCACAAGAGTTAATAACAAGAATCAACAAATGGGACTTACTTAAACTAAAAAGTTTTTTCTCAGCAAGAGAAACAATAAGAGAGGTAAATAGGGAGCCTACATCATGGGAACAAATTTTTACTCCTCACACTTCAGATAGAGCCCTAATATCCAGAGTATACAAAGAACTCAAAAAATTAGACAATAAGATAACAAATAACCCAATCAACAAATGGACTAAGGACCTGAACAGACACTTCTCAGAGGAGGATATACAATCAATCAATAAGTACATGAAAAAATGCTCACCATCTCTAGCAGTCAGAGAAATGCAAATCAAATCCACCCTAAGATACCATCTCACTCCAGTAAGATTGGCAGCCACTATGAAGTCAAACAACAACAAGTGCTGGCGAGGATGTGGAGAAAAGGGTACACTTGTACATTGCTGGTGGGACCGCAAATTGGTGCGGCCAATTTGGAAAGCAGTATAGAGATTCCTGGGAAAGCTGGGAATGGAACCACCATTTGACCCAGCTATTGCCCTTCTTGGACTATTCCCTGAAGACCTTAAAAGAGCATGCTACAGGGATACTGCCACATCGATGTTCATAGCAGCACAATTCACAATTGCTAGACTGTGGAACCAACCCAGATGCCCTTCAATAGATGAATGGATTAAAAAATGTAGCATTTATACACCATGGAGTATTACGCAGCACTAAAAAATGACAAAATCATGGAATTTGCAGGGAAATGGATGGCACTAGAGCAGATTATGCTTAGTGAAGCTAGCCAATCCCTAAAAAACAAATACCAAATGTCTTCTTTGATATAATGAGAACAACTAAGAACAGAGCAGGGAGGAAGAGCAGGAAGAAAAGATTAACATTAAACAGAGACATGAGGTGGGAGGGAAATGGAGAAAAAAGAAAGGGAAATTGCATGGAAATGAAAGGAGACCCTCATTGCTATACAAAATTACATATAAGAGGTTGTGAGGGGAATGGGAAAATAAACAAGGAGAGAAATGAATTACAGTAGATGGGGTAGAGAGAGAAGATGGGAGGGAAGGGGAGGGGGATAGTAGAGGATAGGAAATGTATCAGAATACAACGGTTACTAATAGGGCATTATGTAAAATTGTGGATGTGTAACCGACGTGATTCTGCAATCTGCATTTGGGGTAAAAATTTGGAGTTCATAACCCACTTGAATCTAATGTATGAAATATGATATGTCAAGAGCTTTGTAATGTTGTGAACAACCAATAAAAAAATCAAATAAAAAGAAAATATTTTTAACAAATTATTGGTAAACACTTTAAACCTGTGCATAACATTGAATTGAGGCAATATGTCACAAGTCATTTAATCATTTCTATGTTATACAGCATTTACACTATTACTAAATTATTCTGTATAAAATGATTCTAAAATGTGTATTTTGTCTTCATTTTCTTTGTAATAATTGCTTTCTTGAGATTGTGTCCCAGGAGTAGAATTATTGGGCTAAGCAATATGAGTGTTTACAGTATTGTGACACATTTCCACAGTGCTTTCCAATACTGCTGTGACCATTCATTTTCTTTCTCCTTATTAATTTGTGAGAAAATTTGTTTCTCTGCATTTTTCCCAGAGTCAGGAAATGTCTTTAACAACTACTTTTCTACATTGATAAGCAAATAATGTTCCCAAATCATGCATTAGTTTATTGTTCTTGAATGGTGATTATTGAAAATTATTTTTAATGTCCTTAACAATCATGAGAATTTCTTATGAAGGGTCTAGATTTTAGGACAGCATTTTTATAAAGTGACAATCAAATGTATATGCCATATGATTGCAATTGTGTAAAAAAAATAGCTAATCCTAGAAAAAGTCTAAAAACAAAAATATAGTGTTTTATTTTTCCCATAAACTTCTATATATTAAACTTCTTTTAATTAATCATATTATATTTATATAATGTTTTCAACTAAACAAAATTAAGTGAAAATAAAGAGTAAATAGTAACTAATGTTGCATTTTACATTCTGTACATGGCAAAATGTAAACTTTTTTGTAAACCACAAGGTACACAATTAATGATAGTTTTTCCATCACTATCACTATATATAATAATGTTAACAAATTATTTTGGTGCTGTTACAATGACTAAACAACATGACCAATAGAATACCTCAGACTGAAAACTTTCAGACTATCAGAGAACTCATACAATGGTAAGAAAAAGTAGTATCTCTTGAAGATTGAGTGAAGATGAATTCTACCATTATATAAATCTACAAATAAACTAAGAGAACATCATAGCATAAAATCACTTAGTCTAATATTAAACATACTTTAAGATGCTTAAAGTAGCCAAACATACTTGAAAACATTTAAATTCTCTCTGAAAGTTTTTATGCTGATCAGATATTCATATTTAATCTTACCTATGCAATTTCATATTTTATCACAGAATGTCCACATTTTTTGGTTTGCAACCAAAGAGAAGAGAAGACACTTTCTAAATTTCTAAATTTGGTATAGGTTTAATTCTAACTTTGATATTTCTAAATTTTATGAAGTAGTTTCTCTCTCTCTCTCTCCTCTCACTACCCTCACCTCTTTTTCTCTCTTCCCCTACATTTGTTTACAGGAGAATTTAAGTTGTTTGAACTCATATCTACCAGAATCCACACATCTGAGGAATGGGGCACTTTGGCAGAACAGAATAGATATTCTAAGGAAGAAGGATAAGGAGGTGCACTTGTGTTAGTGTTTGCAGTGTGTATGCACTATCGCTCCCACAAGTGGAAAAACCATAATTGTTTCAAGTACACCTGTGTAGAAATAGTTTGAAGATGAGAACAGATCTAGCTGCTAATAGTATTCTTATAATCATGTAATCACTTTGAAACCTTAGTTTTTTAGTTATTTCATTATGCATAAAAGTCTGTATGTTCTGATAAGAATACAATGAAAGTGAAAAAGAAGACTCAAATTTTCCATATTCTGCACCCAAATTTATTCTAAAGATAGTGCTTCCCCTGAGCAAGTTTATGAACTTGAAATGATCAGGATGGAACCAGTACAATTCTAATTAAAAACATAAACCTTCATTAACTTTTTCTTTAACACATTGTTAGTATTATTTTACATGGTACTTTTGCTAGGTAACACTAAAGAAAAACCCATAAAATATAAACTTGCTTTTTATTTTGGTTTAGGTAATTTATTTAAGTTAATAAATAACTAACGGGCAGGAGTTCAAAATCATGGATATATTTACATAAAAAATGAAACAGTTCTGAGGAGGCTTTTCTTTTGTATGGGTAGTGTAAGATTTAAGTATATATGTATCATGTCATCAGAACTAATGTATATCATCATGTATGGAGGAAAAACATTACTTAGAACAAAAAAACTAATACGAAAAAATAAACATCAAGAATGATAAAACCAGTCCAATTTTATGGGCTATAGCAAATGACCAGTTGTGAGTGAACATAGATATAAAAGGTGTTAGGGAAAAAATAATATTCAAATTGCTATCTGAGGTGAAATAAAATGATTTGCTTTCTAAAATTTTATTAAATTCACTCAAAATGAATGAAAACCTGCACATGCATAATTCAGTATAGAGGCAATTACATTTTCATTTGTCATCCCAAGCATCTCCCATGTTTAACATTGACACTTTTGAAATACACTTTGCCAGTGTAAAATAAAAATACTTTCAAGTCTGTGATAATATCTTTTGCATATATATATCTATCTATATATATATATATATATATATATATATATATATATATATATCTCCTAACAAAACAGATAAAAAGAATTGTTATAAGATTGCAATTGCTCAACTTAATAATCATGCCTTTGTAAATTTTTATCCATTTATTTATTCTTTCAGTTATTTTCTTCTACTTGAGCTCCTTAATTGCAGCTCTCAAAACTTTGTTTTGCATAAAATTGCAATGAGTTAACAATGTTCTAAAGATGTTCCTTAGAAGTAATTCTTGAGTTTTAAGTGTACTATTTGAAATAAAAATTTCCCTATTACTTCATTATTAAAGATAAAAATTTCCTAGATTTAATGTCTTATTTATAGGTAACCTTATTTCTTTGTCAGAGTAATAGCAGAAAAACTTATTTTTATATTTTATTCACTGTAAACATAAACCCAAATAGAATATATATTATTTATCATAGTTTAATATCCTGAATATCAAAATTGAATGTACATTATTGACCTAGGAAATTTGAAATTAGTTCATGACCTTTTTGAACAGAGAAATAACATGACATTAAATTCAATAATTCTGTAAATATTATTGTATTTTAGCTATATCAATCTTCCATTTTAAATCAATTTACTTAATGAATAAATCTATGTGGATATATTCACTATTCAGAAAAATTATTATAACTTTTTTCTGTTGTAATTGTGAAGGGATTATTTAAAATTTCCTTACATAATTTACATAAGGATCATAATCTCTTAAAAAGAGAATAGATGGCTCTTAAAACTTTAAATTTTTTTTAGTTGTAATGTAATGTAATGTAATGTAATGTAATGAACACAATATTTTTATATATTTTTATGTGATGCTGAGGATTAAACCCAGTGCCTCACAGTGTGAGGCAAGTGCTCTACCCCAACCCCATGGAGATGACTTCTTATTCTATCTTGGGATACATGTTTCTTAGATTAAAAACAGTTTCTCATTAACCATGTTAAATTCACAATATGATGAGTAATATATATGTATATGCACATATGTAGCATTTTATACAAACTTGTATGTGATTCACTTAACAGAGTAAATACTTATAAAAAGTCAAGAGGTTTAGCTGTCAGCAATATAAATTATCATCTTTAGTTAGTAATGAATATGAGCACACTCCCAAACTATATCCATACACACACACACATGCACATTGGTGTGAAACTAAGAATACATTTCTGAACCTAGAATTTCAGGACTTCAAAGGTGAGCTTACAAATAGTTGATCCTGATGGCAGTACAAAAGAAAAAAATAATGTGTGATATTCCAAATCTTTGATTGTTAAATTAAACAAAAAGAACTCAGTGAAATATTCACCATAATTAGCAACAGTATAAAATAATAAAAATTAACACAATACCACTTTCACATACAAGTTATACCAAATCTTTCTGGGTAGTACTCTTTTGGCTTAGCTTATAATGTTACTAAAAGAGAAAAATAGCTTCTAACACCAAGATGCTGGCCTGTCTTTCAGAGCGAGACTTTAAAGACCTCCTGGTGAAACAGAAATGACTCTACAAACCATCAACATTAGACCATTCAATCATTTTACTTCTGAATCTTCCTGCATTAACTTAGGAGCTTTGGAGAGACACCTGATACTCAAACCATAATGTGCAACAACAGCAATGTTTAACAAGAAGAACAAAACAAATAACTGGGATAAACTCAAAGAATTACAAGGAAAATAGTTCATGGAAATTTAAAATTTTGTTGCCATGATCTTATAAATATTGACTGAATATGGAATATTAATTCTTGGTCTAATTTGTATAATATGTGAATTCAAATGAAATATTTAAATACTGTTTCCTGAATATAATCATTAGTTGTAACGTGCCTTCTAAAGTAAATAAGCACAGAGAATGTTTTGAAATACTAAAGCTACTAGGAAACACTAAGTCTACTAGAAATTATTAAGTAAATTATCAAAATTAAAAATACCATAACAGAAGTAGGCATGATAAGCCATAGAATAGAACGAAAGCTTCAATGATAGATCATGGCCTGCAGAAAGTTTATCAATGCCTCTGCTCCCAAAAATGTGTATGACCTCATCCCTGGAGGGAATTAATATGTTCATTCTCACATCACAAAAGAGATTTTGCAGATATAATTAACATTAGGAAACCTGAGATGGGAAAATCATCCTGGATTATCCAAATGGGCCCAGTCACCACATGAGTCCTTAGAAGCAGAGAAACTTTTCTGTAGATCAAGAGATACAAAGATAGAAGGGTATGATCAATGCAAATTGAGAAGGGCTTGACCACTGCTGCTGATCTGGAAGATGAAGGAAGGCAGCCACTGTCAGAAACTGGAAAAGGACAGGAAACCGATTTTTCCCCCAGAGAATTCAGAAATGCACGCAACTTGGCAGATACTTTGATGTTAGCCCAATGAGAACCATGTTGGACTTTGCTTATAGAATAGTAAGGTAATAAATGTGTGCTGATTCAATCCACTAAATTCGTGGTAATTTACTATGGCAGCAATAGAAAATGAATGCACAGGAGATACTGCAGCTTCATAAATTGTGTGGCAAACGTGTTGATAAAAGTTGCTGGGATCACATGTTAAACTACTCCTATCTCATACCTTACGCTGACTAAATCCAGATCAAATACAAGACAGAACAAAAAGTAAATCAAACTAAATAATATAGAGGACTATTTATTTACTCTTAGGATACATATGTACATTAAAGGACAACAGCAATTAAAGAAGAAATAAAAGAACAGAACCATATCCCATGGCAGTTACAATGGCAAGGCATTTTAAAACACTATGAGTGAAACTACAAAGCAAAAATTAAAACTAGATTGAAAATAACTTTGAATATGCATTGAATTAAATAAAGGGGTGTCTTTCTTAAGAGGCAAAGAATGTTTATGAATGAACAATTTCCACTCTAACACGGTATTAGTCTGCTAGGACTGCCATAATGAAGTACCAGAGACTGGGGACTCCAACAACAGAAATTTATTTCTCACAACCCAAGAGACTAGAAGACCATGTTGAAGGTGTTGACAGATTTTCTCTAAGGCCCTCTCTAGAGATTGACAGAGGATCCCTTCATTATGTCCTCACATGCATAGACTTTGTTCTGCATTCATTAAAAGAGAGAGAGACAGAGACAGAAAGATTGAGTTCCTCACTGCATCTCTTCCTCTTGTAAGAACCTATATCAGATTAGGGCCCCACGTTAATGACCTCACCTATACATAATTACCTCATGAAATGTACTGTCTTATACAATTGGGATTAGGATTTTGACATTTGAATTTTAGGGGACACAATTCAGTTCCCTAAGATTAGATAGAGCTATATATTCAGTAATATCTAACTTTGTTTTCAAGAACATACAGGCTACATAAATATTCTTTGTGCATATATTTTTAATAATCTACAAAAGAAATATCACAAAAATGATTCTTTAAAATTTAGTGGTATTTATGGGTGGTTAAGGCAACTATGTAGCATTCCATATTCTTCTTTCTAAATGTCTGTATTTCTTAAATTTTCTTCAATAAGCATATCGTTTAAAGAACATTGCTCCATAAGAGTTACTGAATTCTTAATATGCTTAGGAAGCTGCTGTCAAACATCAAATGTCAAGATTTTGTAAACTCCTGTGGCACTTTCTGAGGGAGACACCACCTGTTGCCATCACAAATTGTCATCCAATTCCTAGAGCTAAAAAGTACATGAAATGATATCAGAGCTTTTTTCCCCATGCTTAATCAGGATTAAAATCCTTGTCTATGGATTATAATTATTAATTGTTGCTTTCACCTACCTTCCTATTTCCAACTTTGTGAGTCACTTTGATTTAAGCTTTTCTTTGTGATCACCTTTAAATATAGCTTTATTTTCTTCGACCGATAAGTTAAGCACCTGCCTTCATTAATATTATTAGTAACTTTCTTGTTGTTATTTGTTGCATTATTTGTTGTGATTGTTTTGCTTGTGGCTGGCAGAATCCATACTGATAAAGAACTATCTTTGGGCTGTACCAGGATTAAGTCCCTTGTTTGCCTTTGTAAAAGCATCTGGGCCTTTAAACCTTCATTATTCCAAGAATGGCAAGATGATTTGCTGAGATGTTGTTTGGTATGTTACTCTCACTACTGTAGAATAAAGAAATAGATATCTTTCAAAAAAAAAGCTATCTTTTCATACTAAATGGAACTTAGTGGCAGGCTAGACTACTTTGTTGGAGAAAGTGGTCTTCAGACAGGCAGGGCTGTTGGTTTCTGTGAAGAACACACCTCCTCTTTGAATTTTTGTAGTATTTTTATTGCTCAATTTAAGCAAAAATGTTTACAGTGTTATGAAGAATCTCAGAAAGTGATAGGATCTATTTGAATTGTGCATCCAGACACCCATGATGTAAATGTGCCTATTTGTATTTTCATGTTGTATTTTCATGATAAGCTTTAGCCTTATCACACCATGGTTAACGGATCTTTCTTTGCTCTTCATGGCCTTCCTGTGCCATGTTGTCTCTAGCCCAAATGTGGCTTCTTGCTCAGAGTTTATGCTGAGGCAGGGCCTCATGTCATGAAGCTCCATGGAACAGGAAATTCTCACAAGTCCTCCTACACAGGGAATAGAAACAGTTTGTGGCAACACAAATCTCTCTCCACGGTGGAGAAACCTTTGCTTATCCACTGTGTTCTACTCAGTGTAGAGTGATGACAGATAAAACACAATTAAACCAGTCAAGCATGCTGGGTCTGGTTAAGTGTTAAATGTGTGTCTCGCCTGTGGAACCTACTCAACAGCATGGTTTCTAGGGGGGAACATATTTATTCCTTAAAGCCAAACCTCTCCTTCATTGAAGAAAATGGTCTTCGGACAGGCAGTGCTGTTTTGGTGTACATAAACCATCAAGACATATTTATCCCATTATGACTTCCACCATCCCCTAAACTCTCTCATGGACCCTCTGTTGCTGCACTTGGGACCTAGAAAGGCTCATAGCGAGGCCTTTTCTCGCAGACAGGGTGTGGGTTCCCTGTGACCAGGCTGTGGCCATAGGACAATGCCCCAAGGAGTGCGTTGCACTGTCTATGGTCCAGGTCTCAGCACCTCATTACTGATACAGAACCTTCTCAGGTGTGAGCGTGACAGCCTTCACATGCTGGTTGTGATGTGATGTCATTGTTTGCCATTAAAACCTAGTGTGTATTATGGCAAGAGGATTGTTTAATTGTGCAAATGACTGGTTCATATAAGTTGTGATCACATCCCTTTTTTGCTCCACCAGCCTGAACTATTCTATGGAAATTATCATTAAAAGTCTGTTCTCTTTCAAAAGAAAATATTTTGTTTCATATAAAGGTTCAAATACAGTGGAAATGTTGTATTTTTGTCTGAGTTGTTGCTTTAATGAAATATTCTGAGACATTTCTCTTTAATTACTCTTTTTTTTTGGACTACTATGTAAACTATTATTGACTTATTCTTTTTCTGCCCTTCCCTCTCCTTTATGTCTAATTTAATCAATAGTATCATTTTTTCTCATTTACTTTTGCGCTTATGTCTCTACAGTTTGTTTTGTCAACTGTCACATAAGAGACAGTCAATGAGATTATTCCACTGCTCATCCTTTTCCTCCTGTTCCTTGCCCCAAATCTCATTCTTACTATTTTGGCTGTTTCTACACTTGCCCACATCTATAGTATTCTATTTAGTTACCCTTACCTTTACCACCATTTTTTCTTCAATTTACAGTTAAATATACTTAGGCATTCTGTGTAGATTTCCCTCAGTGGTTTTTTGCTTGGCTGAGGTTTATCACCTAGTTGTTTCTTAAAGAAGGGCCAATGGGAACAATAGGTAATGAGTCCTTACATGTTAAAAATTCTTTGGTTGTCACTTTCATGCTGTAAACACTATTTGACATGAAACATGGGGTTCATTTTCCTTCCTTGCATAATCAAAGGTGTTATATTTGATTGTTTATTGGAAGCATAAGAAAGAGATTCTTATCTAGGATTGCCTACAGGTTCATCCTAAGTTCTGTATAAAAAATTTATTCTCAAATTACAAGAAACCATCTCTAATAGCAATGTCACCACCAAAAAAAACAAAAAACAAAAAACAAAAAACAACCCACATGCTTCTGATGAGAAAATTGCCCTAAGGTCTATTATTCTCTTTAGAAATTGCTTTATACCTGCTAATAAACACTGCACAATGCAAGTGTTCAGAGGATGTTAACTAAAATCAGGTTTGATCTCCTTCTATCTAGATAGTTAGCATGAAATCACATTATCAAAACAATCTCATTTATTACATTTTGCCCATAAAATACAAATGCTGGCACTATTGTGATACGAAAGGTCTTTAAATAAAATTAAGCTGCCACAAATAGTTCTTCTGCAGCAAATACATTATTTTTGTGGCATCATACATTCCAATTAAAAATTAAAGATTTCTGTTAGGAACATCTGTTCACATAGAAAAATCGACAAGCCAATTGACATCTACCCAAGAGTTTGAGGGAACTCAAGGGTAAAATTAGAAAACCACTAGCTAAAATGCACAAACTGTCATTATAAAAAAAATTGGGGGAGACTAGATAATTTTTTAAATCAGATTTTCCTACACAACAAAGATAAAAAATCACCCTTAAAGTATTGTAATGTCTGGGTACAGGTGTGCACGCCTGTAACCCTAGCAATTTGTGAAGCTGACTCAGGAGGATCACAATTTTGATAACAGTCTCAGCAACTTAGCAAGGTCCCAAGCAACTTAGTGAAATCCAGTCTCAAAATAAAAAAGGCTGGGGATGTGGCTCAGTGGTGAAACTCACCTGGGTTCAATCCCTTCTACCAAATAAAACAATAAAAAAATTCTTACTAGTTTCTTCTTCTTCTAATTGATGTTACTATGACTCAGCCCATATATAATTACAGAAGTTATATTTCTAAAATGTCACTTTGCATAGCAATCCCTGCTCAGAAACTACTTGCTTAACACAAGGCAGACTTACAGTATTTAAACATTCTGCTCAATATGAAGCTAATCAATTCTTTCAAGTACATCTTGTAGCACTTTTCTTTTAGATTATACATCCTGAAAACCTTTAATCCTTATTCCAATCCCAGGACATACAAAACACAATTCTAGTTTACTTACATATTCTCCTATTTCCTGAATCACCTTTTAGACTGTCTGCCACACTCTCCCCATTTGTTTGGGAATATCCATCATTTTGTTGAACAGACAGTAAAAACCCCAGATCTTCTGAAACTTTGTCTAAGTTGATTCACTCTTTCTTGAAGTTTTACAAGTTGAGTTGAAGTGGAAACAGATACTAGATTTGGAAGAGAATATTAAGAGTAGGGGGTACCTAATATCACAGCTGGCGTTTACACATTGTATATTTAACTTTTAGAGAAAAAGAAATGTGTAACAAAAATTCCAAAGCTTTACACTTGTAATGTAGCATTATATTAATCAATAATCACCAAGTATGGTTTACTTTAAGAATCCAATGATGCCTAAATTAAGAAATTCACAATTGTATTTCATCACATCAGTCAAAGGATAAATTAGTTATATCCAGAGATACAAAAATAGTCAATACACATCCAGAACAATTTCTAACAGCTCCTGATAAACTAAAAATAGAAGGGTGTTGCATCAGAATTTATCTCCAAGTGACCGTAAACAAAGTCACTGGTGCTTTTTCTGATGGCATTTATAACAGATGATGAACAAGATAAAAAATGTTAATACCACTTTCAAAACACATTTTTTTCTGGAAAAATCAAGCAATGATATAAAAAAAAACAAAAACAAGAAACTAATATTCACTGAAGGAGATGATAAATTTACAACTATTTGCAGGTAATGGAATTTTCTGCTCAGAAATCCCAAGAATATTAATAAAAATATAATACATATTAAAAAGGAACAAATAGCATATAATAGTTGCCATTTTATTAGTGAAAAGAGATGCAAATATAGTTTAAAATTATAAGTATAATTTAATGCACCTGAAATAAAAGTCTGTAAGGAAACAATAAATGCCAAAATAAAAAACAGACATATTCAAACAAGTCAGCTTCATCAAAGAAATACTATTATTTAGTTTGGAGAATAAAAACAAAAATAATTATACACAGTGGAAATAAACAAAGACCACACAAATAAGAACAAGCAAAGGCTACTTGTTTCGAGTTTGCAACAGCAGAGGAGTCAGTAACCTTTTCTTGCTTTTGGCCAAAACACAAGTTCAATTGGAGGCATGGAAAATTTTATTGTGGACAAAGGGAAGACTCAAGTATACCACGATTGGAGGATGTTGTCAGGGGAAGGGCATTATAGGTGGGTTTAACTAGAAGCAGGATTTCTTATATGGTACATAGTTAGCTTTCTTTGTCTCAAATAGGGTCAAAAATTATAGAGGCTCTTGATTATTTAGGAAGTCTAGGTTGTTCGGGACCAAGTGGCTAAGAGTTTTTGTTGGGTTTACTGGACTGGTTGCTAGAAATAGTGGTCTGACCTGGTACCTGTCTAAATTACAGATGGGAGGTTGGTTTCCAGGCTGGTTGCTGCAGTTCATTGGAGATTTAGATATACATGGAGATTATATATATCTTTACTCAGTATATATTATTTGTTTCATTAGTTGCAGAGTGAAACACAGTTGGTCATGAGGTCATGAATAGGACACACACACATCTATTCATGAGGTCATGAATAGATCAATAAAATTGCCAGAAGACAATTTGGCATTTTACATTGAAAGTCTTTAAAAACATGCGTACATTTTGATGTGGTAATTTCACATCATATATTACACTAACAAAATTAGGAATGATGCACATATAGAAATATTTATTGCAATCATGTTTAAAGTAATTACATTCAAGTAAAAATTGCCAATGGAGACTAGAAGATTGTTGATTTGGTTAATCTGTAATTAAAATGTTAGTTGTTTACTAAAAATCATGTGAAATAATTTATTGGCAAGAGGATTCTTAAAGAATATATATTAGTTTATAAACAATCAATAAAACAAGATATGCTACATCTTCATAAACAAAAGATAAAAAGAAAGCATAAGGGAGAGAGGGAGGAAGAAAGATTAAAATGAACTCTAGAAGCAAAATTATGGTCTTTGGGTCCTAATGGTTAAAATAGAGTTTTACTATTTAGCAGTCCTCTCAGCATTTTTTGCTGTATCTGCTC
Source organism: Spermophilus citellus (assembly GCF_964194105.1). Lineage (NCBI taxonomy): Eukaryota > Metazoa > Chordata > Mammalia > Rodentia > Sciuridae > Spermophilus > Spermophilus citellus. The sequence goes on along the minus strand of NC_138184.1, from coordinate 179,635,078 downwards.
ATTTAATTTTCATATTAACCTTATAAGGAAGGTTCATATTTTACAGATGAGGAATCTCTGGCCTAGAGGATTTGAAAACTTGCCAGAATTATAAAACAAGTACATGGTTGAGTTGGGATTTGAATTTTTGTTGTCTGACTCTAGATCCCAGCACTTAACCGTCTCCTTTATGTTTCTCAATGTTGACCGAGTGTTCTGCAGCTGTTTTTAGTGTCATCCTTCTCTACAGGACAATTTTTGACTGAACATAAAAATCTTCTCTCATTTCAAATATATAGTGCTGATGCTCATTCCCTGTGTATTTCCAGTGAATTAGTGTCTCTCTAGAAACATATTTTTAGATTGCTATACTGCCTATAACATAAATAATTTCAGTAAAAACTAGAAAATTTATGGAAGTTATATTCAATAATTATGTATTAAAGGACATCATTCCAGTACACAGTAAGTACTAAAATTGTGGCAAACAATAAATAATGATTAAATAATAAATGATGATATTGTTATATCTATTAATCAATAAAATAGTTTACGAACAGAGAAATGCCTATGGGATAACTCTCACATTAAAATATAGCATATAATTGCTATTTGCATCTTCTAGATGATTTTTAAAATACAAATTATTATACTATGCACATACATAAAAGTCTATGCTTACTAAAAATCTAAAAACAATAGCCACTTGTCCTTCATTTGTACTTTTGTGCTGATACATTAAAAAACAAGGGTTGAATAGTAATGTGTTTTTTTTTTCTGCATGCTAATTTTATTTCAGCATAGATATTCTATGCAATTGTCTCAAGATACAAAAGTATCTCATTTTTCATTTTGCCATTAATATTAAAAAATAACATTCTAAAGAAATATTACTGAGTTCTCTGGGGATGTGAAAAGGTTAGAAAATATATGATAAAATAATCATCTTCAAAAGAATGATAACCGTACTGTTTTAGTCAGCTTTTTTGCCACTGTGGACAAAAGACCTGCCAAGAACAATTTTGGAGGAGGAAAAGTTATTTAGAGCACTTGGTCTTAGAGGTATCACTCCATAGATGGCCAAGTCCACTGCTCTGCTGCCCAAAGTGAGACAGAAGAATATGGTGGAAAGGTGTGGAAGAGGAAAGCAGGTCAGACATGACAATCAGAAACAGAGAGAGACTTCTCACCAGAGACAAAATATAAACCCCAAAGACACAACCCCAGAGACGCATTTCCTCCAGCCACACCTCACCTACCTACAGCTACCACCCAGTTAATCCTATCAGTGGTTTAATATGCTGATTAGGTGAAGGCCTTCATAGCTCAACTATTTCACCTCTGAATGTTCAAGATTTCTCACACATGAACCTTGGTGACACCTCATATCTAAACCATAACACATGCATTTTGGGAAGAAAGGAAAGCACACATTCTCAAATATTTTTATTATCATAGTTTAAGTTTTATGATTTCAATAGTCTAGGTTAACTTTCTAATTTTAATAGAATATTAATGCTTTTATGAACCAGTATACGTTCCCTTAATTTGAAGCATATTTTTCTTATATTGCCTAAAGAAGTTCCAGGGAATGAAATACCTAATTACAAGAGGGTTTATACTATAGATATTACTTAATTGTAAAAACAGAGTAATCTAATTCAAAATTTGTAAGAGTTCTAGTAGAAAACAATATTAAGAAACACTCAGTGAATTTGAGCAGTTTAAATATAAATAAGAATTAACACTTCAGAGTGATGACTTTTATCTTACCTGCATAGGATTTTAGGGGGGAAAAGGACATGAGTTGAATTTTTAATTACTTTAAAAATAAACAAGCCAGTGATGATAGAAATAGAAAACAACTTACTTCAACTCATATAAAACTGACTACAGTAGGCATTGTGGATCTCATTCATAAAGCTATTTGAAAGTCTAGCTCCCATCACCTTCAGATGGAAATTTCATCTCTAACTTGCTATAGTTATGAGGATCACATGGTTCTAGAAAATAGAGACAAACAAGTAATATAACCAACCGTTTTCAAATGTTTTGACCAAAAGTGAAACAAATTGTTTAATGAAGCAATACATGTTTCACTGGAGTTGTTAGAATCTATTAATACTGTAGATTTTCTAGTATTAAGAATTACAATAAACTTAAGCAGTATAATGCTAGTGAGTATTTGCACAGGTGCTAGAGCCAGGCTGCCTGTGATATACTTAATATTTGTGTAACCTTTAATTCACAAAATCCTCTGAGTATTGAGTTTCCTCATCTAAAAATATGTTTCTTTCCTTTCTGGATAATTGTATGAATTGAATGAGTTAATACATCTAAACATCTTGGAAATATTACCAGCTTAGCAACTAATAACCCAAGTGTGTGTTAGCATCATCATTATGGAAATCAACTTTTGTAGAAGTTGTTTAAATAATTGTCATATTTGGGCTCTGAAATGTCTCTCAAAGGCTCATTTGTTGAAGGCTCGGTCGCCAGCTGATTATGATATTGGGAATTGGTAGAGAATTTAGGAGGTGAGACCCAAGTGGAAGAAGTTGGATCATTGGAGGTATGGCTTTAAAGGTCTATTTTTTTTTTCTTGCCCCTAGTCAGAGACCCTGGCCACTGTCTCTGTGTCTTCCTCTATCTCCCATCCACCTTAAAGAATACAACTTGGTTACATCATATGCTCTCTACCATGATTTTCTGCTTTTACAAATGCCCAAACAATAGGTTCTGATGAAACCTCTAAAACTGTGATCAAAAATGAATCTTTCCTCCTTTAAGTTGATTTTCCCAGGTATTTGTCTTAGTGATAATATAAAGTAATAATGTAAATAATGTAAGCATGTTAAAGCTATAAAGTTTTATAATTTTATTAACTATTTTATTAAATAAAAATTCAACCTATGATCCATATATGCAATGCAAATGGCCTATTAAAAGTTTATGACCCATAGTTCTGAAATCATGACTCTGATATAGAGTTTTATTTTTCCCCACTCTAACCCACGGTGATACCTTGTCATTCTTTGGCAGTGTGCTTCCTTTGGATAAAGGAATATTTATTGAGGAAACCCCAGGACTTCATGTTCAATCAACTGAAATACAGCATATAATCATGAAACCTGATTTCCTCACTGCCTAATTCCTCTGAAATATAATAAAATAATGTTGTATCTCATTTCCCTCACCTCCAGGGAAAGAGCCATTATTTTTCTTCCTACTTCACGTAATTGCCACCTACCACGTGTTTACAAGGACTGTATTAAATTCTCTCTTCTTGGGGCTTGGCTTTCATGAAACGTAGACCTTTTTAGCTCTGTGCAAAGTTATTGAGGCAAGTAATTATAAAGTGGTCAAACTTACAGAAGAGAGGTTATAAGAAAACACCGACACTAGTTGTAAAATAACCTTCTCAAAAAATATCCTCCATATTATACTTTATAAATGAATCTGTTGAACCCTGATAGGCAGAGTCTTGGAATCTGAGTCATGGCCAAAGCCAGGCACCATGCCAGAAAGAAGATGCAGTTACACAAGAATATAGTTAGCATCATTATCAAATCCCAAGGTGTGTGAGAGTAGGGTGAAGACTCAAACTGCCAGTTAATAGCAACCGTGTAGACTAAAAATTCTGAAAGATTATTTGCTAGAATAAATGAATTAATATTTTAAAAGTGAGTTGATCCTACATAAAATCCTCATGTTTAAGGATTTCTGGGCTCAGACGAAGGCTAAAATAAATTATGGAGAGAGTTCACCCTTAGAATTCATCCTCTGAAAATCTGGACAGAAGTGTGAATCACCATTTGTCAAATTTCGGTTTGAAGGAACCGTATTCACGTAACTGTCTCCTGGGGAGAAAGAGCCTGATTACATGATAAAGTAAGTTGGAAAACACTGCATTTTATCACCTTTGGAAATTACAACGCATTGGAGAATGCAATAATGTCTCTGAGAAGTTTTTTTATGAAGAACTCCTGCCATATTTATCCCTATAACATTACAAAAAATGACCTTAGATATATTTTAAATTTATAACCTTTGATATCTTTTCAATCAACTGTTAGATAAAGGTACCTAATTTTCACTCAATAAACTATTAGTAAAATAAATCATAAGCATGCATGTGAGAACGATGAAAACTTTAAAACATGGAAGTACTAAAAAAAGCTTTATAATTATAATAAATATTTATTATAAATATAATAAATATATTAAATGTTTATTATAAATATAATAAATATTTGTTTATATATAGATATTATAAACTGATAAAATCAATTATTTTTGAGAGATGGGATTTATGGTGATTTTGATTTTTAGATATTTCTTTCAGCAAGCTTGCTTTTCTACAGTAAGTAAATATTTCTGAAATAAAAAGTCAAAAAAAAAACCCAACATGATTTTAATGTAATTTATCTGACATTGCTGTTAGCATAATAACACAGAATAAAATTTTCATCTTAAACTGGACACACTCATGAAGAATTAGTACCACTATAAAACTAAAACCAATTCTACTCAGTACTGAAATTACAGAACGTCTAAAATTCTCCTGTGCAAAAATGCTAGGAAGGAGGCAATCATTCAATATAACATGATTCAAGACTTAGCCCATTAAAATTTTACTTAATTACTCTTTATTTTAATTAGAATTTTTGTTTTATTTATCTTTAATAGAAAGTAAACACAGCTGGTTATTTTCCCCTGAAAAAGAACATTTATAGAAATGTTGTGTGCCTTAAACATCAAAGTAACAAAACATTATCACAAGAATTATTTAAATATAACCTACATATAGCTCAGTAAATAAAATATGAAAAATGGATCATGTTGCCAATGATTGATAGAATTTCTCTCTATTCTCAGTTAACAAAATTTATGGAGTAACCAAATTTTTGCCATAGTCAGAAGTGTGATGAACAATAGGGATGTCCATATTTATTTTTTTTTTTAATTCCTTCACATCTTCTTTCTCTTAGGCATGTAACCTTAGGAAGGAGATGAGATTTTTCGGTTATTCAATTCATACTCTCTCTCTTTCTCTCTCTCAATAATTTCAAGAACACAAAAAGCAATGAAGTTTCAAATACCTAATGCTAAATTTTGTTTCTCCCACCAGGTATAAAAAATTACTTTGCAAATATTTTAAGTCCACAGATGCATAGAAATTCTTCTTTTTAATTCTTTCTTTTAAGTTATATATGACAGTAGAATATATTTTGGCAAATTATACATACATAGAATATACTGTATTCTATTTACGATCCACTCTTGTGGTTGTACATGATGCAGATTTATCATGGTCATGTATTCAAATACAAGGCTAGGAAAGTTATGTCTGATTAATTCTACATTGTTCCTATTCCCCTGCCTCTCCCATTCCTTCATTTCCCTTTGTCTAATCCAATGAATTTCTATTATTCTCTCCCTGACTTCCTTTGTTTTGGGTTAGCATCCACAAACCAGGGAAGACATTCGGCCTTTGGCTTTTTAGGATTGGCTTATTTCACTTAGCAAGGTATTTTCCAGTTCCAGATATTTACGGGCAAATGTCATTATTTCATTTTTTATGGCTGAGTATTTTCTTTATTCATCCATCCCTTGAAGGACAGCTGGGTAGTTTCTGTAGCTTGGTTATTGTGAGTTGAGCTGCTATAGATATTGATGTGGCTGCATCACTGTAGTATGAAATAAAGTTATCTCATACTAGACAAAGGTGTCATTAACATACATTGGAGAAAAGATAGCCTTTTCAACAAATGGTGCTGGGAAAACTGAAAATTCATATGTAGTAGATTGAAATTGAACACCCATATCTCACCCTGCACAAAACTCAACTCAATGTGGATCAAGGACCTTGGCATTAGACCAGAGACCCTGCTCTGTGCATACTAGAAGAAGACATAGGCCCAAATCTCCATTGGGTTGGCTCAGGAACAGACTTTCTCACTAAGACTTCTAAAGACAAAGGAGTAAAATCAATAATCAATAAATGGAATAACATCAAACTAAAAAGCTTCTTTACAGCAAAGGAAATAATCAAGATCATGAACAGATAGCCTACAGAATGGGAGAAAATCTTTACCACCTGCACTTCAGATTAATCTATGGAATATACAGAGAACTCAAAAAACTTAACACCAAAAACCCAAATAACCCAATCAACAAATGGATTTCATAAAAGAAGAAGTATGAAAGGTCAAAAAATATATGAAAAAATGTTTAACATCTCTAGCAATTAGAGAAATGCAAATTAGAACTACATGAGATTCCATCTCATTCCAGTCAGAATGAAAATTATCAAGAATATAAATAATAATAAATGTTGGATGAAGATGTGGGGAAAAGGTTCACTCATACATTGCTGTTGTGACTGCAAATTGATGTAATCACTCTAGAAAGCAGTATGGAGAGTCCTTAGAAAACTCAGAATGGAACAACTATTTGACCCAGTTATACAACTTCTCTGATAATTTTTAAATTGCCATTAATATGGAAGGATACCAGAGAAAGTTGTCTTCCACTACTCCTCTTTCTTCCAATAAAAATGTGTGTGTGTGTGTGTGTGTGTGTGTGTGTATTCCCTTCAGTGATAGAAGTCAGAATTCATCTTTTCTACAATAATTAGAATCAATCTTCCTGCTAAGAATTTAACTTTGAACTAAAGTATAAATCAATATTGATCAAAAATAATTGAAATCCAAGAGATGAAGAAGTTTTGTAAGATCACTTCCTTGGAACTTAAGTTTCACTGACAAAAGAAATTTATTCCAGGGAATTTTGGTGTACACAGATGAAGAGACATCACAAACATTCACAAGAATAGTCAGAGAAACACAATTTTAATTTTTAAAACCAAATAATTAAAAGATGAATTTTGAAAACAACATATCAACAAGATTTGGCATTAAGATGTCATGAGTACTTCAAAACAGTGTCCATAAAGACCAAAGAATAAATTCATTAGGAACAAGTAACTTCAGAAGAGGTATAGTATTACTTTACTATGGGGGGAGTAGTTCTAGATTAATACATAAAAATAGTATATTCAAATTTTAGCAAAGAATTTCATATGATTCTTTCAACAAGGTACAGGATTGGGTTGATTAATCATTTTCAAAGAAGTGGATTATTAAGATGACTTATTTAGAAAAGGCACCTTTCAGCATTTTATAAGGGCCCAGTTCTCAGTCATGCTGCTTATTCATTGTAAGCAAATAGTTATCAGAAGATTGCTATATGTCAATCAAAATATAAATATCTAGGGGAAAAAGGATTTGTCATCAACTGTAGGAAAATGCATTTATAAGTGGAGGGTGGGCATGATATGGTAGATCAGTTTGCTAGAACTTTTTTTTAATCTTACACTGATATTTTGTGCCTTTTAAACATTAACTCCTCCTTTTTTTCTTGTCCCAGACCCAAGCAATCACCGTTCCACTCTCTGTCTCTGTGAGAGTGACTTTTTTAGACACACCTCATATAACTAGAATCATATCATATTTGTCTTTCTGTAACTGGTGTATTCACTTAGCATAATCTCAAGGCTAAGCCATATTGTCACATATAATAGAATTTCCTTCCTTTTGAATCCTGAATGGTATTCAATTGCATGCATATGCCATTTTTTAATCCATTTATCTCTCCATGGACATTTAGGTTGTTTCCATACTATGGTTATTGTAAATAGTGCAGCAAAGAGCATGCAGATATCTCATCAAAACCCTGCTTCCAATTTTTTTAATATATCCATAAGTGGGATTGCTGGGTCATATGGCAGCTCTATTTTTAATTCTCTGAGGAATCTTCATAGTGTTTTTCATCACACCTACACCATTTCTCATTCCCATCAACTGTGTATTAGAGTTCCAATTTCCCCACACCCTTGCCAACACAATTTGATCTTGTTTTTTGTGGTGCTCATTCTAATAGGTGTGAGAAAAATACTTCATTGGGGTTTTAATTTGTATTACCCGGATGATCAGTGATTTTGCACATATTTTCAAATATCTGTTATCATTTGTATGTTTCCATTGAAAAATTTGCTATTGAAGCACTCTGTCCATTGTATAATCAGGTGTCAGTATTTTTGCTATTGAATTATATAAATTTCTTACAAATTTTGAATACTAACCTTTAATCAGATATATTGCACGTTTTCTTCAGTTCAACAGATAGATATTTTTCCATTGATTCTTTACAAACATTGAAGAAAGAAATTTAAAAAGACACAAATAAATGTCAAGATATCCTCTGTCCATGAATAAAAGGAGTTTCATATTGTTAAAATGTTCATATACTAAAAATGATCTATAGATCCAAGGAAATCTCCATTAAAATGCCAATGATAAATCTCACAGAAATTGAGGAAAAATAATCAAATAATTCATATGATACTACAAAAAATACTCCCCAATAGCCAAAGTAATTCTGTGATCAAATAATAAAAGTATACATAAATATATTAAAATATGTCATAAAACTATAGTAATTAAACAGTATGGGGCTGCCTTTGTGGCTCAGTGGTAGATCCCTTACCTAGCATAAGCTAGGCTCAGAGTTTGATCTCCAGAACTTCATACAAACAAACAAAAATATGGCTCCTCTCCTGGCCCAGTGGTTTTTTGAATTTTTGCCTCCATTCTCCACAAATGTCTCCCAAAGACTGACCCTGCCCAGAAGCAGAAGTGAGCTGGTAAAAGACACAGGGAAAGGAATATATAGGATTATCTTTCTACATACCCAAGGCAGAAATTTGAATTTTTCTCTAAAGAGCTTGACCTTTATCTACAGATGTTTGAGAATGTATTAATTTTCCTAAGATACTAAATGGAAGGTTAAGATTTGTTTTAAGTAGATCACAGTCCAACTGGAGTATGAATAATGAAACTGAAGGAAGTAAGACTGGAACCAGAGAAGCCATCTAGGAGACTTCTGCTGTGTATGGAAAAGAGAGGGGGCTCAGGTGCTGCAGTGATACCACTAACTTGGTTAGGAGCACACTAGGCGGAGGAGGGGAGGTCATGGGTTTGAAAATTACCACATTTAATGGGTTCTCATATGGACTTGCATTGTAGAGAATCTGTAGCTGAAAAATAATAGAAATATCTATTTTTGAAAGCTATTCATGAATATAAATAAGAGTCTGAAGTCATCAGTGTGGCTGGGACAGTTTAGAGTGAAAAGAAAAATATAATGTCAAGATGTTCCTAGAATTATAGCCTCCATCCTAACTTGTGAAAAAAAATCAAGTAATAAACTTCTCTATAACATTTTGTAAAAACACACCACATATGGATCAATGGGCACCGAGCAATGGAGGAGAACTAAGTGGTCTGTGAAGTGCCCTCTTTTGTCCATTTAGTGCCACTAATGTGCAGTGAGCTAAGTAAAATCAGGAAGCTCAAAAAAGTGAATAAAGTCTCAAACCTTTTTAAACAGACAGGTTAGTCATCAAATATGAAGGGTGTGAAACATCCGTCTTAAAAATTGATTCCCCTCTGAATCATGTTTTAACACAATTCACCATGAATGTCTGTAGAAATTAATAAAAGAAGGCTGAGCTTTCTCTGAAGGTACTACAGCTGTTCTGTTGATACTGAGACTCCCGCCCACGTCCTGAACAGGTGATAGGAATGGGGTTCTTCTTGGTGGAATACGCTGGCTGCAAATTTAAGGCTAAGAAATGTAGAGCTGCGGCGGGGGAGTGGGTGGACACACACAGAGAACACAGGAAATATTTTTAGACAGCAGGAGCAGGACAGACTGGCCAATCTTAGGGGTGGAGCTTGCACACTGAAAAGAGCAAAATGGAGCCCATGCTTGATTATTTATATCAGGGAATATCAAAGGTTTTCCATGGTATGTTCTTTGCCAAATAAGGTAGGAGGTGGGCTGTCCAGTTCCCAGTGGGTTATGCCCAGCTCCAGAGCTATGAAAAGGTCTTCCTATTAGAGCAGAGATAGAGGTCATGTGCCTTGGGCAATCTAATGAGAGGGGTAAGAGTTCCCAAGGAGAAACCTAAATCTTCATGGCTCCATACTGAGTGAAGACCCTCAAGTGATCCACGGGTGGCTTCCCTCATGAGACATTTTAACCCATACCTTAAATCGTATGCTATCACAAGTCAAGAATTTTACCCAATAAAAAGATTTGTATATAAATATATTTTCTTCATATATATTTACATTGTTAATATATCTTCACATGGCTGGACACCACTAAAGAATAATAATAACTACCTATAGAACAGTAAAAGTACTAATTTGAAATGCCCTGCAATAATGTGAATCAAATACATGATATATGCAAAAAAGTTATAAAGGGAATATTTCTTTATTCTAAAACATTTTTAAATATCACATACAGGTAACACCTGGAAATTATTTTTTTAAAAAACATCGAAAGCTCTACATTTACATGGTGAAAACCCAAAATTTATCTTATTACTTGATGAATCACAGAACATTTAAAAAATAAAGAGAAATTGCTGGTCAAAGAAAATACCCTTCATATCAAAACAATTTAAAAATACGCTCTATGCAAGTTATTTATACACACTCACCCATATATATATTTTAAGAACGATGCAATATCTTCAAAGCAATCACAAAATCAGCCTTTAGCTTAGTCCTCATCTGCATTTTAATGATTTCAAAATATAGAGACATTACAGGGCTTGGGGTTGCATATTGCTACATTACTAGTTTCATAGCATTGTGGCTTTCCATCTTGGTTGCAATAAATTCTAGTAAACAGAGCCATTAAGAGCACTTTTATAGGGTCAAATGGAGCTATGGCACTAGAAGTGTGGTGCTAAGTAAAATTTGAAGGATACTATGCTACACTCAACTATTTATTAAGGCATTAAAATCAGGTCATCCCAGGGATGTTTTGATGTTTGTTCATGATCTTTTCTACCCTTAACAGTTCTAGCCTTTATGTGGCAGTTTGAAAGAAAATGATTACTAAAGGTCTCAGAAATTTTGAAGTTCTTTTTAAAATATAAGGTTTATTTAAAAAAAATGCTACACTTGATAAAAATAATTAAAACTGCCCATGATCATACCTGGAAAGATATATATTTACATTTAAATTACAGGAATAACAATTTTAAATATGCATAACATAAGGAATATCTTTAAATTAATAAAATTAAACAAAAGTAAGAAAATCAAATCAAACAAAATAGATTTTCCTCAGTCACCAAGAATGTGTCAAATATAGTTTTATCTTCATAAAATATAACATCAATAGTATATTATACTGTAAGACATTCTTTAGTTCTGAAATTTGCTCTTTTCTCATCTAGTCATCTTTTGAGGTTGTAAAAGCATATTGCAATAAATTTTATCACATTCATGTAATTTCAATCCATAAGTATAAAATGGAATAACTGTGTAAACTTAAATTCTCTGTTATGTGCTCATATTGAGCACATAAAAAGAACTTATTCTTTGAAATAATAAAATCCATAATTACATCCTAAAAATCCTACAATGTCATTTAGATTTTAACATAACTTGAAAAGATGCTAGTGTTGAAAATAAATCCTGTATTGTACTGTCGGTGATGTACCACTAAGTCATAGGGGAGGTTATTTTAATTTCTTACAGACAAGCATTTTATACAACCAAAATGTATTGATTTTAATTTAAATAGAAATAAATAAGTACACATCATTTCACAGCTATTACTAATGAAGATGAAAAGCAAAGTCAGAATTTACCTTTTAGAACTTGATTTGACTTGGAAGTAATGCCATGAATACGTGTATAGATGCACACTCTTGCACTTGTAAAAACAAAAGGAGGGGCATACTGTCTTCAACCACCCCTGTAGCTTTTAGTTATAGGAGGGTGCTCATTTTATCAAGTCGCAATAAAATTGCTCCTGAATTAACTCTCATACTAAACATTTTAATAAAGCAAATGTTTTTAAAATCTGATTTCCATCCTTTTGCCTACATTATTCTGGTAGCTTTGCATTCCATCCCATACATAAACATGTCAAAGACAGTCAACCTGAATATAATTTGCATGCATTTACTCTTTAAATGTACTACTTGAGTGTAGTGAATGTGGTTGTACTTACACTGATGTCTCTCCAAAACAAATGTAAGACAAAAAATTCAATAGGTGCTTGACAGCACTTGTCCTGCATATTCTGTAAAAGTTTCTGCATGGATCCTAGAAAAAAATCTTTATAAGATAATCTTAAAAGCATTTTGTTCCTTGCATTTTCTTCTAGAGAGTTTATGATGAGTTATGCTTTCATTAAGATGTCTCTGAGGATTTGCTAGCCTTTTATGTAACCATAAATTTGGATAATTCATGCCTAAATAGTAGAACTTAGTAGTTTTTTAATGTAAATGAAATGCTCTTTTAAAAAAAAAATCACAAAAGATGAAACTTTTTATCAGTACTATTTTTTTATTGGTTGTTCACAACATTACAAAGCTCTTGACATATCATATTTATAAATTAGAATCAAGTGGGTTATGAACTCCCATTTTTACCCCAAATACAGATTGCAGAATCGCATCAGTTACACATCCACATTTTTACATACTGCCATATTAGTGACTGTTGTATTCTGCTACCTTTACTATCCTCTACTATCCCCCCTCCCCTCCCCTCCCATCTTCTCTATCTACCCCATCTACTGTAATGCATTTCCCTCCTTGTTTATTATCTCATGCCCCTCACAACCTATTATATGTAATTTTGTATAACAATGAGGGTATCCCTCCATTTCCATGCAATTTCCCTTTCTTTTTTCTCCATTTCCCTCCCACCTCATGTCTCTGTTTAATGTTAATCTTTTCTTCCTGCTCTTCCTCCCTGCTCTGTTCTTAGTTGTTCTCATTATATCAAAGAAGACATTTGGTATTTGTTTTTTAGGGATTGGCTAGCTTCACTAAGCATAATCTGCTCTAGTGCCATCCATTTCCCTGCAAATTCCATGATTTTGTCATTTTTTAGTGCTGTGTAATACTCCATGGTGTATAAATGCCACATTTTTTAATCCATTCATCTATTGAAGGGCATCTGGGTTGGTTCCACAGTCTAGCAATTGTGAATTGTGCTGCTATGAACATCGATGTGGCAGTATCCCTGTAGCATGCTCTTTTAAGGTCTTCAGGGAATAGTCCAAGAAGGGCAATAGCTGGGTCAAATGGTGGTTCCATTCCCAGCTTTCCCAGGAATCTCCAAACTGCTTTCCAAATTGGCCGCACCCGTTTGCAGTCCCACCAGCAATGTACAAGAGTACCCTTTTCCCAACATCCTCGCCAGCACTTGTTGTTGTTTGACTTCATAATGGCTGCCAATCTTACTGGGGTGAGATGGTACCTTAGGGTGGGTTTGATTTGCATTTCCTTGACTGCTAGAGATGGTGAGCATTTTTTCATGTACTTGTTGATTGATTGTATGTCCTCCTCTGTGAAGTGTTTGTTCATGTCCTTGGCCCATTTGTTGATTGGGTTATTTGTTTTCTTATTGTCTAATTTTTTGAGTTCTTTGTATACTCGGGATATTAGGGCTCTATCTGAAGTGTGAGGGGTAAAAATTTGTTCCCAGGATGTAGGCTCCCTATTTACCTCTCTTATGTTTCTATTGCTGAGAAAAAACTTTTCAGTTTAAGAAAGTCCCATTTGTTGATTCTTGTTATTAACTCTTGTGCTGTGGGTGTCCTATTAAGGAATTTAGAGCCCGACCCCACAATCTGTAGATCGGAGCCAACTTTTTCTTCTATCAGACGGAGAGTCTCTGATTTGATATCTAGCTCCTTGATCCACTTTGAGTTAACTTTTGTGCATGGTGAGAGGAGGGGATTCAGTTTCATTGTGTTGCATATGGATTTCCAGTTTTCCCAACACCATTTGTTGAAGATGCTATCCTTCCTCCATTGCATGCTTTTAGCCCCTTTATCAAATATAAGATAGTTGTAGCTTTGTGGATTAGTCTCTGTGTCCCCTATTCTCTACCATTGGTCCAACCGCCTGTTTTGGTACCAGTACCATACTGTTTTTGTTACTATTGCTCTGTAATATAGTTTGAAATCTGGTATCGCTATACTGCCCGATTCACACTTCCTGCTTAGAATTGTTTTTGCTATTCTGGGTCTTTTATTTTTCCATATGAATTTCATGATTGCTTTATCTATTTCTACAAGAAATGCCATTGGGCTTTTGATTGGCATTGCATTAAACCTATAGAGAACTTTGGGTAATATCGCCATTTTGATGATGTTAGTTCTGCCTATCCATGAACAGGGTATATTTTTCCATCTTCTAAGATCTTCTTCTACTTCTCTCTTTAAGGTTCTGTAGTTTTCATTGTATAAATCTTTCACCTCTTTTGTTAGGTTGATTCCCAAGAATTTTAATTTTTTTGAGGATATTGTGAATGGAGTGTTTTTCCTCATTTCCGTTTCAGAAGTTTTGTCACTCTGGCCAGTGTTTCGAGAACTATATTGAATAGAAGTGGTGATAGAGGGCATCCCTGTCTTGTTCCAGATTTCAGAGGGAATGCCTTCAATTTTTCTCCATTCAGAATGATGCTAGCCTGAGGCTTAGCATAGATAGCTTTTACAATGTCAAGGTAAGTTCCTGTTATCCCTAGTTTTTCTAATGTTTTGAACATAAAGGGATGCTGTACTTTGTTGAATGCTTTTTCTGCATCTATCGAGATGATCATATGGTTCTTATCTTTAGGTCTATTGCTGTGATGAATAACATTTATTGATTTTCATATATTGAACCATCCTTGCATCCCAGGGATGAATCCTACTTGATCATGGTGCACAATTTTTTTGATGTGCCTTTGTATCCGATTCACCAGAATTTTATTTAGGATTTTTGCATCTAGGTTCATCAGAGATATTGGTCTGTAGTTTTCTTTCTTTGAGGTGTCTTTGTCTGGTTTCGGAATCAGGGTGATGTTGGCCTCATAGAATGAATTTGGCACAGCTCCCTCTTTTTCTATTTCCTGAAATAACTTGAAAAGTATTGGTATTAATTCTTCTTTAAAGGTTTTGTAAAACTCCGCTGTGTACCCATCCGGTCCTGGGCTTTTCTTGGTTGGTAGTCTTTTGATTGCTTCTTCAATTTCATCCATTGATATTGGTCTTTTTAAATTGTGTGTATCCTCCTGACTCAGTCTGGGCAAATCATATGACCTAAGAAATTTATCAATGTCTTCACTATCTTCTATTTAATTGGAGTATAGGTTTTCAAAATAATTTCTAATTGTCTTCTGTATTTCTGTAGCATCTGTTGTGATGTTGCCTTTTTCATCACGTATGTTAGTAATTTGAGTTCTCTCTCTTCTTCTCTTCGTTAGCATGGCTAAGGGTCTGTCGATCTTATTTATTTTTTCGAAGAACCAACTTTTAGTTTTGTTAATTTTTTCAATAGTTTCTTTTGTTTCAATTTCGTTGATTTCTGCTCTGATTTTAATTATTTCTTGCCTTCTGCTACATTTGCTGTTGTTTTGCTCTTCCTTTTCTAGGGCTTTGAGATGAAGTGTGAGCTCATTTATTTGTTGGTTTTTCCTTTTTTTGAGGAATGATCTCCAGGCGATGAATTTCCCTCTTAAAACTGCTTTCATTGTGTCCCATAGATTCCGATATGTTGTGTCTGTATTTTCATTTATCTCTAAGAATTTTTTGATTTCCTCCTTTATGTCTTCTGTAACCCATTGATCATTCAGTAACATATTGTTCATTTTCCATGTGATGTAGGATTTTTCCTTCCTTCTTTTATCATTGATTTCCAGTTTCATTCCATTATGATCAGATAAAATGCAAGGTATTATCTCCACCCCTTTATATTTACTGAGGGTTGCCATATGGCATAATATATGGTCTATTTTTGAGAAGGATCCATGTGCTGCTGAGAAAAAAGTATATCCATTTGATGATGGTTGATATATTCTATATATGTCAGTTAAGTCTAGGTTATTGATTGTGATATTGAGTTCTATAGTTTCTTTATTCAACTTTTGTTTGGAGGATCTGTCCAATGGTGAGAGAGGTGTGTTGAAGTCACCCATAATTATTGTGTTGTGGTCTATTTGATTCTCGAACTTGAGGAGAATTTGTTTTATGAATGTCGCAGCACCATTATTTGGTGCATAAATATTGATAATTCTTATGTCTTGTTGGTGAATGGTTCCTTTTAACAGTATATAATGTTTTTCCTTATCCCTTTTGATTAACTTAGTCTTGAAGTCGATTTTATTCGATATGAGGATGGCCACCCCTGCTTGCTTACGAGGACCGTGTGCGTGGTATATTTTTTCCCAACCTTTCACCTTCAGCCTGTGTATGTCTTTTCCAATCAGATGTGTCTCCTGGAGGCAACATATTGTTGGATTTGTTTTTTTAATCCATGTTACCAGCCTATGTCGCTTTATTGGAGAGTTTAAGCCATTAACATTTAGAGTTACTATTGATATATGGTTTGTACTTCCTGCCATGTTTGATTATTTATCTTTTTTTTCCTAATTTAGTTTGTTTCTCCATGATTAGCTTTCCCTCCATCCTCTGTCTTTACCGAGGCACTTCCCACTGATGGTTTTGGTTATTGTTTTTCATTTCTTCCTCGTGTAGTGTTTTGCTCAAAATGCTTTGTAATGCTGGTTTTCTTACTACAAATTCTTTTTTTTTTTTGCTACTTATTTTTTTATTGGTTGTTCACAACATTACAAATCTCTTGACATATCATATTTCATACATTAGATTGAAGTGGGTTATAAACCCCCAATTTTACCCCAAATGCAGATTGCAGAATCACGTCAGTTACACATGCACAATTTTACATAATGCCCTATTAGTAATTGTTGTATTCTGCTACCTTTCCTATCCCCTACTATCCCCCCTCCCCTCCCCTCCCATCTTCTCTCTCTACCCCATCAACTGTAATTCATTTCTCTACTTGTTTATTTTCCCATTCCCCTCACAACCTCTTATATGTAATTTTGTATAGCAATGAGGGTCTCCCTTCATTTCCATGCAATTTCCCTTTTCTCTCCCTTTCCCTCCCATCTCATGTCTCTGTTTAATGTTAATCTTTTCTTCTTGCTCTTCCTCCCTGCTCTGTTCGTAGTTGCTCTCATTATATCAAAGAAGACATTTGGTATTTGTTTTTTAGTGATTGGCTAGCTTCACTAAGCATAATCTGCTCTAGTGCCATCCATTTCCCTGCAAATTCTATGATTTTGTCATTTTTTATTGCTGCATAGTACTCCATTGTATACAGATGCCACATTTTTTTTATCCATTCATCTATTGAAGGGCATCTGGGTTGGTTCCACAGTCTAGCTATTGTGAATTGTGCTGCTATGAACATCAATGTGGCAGTATCCCTGTAGTATGCTCTTTTAAGGTCTTCAGGGAATAGTCCAAGAAGGGCAATAGCAGGGTCAAATGGTGGTTCCATTCCCATCTTTCCCAGGAATCTCCAAACTGCTTTCCAAATTGGCCGCACCAATTTGCATTCCCACCAGCAATGTACAAGAGTACCCTTTTCTCCACATCCTCGCCAGCACTTGTTGTTGTTTGACTTCATAGTGGCTGCCAATCTTACTGGAGTGAGATGATATCTTAGGGTGGTTTTGATTTGCATTTGTCTGACTGCTAGAGATGGTGAGCATTTTTTCATGTACTTGTTGATTCTTTTAGCTTTTGTTTATCATGAAAGATTTTTATTTCGTTGTCGTACCTGAAGCTTAATTTTGCTGGATACAGAATTCTTGGTTGGCATCCATTGTCTTTCAGTGTTTGAAATACGTTGTTCCAAGATCTTCTCGCTTTCAGCGTCTGTGATGAAAAATCCGTTGTTAACCTTATTGGTTTATCCCTAAATGTAATCTGCCTCCTTTCTCTTGTAGCTTTTAATATTTTCTCTTTGTTCTGTATATTGGATATCTTCATAACAATGTGTCTTGGCGTTAGTCTACTGTGATTTTGTGTGCTCGGTGTCCAATATGCATCTACAATTTGTATATCTGTTTCCTTTTTTATTTCTGGAAAGTTTTCTGTAATTATTTCATTCAGCAGTTTACTCATTCCCTTGGTATGAATCTCTGTACCTTCCTCTATCCCGATGACTTATAAGTTTGTTTTTTTTATGTTATCCCACATCTGTTGGATATTTTTCTCGTGATTTTTTACCAGCCTATCTGAGTTGGCTAGACTCTTTTCAAGATGATATATTTTGTCTTCATTATCTGACATTCTGGCTTCTACTTGTTCCACTCTGTTAGTGATACTCTCTATTGAGTTTTTAATTTGGTTAATCGTTTCCTTCATTTCTAGAATTATTGTTTGATTTTTTTATAATCTCTATCTCCTGATAAAGATGCTTAACTTCTTCTTTTATCTGTTTATGTAATTCATTTTCAATGTGATCTTTCAGTGTTTGGATTTGCTGTCTTGTATCCTGTTTAAGGTTCCTTTCCATCTGTCTAAGGTATTCCTTGAGTTCTTTTTATGGCAATTTTTCTGATGACTCTAGGTCCTCCTGAATATTTAGGCTGTCCTTCATTCTTTGTACTCCTTTTCTTCCTTGCTTTTTTATGCTGCTCATATTACTTCTTGTTCTCTTTGACTGCTGAGTTACTTTTTACTCTTATAAATTTATTTGATGCTTGGGAGGAAAGATATTAGAAGGGAAGGGAAGAAGTCGCTAAAGAGAATGAGTGTAGGCATGTAGAATTCAAGGAAGGGGGAATAAGAAAATTGAAAATAAATGAAAAGACCAAAAAAATGAAAATAAAGAAAGAAAGAAAAGAAAAAACAAAAATTAAAAAAAATTATAATGATAATAAAAAATGGAAATTAAAGTTTAAAAAATAATAGTAATACTAATAAAATAAAAAGAATTTTTAAAAATTGAAAACATTAATAAAAAAGTTAAAGAACAACAAAAAAATGAAAATAAAAGAAAAGAAAAAAATAATAATAAAAATAATAATAAATGCAGTCATAGAGCTCGATTAACTTCTCTTCCAGTAGGTGGAGCTGTGCCCACTGGGCCAAGCTTCTCTTCTCCATAGGTGGGATCCAATCACTGTGCAGTAGCTCTTCCTCCCAGACTGTGTGGGTCTCCAATCCTGAGTGCCTAGGGCCTTCTCTTGTGTTTCCTCAAGCCAGGCCCCGCTCACCTGTGACACTCACCACAATACTGGCTACATGCCAGGTCTGCTGCTCCTGGGAGCCCTGTTTTCATGAAAGCCTGGGCACACTCTCCCTGTTTGCCTCCCTCAGACCCTAAGTTTGTAGAGCTTGGGGCTGAGAACCCCCAGCGAATTTGTTTCCCCTCTGGTAGCAACTCCCCTGGTAGCTGGTGCAAGGGACCTCAGTTATCAGTACAGGTGAGAGCGTAAGCCGGCAGTTCTGCGTCGCTAGTCCCGCGTCACTCCTGATTACTTCGGTCTGGCTATCGTGCTCGGTTGGCTTTTACCTCTGTAAGTTCAGGTGGGCCGACTAGTTATTTCAGCGGGATCGTTAGTGCTGAGTCACGAGAAGCAGGCGAACCAGAGCTTGAGTGCAGCCCATCTGGGCTCGGTGTGTTCTGAGAAGCCCAGACTGTTCGCCCCGGAATCACATCAGCTCAACAGTGCCTAGTGGTCCTGAGCAAACAGCATTTTGACAGTTTACTTCTCCCTATGCCCACGCAGCTGAAGGGGTTAGAGACTTGATCTCTCCGCGTCCGCCGCCATGTTGGATCACTTAGATTTTAAATTGTCACTCATCAGCTGTTCCATTTTGCTCGGCGTGTCGGCGGCTCACTCGCGGGTGAAGAGTCTGCTCTAACGTGCTCTGCAGGAAGCGGTGGGGGCAGCAGTGGCCCTGCTGCGGCCCTCGGGACACCCGGGGAGGGGGTGCGGGCTAGGGGAGGAGAGGCAGTGCCATGGGGCCCATGCGGGCCGGGTGACTGGGCACGTGAGAGAGCGGGCAGGGCGGGGGAAAGAAATTGAGATCCAGATTCAGGGAGTGAGCGTGGGAGGAGAGACGGCGGGAGAGAAGCAAGGTGGAAAGGCGGAGAGGAGAAGGAGAAGGGGCCGAGGGAGCCGGGCATCTCGGGGGCTGCAGCCTTACTGCTCGCGCTGGAGTCGTGATGGACTCACTCCACCTTGGCTGGAGTCCTGACGGACTCACTCCACCTAGGCCCCTTTCTTGACACGGTGCTTAGTCTTTGTCGACAGATCTCCTTTAACGATCTTTACTTTTTCTTTTACTTTTAAGATGCGGCAACACACGCTGCGGGCGCGGCGGCGCAGGGCACGGAGCGGCTCACTCCCTTCCTGCCGCCATCTTACTCAGCAGGAATAAGATCTTTATCGGTACTATTGTATGTGTTTACAAAGTTTGTCCCAAGTTCTTTTGTTCCTCATTGTCAGGAAAATATATTCTTATCTTAATAAGTTATGTTTACAAGTGTCAAGAATATAATGGAAATCTAGTCTATTTGACAATTTTTCAAATGTTCAAAATGCAACTATGTAAGTCGTTTATTAGGAAACCCTACTCTGATTTTCTTCTTCTTCAGACCATTTTACATATGACATTTCCAAAGCAATGAAGAAGTAAAGAAATGAAATACAACTTAATCATATTATTTACTTACTAATTAACAGCAGTAAACTGATTGTTCCAAAACTAAAATGAAAGATGTTGATATAAAATTTTCATATGTGGGTTATTTACAGCCTCTTTCAGGATGACAATTAAAATTGTGATATAATTAATGAAAACCACAAAACATATACCTATTAGGATGGCTTTCAACAAAAATAAAATGGCCATATCAAGTGCTGGTGAAGATTCAAAGCAACTAGAACTCTTATACATCTTTGATAGAAATGTAAAGTTGAGAAGCCATTTAGAAACAGGTGTTCAGTGTCTTACAAAGCCAAACATTTTCTTATCATGTCACCTATAAATCTAATTCCAATATGTTTTGCAGATTTAAAAGTTTCCCCACAAAAGCAAATTATGTAGATGGTTATAGCACAGTAACTCAAATTAGTCAGGGATAAATACATTTATAAACATTGAATGATGAAATACTACCAGCAATGACAAGGAACACATTCATAGTATACCACCAATAAGAATGAAAATCAAATGGTGAAACATATCAGTGAAACATGTCAGTGAAACATATTAGCCGTAAGGGCTATATGCTACATGATTTCACTTGTATGATAGCCACAAAGGCAAAAGTGTAGGGATAGAAAATTAAGGACAAGGGGACATTTAGGAGCATGAGGAAACTGTTCTATATCTTAACAAAGGCGCTGAAAACAGTACTCCTTTTGTGTGTCAAAAGCTGCAGAACAGCACACTAAAAAAGGTGAATTCTACTATACATAAATTATACTATGATAAAAATAGAAACATTTGCCTATAGCAATATGGGAAGTGATACAGCAGAATAAGAAGTTTGAAATCACAATCTCTTTTTTTGACATTTATTCTTTGATAGTAGTATGGTCTCAGAAATTACTTTAACTACTTGGGTCTTCTTTTTCTATTTCATATGAGAATAGATTTTAGTAATTTTAACATACAGGTTTATTATACAATGAAAATAATATAACAGACATGAAAGTGCCTATCATTCTGCCTAAAATCAAGCAGATACTCAATTGGATCTCCCAGACAAGATCAGGGTGATAGAGCTTTACCATTGTCTGGATTCATCAAATATGAAGAACTCTAGTGTCTCAAAAAAATAATGGTTTTTAAAGTACATGGTAACTAATAAATTTGTGTGTGTGTATGTGTGTTTGTGTGTGTATATAATCATCTACATTTTATTCAATAGCACCAACTACATGAACTCTAAGTAGAAAACACATAGGGAAAGCAATGTGGCATTTTATTTTAGGCTAAAACTAACTTAAGAGGATTTGAATTTTTATTGCAGACGGTCATGCTCTGTGCTCCCACAGGATCTGACACATAATATTTTAGAACACTTAGCATCCTGAGCTCTAATAATTCACTTCAAAAATAAGCACTTAGTATTCTTACCTGCTACATGGAAATTTGCACAATATACTAAGTGAGATGTCATTAAATAAATTAGTTGGACATCAATTTAATTTTTCAACCTCACTAAATAGTGGCCATGTTTATATCAGTGCCTTCCTTTGTGAGGAAATTGATTCAGTCCTGTCATGCTTAAAGATGAAACTATAGCTGAGCCTTAATTTATTATTATGAACTTGATACAACCAAACATTGTTGTGGCTATTCTGAAGAAGAGAGTGCATTGCACAATATACTCTGTAGTCTTCTACAAAGTGATTCTTACATTGTTGAATTTAACAGCTGAAATGTCTAGAGAGATAATGTAGCCAGGGTAAGACTCAGATTTCCTGGATTTTTTTTTTTTATTTTAAACCTCAGAATAAGATATCTTTACAATTATAAGAGTTTTCATTATTATCTATAACTGTAATAAGGAGAACAAAAACTCATTTCTTTTTATTTTCCTGCCACATTCCTCATACTTTGGTTATTATAATTTTGTATATTATTTGACTATCACCTTTATAGTGAGATGTTATCAACACAATGGTATTATGAAAACAGTATCATATGACAATAGACAAAGTTAAACTAGGCTCATTTCTGTTAGAAATTCTATTTTCTAAGCTGTGAGGTAGGCATAATATGTGTGGTCTCTCTAATATGCACAATTTCCTTTACACATCCCACTTAGAGCTCTAACAGCATTTCAAACTTTGCATGTTTAAGACTTAACCGCTGATTTACTTCCCAAAAACACCCCCCACCCCCAGGCCCTGCACCTGAATTTAAAAATACGAACCTTTGACTTTAAACTCTATTGTCCTACATCCAATCCATCAATAAATCCTTTCAACCTTACCTTCAAAATATATCCCAAATCTCACAAAATCCACTTTAAGTTTTAAATCCAAGGTATCACCATCTCTCACCTGCATACTGCAAGAATAACCTATACCCTCACTCTCAGGAGTCTGTTTTGGGAAATTCTCCACACACAGTCCACAGTCCTAATTTTCAAATATAAATTAGATCATAGAATGCTGCATTTAGTACCTTCCAAAATAGTCACATGTGAGGCATCCAGGGAAACAGACTGTCCAATCTCCAATGGCAGACAGTATCACTGACGGCCAATGGCCCCTGCTACTTCCTCTGAATTCCATCACCTTAATAGTGCTTTAAAGTGTTATACTTTCCTTAGTCTACTACCAGCCAAATACTGAGCATCACAGAGCTACTCAGATAGACTCCTTCCCCTTCCTGGGTCTACAACAGTCTACAGGTGGCCTCATAATCACTGGTAAGGACTTTTCAGGTGACAGAATGTTCTACATGATGACTGTGGTGATGACTACATAACAGTTTTTCCTGAAGATCAGGAAACAAAGCAAGGATATTTAATTTACTCTCACCAGCTCTTCAACATTGCATTGAAATTCTCAGCTCTGTAAATAATGCGAGGAAAAGACATGAAAGGCATTCCTAATTGGAAAGGTATAGGTAGCAGTCTGTACGACATGAAGCTCTCTATAAAAAATTCTGAGTCACCTACAAAATTTTATAAGATCTCAACCACAAATTGAACAATTGTACAGAATTCGGGTTCATCAATTCTATTCTATTCTAGCGATAAAAAATAACTGAAGGTACTGGGGAAGGAAATCAACCAACTAATGTTATATGCACATATGAATATATCACAATGAATTACACTCTCTCGTACAATGAATTGCACTATTAAGTGCAATCAGAATGAACCAATTAAAACATTTTAAAATTAAATGGCATTAAAAAGAATATTTTAGGGATTATTTTAACAAAATATGGTTAAAATCATTGCAGTAAAAATACAAAATATTTCTGAGAAAAAAAATTAAGGACATAAGTAAATGTGAAGATATAATAAACCTGGATCAAAAATACAATACTATCAAGGTAATAGTGCCTCCCAAAATAAACTATAGATTCAACATTTACCAGTTCAAACTGCTCCTTGTAGAAACTTGCAAAATAATTAACATTTAAAGTGTAAATGTAATGAATTCACAATATAAAAAATAATTCTGAGAAACAGCAATAGAGTTGAATGATTTATACTATAAGACTTTTAAACTTACTTTAAAGCTATGGTAATCAAGAAAATGTGGGCTGATGTAAAGAAAACACAGGTCAATAGAACATAAAAAAATAGTCACCATACGTCCCAGAAATTTCACTCCTAGGGTTTAAACTTCCCCCCAAAATAAATTTTTATA
Source organism: Spermophilus citellus (assembly GCF_964194105.1). NCBI lineage: Eukaryota > Metazoa > Chordata > Mammalia > Rodentia > Sciuridae > Spermophilus > Spermophilus citellus. The sequence goes on along the minus strand of NC_138184.1, from coordinate 179,610,782 downwards.
CAAAAATATGAAAATAAGTGCTCAGAGAAACATAATTCTTAATATTAAAAAAACTATAAAAAAGCCAAATGCCTGTCAATGGACACATGTGTAAAACAAGTTGTAGTGTAGCTAAACAATAGGACACGCTCCTCAGGAAAATGAACAAACTACTGACAACTGAAAGAAAACAGATAGGTATTCAAAGTACATAGGTATTCAAAGTAAATAAGTATTCAAAGTAAAAGGAGCCAAATGCAAAGACTGGAAATATAGATTCCATGTAACTGAAATCCTGGAAAAGGCAAAGTTCTAGGGATACAAAGCAGATTCCTGTTTGCTAGGATGGATCTGGGAGGAACTTTTCAGGTGACAGAATGTTCTATGTCATGACTGTGGTGATGACTACATAACAGTATGCATCGGCAAAATCATTGCATTTAATGCTTAAAATTGGTAAATTTTAGATTTATAAATTATATCATAATAAAGCTGTCAAAAAATAAAAATTATTGGGGACCTAAAATGTCTTTTGGTTTTATGGGTTATATCAATTGATACTTGATATGTATAAATCAATACTATAAAAATTAATATATGTGTTCCTTCATTCATTAAAGAATAAATTCTGCAGATAATTTAAAATTGCTCTAAAGTCAATTTATGCTATATAGTGTATACATAATATGTAGTGTGAAATAAATGTACATATATGTGTGTGTATATATACGTGTGTGTGTATATATATATATGATAGAAGCATTAAATAAATAAAAACTTCTGCTATCTTTTACTAAAAAAGTTCTACTTAGACATACAATATATTTTATGAAAAAACTATTGTTTTCAAAACTAATTAATTCAGTAGAGAATAACATTGCTTATATTTTTTTCAACTCTTAATGCCTGACTTAATAGGAGATGGCTGGATCTTATCTATTTCTGTATTTAATATGTTTTGTTTATGAGGAAAATTTAGATAATTCTTACATAATATCTACAGGGACAAATATTTTGTGGCCTTTTCAACTGGTAGTTTCTTAAAAGTGAATTGGAATACATAAGTCAGCTTTTTGTACTCTTACGTTTTACTCTGAATGATTCTATTACCCATGCATGAAATACCAAACTTTGACCAATATTGATAAACATTGCTGGTGAGAGAAAAAAGTGAAACACACAATGGAAACAATTTGATGTTACCTTTAACAGATGCACATTTCTATACCTTAGGGGAATTTCCATCCCTATGGATCAACACACAGGTATAAATGTTTTAATAGCAGTATTGTTTGTAATTACAAGAATTTGATTGTAACTGTTTGTACATACAAACCTTCCAATATCCATCAGAAAATAATGTATAAATAAATAGTAGCTTATTCAGTCACACAATGGAACATAGATATACAATGCTTAAAAGATTAAATAAAATATGCAAATAGCATGTCTAGTTTTTCCAGAAACTAATGCTGACTGAGCAAAAATTATTTGCTGAAGAAAATATATTATGTAATATAATATTTTTAAAGGGCTAAAAATAGGCAAACATGAGTAAAACAGTTTGGGGATATAGGTAAGAAGAGGTAAATAACAACTACAGCCCATAAATGATAAGGAAATAGTTCAAAATCATGTTTATCTCTGAGGGGAAGGGGCATGGAGATGGAATTGTGGAAGAAATCATTGTACCTTCAACAAAGAATATTGTTTTAAATCTAATGTTGGTATTTGTTTTACTATTAGTTATGATTTTGATTCATAATTAATATATAACATGTGTGCATATTATGTGTGTTATCTATGTATGTTATAGAATTAACAATAGAATTATGTAATACTGAGTTAGGCCTGATATTCTGAGTTGTCTGCTTCCAGGATCTATTTCCAAAGATTTTTTAAACATATTTTTATTTGTAGATGAAAACAATATCTTTATTTTATTTATTTATTTTTATATTGTGCTGAGGATCAAACCCAGCCCTGAGTTATGGCCCCAGCCTTGATCCAAAGATTTTTGAGAATAGGACTCTTCATTTGCCTAATGATCTGATGAAACCATATGGTCACACTATTGACAGTGTGTGTGGGGATAACAAACAATAATCTCATACATGATGATATTTTCCTAATAGTCTGTTCAGATAAAGACACATAGATCCATCCAGTATCTTTTGTCAAAAAGCATCACAATATGCATACATGTTGGCACACAGCACACAATTAATTGAAGCTGAGTAGGGAACACATACTTTCTTTCTCAACACTCTTTCTTCTTTTGTTTCATTAACTTCAGTTCTAAGCAAACACTAACAGTGCAGTACATGAAAAATGTTCAGAACCTGGACCACAAACATATTATTGTGAAAACAAATAAAAATCAAAAGCCAACTAAATTAGATTTCTCAATTCATTTATTGTATGTCTCTCATTTTGGCTTCTGAGTGGTTCATTTTAGATCCACGCAGATCCATTTAAACACTAGTGATGCAAGACAGCATTTGTTTTCACGACTGATCTATCAAATTTAACAATCAGGCAGTAACAAGAAGCTATATATTTTCATGGCATTCTTTCAGGAAATTGAAATATAATAACTTTGAATTCCAACTTTATTTTCAAGGTCAGATATACAGTTCATGAAAACATTATATTTATGGTTGTGTAATAGAATAGCTGATGTTATGCAGAAATATTCTCTGTAGGATTTTATAAGAAACAATCACAGACTCATTGTGTTTAGGAAGATCGATGGTTGAGTGATTTAAAGAACTGCCTATATCATTTGCTGCACAGCCTCAGTGAAATGGTTGCCATCACTATTTGGGCAATAGTAGCCACGTTTTCTTTTTCCTATCTTCTATTTCTTTATTAATTTTATTTAGCATTGGATTAAATGTATGGCAAACTTAAGATGTCTTTGTGTAAGAGTTAACACATTCTATCATTGCTATATGCCTTTACAACTCATCCATTTTGACTCTGATAACTAGGTTGTGTTAATTATCATTGAAAAATTAATATCTTTTGGAATCCAATTAAGAACCAGAAGTTTCATATAATTATGAATACTATATATGTGGATTTAATATAACCACTTGTGTTTACAAGTTAGATAAATAATTGTGCAGTGTTTACTTATTGAGTCTCAACAATGAAAATTATAGACTGTGAACTTTTTATTCTAAAAGACTTTCTTTTTTCTGTGTCATCAATGGAATAAACTATTATAATGTATATGCTGTTGTGACATTACATTTTTATAACCCACATAAACAAGGCACATATGAAACATTAGTTTTACTGTCAAAACACAATATTACATCACTAAGAAAAATATCATACTTGGTTATAGGATAGACACAAAATGTGTTTGGTTTTGCATGGGTGTAGAAAATAATGACAAATAATAAACTACCATTGTCATCCATATTCTAAATAGTCATTTAAATATACAAAATATTTCTATTGAGAGTTATTAAACTTGAAACCTTTTTGGATATAAAACCCATGGACCATAATCTAGAAGTCTGAGAGACTCTCTAGTTTAAGGATTGTAAAAGCCTGATTCACAGAGAAATGTTATTTTAAAAGAATCCCTCTACATATATTGCAGTTACTGCAAATAAAGTAAGATAAGCACAAGTACACAGATGCTAAAAATCCTAATATAAAAAAAATACCGTGTCTTTTTCTTGCAATAAACTCAGTATGTCCAAGATAGTTGCACTTGAAGTGTGTTCCCCAGTATCCTCGAGGATGTCTCCACAATTCTTTTTCTTTTCTTTTTTTTATTGGTTGTTCAAAACATTACAAAGCTCTTGACATATCATATTTCATACATTAGATTCAAGTGAGTTATGAACTCCCATTTTCACCCCAAATACAGATTGCAGAATCACATGGGTTACATATCCACATTTTTACATAATGCCATATTAGTAACTGTTGTATTCTGCTACCTTTCCTATCCTCTACTATCCCCCTCCCCTCCCCTCCCATCTTCTCTCTCTACCCCATCTACTGTAATTCATTTCTCTACTTGTTTATTTTCCCATTCCCCTCACAACCTCTTATATGTAATTTTGTATAACAATGAGGGTCTCCCTCCATTTCCATGCAATTCCCCCTTTCTCTCCCTTTCCCTCCCTCCTCTGTTTAATGTTAATCTTTTCTTCCTGCTCTTCCTCCCTGCTCTGTTCTTAGTTGCTCACATTATATCAAAGAAGACATTTGGTATTTGTTTTTTAGGGATTGGCTAGCTTCACTAAGCATAATCTGCTCTAGTGCCATCCATTTCCCTGTGAAATCCATGATTTTGTCATTTTTTAGTGCTGCATAATACTCCATGGTGTATAGATGCCACATTTTTTTTATCAATTCATCCATTGAAAGGCATCTGGGTTGGTTCCACAGTCTAGCAATTGTGAACTGTGCTGCTATGAACATCGATCTGGCAGTATCCCTGTAGCATGCTCTTTTAAGGTCTTCAGGGAATAGTCTGAGAAGGGCAATAGCTGGGTCAAATGGTGGTTCCATTCCCAGCTTTCCAAGGAATCTCCATACTGCTTTCCAAATTGGCTGCACCAATTTGCAGTCCCACCAGCAATGTACAAGAGTACCCTTTTCCCCACATCCTCACCAGCACTTGTTGTTGTTTGACTTCATAATGGCTGCCAATCTTACTGGAGTGAGATGGTATCTTAGGGTGGTTTTGATTTGCATTTCTCTGACTGCTAGAGATGGTGAGCATTTTTTCATGTACTTGTTGATTGATTGTATGTCTTCCTCTGAGAAGTGTCTGTTTAGGTCCTTGGCCCATTTGTTGATTGGGTTATTTGTTATCTTATTGTCTAATTTTTTGAGTTCTTTGTATACTCTGGATATTAGGGCTCTATCTGAAGTGTGAGGAGTAAAAATTTGTTCCCATGATGTAGGCTCCCTATTTACCTCTCTTATTGTTTCTCTTGCTGAGAAAAAACTTTTCAGTTTAAGAAAGTCCCATTTGTTGATTCTTGTTATTAACTCTTGTGCTATGGGTGTCCTATTAAGGAATTTGGAGCCCGACCACACAATATGTAGATCAGAGCCAACTTTTTCTTCTATCAGACGCAGAGTCTGATTTGATATCAAGCTCCTTGATCCATTTTGAGTTAACTTTAGTGCATGGTGAGAGGAGGGGATTCAGTTTCATTGTGTTGCATATGGATTTCCAGTTTTCCCAACACCATTTGTTGAAGATGCTATCCTTCCTCCATTGCATGCTTTTAGCCCCTTTATCAAATATAAGATAGTTGTAACTTTGTGGATTAGTCTCTGTGTCCTCTCTTCTGTACCATTTGTCCACCCGCCTGTTTTGGTACCAGTACCATGCTGTTTTTGTTTCTATTGCTCTGTAATATAGTTTGAAATCTGGTATCGCTATACTGCCTGATTCACACTTCCTGCTTAGAATTGCTTTTGCTATTCTGGGTCTTTTATTTTTCCATATGAATTTCATGATTGCTTTATCTATTTCTACAAGAAATGCCATTGGGATTTTGATTGGCATTGCATTAAACCTATAGAGAACTTTTGGTAATATCACCATTTTGATAATGTTAGTTCTGCCTATCCATGAACAGGGTATATTTTTCCATCTTCTAAGATCTTCTTCTACTTCTCTCTTTAGGGTTCTGTAGTTTTCATTGTATAAATCTTTCACCTCTTTTGTTAGGTTGATTCCCAAGTATTTTATTTTATTTTTGAGGATATTGTGAATGGAGTGTTTTTCCTAATTTCCGTTTCAGAAGTTTTGTCGCTGATATACAGAAATGCCTTTGATTTATGTGTGTTGATTTTATATCCTGCCACTTTGCTGAATTCATTTATTAGTTCTAGTAGTTTTTTTGTAGACCCTTTTGAGTCTTCTAGGTATAGAATCATGTCATCTGCAAATAGTGATAATTTAAGTTCTTCTTTTCCTATTTTTATGCCTTTAATTTCTTTCGTTTGTCTAATTGCTCTGGCCAGTGTTTCGAGAACTATATTGATTAGAAGTGGTGATAGAGGGCATCCCTGTCTTGTTCCAGATTTTAGAGGGAATGCCTTCAATTTTTCTCCATTCAGAATGATGCTAGCCTGAGGCTTAGCATAAATAGCTTTTACAATGTCGAGGTAAGTTCCTGTTATCCCTAGTTTTTCTAATGTTTTGAACATAAAGGGATGCTGTACTTTGTTGAATGCTTTTTCTGCATCTATCGAGATGATCATATGGTTCTTATCTTTAAGTGTATTGATGTGGTGAATAACATTTATTGATTTTCATATATTGAACCATCCTTGCATCCCAGGGATGAATCCTACTTGATCATGGTGCACAATTTTTTTGATGTACCTTTGTATCCGATTCGCCAGAATTTTATTTAGGATTTTTGCATCTAGGTTCATCAGAGATATTGGTCTGTAGTTTTCTTTCTTTGAGGTGTCTTTGTCTGGTTTCGGAATCAGGGTAATGTTGGCCTCATAGAATGAATTTGGAAGAGCTCCCTCTTTTTCTATTTCCTGAAATAACTTGAAAAGTATTGGTATTAATTCTTCTTTAACGGTTTTATAAAACTCCGCTGTATACCCATCTGGTCCTGGGCTTTTCTTGGTTGGTAGTCTTTTGATTGCTTCTTCAATTTCATCCATTGATATTGGTCTGTTTAAATTGTGTGTATCCTCCTGACTCAGTCTTCCTCCCGGACTGGGCGGGTCTCCAATCCTGAGTGCCTAGGGCCTTCTCTTGTGTCTTGTCACTTCCCCACTTTTCCTCGAGCCAGGCCCCGGTCACTGGTGACGCTGACCACAATACTGGCTACACGCCAGGTCTGCTGCTCCTGGGAGCCCTGTTTTCATGAACGCCTGGGCACACTCTCCCTGTTTGCCATTCCTTCGGACCCTATGTTTGTAGAGCTTGGGGCTGAGAACCCCCAGCGAATTTGCTTGCCCTCCGGTAGCCATGCCACCGGAAGCTGGTGCAAGAGACCTCAGTTATCAGCACTGGGGTGAGTGGTAGCTGGGAGTTCCGCGCTGCAGGTACGCGCCACTCCTGATTCCCCCGTGCGGGCGGGGCTTTTCGCAGAGCTGGGCGGGCGGGGCTGTTCACCCAAAGGGGGGGGTCTTTGCAGCGCCGAACTGCCGGGGGCGGTTCACAGAGCGGGGCCGGCAGTGGCCTGGGCAGGCGGCGGCCGTTCGTGTCTTCAAACATGTACTTTGAATAATGGTGTCCATCACATTCCACCATCCTTGTTAATCCCCTGCTTCTTCCCTATCCCTTCCTACCCTCTTCCGTATCTAGAATTTATGTATTCCCCATGTTCCCCCTCCCTACCCCACTATGAGTCAGCCTCCTTATATTACAGAAAACATTCGGCATTTGTTTTTTGGGGATTGGCTAACTTCACTTAGCATTCTCTTCTCCAGTGACATCCATTTACCTGCAAATGTCATGATTTTATTCTCCTTTATTGCTGAGTAAAATTCCGTTGGCACAGCCAATATGAAAAGCAGTATGGCGATTCCTTGGAAATCTTGGAATGAAACCACCATTTGACCCAGCTATCCCTCTCCTCGGACTATACCCAAAGGACTTAAAAACAGCATACTACAGGAACTCAGCCACATCAATGTTTATAGCAGCACAATTCACAATAGCTAAACTGTGGAGCCACTTTATAGAATTATCCTCTTAACCTTATGTTCCCATCATTCTCATCTATTTGTCCCCTTAAAATATCACAAAAATATTACCTATAACAAGCTTCACCTAATAACAAATATGCACACAATTAAATGCATAATTTAAGTGTGTTCTCCTAACTGGTATTTCTAATATGAATAAAATAATTGTGCATATAATGTCAAGAACAAAGGTTTTATCTGATTACAAATGAAATTTAAAAAAAAAGTCTTTTAGGATAAAATTAACTAGACATTCTTTTCTGGACTTTAAACCTCCCTATTAATCATATTCCCCTCTCTAACCTAATCTTCCATATTTCTCAGGTAACAAGACAACTATCAGTTTCAAGATTTTCCCACAAGTATCTAATTGGACATAGCAATAGCATAAGACTGGAGAAGGAACTACCAACTTTGGTTTGAAATGGTTCTCTCTGGCTAAGTAAAACACAACATCAAGCACATTGCTCCAGTAGATACAGACATTTATTTTTTAAAGTAATTCAGACTTAATCCTAAATAACTTTCAAAGGTTTGACTTCCGTAGGATAGAACTTTGTGAAAGACAATATAGAGTCCCTCAGTGATAGGGCATGGGATGGGGAGGAAAGAAAAATACATGTCTAATTCTTCTCTTATTTGTGATTTTCTGTTTCTTTTATTTTGTAATTGACAGACAAAATTGTGTGTCCTTACAATGTGTACCAGTTGTTCAGAAGTATGTCTACACTGTAGAGTGGCTAAAGCTTGCTGATTAATAAAAGTATTATGATAACTTTGTATCCACTCTCCACCAAGTTTTACAAATATACATTTTTAACTCTAGTCACCATGTTGTTCAATAGTTCTCTTTGATCTTATTTCTCCAAACTGAAATTTTATAGTCTTTGATCAATATCTCCTCAACCCTTCCCATTCCCAATTTCCAGTAACCACCATTCTACTCTCTACTACTGTTTTAGTCAGCTGCTTCCCTGCTGTGACCCAAAAGACCTAACAAGAACAACTAAAGGAGAAAAAGTTTATTTGGGGGCTCACAGTTTTAGAGGTCTCAGTCCATAGACATCTGGCTCCATTGTTCTGTGCCTGAGTGAGGCAGAGCATTACAGCAGAAGACTGTGGAAGAGGAAAACAGCTAAAAACCAGAAAATCAGGAAGCAGAAAAAGACAAAGTTCAGCTCACCGGGGACAAAATATGTGCCTCAAAGGCATGCTCCTAATGACCCACCTCCTCCAGCCACACCCTACCTGCTTACAGTTACCACCCAATTAATCCTTACCAGGGAATTAATACACTGATTAGGTGTATTAATAATACACCTCTCATAATGCAATCTTTTCACTTCTAAATTTTCTTGCATTGTCTTACATATGAGTTTTGGGGAGATACCTAATATTAAAACCAGAGCAACTATCATGAATTCAACTTTTTGATATTCCATGTATGAGTAAGATCGTGTGGCATTTGTCTTTCTGTGTCTGGCAAATTTCACTTATGATAATTTGCTATTTAAAAAATAATTGCCTTTAAAAAGGATACCTAACATAAAAAGATAAATTGAATTTTAAAATAATGTCAGAAAGTACCTATTTTGTTAGTATTTTCCTAAATTCATAAACATGTATGTTGCTATCTCATTTGCCCCTCTTTGTGCATTTTGGAGTATAGACTTGAAAGAGACTTATTTTCATAAAATACATTCAGATTTTATAGTAAATATATACATAATTATGAATAAAAGAGAAAAGTTACAGGATAAATAACCACATATCCAAAAGCCCTGTTGGAAAAGTTTGGACAATTATTAATTTTAAAAAATAAAATCTGCATATGCTTGCCTTTTGCACATGAATTCATCAAGTCGATCAAATGTACTCCTATAAGTTTTTCTGTGGAGTATATATCAAATTTGGCACAGAGAGATTTTCTTTGTCTCAAGACACATTAAAATCAAGTTTAATACATCAGTGGAAGAGATTATCCATTGTACTTAGTATATCTCCCTTAAGATACTGAACATTTTGGTAGCTTAAATCCGAAAAGCTGGGATGAGATCCAGGATGGGAGGATATGGGAAGGCAAGATGTAGGACAAATGTCTTTGTAGGTTAGCATCCTGCAAAAATCTTGCTGAACCGTCTCATGGGTTTTTTACTGCATCAGAGCCAGTTCTTCTGAAGCTGACAGACATCTCTGTAACTCTTAATTGTTACATAATTGTAGAGGAATAATATCTCCCTGCCTTGATTTAGCAAATGGATTTTTTTTTTCTGGAAAACTCTATGATACAGTTGAAACAGCTGCACAGCTCTTGCATGAACCAAACAAAGGCAGACCTTTAAAGCAAGCATCCTAAGCTCCTTTGAAACAGAAAAGAAGCACTTTCTTCCCAATGTGAATAATATGATGTCCTCTCAAGGTCATTTTTCAATAGAACAGGGAAATTTTTCCTCTGTTTTTCTCTTATGATCATAAGAATATATGACTAAAAGTGAGCTGAAAATAGTCATCTCTAGTATTTAAGAAACAGCCATTCTGACCACAGGGTCTCTTGTATTATAAATTTATAAAACTCTAGGTCATGCAGTACAGATCCTGGTAGAGGGGGGCCCCTTAGTAAACATGCACTTACTGATATAATAGGATAGAAAAGTCAAGAATTATTTTAAAATTGCAACACTTCTATTTGTAACAGTGTTAAACAATTCCTGATATAAAAAAATGGGGAAAAATTAGCACTAATATACCCAACTTAATGTCCCCAAATGCCTTGATTTTTTAATATTAAAATTATGTCTCAAGTGAAAACTCAATTAAGCTACAAGTTATATACTTTTCAGAGAAGGAGGAGGAGGAAGAGGAGGAGGAGGAGGAGGAGGAGGAGGAGGAGGAGGAGGAGGAGGAGGAGGAGGAGGAGGAAAGTACAGCCCAAAAGATCAAAGAACTTTGTATGGACAAGAACAAGTAGATTAAAATATAAGGCAGCAAAGGCTAACTTAGATAGTGCAGGGCTGATCTACAAATGAAATGTGTGAGATTTTATAATAAGAGATACACAGGGTGCCATACTGTGATGTCAATAGAACCACATAAGCTTAATTATTTAAATGAAGTAGGACCGTGTTATTATTTATTTCTTCTCTTCTTGAGGACTTACATTCTAAATTCAGAGTTCCCATCTTTCCCTAGAATTTTTAAAAGAAAAAAAAAATTGAAAGAACCCATGAGCTAAAAAAGCAGGGTTCAACTGTACATCTTTGGATGTGGAACATGGCTCCTTGCTAAGGGTTCTTTGTACGCTGAAAGGGCCACCTAGGAAGAAAGCATTTCTCATCTATGGGACTGGGAGAGACAGGAAGTGAGAGGAAATAATACAATGGATAATTCTGTATTTATGTAAAGAAACAGAAAGGATTTAATGCACCAAGGGAAGCACAGCCATCCTGAGCCTGGGTGGGGGCAGGATGCCTACTGAATGGTAGCTGCTGTCTCTAGTTGAACATCAAAAGTTTCCATAAAAAGTGACCTTGTTCAAAAGAATGTGTGAGAATGCTCAAAAATACCTGTGAAACTTTTTCTGGTGGCTAAACTCCTAGAAGGATGGGAGAATGAATCAAAAAAGGAAATGGTATTAGTGTAAAAGTAACCTCATAGTTACCTGCAAGCTAGTGGTAACTGGGAAAATTTATGTTACATTAGAGAAAAATCACGTAAAACGTCTTTTCTTTTATCAATTTACCCAGGGACTTAATTAAGAGAGTTAAAAAAATTCAGTTGCTTAAAAAGTTATCTGAATACCAAAGGGATCCCAAGTACTCTCTTTTCACTAACCCAGGGAGTCACCAAGAGAACACTTTTCAGAAATAAATATAGATGGAGGTATCACTCAAGGAAATAATAAAATACTTTGGAAAGTAAATTTTAACCTTTTTGGCAAAAGGTGTACAACAAATGACCTTCTATAATTCCTTGAATTGATGAGTCTAGACTTTGCAGCTGAAAGTACAATATTCTTTAATCTGTCTTAAATTAAGCCTTAGATACAACAAATATCATTTTTTCATAATACAGATTTCTTTGGGTATTTTGTTAAAATGGACTTCACAATCACAAAGAGTATTACACAAATTAGATGACTGGAAAGATTTTTATATTACTCAAGACACATTTTTTTTTTTTGCTAGTGGTTAGAAGGCACAAAAATTAAAAGACTTATGGAAATCAAATTATAATGCAAATAGAGAAGGCGAAATTAAGAAAAATTATATTTCTAATCAGAACTTTGTTGTCATCCTCAGAACTGGAGCTATACCCAATGTAGAATCAGCACTTTATGCCAATCACATAAAAAGAGAGGCATAGAAATATTTGCAAGGAACCCAAGGTCATGTCTGAGGATCCTGAAATTTGATCATCCCCTTGATTGGATGACTTTGCAAAAAAAAATGCTTAAAGCAATTCAGGTAGTTAGTCAAAATCTTTCTTCTTCCTCTCCACCATGGCAGCCTGAGGGTGCCTTTTAACTCTTCTGAAGGGGCTGCTGGGACCACTAGAGCTAACATGGTTGCCAGAAAAACCATTCACAAAACTGTTCAATCTTAACAGCTGAAAGGTATTGATGTTACAGTATCCAAAAAGGTGTTGCTTGTGGAAAAATATGAGAAAGTCTAGATACATGCTATTCTCACTCATTCCTTTGCAGTCAGACTAAAGATATTTTTAGAAAGAAATGGCGATATATGAAAACTTTAAAAGAAAGAAGTAAATAAGCATAAATATTTTCCTACAAAAGGAAGACAGAGGTCTTATACATGTCATTTTTAATGTAAGATAGAAGAGGCAGAACTAAAATTTTTTCATACCTCTGGTATTAAAGTTTCATTAATATCTCCTCTACTTATCTACATTAATTTATTCTTGTCATGAAAGGGAGTTCAAGCATGCTTTCCTTACAGACGTTATGACTTCAGAACACTTTTGAAGAATAAAAAGAATATTTTACTAAAAATACAATTTATTGGGGGTTATTGTGTTGTTTCTGTTGTCAACCACTCCTCTAAGGAAGAAGGATCAGTCCTCATTTAAGACAATTAGAAACCATTCCTGACAAAAACATTACAATGCTTTTAGTAGCAAAGTTACAAAGGGAAAATCCTCTAGTGTAGTAAAAATCTAATAAGGTTCAGTGCAATATGCCTGTAGGAAAAATAAATCCTGTATAAAACCTGTCCCTCTTCCACTCTCCCTTGAGGATTTTCATGAGATTATTTTGTTGAATTTTAACAAGAGAATTTGTGCAGATGGGAGATGAAACTAACACTTGTCTTTGTATACTTACTAAAGTGCAATTGATGACAATTTTTGAAATAACTTGAATGGTGCAGAGGTAATTAAAAAGGAGAAAGAAGGATTGTTTCTATGAAATTTGTGAGATGTTGTCAAGGCAAGCCTCACTTTTACTCATGGATGAATGCTTTGAGTAAGATTATTGGAGCTGTAGTATGCATTGCTGATTAAAACATATAGCTACAAAATCCTGAATGAGGCTCCTTCTGAATGAGATGTATGGAAAAAAGAAAAAAGAAAAGAAAAATGGAGAAAGTGACATTGTATCACAGAAGGAGGTAATTATTCATTGATCTCAGTAAATCTTTTTAAATGGTCCTGTGAGTGAACTAAAATCAGAGTCACTGTTTCAGAAAGAGAAATAATATGCATATGCAACAGAGATTATCATTTTCTTCCTCCTCTTTCTTCTCCTCCTCCTCACGTCTTAATATCTGTCACTTAATGAGCCTCTCTCTGTCAAGCCGAAATTTAGGGTTTAAAACTCAATTAAAGCTTGTGACTATCTGCTCATCTAATGCCCCCTTCCCTGAAATTTCAATTCATTGTGATCATTATTTCCATAACTCTCTGATGTCTTTAAAAATATCACCTTTATAATTTAACTAGCTAGTTGTTCTGCCAGAAGTACAATGGCCCCAGAAAAGGTGTTGTCATCCTGTGTTTATGCACTTCTTGTATACAGTATGTTGACATTTTTCTCTTTGAAATCACAGAGTGTTTTAGTCATCTTCTAAAATTTACATAGAGGAAGTGTTTACTAAATCATGACAAATTATTGAATGACTGCATAGAGAAATAACTGACTTGGCGGCTTATTTGTATGGCACATTAATGTTGCTCTAGAATAGAACTGATCTGAATTTTCTATCTTCCAAAAGTGAAATTTGAACTTTGGGCAATAACCATGTATACCTTTAAAATTGTCAACTGCATCATTAATATCCTAAGTAAGTAGCTCTGGTGTGGATTACAAGAGATTATTACACGTGAAAGATTTAGCAGAAAGCTTGGCATATCCCAGTGGTCATTATCCAGTAGGCATATCTATTTATTTATTTATTCATTTATTTTGGTACCAGGGATTTAACCCAACGGCACTTTACCACTGAGCCACATCCCAACCCTTTTAATTTTTTATTTTGAAACAGGGTCTTACTACGTTATTTAGAGCCTCACTAAGTTGCTGAGACTGGCTTAGAACCTGCAATCTTCCTACCTCTGCCTCCCAAATCACTATGACTACAGGCATTCTTATTTTTAAGATATATTCCAATCACTCAACTTCCCCAAAGAGATTTTACCATCTTAATAGACCTTTTAGATGAGTCACCTGATCCAATGAAAATATAAAATATTCTGAATATATTTTAACTTTGGACTCAGCAAAGATAGCAAATGAGGTAAAAACAGAATAGATAAATCTAAATTACTAAATATAATGTCAATTAAGTTGTTATAAGCAATTCTTTACATGTATCCTAACTAATACACGGTGTGATGCTAGTATTGTAATGCCAGATTCTTGGGACCCCAATAGACCTCCAGGAGCCGAATCCGATGCAATCACACTAGAGTCTCTATTGCAAGCTCGAGCCCAGACTCACAAACATTTCTGATGCAGAGGTCCCAAGGAATGAGTCCAGATCCTTTGTTAAGTGAGATTTTATAGGTTTTGGGGGATACTCTATGTGTCACAACATCACACAGCAAATCATTTCATAAAGTGGGAAAATCAAACAACAACTCTTAACATTGATTAGCACATTCACTGGCGGGAACAATTTGGGTAAGGGTGATTGGTTAGTACAAGAGGGGGATTCGTTTGAACTGATTGGTTTAAGCCGCGAGGGCTTAACTATCTGGTTTCCTAACATGTTATCCATCACCGAGACTACTGGGGGGTCATCTGGCATCCCAGGTATTTTCCTTGTCTCATGCTGATTGGTGGTTGCTAGGGGGTTGCTATGGGTCCTCACCTAGCCTAACTGAGTCAGGGACATCTGGTGCCACAGATCTCTCCTGTTATTTACAAACAGACAACACAGCCGGGTGGCTATGTGCCTAGGAATGCTCTGTGGGTTTTTCCAAGAACAAGGGTCATTCCCCCTCCTTGGACAGGCTTTGCCCTGAGGTAGAGGCTGGTTTCTCAAAAATAGAGTTACATCAGTTTCTTAATATGATTTGTCACATTTCCACGATGACCATATTACCAATTTCCATATTTTGAACTCTAGGAAATCTATCACATTGTGACTCAGGAAAATGCTGTCTTCTGATTTAGCTTCTGTTTACTTCTTCTTTCATCACTATTACTGTTTTGTTCACCCGCTCTGATTCATGCAATCTGGTACAACACAGTCATTCCTGTCCATCAGTATTAAAATCAATGAAGATGAATTATTTGTCTCTCTATTATTCTCTCCCTTCATAGCACAGTGCTGAGTGCCCATCAACAAGCTACTCTGTCCTGATTGCTGTTATGGAGAAGTCTTCTCTTTCTCAATATGTTTGCAATTGCTGGCTGCAAAGCAGTGGTCAGAAACTCTAACACAGGAGGCAGAGAACTAGGATTTTAGGCTTTACTCTGAATGGGGTGTTATGCACAGGTTTCATAATCTCTGTGTAGCTTAATTTCTCCATCTGAAAAATACGAATAAAATAGGAAATGCAAGTCAAAAACACAATGAGCTATCACCTCAACCCCTTAAGGATGGCTACTATCAAAGAAAGAACAGAATAAGTATTGGCAACAATGTAAAGAAATTGGAATTCTGCATATAGTAGGGAGAACATAAAATGATGCTGCCAATATGAAAAGCAACTTAGTAGATCCTCAAAAAATAAAAATTAAAAAAAATCACACTACCATATGATCCAGTCCATCCATTCATGAATGTGTAACAAAGAGAATTGAAAGCAGGATCTCAAAAATATTTACAAGCTCATTCATATTCATGAAACACTGTTCCCCAAAACCCATGTTGTACCATGAGGCAGAATCAACCCAGGTGTCCATCAGTGGATGAATGGGTAAACAAAATGTGTTAAATATATATACAATATAATATCATGCAGTCTTAAAGAGGAAATAAATTCTGCCTCATGCTACGACATGGATGAACCTTGAGGATATTATGCCAAATGAAGTGAATCAGTCGCACAAAGACAAACATTTTACTATTCCATTTATACAAGATAAAGTAGTCAAATTCATAGGAACTATATCATCTCCCATCTGCACAAATTCTCTTGTTTAAATTCAGTGAAATATCCAGGAAAATACTTGAGGGATTTTACATAATCTATGGAAGGATTTTACATGTGATTTACTTTTTACTGAAGGCAAATTGCACTGATCCTTATTGACTGTTTACCACACTAGAAAGGTGGTTGCCAGAGGCCAGGAAAAAAGGGAAATGAAGAGTTGATTAATAGGTACAGAATTTCAGTTTTGCAAGACAAAAAGTTCTAGAGAAAAATGTAAATATGTTTAACACTACTGGACTGTATGCTTAGAAATGGTTAAGATTGTGAATTTTATAGTTTTTACCACAACCAAAAAATAACAAAACAAATAATACCCAGCTCTTAGAGCTAATGCAAATGTTAATTACACATGTGAAATGCTTAGAACAAAGCCCGAAACATTTTAAGTGCTCCATGATTGTCGACTCTCATTATTATTCAGAATTCATTACTACTATATCCACATTTTCTCTTTAATTGATGCTTGCTGAACACTGCAAGGGCAATGGGTGAGTTTTATAGGAATTTGCTTTTACAAGTGGAGAGTTCTTCCAGGTTTACTCTATCCAGGAATTACACTCATTGTAGACAAAGTGCACAGCTTAGTTTCTGAAAAAAAAGAAAGAAAAAAAGGAAAAAAAGAAAAAAAGAGAAAATTTCTGACTCTTCCACACTTAAATTTTGCTGTATAAGTATTTTGCTTACATTATAAACTGTAAAAATTGCATTCTAAAATTACAATTTATTATGTGTTGTTGCATGACTTTTCAAAATCACAAAGCTCAGAATAGGACTTAAATAGGTCACTCTTATAATGTTATATGACTATAATTTATAGCAGTATGTGGACAGGAGATATTTTCTTTGATTTGAACAACAGTGGGACTTAGCACAACATGTCTCTTCACTTGTAATTTATAGAAACAAAAATGGATAAAATCAAAGTTAAGGATTTTTTTATATTTAGCAAGATATTTTTAAAATTGCAGCTATGAAACACAGCTGTGATTTCTATCATGACTTGTTATTTTTATATGTAATGGTAGAATTTGTAGTTTTGTCTTGTTTGCAAGCTTCCTGAGATTGCTTTTTGCATATGATTGAGAATTGCTTTGCAATCCATTCCTGTGTTACCATTTCCATAAAAGTGTGTACTAGCCTGCTGTCACTAACCAGTCTGTTGCCACAAAATATATACATTGCTCTGAGACATAAATCTCCATCTTCGGTGGTATAATGGGATATAGATGAGTAATCTAAATTTTAAAGATGAAAAAGCAAGTAAAAACCTATTCCACAAAATGTCATAACATGCTATATACCTGGGGAAAAAACTCTTAGGAACCCCTTTTATCATTGTAGCAGCTGTGATTGTAATCATTTTTAAATGATGTGCTCCACTGGAAAGAGTTGAGCACATTCTTTATGCAAAGTTAGAATACTCAAATATATCTCCTTGTCTTGTTTTGTCATCAGATGAATGAAAGCTTATCTGCTGCTCTTTATAAAATCTAAAGCAATTCTATACACCTCATCAATGTAAAATAGTTTCTACCCTTGAAACCTAGACCAGAATTTCTCAGCTGTGATATACATGTTCTATTTCTTCCTAAAGAGCAGCCACCTATATACACGTGATGGACATGTAGCTTCAAAAAACTAGTGATTCTATAATTTAATTAATTATGGCAATGTTCTGTCAGTTAACTTTAATTAATGTGAGAATGTGTTTTTTTTCCCTTAAAACATTTCTAGGGAACTACTAGATATTCTTTCTCTTTACCTATAAATCACAATTAATGAAACTATTTGCAGTGAGCTTTTTATGCTACCATTTTGTCATTTTTCCAAAACCTAATGAAGGCAGTTACAATGATATGGCTACTGCACATCTACTTGACAGAGTGTCTAGCTTCAGCAGAAAATGCTCCTGCTATACCCATAGAACTACAGATTTCTTCTGAAAGTGTTCTCACGCTTAACACAAGTACCACCCCTAAAAAAGGGCGTGTACACTTTTGCCTACAGAAGCATTAAGCATGCATATTCCTGAATTTTAACACTTCTTATACTCAACCTTATTTTGGCCCTAAGCACATAGATTAGTATGTCTAACTTTAAGCATATTTCTCAGGGTACCTAATTTTCCTATAGATACCAAATACCCTTCTCAAGTATCTAAAATGTACTGGTATGACAATCACCTGTTTATATGACTAAAATACAGACTTAAAATTGCCTCCTATCATTTTCCTTCTCCAAGATTTGTATTTTGACTTAAATGTGCTATCTGTATACTCCCCAGTCCTGACTCTACATGGGTGGAGAAATCTTGGTGAAAAATCCATGCAAGGCAATTATTACCTACATACGTCTCCAACTTTGCACTGTTACCCAGGTTGGCTACTAAATCCTGACTGCTCAGTCTTTGCACACCACAGGTCCCTTTGTGCTGACCCTCTCAGTTTTGTTCTTTGCTGTGTTTCCTAACTGGGGTCAGCTAACACAAGTGCCACCCCTAAAAAAGGGGTGTACACTTTTGCCTACAGAAGCATTAAGCATGCATATTCCTGAATTTTAACACTTCTTATACTCAACCTTATTTTGGCCCTAAGCACATAGATTAATATGTCTAACTTTAAGCATATTTCTCAGGGTACCTAATTTTCCTATAAATACCAAATACCCTTCTCTATCCCTGGTCTGTTTCTAAAGGCAGATTCACCCTTCTCTCTGATCATCCCTTCTCCCTGATGGAGTTGCATTGTTACGAATTCCCTAGGCACTTCATGCTTAATACTTGTCTGCTGACATCAGTCATAAGAAGAACGCATTTGGACTGAACATGAAATTAGTGATTTAACAAATTTTATGCAAAGAGACAGTTGGCTATTGCTAACTATAAATCATTTATATTATGTTAAAATGCTTATTATAAAAATAATTACCCAAAGATATGTTCATAAAACAATTAATAACTAAATCCCCAATTAATAACATGGATATTTACTGTTATTATTTGTATAATAATATAATGAAATTAATATTACAATTATTTTATTGTCAATTAAATCTTTAAGTCCTTTAAAGGATAAGTCTACGCTTTTAGCAAAGCCTCAATTGAGCTAGCCTAATTTAAATAAAAATCCCATTTCATCTAGCTCAAAATTATCTGCTTTCTATTGTTTCTAACATTCACAGTATAATTCCTTCTATTAATGTGCTTTATCATTTTCTTCTAATGTTAGATTGCCCTTACTCTAATCATAAAATAGACATCATTTATTAAATATGAAATGGCATTCCTATAAGCTTATTTAATTTTCATACCTTTAGGAAATTTCTTTTAAGTGTCATTATGTATCATGAAGAAACTATAAAATTAGATGAATTTCTTTTCCTGGGTCACCAGGTCTCAGGCAAACAAGATAGTGATCTTTTGGCTCTCCTATCCTGCTTTACACAATCCCAGGTACTTTATCTTTTCTTTATCTTGTCTATACATATTACATTTATTCACAGAGTGACAATTGCTTCAAATATATTTAAGAGCTTCTGTAAGCATTTAGTCATGAGAGAGCACGGGGATGGTCATATAATATCGCCAGAGCCAGCAATACTAGCGGAAAAACTTAATCTTGTCTCTCAAAGTGTCACTCACATTTATTGGACCCCTTGCAAACACCAACACATTTTAGACTTTTAATTGTGCCAATATCTCTAATATTTACACAATAAAAAAGTAAAATCAGATATATATTTCTTTATACTTTTAAATATGTCATATTAATCTACTCTAAAAGTTTCTATGTATTAACATTTAAAGTATGCACATTATAAAAACGATAATTCTATATATTATAAGTATATATCATGAATGTATTGTATAAGAACATGAAAAATAAATTACATAGATAGTAGATGTAAGTATATATTAACACATGTGCATACATTAAAATGCTTTTTTATTTTATTGTTGATATTAAATTATTGCAACAATCAAAATAATACTGTTCTCTTCCTCCATAACTCACTTTCTCAAATCCATATACACATACACACACACACACACACACACACACACAGAGCAAGGTCAAGATAAAGTAAGTTTTCTCTAAGGATTAACAATTTGGTTAAGTTGTAGATGTCTTTAATGGTTCAAGAATCTCTCTACTAGAATCCATATTATTTATACCAACTTATTTATATTATGTATATTTTATCATTATATTCAATTTAAATACTTGGACTTAAATTGACTTAAAGGAAGATTAAAATTTTTGTGTCAAAGGTAGAACACTTTTTAGAGAAAAATAACAGAATCTAGAATCTCTATAACTTAATACCAACCAATTTGGTTGGAAGGAAAGTTCTTTGTCATTATTTGGGTTCTCTTGATTAAGACTAAAACTAGCATCATACCCAATAGTGAAAGAATAAATGTTCTGTACCTAAGAGACTTGGCAAGAGTACCTCCTCTCACTACTTCTATTTAGCATCACAACCATCACCAAAGATACTCAGGAATACACTTACTGAGAGAGATGAATGAACTGTTCCCTGAAAATGGAGAAACTATGCATGGAGAAGTTAAGGAACTTAATAAATAGCAAGAAACATCATTCATGGATAAGAAGGCTCAGTATTACTGTGATACTAGTTTTCTAGGCAAAAAAAAAAAAAATTAAAGAGTACATATTTCATGATATTATTCATATGAAATTCTAGAAAATACCCAAAAACAGAGACAGAAAAGCTCACAAATGGTTGTTAATGATTAGTCATGCAGAAAGAGATCAACTGTAGGATAAGTAGAATGAGAGGTTTGATCTCTCAGTTGTAGCAGTTATCAATGATTATATAAAAATCTCACGATTAAAATAAATAAATTCCATTTCTAAACTGTTTAATAATTTAAAATGATAAAACAGGGATATTAATATAAATAAGGTGAAAAGTTTTATGAAACACTGAATTTAATATAATTTTTATATGAAAGCTCCAATTGTTTTAATAAAGCAAAATTGATGGACAAGATGCCTCTTTTTTAAAAACTCTTTCATATGTAATAATCTATGTAGAATCTGAGAAATTTCTCAAATATAAGTAGGATTATCATTGAGTATAAACCGTTTAGTAATATAAAGAACATTAAATAAATTTTTAATTAGAATCATAATCCACACAAAGATGCAAAGAAATTCAACTATATGGGATTTTTACTTGAATTGATTACTAATAAAAATGATGATTTCCTCACTTTTTTTTTCCTTCCATCTTTCTCATCTTTTAGTTTTACTGTAAGAGATTTTCTCCTTCCTCCACTTAATTATATATGTACAGGTATATAGCATTTTTAGTAACACTATAGATCTATAACACTATAATGAATTATTTTGAAATTACATACCTGATAATCTAGTATCACTCCATGGTTTTAATTCATAGAGGGCTCCATTACTTTGGACCTGTGGTGAGGCAGAACACTAAGGCAGAATGGCTTGGTGGAGGATAGCTGCTCACCTCAGGACAGCCAGGAAGCAAAGGGGTGTGGGCAGGAATAAGGCATACCCCCAAAGACAATCCCTTCAGGTCCTACTTCTTATGATTTCTACCCCCACCTCCCTATAGTTATACAAATTATGAATCCATCAATGGATAAATCTACTGATAAGGTTAGAGCTCTCATTATACAATCATTTTCTAAAAACCTTACCTCTGAACTTTGCTTCATTGGGAACCAAGCCTTCCACACATGAGCTTTTGGGGGACATTTCATACCCAAACTATAATACCCACCAATTTAAAAATTATCTGCATCATATTATTTGCATAGATTTTTAAAATGTTTGATACTAGAGATTGAACCTAGGGTTTCATGCATGTAAGGTAAGCACCGTATCACTGAGCTATGTTCCCAGTCCTTTTTTTTAATTTTATTTTTGAGACAGGGTCTCACTAAGTTGCTGAGGCTGGCCTTGAAATGTTCATGCTTCCGCCTCATCCTCCCAAGCAGCTGGGATTATAAAAGTGCACTACCATTCTCAGATAATCAACCACTTTTTGTATAGGTATTCAGATTTTTCCCATATGTACCCAATGAGAAACACACTGTAAACATGTGAATGTGTTTTGCATGACTGGAGATATCTATGTTAAATTCACAGAAAAAGAAATAATGGGTAGAAGAATATTTTTTCCTGATATTGTTTACGTTTTTCCATCACTTTATATATTTTTTTACTTTATCTATTTTAGCAAAGTAACTCTTGTTAAGTAAAACATACATATCATAAATATTTGTTCAATACTTTTAAAAATTATATACCATTACACAGTACATAATATTGACATTCCCGTCTCTCATGAGCTTTCTTTTCATGCACCTTTCTGGAAAAGTTACCTCCTTCCAAAAGCAACCACTTTAAAATATCACTTAGCATAAAGTTTTTGAGATAAAACTATGTAAGTGTGCTAATCATTGCATTTTGTTGAACTTGGTGTTACTGATATTTATCCATGTTGTTGTATGCATGAGCAATTTGTTTTTCCTTAATACTAAAATTATATAATTGCATGAATATATCACAAATGGTTGATGAATTTTTCAAATGGATGGAAATTGTGTCATGTCTAATATTTGGCAAGTCCACAGAAGGCTAGTGTGAGCATTCTTGTGCAGACTCTTTGAGGACTTACATTATCATCTCTCTTGCATAAATATATAGAAGTGCAATTGGGTGGATATGTAAGGGCAATCATAGTATAGGAGCATGTTTCACTTGCAAGAAGTTACCAGTTTTCCAAAATGGGGCAGCACTTTACATTCTTTGCAGAGCATGAGTGTTTTACCTGCTCCACATTTTTTTCAATATTTTTTATTGACAGTCTTTAATTTTAGCTTTTAATTTAATTTCTCTAATAACTGATAACAATGCACACATTTTCAAGTGCTATTGGCTTTTTGCATATCTCTTTTTGGAAACATACAAATTTTAGGCCCATTTTTATTGAATACTTTTCCTTTAGATTGTCTTCTGTA
The DNA here is from genome assembly GCF_964194105.1 of Spermophilus citellus. Lineage (NCBI taxonomy): Eukaryota > Metazoa > Chordata > Mammalia > Rodentia > Sciuridae > Spermophilus > Spermophilus citellus. Next base: position 179,587,462 of record NC_138184.1, on the reverse strand, counting down.
GGAGTTCATTATACAGACTAGATACAAATCTTTTGCCAGACAAATGTAATGCGAAGACATTTTTTTCCAGTGTTTGTAACTTGTCTATTTATTTTCTTAATGGTGTCTTTTAATTCAATTGCTTGCTTTATCTCTGAAAGCTGGGTTAGATTCCTCCCTTAGAGTATTCCATAGTGCAAAGATCTTGGCAGTTTCTCAAAAAAAAAAAAAAAAAAAAAAAGCCCGGAAGGGCAGGTGAGGGCATCTCAAGCATCTCAAGCATGGGTTTAACTCCTGATTGATCCTGGAGATACAGAATCACCTACATTCAAGTTACCATGGCCTTGAAGTAAGTGCTGACCTGCTGGAATTGCCCAGGAGGCCCTCAACATGACTGAGAAATGTGAATATATTTTCTCACTGTTGAATGACTGAAACTAACTCAGTGGTTTTAAAACGTCAGTTATGAATTTGAGATATCTGGCATGAAAGGCTTATTATTATCATGCATTGTATGTTATCAGATGTAAATCAGTTCATATAGAACTTTGTTTTCAATAGGCTTATTGTTATTTTTCTCAATAACAAAAAAGCATAAAGGGCTGTTTAGGTGCACAATGATAAGTTATTGTGTTTCTGTGAGATTAGCTTCAGCAGCTATAGGAGTGAGTTCTCTTTCTTAATCACCAACCTTTTTTCTTATACATAGCACTGGTCACAGCTGGATTTGCCCTTACTGCCCTCCAAACTGGACTACTGTGAGGAATTCTAATCAAGGGTTTCTTGAAGAACCACTCTTAAGTTTCCAGAGTTGCAACCAGGGGAGAACACAGCAGAGAGCATGTTAACTGTCTCTGATTGCTAACAACCTGTGCCCTGGGGGAACAGGGAGAAGTTCCTTCTCTGAACAACGCCTCCAGCCATGTCAACCTCCCAAGGTGTTTCATTTGATATTAATGGCTGAGTCAAAACTTATTTACTGAAAATCCTCTTCCAGTCATATAAAGGTGGAGAATTTTTAAACTTTTTTAGAAGGCCCTGTCATATATGGGGCTTTTCCATTTTTCAACCTTTATTTATTTCGGTTTGAAAATCAGGGTCATGTCAGTTTGAAAATAAAGGTCTACATATTTATCTCAATTTTAAAAAAACAGCATATGCTGAGTATCTGTGTGTCTGTTAACACACTCAAAGAAAAATTCACATAGTACAATTAATATAAAATATTCATTATTTTGAAATGTATATAAATATACTTATGCCTATGTATAAGAAGTAAATATATGCAACACTAACTATTTAACAGCAAAAATCATATCCCTGAGTGGCAAGGATTAATGATGTTGTAATGTACTTGGGCATAGCCATCCCTTTGAAGCCATTTGATGTCATAGTGCACAGACCATAAACTTTACTATTTATAGCCAATGTCTTGCTTACTCACTCCCTAAATAAGGAGAGGATACATGCAAAAGGAAAGCCTTTCTCTCATAAATATTTCATAGGGCTCCTAACAAGAAGTCACACACAGAATAGAGTTTTATCTCAGCTCACATCCCTTGCTCAGACTTGTTAATGAACACTGCAGATGGCCAGAAGGTCAGCAGCAAAGCCAAAACAAGAAGCTGAGAGAAGGAAATGCTTAAACGAGTCTTCTTGAACACTTGAGCTGAGATTTTAGGTTGCTATGCCCCATATTCTGTCTGCAAGAGAAAAATGAAGCTTGATTTAAGGAGATAATGTATAAATTCAAATCCATAAGTTTCTCAAGCTTCTTGTGTGTTTTTGTAGTATGCAAAGCATTCTAACACATTGATAGATTACTAAGTACTGTATCTCTGATACTTTGTATTTGTAAGATACATTCATCTATAGAACATTATTTCATCTATTTTGCATTTTTTTCTGTTATCATTGTAGAAGCAGGATTGCTTCTTTAATTTTTTTTGCAGCATCAGCAATTGAACTCAGGAGTATTCTGCCACCTGTACCACTGAATTACATCCCCAGCCCTCCCCACACACAGACTTTTTTCCTTTTGATATAGGATTTTTAACGAGCATCTGCCATAGACATGGTGGGACATTCTGGGACTAAGTTGCTGGCCATAAGGAACAGCAGCCATAGGCATGTTTAGTCATGTCTGGTTGAAATTGATAAAGAGCTATAAGTGGCACTAACCATAGGCATACTTAATAATGACTGGTTGCAATCTATAGGGAGAACAGTTCCATGAATGTGTGCAAAGAACATGCCCAGTTGCAATTACATCCTCTCACTGGACATAACCAATGGACATTGACTTTCACTGGGTATAACCGATCATCATCATACATCACCAACTTGGAACCATATTTAAATCACTTGTCCTGCCACATAAACAAGGCTGCTCCAAGGACATCAGTGAGACTGGCCGCCTTGCTGTTCATCCCAAGATTAACTCCACCATTCTCTGATGTCCCACCATCATCTGGAGAGAACCACTGGGTAGTGACAACATTTGCTGTTCAGTATGGGAGGTATTTTAGGGTTCATGGTCACCCTAGGATTACGTTATTTGCTTGTAGTGTTAATTAATGTGCATTAATTTGGGTGCTCCAACACTCTTTGCATTAATTATGTATGTTTGATGATTGGTATGATCAAATATATGCTTGCACTAAAGACAATCTGCCTCCAGTAATTATTAACAGCACCGCTGGCGAAAGGGTCTAATCCAATTCCCAAGAGCTGGCCTTAAACTTACAATCTTCTTCTTTCATCCTCCCCAATTCCTGGGAATACACATGTGCATCATTATGCCAGGTAAAACTCCACAGTTCTAAATCTTATACAGCTAGAATGTATCAGGTTATTGATTCAAACATCCTTTTAAAACTAAATTTATACTAATTGTATATAAATAGACTATTCATAGTAAACATATAATAGCAATGGTAAAGGTTTGGTCTTCAATAATTGAGATGCTGGAAACAGGATAATGATTGGAGATCAGTAAGTTGAGGGTTAAGAGCACCAGCCACACAATTGCATTGGAAAATGGGCTGAAATTCTTGGACCTGTGATACTCTTCTTGGAGATCAGGATCTAGTCCTTGTTCCCAGGGTGTTGAAGATTAAACACAGGAGAAATGCTGAGCAAATGTAGAAAGTAAGTTTTATTTAAGAAAGGAACAGAGACAGACTTGTCTGGAGAGAAGTGCGGCCCAGAGCTGGATGCTGGGAGTGGGTGTGTCTTGCTCTTTTATAGACCCTCATCTTCTCTAGGTACTCCCCTAAGAGCAGGAAGAAGCAGCATAGGGGGTATTGGGAAATGTGTTCCCGAGATAGGTGTTAGCAACCCCTTGAGTCGGGAAGTGTGATCCTCAGGGTTAGGTGTTAGCAACCAGTGATAACCAGCCCTCATGCTCTCTGGACCTCCATCATTTATTATCTACACTGAGTGCCAGGTCTTCCAACTCCTGCCTCAGTTTGTTGAGGAATGTGATATTTCCTGTCCCCTCAGGCCAGTTGGGGCTGCAGGCAGATTGCATTTTTGGCAAAGAAAGCATGTGAGAAGTCAGTACAGTGGGCTCATTTTATAGAATTATTCTCTTAACCTCAAACTTGTGTTCCCACTACCCTCATCTATCTGTCCCCTTACACCTGGTCTAATAAATAGAACAAAACACTGTAATTTCTAAGAAATGTTTTGGGAAAGTATAGTTGAGTGACAGCATCATGGGGGATGGTAAAGAGCAGGAAGGATGAGTAACTGAGGGTCTATACCTCACCAGGCTGGGGCTCAGCATAGGTTTCAGTCTACCTTGATGTCAACTGAAAAAAAAAATTACAAATCAGATTGTAGAAAAGCTTATTATTGAGAGCTAAGAGAAGGTATTTCACATGCTTAAAGTCCAAACATCTGAGAAATGAAAGCATAGAGGATTTCAGATATACTAATCAGTAGAGACATATCATACAGGCACTTAGCTCTCAATGTTGATTCTCCAAAAAGTTCAGCAGGAAAACTTGCTCTTCAAAATTAAATTTAGTAGATTTATCCCAGAAAGGGTAAAGGAGAACATAACCTTTACAGTCTTCATAGCCTCAAAATGGGAAATTAAGGAAGATATTTGTAGGGTTTTAGCGCCTGAAACAAGTGATTTTCAGGGTGTTTTGCAAGACTAGAAATGAGTTAGAAAACAGTACCATTTTAGATGTCATAACTTTGAATTCCTGGGCACATAGAGCCAAGGGTCTTGAAGCAAGTCTTGATCAGGAAGTAGTAGCCCTGATAAGTAATCCTTTTAGTTGGTTCATTCTCTTGTAGAAGCAGGTATTTCCTGTAGCAAGCAGCCAAATTATTTTTGCTTGGTTCTAGCATAGTTTAATACAAGGATAGGGAATTATTTTGTTTCCAGTTACCATAAACCCAAATAACTGAATTGCAATAGTGGGGCATACACAGGCATGCGTGTGTGTGTGTGTGTGTGTGTATGTGTGTGTGTGTGTGCTTGCGCAAGCACACATGCATGTGTGTATGAGGAGAGGGGAGAGAAAGAGAATGGAAAACTAAGAGAAAAATATAACTAACTTAATGTTGGACAACCAATATTCCTTTAATTACTCTTGAGCATTCTCAAATGCAAAATGTGATTCTGATAAACCATCAGCTAGGTTAGTCTTATGGGCTAAACATATGATTCACCTATTTAATGTGATTTCTACACACAAAGAGAGGCATCTGGTGTTCAAATGAAGAAATGGCAATATATACAATCCTAGAAGATTTAGAAGATTTTTAAACATAATCTGCCTATCCATAATTTTTATTTGTTGAACATTTGTCAACAAATAATATATTTGGGGTTTAGAGCCCCAAACTGCATACTAAAATGTAAGGCATTGGGGTTCAACATATTGTCTAGTGTGGTCAGTGAAGCTCAGGAAGGCAGCAAGCATGAACTTGCAGTTATTTGGCCTCAGGGAAAGAGCTGGCATCTTAATACTTAAAATCACTACTAAGTTTTTGTAAGAACTCAGATAGTAAGGGGAAAAATAGTCTATAGGAAAGCAAATTTAACTGCATTTACAACAGAAGTTTCATGCAAACTAAAACGGCAACCTATTTTGATAGCTGGTACATTTCCCTAGATGCCTTTGCCTGCTGCCTAAAATATATGAAGGAAATTTACTGGAAAGCTTAACAAACACCAGCAGGGTACTTTACCGATTACTGTAATGATCCAGCATATTGATCAAGTTTTTTGACACTTCCCTGCTAATTGCTTGGGTTTCATATATTATCCACAGTCTAGGGGAAAAAAGAATTAGTCAAATATTTTAAGCATTGTTGAAGCTTTTCTCAAGGTTGCTTCACATACCTCTAAGATGTGCATCACCAGACTGTCTTCTGACAAAATCAAACTCTGTTCATATAATCCTAAACTAAGAAAACCAGTAACTAGCAACATATTATTTTATTCTGAAACTATAATCTTAGATTTTAAAATTAATTTTGGTTCATGTATTATATTTGTACATCATAATGGGATTCATTGTGACATATTCATACATGCACATAACATAATTTGGTGGGTTTTATCTCCCAGTGTTTCCCATTTCCCTTCTTTCCTCCTCCCCCTACTCCCCTTCGTCTACTCTCCTAGTTTCCTTTTTTTTTTCCAAGATCCCTCCCCTTTTGCACACCCTTCTTTTCTAACTTATACATATAAGAGAAAACATATAAACCTTGACTTTCTGTGTCTGGCTTATTTTACTTAACATATTGTTCAGAATTTTCATCTGTTTTCCTGCAAATTAAGTCTAGATTTTTATTTTATATACTGAGGATAGAATGGCTCTATTCAGAAGCCTTTGTATTATAGAGAAGAAGAAATATGGATTTTTTTCAATTAAGAATTGATTATAGATAAAATATATATTGCTGACTGAGCATGGTGCATGCCTGTAAACCCAGCAGCTTGAGAGGCTGGGGCAGGAGGATTATGAGTTCAAATGCAGCCTCAGCAACTGTGAGGTGCTAAACACTCAGTGAGACCCTGTCTCTAATAAAATACAAAATATGGCTGGGGATGTGGCTCAGTGGTTAAGTGCCCCTGAGTTCAGTCCCTGATACCACCCCCACAAAAAGAAAAAAATATATAGATAGATACATATATATAAAATATAAATGGCTAGTTACTGGTTTTCTTAGTTTGAGACACTATGTGCAGAATTTATTTCTGTCACTTTGTGAAATAATGACTTTATGTGTCAATACAATTGAAGAGTTTTGCAAATAGCAAACTCTCAAGTCAACCAGGAGGGGATTCCTACACTTAAAGAAAGATGAAACTGATGATATTCAAAATTCATAAACTTTCATAAAAGTCTAACAAATAGGTCTAAATAGAAGAAATAGTTCTAAAACTTTATCAATACTTTGGTTTGCCATTATACTTCAAAATACTGACCAAGATAGCTGAAGATTTTCCCCAGATTGACCAAAGTTTAGACAATTTTATTCTTGATTCCAGACTACTGCCTTCCCTTTTCTTAGAGGTTCACTTTAGAAAACTAGTTAATATAAATTCTGCTTAATGTAAATATAAACCTTTTCAAAATAAATATAAACCTTTTCAAAACCCCTGCCAGTTTTATAACACAGAACTGTTTTTTCACAGACTTGTAGCCATTTTTATCAAAATACAACAATTAAAGGCACAGTGCTTGGGAGTGGGCAGAAGTCCAACTCCTAACTTCATAGGAGCCTAATCCTTGGTCCAAGTTGTAATTACCTCTTTTCATGAAGATAGAAGAAAGTTGACTTTCCTTGAGGGTCAATCAGCAAAGACAGATGCCCTAAGACCTCCTCTACCCCAGATCTTAACAACTTTCTAGCTTTTGTTCCTTCTCTTCATAAAATGAAGTTCATGTTATGTATTCACCTACTTAGAATTACATCCTTAAGATTTCCTCGAGAAGATGCTAAGGAGATACCTAGATGAGTAAACTTTGATAAGGTCACAGTCAGAAGATATAACACAGAAATGAAAGTTTAAAAAAAAAACGAAGAAATTTCAAAATTGATTTTAAAAAAATACCACTCTGAAGGATTAAAACTGGTGAGAGGAGATAGAAGAACAATCTTTGGGTTGGGCCTTGCGCAGGACAGGAAGCCTGTGCTCTGGGTAACCAGAGAAGATGTGTGAGCAGGTGACTTCAAGGCAAAGGCAGGAGGACAGATAGAGCAGGAAGACACCTGAGACTCGGGAGTAATGCAATGCAACTAAAACAAAGCTTTGCTAAAGGAAATAAAAACAGAAAATTAAGCAATCTCTGTTTAAGTGGATCTTAAGCATCATGCCAAGAATTCTGACTTTTATCTAATGAATAACGAAAATGTTGTTGAAATATTTTAAATTAGACAGAAAAGTAACAAAATCTGTATGCTTAGAAATGCAATTGGCAATTATGTGGTGGTTCTTAAACATTTTTGCTTCCACATTACCTAAACATATTTTGGGAGAAAACCATAACAACTCATTGTAAAAATGTTTTCTAAAATAAACATTTTTAATTGGGATCATGTGAAGAGAAAGTAGGAAAGCAAATCGGCATGGAACCTTGATCACAGGAACATACATCCTAAATAGGACTGTTGAAGAGTTTCCTTGAGAATGGAAGATCTGGAAATAGATTTCCTTGAAGCTTTATGATCCCAGTATGTCAAGCAAATATTTGCCACTCCCAGGGATATAAATTTAGCATTTTTTAAAACTGCTGAGGACAATTAATTAGAAAATATAAAGACAAGAGACAAAGAGATCAACAGAATATTTTTACACTGATCCAAGCAAAAACTATTTTAGGAATGAAATAGGACAATGGAATTGGATTTCAGTTTTTGATGCCTAACAAATCACTACCAAATTTATTGGCTTAAAATAATACCCATTTGCTATTCATGGGTTAGCTGGACTGTTCTGTTTAACTGGGCCAAACTAAGCTGATCTTAACTTGACTCAGTCACTTTGTGATTTGCTGGGGCCTCAATGATTAAAGATGGCTTCATCCTCATGTATTGACTCCCTGTCAACTGGGGAGATGAAGGTAACAGGTACAAAGTGCATTCATTATCCACAAGTCTAGCCCAGGTTTGATCGTATGGAGATGACAGAGTATTCAGAGGGAAGAGAAAAAAAGGAATTTGAAGCCTAAGTTTGGATCTGCAAGATCATATCTGCTACATTCTATAAATACAAAGATGTCACAAGGTCAGCCCAGAATTGAGGGGTCAGTAAATATACAGTAACTTCCTGATGAGAATTGTTATAAGAAGCATCACAGAGAAGAGAACTGTGTCCACATTCACTATTAGCCACTGTGGTGATAGAGAGAGTCTCTTGAGATTTTAGAGTGGGGCTCAGTGTAAAATGGATGGTCTGTCAAGAATAGATAAATCGAATCAGTGGAAAGAGAGCCAAACATGTGGAGATTAATGAAATACAAGAATTGGGTAAACTAGTACGCCAAAATTGAATTAGTACAGAAATGGTAGTTGGAAAAGGAGAAATAATATACAAGATTGTATAAATTATTGATTATAGAAATTCTCACTAAAATTAATTGTAATTGAATTAAACTTAAATATGAATTCAATTCAAATACATTTTAATTGACTCTTTCTTAGTCAATTATCAGTATTTAAATTTGGTCAGCTTGGTCATAAATTCAGAGAAGTATCACATATTAGTGTTTGAAAAAGTTTTCACTCCATTTATATCAGTCTCCTTACTTAACAAATGAAGAAACAGAATGTATCATTCAGTCATACATATAAATGATGTTTTTTTGACCCACAATTACAGAACATTTATCATAATGCAATGGATTCTAGATCCTGAGGAAATAGAGATCAAGCAACTCTCAATTACAAATTCTGAGAAGTAATACCAGAGTGTGAGTTAAAAGGAAAGAAAGAAAAATAAAAACTAAGGTAATATAAAATTCAATTTTCATCATTAAGATAAACCACTTTCCAAGTCTTTAATAACTGATATGTCTTATATCCTAAATCACAGTATATTGAAAAACTTCTTGGAGAAAACTGAGTACAATTATCTTGAAACTGTTTGTTTAGGGTTTTGCAGATATACCCTATAAGTTCCTGAGAGGGCAGGGATCTAGACCTCTGATCTCATTTAACGCCAAGCAAGTCTCTTGTTTCTGCCTGACACACAGAGTTTAGTGCAGTTTTGTTTGTTTTGAAGATAAGGTTATTTAAGGATACAGTGCTTTTAATAAAGCTATGCCACACAGTGGTCTAGTCAAACACAGTGTTATACTGTTATATAAGGAAACTGGATGTAAGATGAATCATTTGCTAAAGGTAATGGAGTTAGTTATTGGGTCAGGCTAGGATTCCTCCTTCATGTTCCCAAACTCCTGATTCCCTGACACTTCTTCTTCTTTGAGACAGGAGAAGAAATAATTCATGTGAAAGGAAGAAAACTTTGGAGAGTGTTATGTCCCCCGCCCAAACTCATGAGTTGAAGGCTTGGTCCCACATGCAGCAATATCCACGGGTGGAGCTGATAGGAAGTGATTGGATCATGAGGGCTCTGACCTCTTCACTGGATTAGCCCACTGATAGCTGAATGGACTAGTGAGTGGTGGTGAAAATTTTAGGCAGGTGGGACATATCTTTTTCCTGCTCCCATCCCCTATCTCTCTCTCAAACTCAGCTCCTAGCTACCAGGACTTGATCAACTTTCCTCCACCATGTACTTCCAATGTGATTTTCTACCTCATCATAGGCCCAAAGCTATGGAGTAAACCAATCATAGACCGATTCTCTGAAGCCATAAACCAAAACACTTTTCCTCCTTTAAGTTGTTTATGTCAGGTGTTTTGGTCACCTGAACACAAAGCTGACAAATACAGAAGGTATCCAAAAGCATAACATGAACCCCAGTGACTGCCAGCAGGGTATGGAATTGACTGCAGTAGAACATGTATTTTTATGTAAATTGAGTGAAAAATAAAAGGATAAGTACAATCATGTATATATGAATATGTGGTTCTCAGTGATCTTTGCAAGTATTCTCATTGTGAGTTCCAGATATTGATTCATGAACACAAGCCATCTGTGAGTCTTTTATCACACCTATGTTTGCATTATTTCCTTCATCAGGTATGATATTAAAGTGACTAATTAGAGTTCTACTTAATCAAGTATTCTTATTAATAGGGGCTATATCAATTTTGCAGATAATTGAATTTCCAAACATTAGAATTCAAGTAAATACCTTTGACATTAAGCCTATCACAAACATAATATAATTTGTCTTTGTTGAATCAACATACCTAATTGTTCAGGGTTATTATGATGAGCTTCATTATCCTATTGCTGAATTGCAAAAAGCAATGAAACCACTGAGATCTGCAAGATCCTGAATATTACACAATAAGCAGATTGTGTCAAAGAGAAAGAAATTTCCTTTTCTGCACATCCTGCATAAAATTTCATGCTTCTGTTTATAAATTTTACACATTTACAAATGTTCATTTTGGATTGTAAATAAAGACTGAGAAAGAAGCAGCCCGCAGCATCTCGATAGTTACGACAGATGGCGTTAACCATGTGGGAATGCTTGGGATTCATCTGTAAGATGTAGAAAAATAAATTGTTACATGGTGAGAGCTCTGTCTTAACTCAATTCCTGCTATAATGGAAATCATGGTTTCTTATAGTATTTTTAAACACTATCTAATTAAAATTTTAGTCACTAAGAATCAAAATACTATAACAAAGTATTAAGCTAGCAAAATTAAAAATTAACTCCAGATGCATCAAATTATGGAATTTAGTAGTTATCAGTATTTAAATATTTTTTAAACCTAAATTTGCAAAGACAATGTGATCTCAAAGACAGACAAGTTTCATTAAAATAGTTTCACACAAAGAAGCAAAATGTCCCTATTATTAGAATATTAAAACTTTAGGAAATCCTCAAGGCAAAAGTATTATTCAAAAGCACTTTCTCCAACAAAGTAGATGTAGAAATAATAAGGATAATAATAGGTTTCAAGGCTAAGAAAAAAAAGAGCTATCTATCTAATATATTTTCAAAAATTAAAAACAAAATTCTTCTGACTCTCTGCAAATTGAAAAATTAGTTCAATTTGCAAAAACCCAGTCAGTCCTTCCCCAAATTTGTATAACTTTGTGGGCACACACATAAGTTCTTGTGTGTATGTCTCACAGCATGTAAAATAAGGGCTTTTTAATGTACATTTTAAAAACTGACAAATTTCATATCAGCAGTCCAGAATTATTTATTGAGTTAGTTATTGCATGCCCACATTGCATAAAGTACTATGCCAAGCACTAGTATATAATAGTGGTTTCCATTTATGAATCAATGTTGTGGATCAGGTGTTGGGGAATACTAGATTGCCTTGTGAATCTGGACAACATATATCTCTATATATTCTTCCAGCCACTAATCATTTTTATAGTTAAATACTTAAAATAAGTATCAAATTTTAATGGTTTTAGATCAAACACTTTCCATTTATCCTCTAGGTAAAGTCTGAGAAGAAACATCAATCTTCTCAACACAAACTGAACTTACAAATACCATCAGTGGAGACTGAGGTCTTGTTAGACATTTTGGTCTAAGTCATTTGATGTTCAAAGTTCTGTTTATTTATCTACTTTGAAAGACTTCTAAATTCTTCAATTCCTGCAAAATTATTTTTTTCTTTCAGGTATGCTAAAATAATCTTAATTTTGAGTCCCCAATCACATGGTTACCACATGGTTAAATAGAAGCTGAAGTGCAGTTTCTGTAGAATTCTTAATGTTTTCAATGGTTCTTATCTACTACAGAGAACGGGCACCCACAATCCAAAATTCAAAAACATACATGAACTTGAAGGACATTATGCTAAGTGAAGTAAGTCAGATATAGAAAGGCAAGTACTTCATGATCTCACTTATATGTAAAGTCAGAAAAAGTTAAACTTATAGAGTTGAAGGGGTTGGCAGGGGTTGAGGAGTGGAGGAAATGAGGTAATGTTGGTCAGAGGGCACAAACTTAGAGTTGTAAGATAAATAACTCCTTGAGACTTAATGTACACCATGGGGAATATAGTTAATGTACTATATACTGGAAATCTGCTAAGATAATAGATCTTAAATATTGCTACACACACAAAAATACAGGTAAATATGTGAGATGAATATGCTCATTAGTTTGGATATACTATCACTTCACAAGATATATGTATATTAAAACATCAGATTGTTTTAATACCTGAAAACAAATAGGTAATTTTTGTCAATTATACTTCAATAGAGCTGAATATATATAAAACATATAGATGTAAATATAGATATAGACATAGATACAGATATACATGTATATATATATACATATATAACATTCAGAAATTTCACATCATTTCTTCTTCTCCTTGAATTCATATGTCCATTCTACTTTATTCATAGAATTGATATCAATTCACTGTATTAATGTCATATATTTTTATTTTTTGCTTTTAAAAATTAATTTCCTTCTCACACCCCTGTGTTACTTAACTTCAGGAGATGTTATTCACATAATATATATTCTTAATTAAATCTTGGGGGAAAAAGTGTAACAAGTGAAATTTATTTTCATTAGGTCCTAAGGTTGTGAAAAATTTTCTTAAAGGCAGAGTTGTAATTACAACAAAGATTAGTGCATTATTGATAAAACATAATTAAACTAAATATATAAATATAACATAAAAATAGTAATCTTATTAAAAGTAACATTAATACCTGAATTTTCTTTTATAATTAATCAGCATGCCATTATTAATATCATTTATTGCTAGAGTATGAAAGAGCCCAGTAATAATAACACCTGCCATCCTTTTCTGATTTGCACCTTCAGATGTTAGATCTGATAGTCTTGTTTGCATAGGAAGTAGGTTAACATGGAAAGATTTTTGCAAATAAATTCTCTGAACTACTAGGTTTGGCACCAAAAATCATCATTTTAATTGTTTATTAGTAGAAAACTCGATTGTTTCTTCCTTTAATTTTGTAGGAATAAATGAGGTATAAATATTTGATTTGGAACAAAATTAATACCCATCATTAGACATATTCATTTCCTTAGAACCAAGTTTAGCACCCCCAATGTTTTTAATGCCTTGAGAGACATCCCTATCATTTTTACCAGTAGAGTAATCTGTCCAGGTTCGCCATGCCCTGTTTACTAGGGAAGTGCTGATACTCTATTGCTATAAAGGCACTTAACCCTGTCCTCTCCAACGTGTACAAAATCAGAGAGGATGTGATTTTAATAGACATAAAGAAGAGACAACATAAAAAAGAAAATGCTTAGAGGCATGACAGATATTACATCATACCCACAGAGTGAAATATTCCACAGCAGGAACCATTCCGGAAGGCAAAGTACAAATAAATCAAGAATATGACAGCACCTTATTTTAAAATACCCAGGGACAAGATATATCAACTCTACTTGGTGATCTAAAACTCATGAGAATGATGAGTTAGTTTCTGACTTAGTTTCAGAAACTAACTCACAATTATATGGAAAAATAAATATTTGGCATAAAATACTTTGGCATCCATAAAACTGATAGAAAAAAATAGAAAATAAAAAACCATTCATCATTAGTCAGTGCCTGTTATTTTCACTGATAATCTCAACTGAAACAAATGGTTTAGAGAGTAGTCAATGGGCTTCGAACATTTCTCAAATTTAAATCTTAATACTAGGAATGAAGAATCTAACAACTTTTATGAAAAAAGAAACAAATAAGCTATTTCTAACTATGCCCAGTGAGACAAATTTGAACTCAGCTCTTTCAATAGACCATGCCAATGAGCAGAAAGAACCTGAGGGCGCCATTGCTCATACATGGTATCATTCAAAGCAACTGAAAAGTTGATCAAACAAGCACTAAGAAAATAACTAAATCAGGTGAGCATTTCATCCTAAAAAAGTGAAAGCGAGAAGGGGTAGAGAGAACATCCACAATGCCACACAGTCCATTGATAAATGTGCAAAGAATGTCCAACTAGAATAATGCCATGTGTTTTGCTTGGCTTTCCATTACAGTAACTGATAGCCACATATGGCTGTTTAAATGAAAATCTAAATAATGTTTTCAGTTCTTCATTCTCATTTTAAGTAGCCACATGTGATTAGTAGGTATCGTATTGGACAGCATATATACGAAACATGTCTATCATGGCAGAAAATTGCATTAAACAAGAAAAAACAGGTGGGTAGTCACCTTCAAAGTTTTGTATAATGGACACATGGATTCTTGGTCATATAAGAATGGTTTGACTCATCTCCAATAAAAATAATAAAAAATTTAATGATATCTATATCTTTAAATTAACATAAATATCATTCACTGTGTAGAAAGATAAGGTTTTTTACAAACTACACTAAAGGCCTAAACACTAACAAATTTCCAATATTGAGTCATCTATGCCTTTTCTAACAAGAAAAAGTCAGGTCCCCAATGTTTAAAGCAATATCATTATGTAAAAATAATTTGTACTAAGGCATTCACAAATATTGAGAAATAAGCAATTAAAACTTATCCTATTAGCAATAATATAGGTCTTGATTTTAAGATTTTAAAATAAATACATTGGGATTATTAACACGTGGTATAGATATAAATGTATATGTGTATGTGTGTGTGTTTCTGTGGTTCCTGTTTTGTTGTTTAATCAAACTTTATGATTTCTTTAATAACCTATTTAATGGGTATAGTCTGATGAATTTTTATAAATGTATAACCATTCTACAATCATGTTTTCCCATCATTCCAAAAATTCCAATGAAGTCCTTTGCAGTTATACTCCACCCCAATAATAGTTTCTGGAGAAATCTGATCTGTTTCAGATAACTATAGATACAATTTGTTTTTTACAAAATATCATGTAAATGGTATTATATACTATGTACTCTGTTTTATGTAATTTCTTTAATTCTGCATGTTTTAAAGTTTAATTTATATTTTGAGTATTAATAAGGATTTCCTTGTTAATGTTTAGTAGTATAGATAGATACACCATGGTTTGTTTAGTAGTACAGATAGATATACTATGGTATGTTAACCTTATGATTGACAGTTGAGTTCTTTCCAGCTTTGGACTTTTAAGAATAAAACTGCTATGAACATTTACATGTTTTAAATACACATATGTTTTATAATACTTGGATAAATAATTAAGAGTAGAATTTCAGGATTTGACTTTATTTAACTTTAAATAATTTTTCAAAATATTTTGACACTATTTGCACCATTTTCATTTCAACAGATATTCATGAGACTTCTGCAGCGGTATTTCTTCTGGTTGATTTTACATTTCCCTGATGCTGTCAGAAGCATCCTTTCAAGTGCTAATTGGCCATTTATATCCTTTATGGGAAAGCTATGTTGGAAATTGTGTTGAATTGCATATTATTATTATTGTTCTTTACATATAATTAATGCATGTAAAGTTTATGTATTACACAAAAATTTTCTCCTAGTCTATGGTCCTGATAATATACTTAACAGACCCAAAAGGGTCTACAAAGAAGCTGCTAGAGTTAATAAATGAATTCAGAAAAGTGGCAGGTTATAAAATCAACACGCATAAATCAAAGGCATTCCTGTATATCAGCAACAAAACCTCTGAAATGGAAATAAGGAAAACCACTCCATTCACAATATCCTCAAAGAAAATAAGATACTTGGGAATCAACCTAACAAAAGAGGTGAAAGATTTATACAATGAAAACTACAGAACCCTAAAGAGAGAGATAGAAGAAGATCTCAGAAGATGGAAAAATGTACCCTGTTCATGGATAGGCAGAACTAACATCATCAAAATGGCGATATTACCCAAAGTTCTCTACAGGTTTAATGCGATGCCAATCAAAATCCCAATGGCATTTCTTGTAGAAATAGACAAAGCAATCATGAAATTCATATGGAAAAACAAAAGACCCAGAATAGCAAAAGCAATTCTAAGCAGGAAGTGTGAATCTGGAGGCATAGCGATACCAGAGGTCAAACTGTACTACAAAGCAATAGTAACAAAAACAGCATGGTACTGGTACCAAAACAGGCAGGTGGACCAATGGTACAGAATAGAGGACACAGAGACAAATCCACAAATTTACAACTATCTTATATTTGATAAAGGGGCTAAAAGCATGCAATGGAGGAAGGATAGCATCTTCAACAAATGGTGCTGGGAAAATTGGAAATCCATATGCAACAAAATGAAATTGAATCCCTTTCTCTCGACATCCACAAAAATTAATTCAAAATGGATCAGGGAGCTAGATATCAAATCAGAGACACTGCGTCTGATAGAAGAAAAAGTTGGCTACGATCTACATATTGTGGGGTCGGGCTCCAAATTCCTTAATAGGACACCCATAGCCCAAGAGTTAATAACAAGAATAAACAAATGGGACTGTTTTAAAAGTTTTCTTAAAAAAGTATTTCAAAGAACAATTTTCATATTTACTAGTGAAATTTATAAAAATTTGGATTTTTAATATGATTTATTTAAGGTATTTTTGTCTACTTGTTTATTCAAGGAATCTTAGCCTACCTATCCAAAGTTATGAATATATTTTTCTCCATCTTTTCTTTTAAAAGGGTTAGTGTTTTCATTTTTTAAGTTTAGGTCTATCATCAGTTTTATGTTAATTTTTACTTGTGATATTAACCCATTGTGACCCATCACTCTAGAGTGATAAACCTATAAAAATTTTAACAGAGCAACAAACATACCACTAATGATAACTTACAGTAACTTCAAAATAATTATCATGTTTCAGAAGTTTAGTCTTTTGAGAAGAGTAACAGGTGAATGATTACAGTACTTGAAATATTTGAAATATATATATGAAAACTATATAAGGGATATATAATCTCTAGATTATTATTTCCAACCTATCTCAGTACATCTGTATCAATTTCACTGAGATAATCACATAATTGAAAACTTGGAACTTAATGGGTTAAGAGTCAAGAGCATGCTTAAAAATATGTGCTTTCAGTTGCATATTGTTCTTAAACACTGTGTTGAAAAGAATATCCATTCCATTGAATGGAAAAAAGAGAATAAAATAGTAATTACTAGGGTCTAGAAAGAATAAGAAGAAAGGAGGAAAGGGGAAGTTGGATAATGGTACCAACACAGACAGGAGGAATATATTCCAATGTTCTATAGCACAGGAGGGTGAATATAGTTTACAACATCTTACGATAAATTGTATAAAGAACGGGAAGAAAGGAGTCTGTGAACTCCAAACACAAAGAAATGATAAATGTTTAAGACATAAATTTTAAAAACCCTGATTTGTCCATTAGATGTTGTACACATGCATAAAATTATCATCATCTCCCCTAGAAATATGTATATACAATTATTATGTGTCAATTAAAGATAAATTTAATAAAGAAGAAAAGACTGTACTCTCTTCATTGAATTACTTAGGTATCTTGTTGGAAATTAATGTCTGTATATGTGTGAGTGTGTTAATGTATTCTGTACTCTTTTCTACTTATTTGTCCTTACATAATAATATTCTATCTTAATAGCTATAACTTTATAGTTAGTCTTGGAATAAAGTAATGTAATTCCTCTAATTTTTTTTCTCCTTCCCCCCAAAGTTTTTTTGACTTTTCTAAGATCATAATGTTTCCATATAAATTTAGAACGAGCTTATCAATTCTACAAATAAATTTGCTGAGATTTTTGACTGGCATTTTGTGGAATCAATGAATTAAGTGGGAATAATAGATATCATAAAGGTATCAAATCTTCCTACTCATGAATATATCTTTAGTTTTATTTTAAAATCTTTTTTCTGAGACAGAATCAGTAGTTTAATGTATAAATTTGCACATTTTGTTAGATTTGCCTTAAGAAGCTCATGCTTATTGTTGCTGTTTTAAATGACATTTTTAAATTTTCTATTTCCTGTTGGTCTATATTTTCATATATTTGTTCTATACATTTTTGTGTGTACTTTTAGTTTTCTATGTGCATGAGCATGTTGTATGGCAACACAAACAGTCTTTCTAAATGGTGCATCTCTGCAAATGTATATGTTTTATTATATTCCCATGCCTTATCACATTGGCAGGACTGCCCATCACAATATTGAAGAGATGCATGAAGTTTAAACATCGCTGATGACATTCCTGCCTTGCTTGTAGAAATATCAAGTAAGATTTTAACTGTAGGTTTTTTACAGATTCTCTTTAATTTTGGAAGTTCAAGCCATATGCTGCCTGCAAGAAAAGTAATTGAAATGTATGAAATCTGAAATGTTGGAAATAAAACAATGAAAAATTACAAAGATGATAAAAACTAATCAGAAAAGAATGGTATACTCTGTAGCATTTTAAAAGTTGGTTTTAGGTCAAGAAAATTACTTTAGATAGTAACTATCTGATAGGAATTAAAAATTTTAAAACTGCATATAACCAATTGTATAATCTTAAAAATCTAACAAATAGAAAATATACAAAGTTAAATATTCTTTTCTATGTTAGTTACCTTCCTTTTCTTGATATTTCTCAACACATATTGCTTCAGGTCATTTATGCTTTCTGATCTCTATCTGTTATTTCCTTCTTCCACACACTCACCTTGCTCAATCTCTTCTTTTCTGGAGATTTCTGCTTAAGTATCAATTTAGCAAAAGCACTTTCCTTAACCATCATATAAAACAGCAACCCTCTCATTTTCCTTATTGCCCTTAGACTGTTTTACTTTTATTTATACTTATCAACATCTATTATATTAGATCTAATTATTTTCATGAATTACTGTCAGTCACCACTGACTAAAATAAAAGTTCCATTAGGGGAGAAAGTACGTACTTTACTTCATGCTTTTCCTCCAGGACCTAGAATAGTACCTGGTCCAGTATAAGATCTAATTGATATTTGTTGATTTAAACAACTAATATCCCTAGAAGGGTGTGAGATGTGAAAAATCCTTAGAATGTTACTTCTTTGGATTTAAGATTTTCAGTTCATATTTGAGAATTCTAGGCTTAGTTTTCTTATCTCTTTCAAAGTTTCATTTACTATTCAGTTCTCTATTAGGTTTACTATTAGGTTACAGGAATCAGTTCTGATCAAATCATATCTAATCTATAGGAAGATTTACATATACACACATATGTGCGTGTGTGCAGTGTAAATGTTTAATGTTCTCTAAATAAAGTAGTTCTACAAAACATTGTTCTCTATCCAGTTTTATAAAATTTGGTACTGAAATATAGCTTCATGTATATTTTCAAACAATCCCATCCTCATAATTAGATGAATTTCATAGTTCATCATAAAAAAATATGAGTAATTTATAAATTCACCATGAACACAATTTTGTATTACAGTGGCTCTGAAAAGTACTGGATTATCATTAAGATAGTACAGACATTAGATATAGGTATTACTTAAGGCACATCAAATTAAAGCATAATAGTGGCTTAAAACAATGTAGTTGGAACATGGCGGCGGGCGCAGAGAGATCAAGTCTCTGACCTCTTCAGCTGTGCAGGCATAGGGAGTCGTAAACAACCTAAATCTGTTTGCTCAGGATCACTAGGCAATGCTGAGCTGACGTGGATCTGGGGCGAACAGTCTGGGCCTCTCAGAACACACACTGAGCCCAGATTGGCTGAATTCAAGCTCCCGATCGCCTGCTTCCAGCAGACAAACAGCTGTGACTCAGCATTAATCCATCCGGCTGAAGCAACTGGTCAGCCCTTCTCATCCTACGGAGGTAAATGCCTACTGAGCCTTCCTAAGTAGTGGCCACAGGTTTGAAACGGGGCTTGGGAGAGACAGTAAGGACCCACCCGTTGCATTGGTCGCCCGGCAAAGGGAAACGAACTGTCGCCATTTGCAAGAGACACCACTATGGCAGAGAACTGACGTCATCAGACTGCAGTGGAGGAGATAACTTCATTGAAACCTGCGGCTACAGGTGTGTAATCCCCTAGCCTTCCCTCTCCACACATCAGGGAAACCTTAAGGGCTCCTCCCAGCTCTCCCGTAAGGGCCCCTCCCAGCTCTCCCGTGAGTGCGACAGCCAACCCGAGGGAATCAGAGGTGGCGCGGGACCTGCGGAACTACCGCTCCCACCAGGGCTGACAGCTGAGGTCTCTTGCACCTGCTACCGGAGACGTGGCTACTGGAGGGCAAGTAAAATTCGCTGAGGATTCTCAGCCCCAAGCTCTACAAACTTAGGGTCTGAGGGAATGGCAAACTGGAAGAGTGTGCCCAGTCGTTCATGAAAACAGGGCTCCCGGGAGCAGCAGACCTGGCATGTAGCCAGTATTGTGGTGAGCGGCACCCGTGAGAGGGGCCTGGCTAGAGGAAAAGTGGGAAGTGACTAGACACAAGAGGAGGCCCTAGACACTCAGGATTGGAGACTCGCCCAGTCTGGGAGGAGCTGCTGCACAGTGATTGGTTCCCGCGTATTGACAGGAGAAACTTGACCTGGTGGGCACAGCGCCACCTACTGGAAGAGAAGTTAATCAAACTCTAAGACTGCATTTATTAGTTTTTTTTTCCTTTTTTTCTTTTCTCTTTTTTTTTTTTTGATTTGGGTTTTTCTTTCATTTTCATTTTTCTTGTTGTTTTTTAAATTTTTTTTTACAATTTTTAAAAATTTTTTTCTTCTAATTTTAATTGTAATTTTTTTTATTATTTTTTTTTAAATTTTTTTTTCTTTTTTTATTTCCTATTTTTTTCTTCTTTTGTCTTTTCATTTTTCTTATCCCCCCTTCCTTGAATTCTACCTGCTTTCTCTCATTCTCTTTAGTGACTTCTTCCCTTCCCTTCTAATACCTTTCCTCCCAAGCATCAAAAAAATTTATAGGAGTAAACAGTAACTCAGCAGTCAAACAGAACAAGAAGTAATATGAGCAGCTTCAAAAAGCAAGGAAGAAAAGGAGTACAAACAATGCAGGACAGCCTAAATATTCAGGAGGACCTAGAGTCATCAGAAAAATGGTCATATAAAGAACTCAAGGAACACCTTAGACAGATGGAATGGAACCTTAAAGAGGATACGAGACAGCAAATTCAAGCAGCGAAAGAACACATTGAGAATCAATTGCATAAACAGATAAAAGAAGAAGTTAAGCATCTTTATCAGGAAATAGAGATTATAAAAATAATCAAACAATAATTCTAGAAATGAAGGAAACGATAAACCAAATTAAAAACTCAATTGAGAGTATCACTAACAGAGTGGAGCAAGTAGAAGCCAGAATGTCAGATAATGAAGACAAAATATATCATCTTGAAAAGAGTCTAGCCAACTCAGAAAGGCTGGTAAAAAATCACGAGAAAAACATCCAAGAGTTATGGGATAACAAAAAAACCAAACTTACGAGTCATCGGGATAGAAGAAGGTACAGAGATTCAAACCAAGGGAATGAGTAACCTGCTGAATGAAATAATTACAGAAAACTTTCCAGAAATAAAAAAGGAAACAGATATACAAATTGAAGATGCATACAGGACACCGAGCACACAAAATCACAGTAGACCAACGCCAAGACACATTGTTATGAAGATATCCAATATACAGAACAAAGAGAAAATATTAAAAGCTACAAGAGAAAGGAGACAGATTACATTAAGGGGTTAAAACAATGTAGTTGTTTAGGATTTATAAAAATTCAAAATTTACTAAAATGTATTTCTTGTAAATAGTGGCACAGCATCAGTTTATATGGATAGTTATGCTCTACAACAGTTCAGCTTAATTAGGAAGATATTAAGAGCACTTTCATAGGTGTAATTAACTTCAGTTCTCATTTGCATACATTTCTTCAGTAAAACTGCTTAAGATTTGATAATGAAAATACGTTTGGATAGGCTTAATGAACTCTAAGTGGTCATCCAGATACAAGACCCTGAGCACATACAAGCAAAATCAGTAGCTTCACATGTGATGTCATCTGAATTGCTCAGAGAAGGTAGCCCAGATAAATCCCTACCCCACTGCCTCTGCCTGCAGAGTAGCAATGCAGAAGCTATGCACATATTCAGCTAAGGAATAAGTTAATCATCTGTTTTTCTCAATACGCACTGTATACATGTACTGAAATATCTTTCTGAACCTCATAAACATGTATAATTATTATTAAAGATGTTTAAGTAGAAGGAAATATTAACAACCTAATTGGATCACCACTCATTGGATACGTGTACCAAATTATCCCACTGCACCCTATGTACAATCAAAATAACAATAATGGAAAGAATGGGAATCCTTTATTTGCAATATAAATGTTATCTGAAGAATATAAATAAAAAAATAGTGTAATTTTTTAGCCATAGGTTATTATATCAATTAAAAGCTTGGCAGGGCCTTAGAGAAAGACTCTTAAGTACGCATAAATTTTGTTCTTTTGTTTTGTCTTTGGGTGTCAGGGATTGAACCCAAATCCTTGTGCCATAACTACTGAACCACATCCCCAGTCCTTTTTATTTTATTTTATTTCTACTTTGAGACAGGATCTCATTAAGTTGATGAAGCTGGCTTTGAACTTGGGGTCCTCCTGCCTCAGCCTCCAGAGTTTCTGGGATTATGAGTGTATGCCCTGCTGCCTGACAGGAGTAGGTAAGTTTATATAGAGGCATAAGTGGAAGTAGATTCAAGG
Organism: Spermophilus citellus; assembly: GCF_964194105.1. Classification (NCBI taxonomy): domain Eukaryota; kingdom Metazoa; phylum Chordata; class Mammalia; order Rodentia; family Sciuridae; genus Spermophilus; species Spermophilus citellus. The sequence goes on along the minus strand of NC_138184.1, from coordinate 179,564,748 downwards.
TGTAGTGGAATAGCATCTTTAGGCACTGTAGCCATGAAGGCCAAACATTTAAGGACAACTTCACAAGGCTTATCAGGCAGAGAGAGTAGAGAGCAGCAAAAGAAGATACAGAAGGAAGGAAATAGACACTTAATGGTAAATTTCACATGTTTAAAAGCCAGGGCATATTTTATGGTTGGACAGACATTATAGAATCTTTTCAGAGATTTTATGGATTCATCTCTTTAGTCTATGTGAGCAGGTCAACAGTAGCTGAACAGTTTGATGTAGCATTTATTTCTGTTTACTTGTCTTCAAGGAAATGTTTGAATCTATGAAACTGACAGATCACAGACAGAAACCAGTTTGCTATTTCAGTCAACAAGATGGTTGCCTGAAGTCTGCCATTCCAGGGGAGATGCCTGATACATTTCTGTATTGCACAGACATAATTATGGTCAGACTGTGCTCTGTGCCAATTAACACAGATCATAAGTCTTTGTGGAACTTATTCTTTATCAATGCCATATATAAAATACATATATTTATGTATTAGATTCTGGATGAAGAAGAATGAGACACAGAGTTTGAAGTTAGTTTTAGTATCACTTATTTTTTCCAACCAATAATTTCTCCCCTTCATGCTCCGCAGATTGTGAGAAAATGAGGCTTTGGGAGTAAAAGAGAGTCAAGGAGATGCTGCCATGTCTGTCTCATCTCATTTCTCACAGTGTGGCTGAGAAGAGACTCCTACCATATCATCAGAGGCCAGGACTGCCCCAGGCAAAATCATCTCATTAATGGCATTAAAATGCACAAACTGACTGATCAGCACTCACTCCTGACCATGGCCTTCTCTTTTGGGGTAAAGTGGAAGCACTTGTAATCACTGTGCCACATTCAATGAAAGTGTTCTGTTAAGGCAGGGAAGGATGCCTTTGTCTCCTCCCAGCACCACAGGAAATCCATACAGCCATGCATTTTTCATGGGTTGGGGGGTACTTAATCTGATTCAAAAACATCAATAATTCTAATAATTTTATATAAATTATTAAGTTTTCTTACTAATTGAATTTTTGTAAAGTCTGTAGGAAAAGAAGAATGTTTCCCATCTTTTGTTCCTGAAGGAGAGCTGTTATTATATGCTCTGCCAAATTGTAATGAATGGGATTCTACAAATCATTGGAAGAAATGGGATTCTACACATCATTTGAATAAACTGCTTACTGGGAGATGATGGAAACTAGGTAGGCAGGGCATGGTTGGAGGAAGTAGATTACAGGGGATGTGTCCTTGGAGACTATATTTATCCCTGTCCCTTTCTTTCTCCCCATCCTCTACAGATTCACTGATGCCAAGAGTTGAGCAGCTTTCCTCTACCATCCCCTTCCATCATGATGTTCTGCCTCACTTAAGCCCAAAGCACTCACACTAGTTGACCATGGACAGAAAAGCTCAAAATAAATCTTTCCTCCTTTTAAGTTGTTATTCTCAGGTATTTGTCACAGTGACAATCTGCCTAATACTTCATAAGAGTAATTTTTGTTTACAAACTTAAAGCAAACAAACAACCAGGCACAGTAGTTCACACCTGTAATCCCAGCAACTCAGGAAGCTGTGGCAGGAAGATCATCAAGTGCAAGGACAGTCTCCACAACTGAAGGTGATTCTGTCTTAAAACACAAAAATAGTAAAGGGCTAGGGAGGTAGCTCATTGGTATAGTGCCTCTGAGCTCAATCGCCAGTACTGCAGTCAATCATTCAACCAATCAAATTTAGAAATAAACAAAAAGCCTAAAACTTGCTCCATTCTGCCCTCTGCCCCTGTATATAATTGGAAGAATGAAACAAAGTTCCATTCAGAGTGAGACTACAAATCAACAGAGCGAATTGTTATTCATAGAATAGCAACAGCAATATAAAGCTGTCAATCATACAAGCAAAACTTTATACCAATAAAACTGCCAAGTTATCTGCCAAATAAAATTTATTTGAAAAATACCCTTTGTAAGCCTTTATTAAGTGTGCATAATTATTCTAGAAATGCTGTAGCCTCACTAGACACTGTCTTGTGCCCTCAAAACCTGACCCTACAACTGTATGACATCATTTTATCATGAGTAGTCAATTGCTTTGGTTTACATGTAGATAAATGTCCCGTTTGCTAATTTGTCCTCCTTTCTGTAGCAATTTTCTGGCTTGCTTGACATAATTGCACCAAATATTTAGTATTTTTTAAAATTTTGTATATACTATGTAACATTTTGTTGTAAAGATTTTACATTCATTACTCTTTTGATTTTTATAACAACCCTGATAGACATGGTTAGTCATTTTGTAAGGAAGGGGGCACAATAGTAGATTAAACAACTAATTTTTTTCAAAATCACCCAGTTTATGCGTGATGCTGGGCATATAACCAATGATGATTTGAATCTCATTTCCTGTTGTTTGTTGTAGTTTTTAGTACCAGTCTACAATGGACCAAAGTCAAGTGAACACTGGAAATATGACTGTAGCATATTCTAAGAAACTTATGGGAAATTAATGGTATTTGTTCACCTGATAACAGATGCAAAAATGTATGTCAAAACAGAGACTTTATGAAAGGGATTTAAAAATAAAGACACTAGTGCTTGAGGTATAATTCAGTGGCAGAGAGCATGAATAGCATGCATAAGGTTATAGGTTTGATCCCCAGCACCTCCAACAATAACAATAACCACAAATTCAACATGCTTTTCCAATAAGGACTTTAGTGGAGTTAATTCTAAAAACTGAGTTAAAAAATTACTTAATAGATGGAAAAATGAAAATCTCCTTAAATCATAAGAATATATTTTAACAGAATATTCTTTTGCATGGACAAGAAACTTCAGGTTGGAAAACCCACAAACTCTTAGTTTTAGGACTAAGCTCTAAAACTTGGGGTATGAATTAATTGAACATGTACTCAGCATGAGGTGGCATGTTGGTTAGCATGAAGTTGGTATTTAGCATAATTGTGTTAAGGAAATCTATAGAAAATAAGACAAATTAGATGAGGAACATTATCTACAGGTAAACTAAGGCAACTGACTACTCATGTCAATATGGAGTAAGAGTACATGATGCTTACCTCATTCTTGGTTCTACTCATGAAAATCCACCCTGAGAATTACTGACTGTATAGGCTGCATCTCTTTTACAGTCCTTTGTTTTTCTGTTTGTTCCTAAAGTTGTCAGCCAGGATACTATTTACTACTTAAGGCCGAAGCAGAGCTACACCATAATTAAATTAAGAGGTCAAAATCCATATGAAAAAGAAACTAATTATAGCTCAAATTGACTTTGATCTTTTCAAAATGTGCCCCCCCCCCCAGTAACTTCAAATAGTGAAATTTTCAGAATAGAAAATGATTACATGATGGGTTGCACATAACATGCTCCCTCAAAAAAAGCCATCATTTTGCATGTTTTGAAATCTTGATGTAGATTTCACAGACCCTGACATATATTACTGACAGGGAATAAGGAGGGAAAAATAATAATAATATTCTGGTCTTACACCACCTCAACCGATAATTAAAATAGACTACTTGACTTCAAATTCATAATTATGCAGCTCCTCATATGTCCTTAAATTGGTGCTTAAATAATCTTTGTTGTTTTTCGAGGACCATTAGATATTTTGTGCACCCTCTGCTATATATCTATATTCCAAACCCTTAAAGTTTCATACACATTAAATTATCAATTAAAAGTACATGTTCTAGGTCCTTGAAAAATGACTCTTATTTTTATAAGTATGCAAAATTAAAACCAAAATAGTTTAATAGAAACTCTTATTTTTGTCCTTGACAATGAAATCCAAGAAATAGAAAATAAGTCATTTCCAAAAATCTCATAGAAATCTGCTATTAAAACAGAGGTAGAAAATAAGTCATTTCCAAAAATCTCATAGAAATCTGCTATTAAAACAGAGGTAGAATTCAAACACTTTTAATTCATAAAAATATTCCCACAGACTTTTTATATATTATGAACTAAAAAAATGTAGCTTTTCCTACTACTAAAATAATAAACATGGCATAATTTTAGTTCCTTCTTTGTCAGAAAAAAAGTCTCCTCTGAGTACATACATATAAACATATTTTACATTATTAAATTTTAAATACTTAAATTTTCCTAATATGTTAAATACACTTAAATTTGTTCCCACTAAGATTCTTGTTTTTTTAATTTTATTTTAGGAATATTTCTCTGATAAGAGGAAGCATGCCTGTGCAGAGGTTTACAACAAAGAGCTATAAAACTCAAGGGAAAACTGATAAGTAACCAAAAAAGAACCAGTGGAATTTAATAAACAGGCAAAGAGAAAAGAAAATCAACACAGTAATTAATACCTTATAGGAAATTACAGAAAACAAGCAATGCTAAAAATCACAAGAACAAGGAAAGCAAGCTCCAGAGAAATGAAATAAAAAATAATGCAATGGTTAAAAAGGCTATTTTCATATCAGTTATTAGAGTCAACAGATTTTAGATAGCCAACTTACAGCAGGTATCCCTACTGAAGAAATATAAACAAATAAAGGAATAATATTCCAAAATCCAATTAAATAAAATCTTCCTGAATTTGCCTCTAGCAAATTGAAAGATTGTAACATGTCCAAAGAAAGTGACACTGAGAAATCAAGTTAAGATAAAAATAATGAAGAGGCAGTGCTTTGAAGAATGAGGAAATCTAAGTATTTTTGTACTTCATCCCTGATTTCTTCTACTATCCATTGGTCATTCAATAGCATATTATATGGGCCAAAAAGTTGGTATTGAGCATTGAATCTGTTTAAATACGGTTTAAGCCTAAATAACAGAAAAGTTTTTCTTAAATGACAAAAAAATCAAATTTTTAATTTGTAGATTTATAGGCTTTATAGCTTATGCTCTAAAAGTATAGAAAGGGTGACAGGGATGAAGTAAGAATTGAGTAGTAAATATAATATTAAGAATTGATATATTGGACATTAGCAACATAAACACGTATTTTCACTCTACAGAAAACCAGTAGGGGACTAAAAACAGAACTATCTGAGAATATAACAAATTAGTATCAGGAAGAGGAGATGGGGGTGGCAGGGAGTGAAAGTATACTAATGGTGTTATTATCTAAAATGAAGAATCAATACATACTCTCAAGAAATAATTATACACTATAATGTTGCCATTATAGAGTTAGCCACAAAAAAAGACAAGATAAAATTGTCTGAAGGAGCCCAAGGAACAATATAAAACAAATGCCATCTTGTGTAGGAAGAAAGAAGAAAGGGGAGAGAGAAGGGGGAGGAAAACAAACCACTACAGAAGACAGACAGTAGCATCCGTTTGACATCAGGAGAAGAGGAAGTCCCTTGCTCATCTAAACCCTCAATGGAAGTATGGCATCCATTCAGACAGAAGTGCCTCTCTGTGAAAACTCAGGGATCCGGGCACTAGAGTATAGAACCCCAGTGCAACCTAACGCTGGGGAGGGCAGATTCAAGAAGAATCTCCCCTCAAACACATCTATGGCCAAATTAATCAAAAAAGACTAAAAATAAAAGGGTGATCCTTTTAAACAGAGAGATGGCAAGAACCGGTACCACACATTTGGGAATCATACCAAGGGATAACTTGAGGGAAAATACATGCATAAATATATAAAACTTATTATAGTAAATGGATCATTACAATAACTTTGTAATGCTTATATTCCAGGATACAACATTCATAAAAATCAATCTTATACAAAGTTGTGAGTGAATTAATTCTCAATTAATCAAAGTAGAAATAGTATTAAATGGCATTACTTGGTTACCATGTAAGGAAACTAAAAGTTGAAAACATAATTATAGTCTAAAGGAAATGAATAAATGAGAAAACACTGACAGATGGAATGACAATAATAATAACAACAATGAGCCCTGTGTCTTAAAATCCTAGGTTAGAGAGAACTAAAATTATAAAATATTTAGAAACATTTTTCCTCTACTGAATTTACGAATGTATATAAAAAAATGAAAGTCAGGAAATGCCTGGCATTTAGTAATTGCTCTACCATCACCAGTTTTTATTATAAAGTGATGATAGCTATGATTCTTATTAATATGACAGAGCTGACAATCTTTTTATAAATTTTGTACTGGCAACTTTTGGGGAAAATTTTCTTCATTGTTAGGAGTCAGAAATAGTTGATAATCTTTTCAGAATCTTGAATGTGTCTAGGAACTAAGTCCAACCCAATGAGAGACCCGTTATTGAATAGCCTGTGTAAGCCAAAACAAAGTAATTGATAGTACATTAAATTTCTCTCTTTTGTAGTGTTTTAATGACCTAACCAAAATACTTCCTATCATACATCCATATCAAATATGAGTCTATGCATTAGGAGAACTGCATGAAAACAAAGTTAGTTTATTTTTAATATTTTTATGCTAATGGTTAACCTACTATCACATTGGTAGGAAAGAAATGTAAAATATTTTTAAATGTAAAACTGAGTTTAGAATCAAGAATAAATATAAGTTGAAGAAATCATTTGTTGTCAATAAAGAAGATAGACGTTTAGATTTGGTCAATTGACTTAGGCTCTGCAAGGAAATTCCATGTTGGGAAAAGTGTAACAATAATCATTTTTTATGTAACCCAGAAGGCCATGGTACTCAGGTTCTCCCAAAGCTCAACTTATACCACCATGGATATTGAGAATCAGGAAGATTCAGAAAGTCAGATATCTTTATGTCTTTTCTTTAGTATGTGTGTGTGTGTAAGTGCTGGAGATTGAACCCAAGGGTGCGCTACCAATAGCCTGTTTCTTTTTCTTTTCTTTTCTTTTCTTTTTTTTTTTTTTTAATTTTGAGAAACTTAATCTCACTAAGTTTCTGAAGCTGGCCTCCATCTTGCCCCTTGCCAACCTGCCTTAGCCTCCCAAATACCTGGGTATACAAATCTGCACCACTCTCTTGACCATGTATTTTACCAACCTTTTAAGACACTAGTACAGTGCCAGGCATCTAACAGGAGTTTGGTAAATTTTAATAAAAACAAATAAAAAAGAAATATATGCTGACATTGGTGTATGCATTCCAATTTTGAGGTCTCAAAATGAATTATATGCCATTGATTCTTTTATGAAAGAAGTTAACTTTGTAAGTAACTCAGGTTTGGAAATTAATGAAGGGAATTTTTATACTGAACTCATTATTAAAAGTTCTTTTTTAAAAAAATTCTTTCTTCATATATTATGAAACAAACTGAGCTAGTCAAGTTTCTTTCCTACTTCAGAGTGCTCAATAGTTCTCCAATACCATTATGACTTTAACCTGGCCGCCAAATCTTCCCATGTTTGGGCCATTGGCCACTTCCTTAATTTTACTTAGGTTCTCATGTTTCTCATTAGATCTTACAACTGTTGATCTTTATGCCTGGAAGTTAAACAAATATGTGCTGAATGAAAGAATGAATGAATGAATCTATTCTCTGTTTAAAAATAAAATTGGTAATTGTTTAAGTTTTGAAAATGTCTGCCTAAAGTTTTCCTTTTTAACTATTTCATTGTGCATGAAGTAATGGAGAACTTCTCTTAAGGTTCATATTGCAAGCTCCAATTTTAGTCCCATTACATTACTGTGCAATTACTTTTTTCCTTCACAACCTCACACTACAAGTGAGTAATATTTCAATGCAATTATCAAGAAATGTGAGAAAAAGAGATATCCATCTGATTAGGCAGCTTTGTGGGATGGAAGGGGTCTCCTGGGATTGTGACTGTGACAAACCACCTCTCGGATGCTGGGGTGTTCATATTGTAAAATACTTATCTATGCAACTTTCCCTGGTATTTTTAGAGCAGAAATATGCGAATAATTAGGACACTAAAACAGAAACATTTTGACTTAAATTCTATCACTTAGGGGAAGAAATGAGTTAATTTTGCAAAGGACTGAAATGCATTTTTTGGCATTTATTGAGATGAACACCCTCAATTAAAACTTGAAATATAGAATTCCCTCTTAATTGCCAAAAATTAAAGCAAATTTTCTGAATTTTATTGTGACAAAATACTCAGCCAATGCCAATCTCATGGAAGTGGCCCCAGAGTGATACAATGATCATTCACTTGTTCTCTGTTATTCTAATTGCAGGGAAAAAAAAATACAGTGCATAAGGGAGGATGCCAAAGAAGAAAGCTTAGATTATGGAACCAAAAACATGTATCACTACACAATTAAATAACAGAAGAAGATATAATGTGGCTGTCTATATGGAATTGTTTGAACATGGCCTTGCCAGCCACTTACTAACTGCCTGAACAGCAAAACCACACATACTGGTTTTATTAAAGCATAGATACCATTCTACCCAAAATATCACTAATTTATGTATTGGTAACACTAACAGACTATTAAGGTGAGCATCATCAAAGCTTTGGTGTTCTTGTGTAGTAAGTAGATAGGCAAATTGAGATGGTAATAAGTAGATAGGCAAATTGAGATGGTAATAGTAGCATGAATAAAAAGCAGCAGTAGTTATGCACTTATCATGTGACAGTCACTTCCTAAGAATTTTCAAATACTTATTTCTTCTGTTGTTTTGCTATGGTCTCTTGAGGTATATATTATCATCCCTGTGTCCCCCAAAAAGAAATTGTCCTAATTAGCCTAAGGTCATATAGACTATTAACAGAGAAAATCAGAGTCAAGGGCCTGAGCTGTCAACCAGGACACTGCACTCGACTGTATCAGTACACACGTTTTCAGAGTGTATGAGAAGTAACTTATGGTGGAATCATAACTGTTATGTGAATATAAAAAGAACAATAGAGGCTTAATATTGTTAAAATATATTTATCATTCTAATAATAGTATGATAAATAGGCAATTACTTGGGGTATTTTTTAAAGACATAGCATTATTTATTCACAGTTATTTTTGGATGATGTCCTTTTATAAATATCATATTTCCCCCTTACAGTAATGCATTTATTGCTTCTGACTTCCTTTAACCTGATTATTAATAAATTTTTTCTTGTTTAAGTGCTTCCCACTTATGGCAACATGACCATTCATTTTTATTAATAATAATGTTAAGTATTATTTTAAAAAATTTTTGTCCTAAAATAATGAATAAAAGTATACTTATTTATAATGTGCAATATGATGTTGACGTACATATGCAACATAAAATGGTTAAAACTAGCACATTAACAAGTGTATTGCTTCACATTGTTACTATTCTCTGGTGAAAACACTAACATCCACTCCACTTATTGTTGAATCTTTAAACAATAAGCTATATCTTCATTAACTATAGTCACCTTGACTTTACTTTTTATAGAATAGAAAAACTCAAGTCATTCTCTTTCATACTTAGAAAATCAATGTAACCCTATTTCTGAATGAAATTCAGAAAATACTGAATCTGAAGAACATTTAAAAATTATCCTGAAATATCAAACTAAGCATCTACTAATGACTCACAGCCTCCAAACTTACCTCAAAAGTTAACAGAAATTATAGAAATGTATAACTATAAGAAGAATAAGAAATGTAGAAAATTCTACTTACCAGAACTAATTAATAATATAAAGAGGGCTAGGAATGCAGCACAGTGACAGAATACTTGCCTAGCATGGTAAAGGTCCTGGGGTCAATCCCCAGTACTACAGGAATGATAATAATGACAATAATAATGATGATGATGATGATATCAATAGTTCATTATGATTTAAAAGCTCAAGTCAAATTTTGAAGCATCAATGACATTGAGAGCATGTGGTCTAGGAAGAGGAATGAAAGAAAAAAAAACATGGAAGGACAAAGTTAAGTTGCATTGAAAAGATTACCATTAATTTTCTTCCTTTTAAATCTAGATAACTTTTCTTAAGCCAATGGGCTTCCAGGAGCATCTATAAATAACCCTATTTATTCCCCACAACAGTCCTCTCAACTATTTCTTCTAGTCATCAACTTCAACTACTTTATATTTCCATTGTCAAGACTGTATTTTCTAATTTAACTAACATTTTTTTCCTTTTATGAAAAGCAATACATACCCATTGTCTAAACTGAAAAAAAAATTATATTTCAAGCAGACTTAAGCCATGCATATTTCTTTAACCAATATAAAACAACTTCAAACTTTTGATATATTTCCTCTCTTGTATATTTAAGTTAGTTATCCTTCACATATAATACTGTGTAATTTTTCATTTTAACATTATATTCTGAGTGATTTTTCCAAGCTAAAAATCTTCCACAACAAAATGCATACATGCCAATATCAGCTTCTCACTGAATGTAAAGACCATTTTTCTAGCATTTTATTATTGCTGGGTATTTTGTGTGAGCAGAAACTCATATCTTTAGCTCATAATTCAGTGGTCATATTTCTACATCCATCTTTTTAACATATCTTAGATTACTGTTTAAGCACTGTTATACAGATATAACTGCTGGGATTTAAAAATGCACATTTTTAGAAATTCTGTTTTTAATCATCTTATGAAAGTTATATTATTTCATATAATATATATGAAAATGTCCAGTTCATCTGCAGTATTACTTACTTTTTTGTTTTTTTCAATATTCTGTCTTCATAGATGAAAATGGGTCTTTTACTGCTTTTCATTTTTTATATTTACTATATTTTAGGTGTTTATTAAAATTTTCTTCTCATTTCAACCAAGACTTTTGTTCTCCTAAAGTGTTAGTGTTCTACTTATTCATGCTTCATGTTCTTTTTTTTTCTTTAGAGAGACAGAGAGAGAGAGAGAGAGAGAATTTTAATATTTATTTTTTAGTTTTCGGCGGACACAACATCTTTGTATGTGGTGCTGAGGATCGAACCTGGGCCGCACGCTACCACTTGAGCCACATCCCCAGCCCCTCATGCTTCATGTTCTAAAAGAGGGGATTGGCAAGATGGTTTGAATTAAGGCATCCAGTTCTATGTGCTCCTTCACAAGGAAAAACCAACACAGTGGGTGTGTAGCTGCACAATTAGATGAGTAAGCATGGGAGAACATTAGACTTCAACAGCTGAAAAACAGAAAACTTATATATTCCATAGACCTTGGACAGAAGCACAGAAAGAGAAATAAAATATCCCAACAATTGTACCCTGGCTCCACATCCAGAGGATAAAGTTGAAAGAGAAAGTCTCAGTAAGGTTCTAACCTTTATAGGCTTAAATAGATAAGAAATCTAAAATCTGCACAGTAGCTTGGCTTTGAAAAAGGTTCCTACTTCATTCCCCAGCAAATACCCAAAGTGCTGTAGCCAGGAACCTTCTTAAGAAAGAAACTATAGTTAGAACAGCCTGGTCTGGGATTCAGAAAGCCATGCATGTTCCCCTTTCTGGGTCCCCGTAGTCATTCCATTTCACTAGACCAATAGGCAGCTTCCTCACAAATCAACCATGGCTCAATGAGTGATGTGGACACAGACTCACTTGACAAAGCTTTACTGTTGAGGATAAATGTTTCAATACTTATTGAAAGTGGAGCTCTCTGCCCTCTAGAACCAGAAGACGGAGAGGGAACTGCCTTCCAGAACTGCAGGACTGTAAGTTACATGTGGTTTCACATGGATGCCAGAACTAATGTTAGCTGCCCATATGGTTCTAGCCATCCCTCTCCCACACATTGGCATCTGTCATTAATAAGGTGAAAAAAAAAGCATTCTGTGGTGCATTGCCCCCCTGACCAAAGAGACATGCTGGGTTGGTCTTAAGTAGTGCTACTGCAGCTCTGGCTGTTGTTCCATCCATGGGGAACACAACCTAAGAAGGTCTGCAAAGAAGTTTTAACTGGCACTAGCTGCATTCCATTCTTGCTTACTCCTGAGAACACTTCAGCTAAGAGGAATTTTGCCAGGCTCCAGCTGTGACTCACTTCCACCTGATTCCTGGCGGGCATTTCAACTGAAAGGTGTTGGGGAGAAAAGGTGCCAGCATTGTCCTGTCCCAAGGCAGTCACAGGTTGGGTGGTTCTGAGAACTTGCTCTTAGACAGACATGCCCACATTAGCAGCAAAGACGAGCAACACAATTTTTGCTGCCACTCCACTTACATGGGTTCCCTGCAGTGGTAGCCAAACAAGCTGATTGGATAACTCACTGATAACAAGATGGCTGTGATTCCTGTCCTTGACTTTTTTCTGAAGCACCTGTGTCTAACTAGAGATCCACACCAGGTCTCACTAGAGAACAAGGGCTTTAGGCCAATCACTACTACTGGATCAGCTAATACCAGAAACTCCTTCAAGTAACAAGGCCAATATCAACAGTACCCAAGGAAATCCCCATCCCCTAATAGGGCCCACCACACCCATTGTAGAAGTAACCACATTGGGTGTACCCCACACACTCTGCTGTCTATACCCCACCTCGCTGAGCTGCTAGTGTCCCCACTGTTACACAAACTGAAGAGAGAGTGAGTCTTTCTGATTTTAATATAAAAAGCACTGTGCCAGAAAATGCTAATTCCAGCCAAAGAAGTTACTGGGAGATTATTCAACAATGCCCACCTAGAAACAAACTCAACATTGCATAGCAAACTGACACCCCAAGAAACATCTTCAACAGAGAACTGCTTATGAAGAAGGACATTCCATAAAAGTGTTAGAGTTATCTGTTCCACCAGATTCAAAATTATGAACATAGGAACCTAATAAATATGAAAGACCAAGGTAATATGATACCTTCTTCTAAAGATGATAATTCTCTAGTAACAGATTGCAAAAATATAAAGTTGGATGTCAGAAATTCAAAATAATTATTTTGAAAAAGCTTGATTAAATTTAAGAGAATAGAGATACTTCAATGAAATTTGCAGATAATACCAGATACGAGTGAAAAATTCAGAAAGAGACAAGATTTTGAAAATGAATCTAATCAGGAATCTTGGAAATGAAGAGCTCAGTCAGATAAAAAATTCAGTTGAAAGCCTCAACAACAAAGCAGATCAGGTGGAATGGTAATATTGGAAACTGAAGAAAGGTCTTTCAAAACAGAAAAAAAATCACACACCATAATCAAGTCATTTTCATTTAGAGAATGCAAGATGGCTCAACATATGAAAATCAATAAATATAATACAGGACATGAATAGAATCAGAGATAAAATACATAATCATTTCAGTAGAAGCAGAAAAAAAAATAATAAAATGCAACATCACTTGATGATAAATGTTCTCAACAAATAAGTTATGGAATGATCATACTTTAACATAATTAAGGCTGCATATGACAAACCTAAGGCCAATATCATGCTGATTGGAAAAAAAATAGAAAGTTTCCTCTAAGTTCAAGAAAAAATAAGGGTGTCTATTCTCACTTCTCTTATTCAGCATAGGACTAGGAATAGCCAGAGCAATTAGGCAAGAGAAAGAAAGAAATGTCATCAGAACAGGAAAAGAGTAAGACAAATTATCCCTGTTTGCAGATGATGTGATACTTTACATAGGAAAACACAGACTCCACCAAACAACTACTAGAACTGATAAAGTAGCAAAATATAAAACCAAGAAGCAAAAATAAATGGCTTTTCTATACACCAATAACAAATATGATGAGATGTAAATCAAGAAAACAATTCCATTCACAATAGACCCACTCACCACACACACAAAATAAAATAAGTAACAATTAAAAACATTGAAGAAAGTTATTGAGGAAGACACTGACAATTGGGAAGACCTCCCAGGTTCATGGATATGAACAAGTAATGTAGTAGAAATGTCCATATTACCAAAACTGAACTACGATGAAATCCCCCATCAAAATGCCAATAATATTGTGAGTGGAACTAGAACAAACAATCCTAAAATTCATATGGAATCATAAAAAACTCCAAATAGTCAAAGCAATCTTGAGCAAAAAGAGAAAACAGGAGGTATCACAATACCTAATTCCAACACACTACTGGGTTCTAATAACAAAAATAGCATAGCTTTAAGAGTAAGAATTGATACACAGACCAATGGAACAACACAGAGAACTCAGAAATAAATCCATACATATACAGCCAACTGATTCTGGACAAAGTTATCAAAATATAGAGTGAAGAAGAGAGCCTCTTTGAAAATTGATGCTTTATCCACATGCAGAAAATTAAAACTTAGCCCCTATCTCTCACTCCATATAAAAAATCATCTCAAAATGGGTCAAAGACAATACTATAAGATATAAAACTCTGAATCTACTAGAAGAAAATACAGGTGAAACACTTAAAATATTAGTAGAAGCAATTATCTAGATAAAACTCTAAAAGAACGGGGGGGAGGGGGACAGCAAAAATTGGCAACTGGGATAGTGTGAGACTTAAAAGCTTCTGCCACAATGAAGGAAATCATCTACTGAGTGAAGAGAAACCTACCAAATGAGAGAAAATATTTCCCAGCTATTCATCTGACACAGGGTTAACATCCAGAATAAATAATAAACACACAAAAAATTTTGTTGTTATCAACAACAAAAATTAATCCAAATAAAAATAGAAAAATGATTTGAATAGATACTTCTCAAAAGAAGAAATACAAATGACCAATAAATATATGCAAAAATGCTCAATCATTAGCCACTGGGGGAATGCAAAACTGCAATGAGATACCATCACCCAATCTAGAAGGATTAGTATAAAAAAAAGTAAAAAGTAATAAATGTGTGTGAGGATGTGAATAAAATAGAACCCTTATACATTGTTGGTGAAAATGTAAATTAGTACAGCTGCTAATAAAAACTTAGTATAGAAGTTACTCACAGAAACTAAAATTAGAATCAACACATGATCCAGCTAAACCACTCCTGCATAAATATCAGAAGGAATTTATGTCACCGTAGAAAATAGATGTCTACATACACGTTTATTTTGGTAATATGTACAATAACTAAGGTATGGGTTTAGCCTAGGTGTTCACCAAGAAATTAGTGGATAAAGAAAATACGGTACATGTATATGATAAAGTGTTATTCAGCCAGAAAGAAGAATGGAATCCTGTCATTTGCAGCAAAAGGATGGAACTGGAGTACATTGTGTTAAGTGAAATAATTCAGACACAGAAAGTATTTCCTGTTCTCCCTCTTATTGTGAAAACTAGGTGGTGCAAAAAGTTGATCTAAAAGTAGAAGAGGGATTACAAGGGACTGGGATGGGTGCTGGCCAGAGAGTAGGGCAGCAAGGGCAGAAGAAGAGGGGATGAACATGATCCATCCATGTCTATTTCAATCTAGTGAATTCAATTCTTTCGCAAAATTAATATGTGTTAATAATAGTTTAAAAATAAATAAAAGAATGTATTTTATTATATGAATTTAACTTCCATTTTTCAGTTTTGAAGGTTACAAAAAGTTTGTTAGGAATGTTAAAAATTTATATGGAATATCCCAAAGAAGGAAAGCTATCTTCATTGCATCCAAACATTGCAGAATGAGTAATGTTGAGTAATGTTGGTCATGTGTGTGTGTGTGTGTGTGTGTGTGTGTGTGTGTGTGACGGGGGTGGGGGGGGAGGTGTTCATTCATTCTTTTCAAGGAGTATGGAACTGTGTTAGTTTCAATGTTATTTTGTGGGACTTAATTGGCATTGTCCTTAGCTTTTTTTTTTTTATTCAGCTCTTATATATTTATCTACGTGTTTGTGTTCTATGAAATCTATGTCACACAAACTACTTTCAGTGTAGACCTAAATTTATGACGGCAAAAAGTGTTTCTACATTGATGCACATGGGTGAATGCTTGGCAATGGGCCGGCTAATTGGAGGGTACACACAGTTCCAACTACTTCGAAGAAATATGAACTGGATGAATTTAGATCTCCAACTTACACTCCATGACATTGTTATCCTGTTTCTTCTTTATCTCAAGTCTTTTACTCAAAGAACAAGGGATTCTCTCAAAATAACATCCTTCCTTATCTCATTGCAAAATTTTATGTTGAAAATACATGACAGCATGTATTTTATGAAAAAAAAGTATAATACCCAAATGGGGGGAAACAGATCAGTCCTACTGTTTTTATCTGTGAGCTCCAAATTTTTCCCCATGGGTATATGTGTGTGTGGCTTTATATTCTGCACACTTGTGTTTGGTTACCTGTACACACTTGTGTAATTTGCTATTGTTGTTGCAGCAAAATTCCTGGCATGGATCAGTAAACAGTGTTTACAGTACCGTAAAGTGTAGTCAGTGAGGCATCGCCAGGGTTTTGGTTATAAAATGGCCAGTGTTACGTGGTATTTATCCCATTCATTTTCTACAGCCTGCACTAAACTCTCTGGAGTCACTGCAAAGGAGACATTTTTCATGGTAGAGCCTTAATGAAATCTAGGAAAGGATGAGCCTCTGCAGAGATGACAAAATATGCCTAATCTCAGGGGACCTGTGGGATTACATGACAGGTTACCTGTGGAACTTCCCTTTAGAGGAAGGAAAGAAAACTTTGATCAGTTTGCATTTTTTCCCTATTATTTTGGATATTTTCCTTTCATTAAGGCAGATTATATGTCATACTCCATGTCTATTTCAATCAATTGCTTAGGGTCTTTAATACTTCACTGATATAGTCCATTCCATAAAATACCCAAAAACAACACACAATAAAATAATTTTATTTTTATTTAATAGATATTCCAAGACATCTTTAAACACTTACTTGATTTTTAAGCTAATACAGTCAGTAACCACGTTTCAAGGTTTTATTTTTACCTTTCTATGTAGAGAGAGGTTAAGTACAGAGAAGCCCATGTTTTTAATGAGAGGTTATTAATGTTGCATAAACTAATGTGGCCAGGAAGTGATCCTGCAATTAAATACATTCCCCTTTTATTAATGCCTGACTCTAAAGAATGAGACCTGTACATTTTGCTTCTCTTATAGTTTGAATGAAATACAAGCTGCCTGCTGCATTCAAATAAAGTTTTCATGCCTTGCTTTGACATCTGATATACCCACAATTCAGTCCCTGTCTCGCTTTTTAACCTCACTGTCCATCTTGCTCACATTTATTTCTATGCTCAAAGTGATTGTACAATATATTGCCTAAACCTGGACCTCTGAGAGGTAAAGTGAATATCATTATTAATTAGTTTATAAGAGGTACAAACAAGATTGGTTCCAGAAATACCACAATGTATCATCACTGTGTTTTCTTCCAGACTTCAAAAATCACTTATAATTCTCCAAATACGTTAAGCTAGTTCCATATCTATAATTGCACCCCAGTTTGGACACACTCATGTAGCAAAATGATTCAATCCTGGTTCAAATGAAGCCCTGCATATATGCCACTCTGTGCCCAGTTTCTCAACATGGACTCAGGATGGTCAACACACTGTACAGCATATCATTTGTCTCAGGAGAGATGCTTAATAAAGGATGAAAACACACCTCATCCATTTAGAATTGTGGGTCATCTATTTCAAAGTATTAATGAATGTATCTTGTCTTCCTGGCAGATTATTTTAATGAAGAGATGGATAAGCAATGTGGGTACTAGGTGGCATGCAGGAGAAGGGAAAAGAAGCGTTATTTGAAAACAGAAAAGAATTCAGGAAAACATTAAGCCAAATAAGACTTCCCTTCTTCACAGTTTCTCAAAGGTTCAGTTTCATCTGAATCCAATTGTAAGGTCCCAGAAATCAGTTTGTTTTTGGAATGAAGTATTTTGTTCTAATTAAAAGAGTGTAGTACTTATTCTGCATTTAGAAGAAATTTCTAAATTAATTTTTTACTCCCTTGTGTCATCTGAAAGCATCTAAGGTGACAAAATCTCCAACAATTTAAAAACAAATGACTTCAATTCAACTGGCCTATATTTTATGCTTTTAAAAAAATAACTGTTATCACAGCTCAATGTGCCAAGTGTCAACCTTATCAAATTTCTCAGTGCCCAAGAAAATGAATGTAATTGCTTCCTCTGTATGATATATTGTACATAATTGACTTCCTAACACAAAGCAGCTGGAAAATATTCACAAAATCTGAAAGAAGTATATATTTGCATGCAGATCACAGACTCAAAATGTGTATTTTCACTGAAATGTAAGTTGTGACAAAAGCAACAATAAAGTTTCTGTTGATAAAAGGAAATTAGCACAAATAAGTGGAAAAAAGCCATCCATTCTTCTGAAGGTTTTATTTTTTTCCTAAACAAAGTTATTGAGGTTGACTCCATAATATTACTTTGACATTTTATGTTTCCATTAATGTAATTACAATTGCTTATCACCTCAAATATTTTAACACAAAATATTTTAACATAAATAGGAGTGTTAGTATTGAAATGCAAATGCTTTTTGAACCATGTAAAAACCTATGTGAAAAGCAACAATACTGATATTATTTCTTCAACTGAAATTGATTGAGCACTTGTAGTTTGTCAAGTGCACTGAATGAGACACATATCTTTCATTTGCTCAACTGTATCCCCACCATGTTTACAATTAGTATGTTCAAGGTACCCCAGACACAGTGGGACCAGATGAATTCATGTGTGTGATTGTCATGTAAATGAACTACTGCTATATGTTACAGGTGTATCAATAATAATTTCCTCACATTGATAATTACACTGCAGTTATATGAAAGAATGTAAGCTTGTAGGAAAATTCTCAAATATTTAGGTACAAGAGGGTGTCATGTCTGCAACCTACTACCAAAAAGTTCATTAAAAAAATAAACACACACACACACACACACACACACACACACACCAGAGAGAGAGAGAGAGAGAGAGAGAGAGAGAGAGAGAGAGGATGGATAGAGAAGGAAATATAATATGTTAACATTTGAGAAACAATATCTCAAAATTTGTTTTTTTAATTATTTTTTCCTTTGGCTCATACTTTATTCAGGACACTACCTCGTAAACTTATCACTTTTATATTTTACAAAAAGGACTTATACATTTCATTAGTGAATGCTAATTAGTGAATACAATAATGTTTAAATGTTGCCTTTTCAAAAATTTTAAAATGAGTCTTATAAACATCTTTCCATTTGACTTTTGTCAGCATTTAATCATGTTAATTTAAAAAAAATAATAAAAATAATTGTTATAATATATATAATTATAACAATAAAATAACAATCATAAAAATGAACCCCAAATTGTAGTCAAATTATATACAAATATCAATATATATTAATATTTAATTATATATAAATATTAATGTATATTAATATTTAATATATTCTTAATGTCATTTAATTTGAAGTATAATGGAGAAATTAACATCATTCATTAGCTTGGCCCAAAATACACATTTTAAGTGTATTGTAGTTCAGGTTTTAACTGATGAATTAATAAATAACAACTGTATATCAATAATTATAATTAGAAAAAATAAAAACCAAAAATAGTCATTAAAATAAATAAACCCACAAATTAAAAAACTGTTACTTCTAATTATGCTTAGATAATTCAAAATTCTAACTACCAGGCTAGCTTTCAATCAATAAGCCTATATGGATGCAGACGGTTCTGTGTTTGTGTTTGTGTGTTGCATGTAATAGAGACACAGTCTTTGTGACTAAACTCCAATCATTTGCTTTTGTTTTTGTTTTGTATTGTTTTAGCTTTTGTACTTGAAGCTTTCATCAATATGTCCTGGCACAATGGATATGTCCCTGGGATCCTTCACATATCTGGCAACCACAAAACAGATGACTGTCCAAATTACATAAACTAGAATCAGAATAGAGAAAGAGAGAAGCCAAAATTGTGTATGAAACAAAGACCATAAATTTTAATGAGCATGTTATGAGCTAAATAGCATAACCTAATAGAGGAGAAAACTATAGGAGAAATGCCTACAAAAGAAGAGCTGAATCTGGATTTCTGTTTAATTAGGGTGTATAAAAGGACTCCCTGAGTTCTAACTAAAGCCACTCCAGTAGTCAAAATGTCTAGAACACTAATTTCTATAAAGAGAATTGTACAGTGGTGCACTGCTCTGTGCTCCAAATATGAAATATACCCCCAGTTCTCCACTGTATGCTCCTGCACACCTGAGCCTTCCTTGAACCTAGGCATAGACTTGTGAGATGACTAAAGTGGGGTAATTATTTATTAATTTTCAAAGCAAGGAATACATGGCAAATGTGAAGATAATCCAGAGTTTGCAAAATGGGAATAAAAAGAAGAGGACTCTTTATAGAAGCAAAAATCTCTACTTAAACTGTATGGATTGGTAGATGCTGTGCTGTGCCACCCAGATCCTCCTTTTTCCAAAGTACACATCCTTCCAGCTGCAGACTAATAGATCCTAGATGTCAGTCCTCTCAGCTAATTGCCCTCTACTGAAAGGAGTCAATTTCCTCAAAGAAACATGTTCTTGGTAGGGACAGTCTGCATCCATGACTGGTTGGTGTAAGGTATAAAGATTCAGCCTAATTGCTCTATCATGGGAAAAACTCTAAACCACCAATTTAGCTTCATGGTTCCCATAGATCAGTTGAGGCACTAAGATGGCAACCAGGGGTCAATTTCTAGGTCATTCTTCTACTCTCTTCCTTTTTTTTTTTTTCATTGATTCAAAGAGCACTCACTGATAAACCTCCTGCATGGTAATGTGTCTTTCAATCTCTTTTCCTTGAAACTGAAGTTATAGTAGTAGCTGGTAGCAGAAATTGTTAGGAAAGCAAACCCTAATTTTGAGCTAGAGCCTACCTACTAACAAAGGTTCTGTGCTGGTACTGGATGGAGCAGGAATACATCCTGGAACCAGTTAGCTGTGTAACTCTCAGCATTTTTCACTAACTTTACACTGGGATGGAACAGTAATGAAATGCAAAAAACAGGTGACTAAAATGTCTTAGATGATTGAGAAATCATGTATGGCATCCAGAGGGGAGAGGGATTGGCTAAAAGAGAAATGATAGCAGATGCTGAAGGAGTTGCCATTCCCAACCAACCCTCAGGACAGGAATGATGAAAGTGTGTGTGGTACAGAATTCTGAAGGTGCTGGATCAGGAGGGAAGGGAAGGAAATACAGTCAGACATGAGTGAGTCTGTCAAAATGGAAGCACTCCTCCTTATGAGATTTAACATTCTGCAAGGACCCTAGATCACACTGCAAGTATTCTTTAAGGATGACTGGCTCAAAAACTAAATAAATAAATAAATAAATAAAGCCATGACCACTCCAGGAGAAGAAGAAACACTATCACTTCCATGAGGGCTGATGGGAAAACCAGACCACCCTCTGAATTTTCTTCTTTTGATTGCACAAGTATGCAAAGATGCAGGGAGCCTGGAAAAGTAAAACTATTTTTTTTATACATTTCAAACGTGTTGATGAGCATCTCTTTGATGATAAAGTTAGAAAATACATCCTATACTGAAATGCTTGTGCTATAGTACAAAGAAATCAGCTGCTGTGTTAAAAATAATATTTTTTCTAGGTAGAGTATGTTAAGAAACTATTGGTAAATAAAATAGTCCATCAACAACCCAATATGCTGTTTCAATTAAGATTCATTATGCACAGGTGTGCATGTGCACACACAAACGCAAATAAGGTGTTTCCCAAGAGCTTAAACTAGTTTTTTCCTAGGGGGAATATAAGCATTCCTGGGGCAAAATACCCTTTTCCTGTAGTTTGTGAGTCAGAAAGCAATATGTGTCAATGTCTTCTTACAGGCAGAATAGAATGAATACAAATAGAACTGAGGGTTCTCCATTTCTTTCATACATGCATGTTTCTTATCTTTGTGACATCTTGGAACCCTTCAGTAAGAGCTTTGAACTTGAAAGTGGAAGAGGTGATTGAAGGGTCTCAGTACAACGATGGTGCCAAAAATAAAGGAAAGCTACAGGGTATAAGATGATAAGGGATTTGGGGAGATGCATCTCTCTTACCTCTAGCAGCTTAATGGACAGAAGTATAATCAGTCACCGGATTCATCAGCCTCAGGTCAGACAGAAAATTTGTTCCCGCCAATGAGTGAAGAAGCTTGAGGGAATCACTAGACCCATCAGTTTAAGAGCTTCAAGACCAGCCCCTAACGTCTAGCAATCCCACACACGCATGCGCACTGAAAAACGTGGGGAGGAGGAAGGGGAAAACATTCAGAGAAAATAATCCTCTCCTCTCCACTGGCACCTCCTTGATCCACTGTCATCCTCCTTTAGTTATTTTCTCCTATATCTTTAATATCTTGTTATTAAGAATAGTGTTCTTTTATCTAAAAGAAGAAATAAGCCTTTTTAAGTCTGGGGTGTTTAGGGAGGGCAGCAGAATACAACTGACAATAGGATTGCTGTATGTATACACATGGATGTATAACCAATGTGATCCTGCAATCTGTACACGTGGAAAAATGAGAATTCATACCCTATTTGAATCAAATGTATGATATGTCAAGATCATTGTATTGTCTTGAGCAACTAATATAAATAAATAAAAGTAGCTGCATCATTATCTATAAATAAATAAATAAATAAAATTTCTTTCTTGTTCATATGGAGATAATTTGGGAATATTGAGATTGAAATCACTAGTCAAACATCTCTCTCGTTCCAGAGAAATCCATGCCATTGCCTATTCTGCAGGCAAGGGGAGAAGAGAGGAGGAGAAGCCGTTGGATAGCCGGGGGATCCATAGAGTTCTAGACATATCATCTGAAATCAGGATTTTTCATCTATCTCCTGGATTAAATTTGTTCCTTGTCCTATCAATAATGGTCCATTCAAGAAAAAATAAATGAGCTGGTTGAGAATATTTTAGTAAACTGTTGCATTGTTTTGGATGGAAATAGTTCCCTTAAAAATTCTAATAATATGGATTTAAAAGAAATGTTTGTATTTGAAGTTTTAGTGAAGAGATTTGTAGCCCAATGGACTACAGCAAAAATAAAATGGGAAAAGCAGGCTGTTGGTGTGCACCTCAGGCAGATCACTGCAACTCTAGGTACCTCATTTTCTTTGATTATAAAATAGAGATCATAATAGTTCCTATTTATAAAATTGTGACAAAAATTAAATGGGTTCATGTATGAAAGCACTTAGCCCAGTGCCTGGAATATATTAAGTATTCAATAATATTGTTACTCATTTCTCAGTTTAAAAAATGTGAAGATTAAAGATCATGCTCATGTCTGTTTAATGGGAAGGAACAAATAAGTATTGAGAAGCCATTGTGTAGTTAGATACCCCCCCCCATATTCAGAATTCATTAGTTCCTTAATTCGGATGAAGAAACTGATT
This sequence comes from Spermophilus citellus, assembly GCF_964194105.1. Taxonomy (NCBI): domain Eukaryota; kingdom Metazoa; phylum Chordata; class Mammalia; order Rodentia; family Sciuridae; genus Spermophilus; species Spermophilus citellus. Next base: position 179,541,545 of record NC_138184.1, on the reverse strand, counting down.
AAGCAAAAAGGCTCAGGAAAGTTCTAAACTATCACAGAGAATAGGAAGACCAGCAAGTACTCAAGCTCAGGGATTTCATGCGGCGAAAACTGTTTCCACTATTTCACATTACCTTTCAAATTATGTTTGCTATGGAATGAAAACTACCATTGACTATGAATCTTTTGTGCCATGTTTTTCTGGATATGAATTTCAAAGTCATAAATGCGTTTTGTTTTTTTGTTTGTTTGTTTGTTTTTTAGTGACTTCTTCAGGTCCACAGTTTGACTGCAAGGATCAATTAAGATATTACAATGACCCAAGATCAAAGTGTCATGGCTCCTTTAATGTGTCACTATCATTTGTTCTTTCTCACCCTGCCCTCCACTCCAAAAAAAAAAAAAAAAAAAAAAAAAAAAAAAAAAAAAAAAAACAATAAAAGAAGAAAGATGAAAGAGGAGGGAGGCAGAAGGAAGAATAAAGGTTCTGCAGCTGCTCTCTGCTAATGATGGAGAAAGAGACGTTTCAGAGGGGATTGCTGAACACCAGACAATTATGAGCTGGCAGACAGAGAACTAGATATGAAGACCCTCCTGTGAAATTTCATGATGAAAATGGCTCACTAAGCTGCTCCATTAGTCATACCCTCCTTGTTAAAAATTACAGGCTCACCTGATCCTCCATGATTTTTTTTTTTTTTGAGAGAGAGAGAGAGAGAGAATTTTTTTAATATTTATTTATTTTTTAGTATTCAGCGGACACAACATCTTTGTTTGTATGTGGTGCTGAGGATCGAACCCGGGCCACACGCATGCCAGGTGAGCGCACTACCGCTTGAGCCACATCCCCAGCCCAATCCTCCATGATCTTGGGAATACTCCAACCCATGGTCTCTATGATCTGGATCTCCAACATGGACAGTTGGTTCTTGCTGTCCTCAAATCCATCTGTCAGAAATGAGTGCTTTATGCAGATTAATGAATTGAACAAATGAACAAGATAATGCATTTATGAATGCATACACAACACACATAAAATAATGTATGTGTGTATGTATGTTTGTACTAAGCATAAAATAAGGTGTGTGTGTATGTATGTTTGTAAGGATCATGCCTGTGTATCACTCTGGAGTTTTTCTGAGAACAATACAAACTGGAATGGAATTCTAAAAAAATTCTTTGCAGCATTTTTGGAATTTCAAGTGTAATGAAATATATCCCAAATGCAAAATCAAAATCAAGTTTCTGTCTATTTCAACTTACAACATCTGGATGGATAATAATCAAATTTCATGGCATGTTTATATAACAAGATGTATAGGGAGCGCCTAATTCTATTTCAAGTTATCCTGGCAGTCACCTTGGAGAAATAAGCAGTCATTTTTTTTTTCAGAAGAGAAAATGTGTGAATGAATTGTGCCTCCTACCTTAGAGCAACATCCATATAAGTCATGACGTCAAAACCAAAGAATTCTAACAGCATTTTCAACTATAAACTGCAGATTAGATGCCTCAGTGGATGGTCCTCTAAATGACATAACTGAGTTGCAGATGAGATGTTCTCACTTGGGCACATTGCTCTCCAAAGATTGTGGTAACACCGACTAAATTTATTGAATAATAGTAAATAATGCTCTCAATCAAAATCAGAGAATCTAGGTAAGTGAATAATTGAGCTAAATTTTAAATCAAATAGATCAGGACATGTTCTATATGTATGCAAGTTTTGATATCTTCTGCTGTGCTATAAAATATCATTTTTGTTAGCTACTTTTCTCAAGTCATTGAATATCTTCCTCCCTACTCCTCACTGCTCTCAGGGTGAATGTCTAGCTTACCCATTTCAGAGAGGATAAATACCATTGGGAAAATCCTGATCAGAGAAAGGAGAAAGGGAAGCTCTGGTAGTTTGTGATTCTAAGTGTGAACAAAACTGAGACATCCAGTTCCCTCCTGGGGCAGAATGTTCTAGTTTTGCAACAATGAAACAAGAGTTTATTGACTTTGCTAGAATCCTTAACAATTTTTGAAGAATGATGTTAATATTCAAACCTTGAAAGAAATTTCTCTTCAGTCTTGTCTCCCTCTCCAAGAGTTTGCCCCCCACTTAAGCTGCTTAAAACTACTCAGAAGTCCTTCTTTCTTTCTGCACTGTTATCTCCAAATGTACCCCGTGGTGATGGTCTCCTTCCCTGCACACAGTTCTTGCTCTCAGCTCCCAGGAAGGGCTCTTTTTTCTTTTGCTTGGACTATATATCTGATGATAAACAGTTTCTTGCTGTCTACCACTGGTCTACTTCTTTTCAAAGACCCAAGTAATATTTCCTGTAATAACTTTTGCATTGGGTTATGCAAAAATGCTCCTGAAACACATAGCATTCTTTCCTCTATCATTTTTTAAAAATTGTGGTAAGAACACCTAACACAAACACAACCCTGTTAACAGAGTTTTAAGTGTACACTACCACATTTTTAATTGTAGGCACAGCAGATCTTAAGGACTTACTCATGATGAATAACTGAAACTTTATTCCTTTTGATTAATAACTCCTCTTGTCCTCCTCTCTGCTGTCCCTGGAGACCACCATTTTGCTCTCTCCTATGAGTTTGATTGTTGTAGATTTTTGATTGTTGTAGACTTACCAAACAAATGGAACTATGCAGTATTTGCATTTCTCTGGTATATTGCTCTTGGTACTCAAGGTTGCCATATGTTGCAGAATTACCTTTCTTTTTAAACTTAACAACAGTCTGTTGTCTGTACATGCCACATTTTCTTTATTCATTCATCTATCCAATACTTATTTGCTTCCCTGTCTTGGCTATTGAAAATAATGCTTCAGTGTACATGGAGGTGCTGATCTCTCTCAAAGATCCTGATTTCAGTTCTTTCAGAGAAATACCCAGAAGTACAGTTGCTGAATCAATCTAGTTTAAATTCTAGTTTTAATTGTTTGAGAAACCATCGAATGACTTTTCATGTCAGCTAACATAACTCTCTTCCTATCTCTCCTACTTTTTCTTGTTCCCCAAATTTTTTATCATGAGTCAGTCTTTCACTGGAAAGCTATGACTTCCTAATTTCCCTTGTCTATAGAGCTGGGTAATTTCTAGCAAAATGTCAGTGGTGAATTACCCAGTCCCAGTTTTATTTACACATTCTAAATTGATTAGATCATAAAGCACCCTATGACTAGGGTAATACAGGTATGACATAAGAATTAACATGTACTGGATCATTTTATTATTTGATATAATAATCCATTTTAAAAATTCAACTTGGGGCTGGGTGCCATGGTGCATGCCTATAATCCCAGCAGCTCAGGAGGCTGAGACAAGAGCATCATGTGTTCAAAGTCAATCTCAGTAAAAGCAAGGTGCCAAGCAACTCAGTGAGACCTTGTCTCTGAATAAAATACAAAATAGGTTTGGGGATATGGCTCAGTGGTCAAGTTCCCTTGAATTCAAGCCCTAGTAACCTTCCCTGCAAAAAAAATTCAACTTTATTTATTTACACAACCAAGGAATATTCAAGAACTTACTGAATACAGTAAAAACACTTGCTCAAATATGTCACAAAAGCAAAAAACATTTGAATATCTATGACATTGATCTTGGGAAACATGAACCCCAAAATTTTGCCTGAGCTACCTGAATATGTATAATAATTTTCATCAGAACCATTTAACTTAAGATTTAGAAACAAACGAACAGGATAAAACCATTTTGGCTGATGAGCATGACTACTTTAAAGCTCTCCATTTTTAATTTTCTGCCTCAAAAATTAAAAATAGAGCTCTTTTAGGGTCAATCATATTAAACTCTGGTGATTTCTTTAGAAAATAACACAGAGGCTCACAGAGGCACATCTTTATTCTTATACTAAGAAATTTGCTGCGTTTTTATTTTAATAACAAGAATCATAGTATATCTAAAACATGCTCTGTGAAAACTTGAATTAGAGGAAGAGATTAAAGGATTTTTAGACAATGAACGTTGTTATTCTTCTTACCTATTCACCCCATGTGTGATGTATGTTCATTCTGGGCACCACTGTCAAACTAGCTGCCTTTAGAATTCACCTCCTTTGATTTTCCCTCTTTCCTCATCTTGTTGCCTCCTTCCCCTAAAATATTTTCAAAGCTCCCTGATCTGGGGTTCCTTCCTATGAAGTATCCTAGTGTTTCCCCTTCAGGTATCTTTACATATTTCAGATCTTCCTTTCCTCTTTAGGAAATGTATCTGGATTGTCCTGACCCTTGAAAATGGGTGTCATAATTTGTTAGTAGCTAACAAAGATTAATAGTTATATAGATATTTGAGTTTTAATCAGACACCATTGTATATACAATTCAATTAAAGGCAGTTTTGCTCTTATGGTGGTATTTCTGACACCAATGCTGACTACTTGGGAAGATATTACTGATTAATAACCTGAACCACTCTGCTGCTGGTATCCTTAGCAACCACTGCAATGGGTCTTGAAGTTTCTCTTTTTTTATTATTTTTTTATTCCACCCCATCTAACTCTGACAGAGTTCCTGAACAAAATTTTCTTTTATAAGGATATTAGTGAAATTTTCCCCTGAATTTGAAATCATAAATGTAAGAGCTTGAAGCAATTTCAAGGTCACCTAGCCCAACCTTTTAATTTTACAGTTATAGAACTTGAGATTCAAAGAGGTTATATGACTTACATAGGGCACAGAAAGTTCTTAATAGGATGGATCTTAAACTCCTAGTCTCTCTCCCATGCCTTTCTTAAATGAAGAAAGGATATAAAAGATGTGGTCTGAATACAGAACCCTGAGCACTGCCTTCTTAGCTGCTAATGGAGTTTTCCATGCTTCAACCCTCAGATAGTTGCTGACTAAACAGTCATCTGTGGCTCATAGCTTCAGTACCAACCTGGGTTGGTTTGTCACTGACAGGCCACCACCTCTCAGCACTGCTATAGACTATCCTGTGATGAAGACATTTCCATCAGAGTTTGAAATTTCAAGAGTCAACAGCCTGATCTCTCTCTCTCTCTGACCAAAGCATGTAGGCTGAATAATCCAAGTTAAGCTCCTTGGAGACTCAAAAGAAGGAGGCAGGTTAGGGTTGAGATCAAGGAGCTAAGACCTTCCTTCACACAAGAATGGCAATAAACACCTCTTGAGACAGAATAATGAGAAGGTGTTTTTTTCCTGATGTGGAAAAAAAGTAAATTAAAAAAGGAAAAAAAAATACATAAGAACAACTTCAGAATATTTCCAGTATGTGAATGCAATTCTGACTTGTTTAGGCTACAACTTGTTAACTCAGAACATACTACACAATGAATGAGGCCAAAGTCACAGGTCTATTCCTTTGAGGACAAGTTTTGTTTCACTCTATTTATGGTTTCTGATTGCAAATTTTTATGGCTCATAGGGAGCTTTCTAGTACTGGAAAAATAACTCAAGACTTCAGAATAAACAGAGTCATCTACACATTGACACTAAATGCATATTTTACCCGAGTTTTTATATACCTAAACTCATGAATGAGATAGATTAGTTCCCCTTTATTTTGGATAAACAACCCAATTGCATAAAGTAATAAATACACAACAATTAAAATAAATAAATCAAAACCCAGGTCTTAAACAAAACTGTAGGCATTCATGAATCCTAGATGGACCCTTCAGTGTCACGTTAACACTCCTAAATACCTTATTAAACTCATCAATAATCAGGCAAGATTGGCATTGCAACTGGATTCAGCCTTTTTAATTTTTAATCAATGTAATATTTGTTCATATTCTTACCTTCCCTCTGTCAACCTTATATTTTTTCCTTGGTCTGTCAAGTCACTTTCTGTTACCATGTTAGGCAGGATCCAGGAATGTTTAGTGAGCCACTTTCCATCAGCACCAAATAAACCCTCCTGCTTTAGTTTCTATTCAGCTATTTGTGCATCTTTATTCTTCCATGTACATTTTATTATATGTATATCAAATTCCAAAAAAAACAATGAAACAATACTTTGCAAATTAATATCATGAAAATTTGACATCTTTATAAAATTGAATTGCAACCTGTAAGATCACAGGTTGGCCCTCAATTTGTTCATCTCATCTGCTGTGTACTTTATTATAATTTGAAATTTTCCCTCATTTTCTGTTAAGATAATTCTTTTGGTGTTATCTACAAATATTTAGACTTGAATATTTTAATATGAAAATACATTTTCTGTCACCTTTAACTTTGCTTCCAAACTCCTGCACACTGTTGGTATAATTATTAGTCCAAACAAACTTAGAACATTCTTTGAATAATGATTTTAAGGCCTCACTTGCTGCATAGGCTAAGCTCAAAAAGCATTTCAGTAAAAGCCCTGAGACATAAACCAGGTGCCTTGAAACTCTCACTCATACTGTCAGCTTTCATTGCTTTTGAAAGTTGCATCTAGACTTTACTTTGGATGAATACTTTATTACCAAATGAAAAGCAGATATAGTAGTTGATTAAAAACAAAAACAAAACCAAGAATGCTGCATGCTTGCATGCATCTGTACAAATAATGTGAAGATTGGGTTTGAACGGGAAAAACATACACATGTCCATATATTAGGAAATTAACAAAGGTAACCAAAACTTAAAGACAGTGAGAGAATTGAAACTCAGGTACTGGACATAAGTCTATATTCAACATTAATACCTTTAAAAGTAAAATGATAAAAATTGTGAATTGTAAACAGAAGGAAAAAAATAAAGATACTTAACACAAATCAAAGATACTTAACTAAATCTCTGAGTCAGTAAAACCCCAAAGAGAGGGACCCAAATTTCAATATCTTATAAAGTGCCTGGTTTAACAAGATTAGCAGTGATTTCTGAATTTCTTGGAAAAAAATAAATTTTTAAAATAATATAAATATGCTTTGTAATGCAAATGCCATAATTATAGGAATGTAAACTTCAAAATCTCTAGAATTCTAACATACTTTCCTTCTCTTTATCTATAACTTTTCTTTCTTAGTTTTGTAATTAACTCCTACTTCTTTACAACATAGCAGTTCAAATTTAAATCCAGGAATCCTCATCTGAAATTGTAACTTTATGGCCAAACCTCAATTCGTATTTGCGTAATTAATAGATGAATAGATGACAACAAGGGACTTACTCATATTTTTCCTTTTTCCCTCTTCCTCTCTTTCTCAATAATTAATCCATTATTTAAACGATGTGGTAGTATGGTAATTTCATCCTGGTGATGTCAAAGACTGTTTTACAAAACTAATTTACTATATTAAGATAATTTCAAAATTTCATCATGAAGTATTAAAAAAAACTGTGAATGCAATATACCATATCTTTTAAAGATATACCAGAGCTAATAGTAAAGTAATACATATATCAAGGTGAGCAAAAATGAATAGAAAGCAGAAAGTAAGCACAGTAAGGAAGAAATGCTATTTCAGTCAATTACTTGCAAATCTTGATAAAAGGGAACTTTGGTTTTACCTAAGGGGCAAGCAACAAGTCTTTGGGATGATTCAAGCTGGGAATTGGGATGAGTTGCTTACATAAACCTGGACTCTCAAACAGTAATAATCTCACATAAAGGGGTAGGCCGGAAAGCAAGCAAGAAATAAAGCTTTAAAAATCTGCTATTCCACAGGGGCAAAGAGAAACCGTTGTTTTGTTATAAAGTCTTGGGGAAGGTGGAGAATTTTCCCTGAGATTTTTAATCATCTACCTTTAACTTAGGGTTAGATTTCACATTTTTTTTTAAGAAAAGTACAGTTCACAAACCACCAAGAAAGAAAACCAAAATGAAATCTTAAAACATTTGAAATAGAAAGTAACTTGTTAAAGTGCTTTAAAAAGGGATCTATAAATACTCACCTGCCAACACCTCAAAAAATTAAAACTTTGAACAAAAATTCTAGAGAAATGTAAGGATGACCACTCTCATTGCCTCTATCTGACACTATACAGGTGTTTTTAACCAGTGGAGTATGACAATGAAAAAACAAGGAGCAGTTATAAGAAAGAGAAAGGAAGAAAATAAATCCCAATATTGAAAAATTATATGATTATCTATGTAGTAAATCTAAGAGATTCTACAAATGAATCAGTAGAGTTGTAAGAGCAGTCTCTCTTGATACATGGTTGATAAATTAAAATCAAGATCATTCTTATAGGTCAGTAACAAACCAACCCAAACTATCATATAATGAATAGTAGCAAACAACAGCAAATATAAGGTACTTAATAATTATATCAAAAGATATTTAAATGGTTTGTAAAAAAATTTAAGTATAATTAAAAGATATCCAAAAGTTTGAAATATGTGAATTTAAAAGTGACTATTTTTTCTCTCCTGTGGTGTTGGGATAGAACCCAGAGCAAGACTCATGCTAGGCAAGTGCTCTACCTCTGAACCATTCCACCAGCCCTTTATCTGCTAGTATTGATAAGTAAATTCAATATTGTGAAAAAGATATCCAAAAGTTTGAAATATGTGAATTTAAAAGTGACTATTTTTTTCTCTCCTGTGGTGTTGGGATAGAACCCAGAGCAAGACTCATGCTAGGCAAGTGCTCTACCTCTGAACCATTCTACCAGCCCTTTATCTGCTAGTATTGATAAGTAAATTCAATATTGTGAAAAAAATTCAAGCAAATTACTACATGAATTCAGTTGAATCACAATCAAAATTTTGATAGTCTATTTGTGAAATTTAACATGCTCGTTCCATTTTTTTTAATGGTCACAGCAAAGGACAAATAATCAAGAAGGTAGTATCAAGTAAGTGGAACAAAGTAGGAATACTTGTACAACCAGATATTAAAATGTATTATATACTTGTTTAGAAGGCAGTGTGGCTTTGATGGAGACAAAGGTCTATAGTATAATGGATAAAAGAGAGACCTTGAAAAGAGAACTGTAGGTAAATTTGCTATGTGAGAGAGATGACATTGCATTGATGGGGAGAGAACAAACTGTGAAATAAATGCTTTAGATAATTGGAGGTCCCTGTGTATGCTTTTAAAATTCAATCCCTATTTCATAAAATATGTAAAAATCAATTCTTAGTGGAATAAAATACAATTTGGTCTTATTTACTGATATTGCATGTTTTAGTAATTGAGTATATTCTGAGAGAGAAACATATCATTTTTAATTATGTACTTGGAAGAAGTTTACAGACGAATTTTTGTGACAATAGAAAAAAAAGGGATGGGGAGATGGAAATACACCAAATAACCACCAATAGTTAACTGGACAAATTAAATTTGTCCATAAAAATAAAAATAAACAAATCTGAGCTACATGTAAGATTTTGGATAATGCCATGACCATAAAAATAACCAAAATTAAGGAAATATTAGAATACTGGAGTATAACAAAATGATTTATGTGAAATGTAGAAATCCATGAACTATGCACAGTACATTTGGAAAGGAAGTAAATTCACGTGTCTCTATGCATGAGAAAGGAAAACAGCAACATCAGCACTTGTCATCATTTGTTTTCACTAATACTGCTGGTTCTTTTTTTTTTCCTCATTCATTTCCTCCTTTTCTCTCCCTATACCATCTGAACATAAAAGGACACAGAGGGAACATGCTCATGCATCATGAGGCAGTGGGCTCTCTCCACAGCTCTTTGTCCAAGTATATGTGTAGGTGGAACACTAAAATGAAGTTCATGCAATCTCAAAAACTATACCAATATAAACCCACTAAAAGGTAAAAGATGGTGGTGATGATTCATAAATGTATGTTCACTTAAAAGAAATTCAAATGATTAGTTTGAGTATACCTCAGAAAGATTCTAGGGAGGTATTAGTCCTACTCCTGAAAAACATTGCATAATGATTTTCCTGATTTGGGGCAGAAATATAACCAATTTAAAGGTTCTACAAGAAAAACAGAAGCAGAGCAAATTTGTGTATAAGACTATTCAGCAAATAAATAGACTTGAAAGGCATGCCTTCTCTCAGTAGAACACAACTGAAACAATGTTAATTACTTGCTTTCTACCCAGAATACTTCAATTTCTTTTTATAGTATTACATTATTGTGGTACCTGAACTGAATAAATAATAGAATGCTCACTCCCTATGGTAAATTAAGAAGGAATGACCAGTGTAATGACCCTCTTCTCGGAAGAAGAGATTAAAGCAGTTATACAATCCATTAATGAATCCTATTTATTAGATTCTCAGGAGAGACTATTATTTAAAAATCAATACTTTCTTTTGAGTAGGCACAATCACTTAGAAATTAGGCATATTGAGAATGGAAGGTTTGATCATAGGATGATCGGTCATGATGTGGCAGTGAAGTGCATAACTTTGGAAAAAAACTAACTCATGTTTCAATCCTAGCACTCACTTCCTATGAAATTTTAGACAAATATCATTTTATACACACATGAGGAAGAAGATGAATTCATTCAGATAAGTTGGGGGTTGAATAGGTTACACCAAGTACTTATTGTAGAAGCTGGCCCGCTTAAGTGCTTTGTAAATGATATCACCATCATCATTATTGATCTTGTGAATTAGACATTGTCATCACTAGTTTATAGTCAAGGTAATCTGAGTTCTGAGAAGCTAATTAACTGGTTTAGTTTCACACAGATAAAATGAAAAACACTAGAGTTGCCAAAAGTTCCTATGTCCTTATACAGCCAGATCATCTGTAGCTTGAGTATATAGCTGTAACTGTTAGCAGTACCTTTTGAGTAAGATAATTTGAACAAATATAATTGCACTAAGTAACATTTATTGGGAGAAAAAGTCAGTTGAAATTCACTTTCAAAAAAATCACTATGACCACAGCACGTAGTATAGTAGGTCTAAATACATCTTTTCAATCATATATGCAACCCTTTGTGTTTTCATTTACTTGTGGATTTAAAACATATGTTTTGCTCATCTACTACATGTAGGTAAATTTAATACAGGACAGAGGTATAACAAAGAACAAAACAAGTATTTGTTTTCTCTCTTCTCTCTCTCCTTTTTTTTCTCTTTCGCTTTCCCTCTCTGTCATGGAAATTATTGAGAAATGTTAGTGACTAATAGTAAACAAAGACAGGTGATGAACAAAATAATCTAGAGAATACTGTAGTTAGTCATATTTTTCAAGGAGTTCTGCAAGATGAGAGTCTAAAATCAACTTCTAGTTGTATGATTGGAGAAGCATGAATAGACTTAAGAAGTACTTAGAAGGTAGAATTTAGGGGGCACGGAAACAGATTGAAAGTAACAGGCGGGGGTGAGAAAAGTTTAATAGGACTCCAAGGCTTCAGATTTGACATTTTGATGAAGCCAAATCACTGGGCTGTTTTATTCCTTTACTAAACTGGCCAAATCAATCATTTGGTACAATGTAAGACACCTCTTCTGAATTTCAGGTATTTATTTGCAGGTAGGCTTTTATATATTTGGAAGGATTAAAACCATTTACTCATGCAATCCACCAAAATTTACACAAGTATAATTGGAGAATGAATGGACGCATTTGAATTCCTTATACCATTTCTAATTGGACCGCCCATTAGTACAATGGACCCCAACACACAACAAGCAAATCTGAGACCACATCCACTTCTGGCCCAAGGTGATAAAATTAGCCAATTATGCCAGGGTGAGTTCTACTGGGAGAAAGATGCAGAGTGGAAATTATAGAGCATTTGAGAGCATCAGGTATGTGAAGGAAGCAACCACAGTAGAGGACCAGAATATGTTAGTTGTACACAGTCAAGCATGCAAGGATAGACTTATGTAGAAGAGATTTCTTCTTAAATGACAAAAGCCTGAAATCCAGGAATGTTCAAATTGGCCTTCATGCTCACATATGTTGGTGTTTTAGTCAGCTTTTTGGTTGCTGTGACCAAAAAAAAAAAAAAAAAAAAAAAGACAAGAACAATTAAAGGAGGAAACATTTATTTTAGGGTTCATGGTTTCAGAGGTCTCTGTCCACAGAAGACTGGTTCCATTTGTTGGGGCTTGAGGCATGGCAGAACATCATGGTGGAAGAGTGTGACTGAGGAGATCAGCTGGGAGCATGTTGCCAAGAAGCAGAGAGAGCTCAGCTCAGCTCACAAAATACCTCCAGCCACACCCTACTTTAAGCACTTAGTTAATCCTTTTCAAGGAATTAAGTCACTGATTGGGTTAAGGGTCTCCTAAACCTATCATTTCACTTCTAAGCCTTCTTACTTTGTCTCACACATGAGCTTTTGGGTGAACACCTAATATCTAAACCATAACATTTGGTAAATATTCAAACAATGAACAGAAGATTCCTCAGAGTGGTGTCCTTTGCAGAATACATAGGCAATACACTTAGGAGGTAGCCTTAGTTTCAAATACTCCCAACTGCCCAATTTACTCTATATTTGTTTTTCTTAAGAAAAGTCTTTCTTACTCTTCCTAATAAAAAGTCTCTGACAAACTCAAACTTTAGAAAAAAAAAAATGTTTTCACCTTATTAATAACTCTGGGGTTTTCATATTAGCCACTTACTATAAAGCCAAAGAATATGATTCAGATTACAGAAGTCATAAATGCAAACAGACAGGAAATGTAAGCTTTATTGACACATTAGAGCTCTGATAATTAATATCCTCAAGGTAAGTGGAAATGAATGTGAGAACTAATTTCCTAAGTAGAGTTTAGAAGTAATTGATCTACACTTACAGTAAGAATCTTTTATTTATTCTGGTTCAATGCATCAGTTTTATACTTACATAACCTGCTTAGTATGTGGCCAGTGATAGCCATACTCCATAAAGCAAGGTGATTAAATGCCATCAAGTCGCAACACTAGACAGAGTCTTTAGGGGGTATTGTTTCCATAAAGCATTCTCTGCTCTGTTCCAGATCTGACTGATATTGCAGGCAAGACTGAGTTGTTTGGGGGTCAAAATAGTTAAGTGAGGTAACAAAACCTAATGCAGTTTTTCAAATATATAAAAAAGGATGTATCAGCTCACAGAACATTTTTCTTTGCCCTTCAACAGAAAGAAAGAGCTGGTAAATAAAATACTTATTGTACAGCTGATCACCTCATAGGTGAATGCTTCATCCTTTCCTTCTCCTTAGTACTATTCATTTATTGATCTATTTATTTATTCATTCATTCATTCAGTGCTGGAGATTGACCCCAGGGCCTTGGCATGCTGGGCAAGCAGTCCACTATTGAGTTACATTCCCAGCCTCCACTCTTGAAAGTGAACTTGCACTTCAAATCACACTGGGATTTTTCCATTCCTCTTCAAAGCAAATCTAAGAATTATCTAAAAGTATTCCTGAATCACTATAATTCAAAAATTTAACTATTAAGAACTCCTGTAATTTTGTGCAGCTATCTGTTCATTTAACACTCTAGTAGAGGAGGTATACTTTCTTAAAATCATGACACTAAGTATTAGGGCTAAGTAAAGCGGTATAATATACTTAAATTCATTAAACAAGCATTTATTTCATGGGTACAAATAAATGTCTTCAACCACTAAAGAATATAAACAAAGGGAACTTTAGGTAATAATAAAGTACTATACATTTCAAAAAGCTAAGAAAAGGAGTTTGAGAGTTTTCACCCTAGGAAATAATAACTCATTTAGGAGATAGATGTCTACTTGAGTTAAACATTTCACAAGGTATATATGTATCAAAACACCTCATGGTCCCCCATGAAAATGTACAATGTTTATGTTTTTATGTACCAGTTTAAACTAAGTTAAAAAAATACAAAATAAATCAAATTATTATTAAATATTTGACATAGGCTATGTTAATCACTTACTTCCATCTCCAGAATAAACGAATTCCTAACAACATTAACAGAGTATTGAGTTTGTAGGTGAGTCAAATGGAGGGGTTTCTTGGGTAGTGATTTGGATGGGTTACATTAATATTGATCTTACTCAATCCTGTTTGCCTACGCCTCCTGAAAAAGTCTGTTCTATTGCAAACTGACATACAGTCTTTTCTGGAGAAAAATTTGTCTAATTTTACTCCAGATTTTATATTGCTAGGAAATATATGTAGGATTCAGAGAGCATTACAGTATTTAATTCACCACTATACATTAAGTAGTCTTTATTAAAAAGGAATTTATAATCATAATTTAAAAATTCAGAAAATACTAAGATCTTTGAAGTAAATAATGAAAATCTTTTTTTCTTTGCCTTACAAATGCCTATTCCTCATCTCATGATAAGTATTGTTAGTAGTTTGGGGGGTATTTTTCCAGCCCTTTTTTGCATGCATATACAAATATAAAAGCATGTGTGCATATGTTCTTTTTAATATAATCAGATAATTTATAATGATCTCTAACTTGCTGCTTCCACATAAAATTATTATTATGTACCCCAAGGCCCTCACCACAGTCTTGATCTTGAATATATATATATATATATATATATATATATATATTTTTTTTTTTTTTTTTTTCTCTACAGCATTGAGTTGTAAAACTGTAACCTAATTGATGCATCCAATCCCATACCATCCTTATTGCAATGAAAATTCTTGCACCTTAAATGGGCACTTATATTTGTCACTCCTATCACAATAAAAGCCCCTGTATTTAATGAGTGATTATTGAGTAAATTTTATTGGAGATATAATTCCAAAAGACATATAAATTTCATACTTCTAAAATTTTAATGTCTTCTTACAACATCGTTAGGAAGTTCTTGCAATCTCTACCCAAGGGAGAGGATGATACTAATTTTCCTGTGTTTGAAATAACATGAGATTTTATAAATGATCCCAGTATTTGCCACTCTAGTGAGTGAAAAAGCAGCTAGATTTTGCTTCAATTGGCATATTTTAATTAGGTATGTGACCCTTTCTGGTCATTTATATGAGTTGTGTGTATTTGAGAAAGAGAGGGGAAAATACTTGGTTTTCCAGATCCTTGCACATTTTATACAACTATTCATTGTTTTCTTAATAAATTATTAATATTTATTTATAAATTAAGGAATTTATATTTTTGTCACAGGTATTGAACACTTACCAGAGTTTAGTGACTTAAAAAAAATTATGAGAATTTGTTAAGAAGCAGCATCAAGCTTTCTTATGTCAAAATGTAGCTATCCATCCTAATCTGATCTTATTTTCCATTACTAATTTTGAAGATTTATATATAATATGAACTAAATATCACATATAAATGCGTGTAATTTTGTACTCTGTTCTGTTCCACTGATTTGTCAGCCCCTAAGCCATTATATGATTTTGATACATAGAGTTTAACAAACTTAACAGGAATAACTCACTACCCTTCAACAATTTTTTTCTTCTTCTTCTTTTTTTAAGCTTATTTACTTATACTCATATAAGTTTTTTTTTCCCAAGATCTAAATAAAGAGATAGAGGAGGATGACACAGAGAAGTACATAAAATTGTGATGGTACTTTCATTTAACATTGCATTTATATGTGAATTTAAATGAGTTGACATCTCAATTTCAATGTAAGCACACAAAATACCATATTCTAGTTACTAAAGTTTTGTTCTTTATCTCAATAAAATTTTAATTTTTATAAATATCTTGCAAATTTTCTCTTAGGTTTATTTCTAGGTATTTGGTGGTTACTAGCATTAAAAAAGTATCTTCATATATAGGAAATCTATTTTTTCAGCTAATCCTCAATTTGACCAGGTCACAGGACTGATTGATTCTGGCTAATGATTCTCATTAATTCCATTCTTTCTCTTACCTCACAAATCCATATATTTCTCAGTCATCTCATAAATTAAAAATATAAATAATATTAAAATCTGTTTTCTTCTCTTTAATGCTATACATTATAGCCAAATTCAAACTTGTTATCACATATTCCCTGAACTAAATCATGCTCAGTTTCATCCTTTATTAAAGTAGGAATCTGTACATTTCATCTTCGCATTTAAAATTCCTCAGTGGTTTCTAGAATGTACAAATTAAAAAGAAAAAAAAAACCCTCTAGATTTCTTAAACTTGCAAAAGGGCCTCTCAAACCTTATCTTGCTTCTCTCTAATTCACATTTCATACTTCATAATTGCTCAACCAGGCTCCCTGAAGTTTCTGTCTCTGTACTTTGAACTTCCCATCATCTCATATCTTCACAGCATGGACCCAGAATGATCTCACCCTTCACATGAATGTCTTGCATTATCCCTCTAGAATAAGCTTAAAAGTTCTTACAGCTTCATATTGAACTGTATACATTATCTCATTACTCTCCTGATACCCAGTATATAAACTTATCTCACTTTATATTACACTTTGTATTACAGTTAGTATATAAACTTATCTCACTTTATATTACACTTTGTATTACAGTTATTGCTTAAACAATTATCAACCAAAAACATAAAAGTTTTGAAAATATTATCTCTTGCTTATCTTAGAACTTTTTTGTGATGAGTGAATGGGAAAATCAAATATTATTAAAGACTAGTATGGGCCATGCACTCAGTTGGAGGTGCTGTTTATACAGTGGTAGATGAAATACCTGCCTTCATAGGGTTACACAGCTGTAGATAAAGCCAGTCAATAAAAATAAACAAGTAAATACATAGTATATCAGGGATTTGTAAAGCTGAAATGAATAGAAAATATGGTATTTCAGGCCAGATAGCTTTGATTTTTGGAGACACAGTTCTTCTCAAACCTGATCAATAGATTCACTTCAGTTTTAAGAAAAATCCAAATTTCATTTATAGAATTGAGAAGCTGATTCCATGTATTGTATTTCATAATAAAAATAAACTTAATGACAATCTCAAAAGGTGGCAGGATCAGTGGATTTCAGATCCAAGTGAGAATGAAAATTGTTTCAGTAAGGTTGTGGAGGGATTGATTTGACAAAAGAGAACATGGGTAGACCCAGAAGGGAGTAATTACACAATGGGCAATGATAAGTTTGAGAATGTGTCAACAGATATATGGAAGTGTCAGGATGGGCGAAAAACAAGATTATTACAGCTTAAATATCTGAGCAACCAGGTTGTTGGGAGAATCACCCATACAGATACTGAAACCAACAAGAATCATGACAAGAGAAATTTTTGGAAGAAATAACAAAGAACCAGGAGGTAAAACCTATAAAGGATGATGAAGAACAATCTTGGGTTCTGTGAAAAATTATTCTTTCAAATGTGACCCACAACTTTTTGTTACTCATCTGCAGGAAATATAGAAATGGAAAGTAAACTTTTCCCACACTTTTATTACAATTCCATAGAGGATGCTTTTATACTTCATCTAATATTTTAGAGATTCAACTTCTGTGCTCACTTCTTATATTTATTTATTTGTTATTGATCAATCAAAAATTGGGGCAAAGATCAATCTTTCTCCCCAAGTGGTTTGATAAGCATTGCTGAATTTGACTGCTACAAGTGGGGGTTGAGGGTAATTTTCTAACATGACTCAAAAAAGCTAGTGGTTGGGGCTGGGGATGTGGCTCAAGCGGTAGCGCGCTCGCCTCGCATGCGTGCGGCCCGGGTTCGATCCTCAGCACCACATACCAACAAAGATGTTGTGTCTGCCGAGAACTAAAAAATAAATGTTAAAAAAATTCTCTCTCCTCTCTCTCTCTCTCACTCTCTCTTTAAAAAAAAAAAAAAAGCTAGTGGTTTACATAAGGAAAGAATAGTTGATAGTCCAAAATTGACAACCAACTAATTCTAGTTTGCCTCTGACTTTCTTAGTTTTAGCACTGAAAATTTCATGTCCCAGAAAACCCCTCAGTCCCAGGCAAACTAGAATGGGAGCAAAGAGGACATCTACCCCACCTTGAGATTCAGTGTTATGGGTGATGATGGGGAAACACTGCTACACCCTCCAATCTTCTACCAGTATTATGAAGGCCAGTGTTAGGACAGCTTCATCTGAAGAACCAAGGACTGCGTGAATCCATTTTTAATCCAAGAGCACAAAGACTTCTTTACTACACCATAGACGTAATAAAAGAGGCTTCCCTAGTCCCGTAGTTTAAATGTCACCACCAAAACTAATGCTGGAGTCTGATTTTTATTTTAATAGTACTAAAAGATGGAAAATTTAAGAGATGATTAGGTCATGAAACCTTAGACTTCATGTTGACCAAAGCAATTTTCATGGGAATAGCTAAGTAGTCACTGGAGTAAATTCTATATAAAAAGCACAGTTGAACCAGATTCTTTTTCTGTCTCCCATAGACATTTGCCCTTCTGCTTTGTTTAACACAGCATGAAGTTCCACCCCTGATGCTGATACCAGGCTCCTAGACTTCCCAGAGTCCAGAACTGGGTTGAAGAAACTTTTATGGTTTATATATTACCCAGTCTATAGGATTCAGTTCTAGCAAAGAAAATGGACTAAAATATCCTACAATACCCAAAGCACTCAGTCCAGGGCAGAGTGGAAGCCACAAAGGGAGCATGCGGTCCTTAGAGTGGGCACAACACATTTTATCTCCTAAAGACTACACAGATGTACACCAATAGTTATTAACGCAAAATTTTATACTAACATAGATGAAAAAATTTGAATATATTAAGCAATTAATGTCAGCAGATTATTTGTAGGCCAGTCCTTCTAGAATGTGTAATTTAATCACAACTTCTTCTCATCCAAGGTCTAGCATCTCATATATATTAGCAATTTCAATTCTTTAGGTCAGCTTCAAAGAGGTTAATACCACCTACATTTGCCAAAAGAAATCTGTAATAGGAAGTCATTTAAATAATTTATACCAAGGACTGGATTTATGTACCATCTGTTAAATACACCTCCTTACCTGTTGTGTAACTGATCCAAGAAGGTGAATTAAAATAAGAAAAGTTTGCTTCATGAGTTTGCAATTAGAACATGGGTAGCTGAGTGGCCTTAAGAAACCATTCAGCCCCTGAGTTGAGGTTTGGTGAGGCAGTGTCTGTTCTAAATAGATCTAGCTGCCCAGTGGAGAAATGGGTTTTGTGAGTAGTAAGGACATCTTATCTTCTGATGGATACTAAAGAGACAATGACAAATTGTTACTTTCTAACTTTCATTTTTTCTAGACCCCTTGGGAACCATCAACTTTCAGTTTGCATTTGTTATCATGACATTATCTTTTCCACATTTCAACCTGCAATTCCCAAGTGAACAGGTTACTTTTCATTGATTACAGTTTAGGTTGGCTGCTTAGAGATGCATCTAAATTGTCTAAAAATGGCACTGTGCTATCAGATTCCTCTGCAAAACTTTCCTATAAACAGAATAGAACCTTATGGACTCCTGGGTAATACCACACATGCAGTACACATACAATCCTGTCAATTCCTGTTGAAGAGTGTGGCAATAACTTCCCTGTCCCAAAATCGAGTGTCTTATCTTTGTATCAACAGAATAGCATCTCTACAAAGAATAAACCCCCATCTGCACAATTCCACCACATGCCATCTTATTAAGCTGCAACACTGCCTTAGTGTGATATCCTACTGGACTCTTATGGGTGATGTGTTGGCAGTGATCTCAAACTACTTGGTTAATTATCTACTGATTTTAATCCAGTTAATAACATCCATTATGATATAGATTCAGTGGCAGAGGAGTTGGCCCCCAAATCCCACATTTATAGCATGCATGGTGTGAGTTCAGAGACCCCATTCTGAATAGCAAGTATTTAGAGGCTTTGTAATTACCCATTGTGTCCCATCATCCTATATATAGAATACCTATAAAGACCTGAACCCGCAATTTTATAGGTGTCCTAAAAAATTATAGGTTCTTATAAGTGTCCTGTATATAAGACATGGGATATAAGGTGTTAATATAATTTCTGAGTAATGTTTTGAATATATCCCAGAAACAATGACTCCCACCAGGGGACTTCTGTCATGTATGGTTCTCCACATGTTGGTCTCCCTGCAATGGACCCTACTATAGGCTTTTCCAGTCATGTTTCTGATGTCTCTTACCACTTTGAAAAGTTGGACACTTTGAAAAGGTGGAGAGCTCAAGATAACATGGTTGTTAAGAGCCTGGACATTTAAATGCTAAGTGATCTGAAGCATTTTTCTTAATTTGAGGTTTTGTGCAAAGCCTCAGTTTCCCCTATTAAAGTGAACAAATAATAATGAAATGAATAAACAGTGTCAATAATACCACTGGAGTGCTATCAGGTATAATGAGATGATTGATTTCAAATGCAAGTTAACAGTATGTATCAATTATAGTTAATGATGTTATTATGACCTTATTATGATTCTTTCACCTTGTTTTACTTCATGGAGTCAATATCATATCTGCCCTTCAGTGCTTTTCTGATTCCAAGGCATCTTGCACAATTTAGTTTAAGATGAGGCTTTATTCCCTAATGAGGCTATGTCAAAAGTTGATCCTGTAGCATCTGTCACTACCTCTAAATAGTAACTGAATCTTGATCTCAAAAAGCTTGTTCAAGTCTTAGGATCCTCTTGATATTCTGGTCCCACCCAAAAGCTTTGGGTAGTCACATAGCTTGAACTTGTAATTCACAATTTTCCCAATTATTTCTGATATTCTTTAAGAGACTTAGGAAAAACACAATTTTTGGCTTAGAGCAGAAGCCATCACCCAGCGCACATGTTTGGCAGTTGCTAGGTGTTAGCAGGATGTTAAGTGAGAGAAGTAAAGTAGCATATGATAATTCTATTCCTTAGAGTAGCTGCCTATGATAAGTAGACTTTTTTTTCTTCTGCATTTAGCAACTAAAAAAGAACTTCAGGAATGGCTTAATTAATCCTTGAGTCATGTCAATTTTACCCTCCAGTGGATAGGCACTAAGAATTTGTATTTAATAAAACTCTTTTATTTTACATCACCTGCTGATTTCTGCAGGAGACCTACCTAACCCAGTAATTTGTATTCCTATTTTAAAATTATGTATTAGCAACATCTCGGTGATGACTATTAATGGACCTCTCCAGGTGCAGGAACAAAGAGTCCTGTTTCCCTTTTGCCATGAGGCACGTTTTTGCTCTTGGGCAACCTGAAGTTCACAGATTGGTTTGTGTAACTTCCAGAGGAGCTTCTACTTCATCTTAGAAGAGGAATATCATAGGGAATCCACCAGAATTTGCATAAAATAAATTTTGTCTTTTTAATTTTCAGTCTCTTTTGGTTATAATTCTTTCCAAGAAGCATAGTGTTCATAATGGGAAAAATGTGAGAACTGTGACTGGTCAAAGGAGATGGAGAGGAGGAAAGGGGAGGGAGTATGGAGACAGGAAAGATGGTGGAATGAGATGGACATCATTACCC
Source organism: Spermophilus citellus (assembly GCF_964194105.1). Taxonomy (NCBI): domain Eukaryota; kingdom Metazoa; phylum Chordata; class Mammalia; order Rodentia; family Sciuridae; genus Spermophilus; species Spermophilus citellus. The sequence goes on along the minus strand of NC_138184.1, from coordinate 179,520,307 downwards.
TAGGGACATGTATGACTGCACATAGGTGTGACACTACATAGTGTATACCAGAGAAATGAAAAGTTGCGCTGCAATTGTGTATGATGAATCAAAATGCATTCTGATATCAAATATATCTAATTAGAATAAGTAAATAAATATTTTTAAAAAGTTATAAATTTTTAGGAACTCTGAAAATTCCTCACTTAAATTAAAAACCTATATCACAGTTCTTTGCTTTCTATGATAAAGGATGGCAATGAATGCTATTAAATGTGAGGCTTTCAAATTTAAGACAAGGAGCAAGAACATTCCCAGAGTAACTAAAGCAAGCTACTTAAACATCACAAATTCCTCTTGGACTTTCTGAGAAAGTCTGATGAATACAGCACCATTTTTTCTGTCTTTACTTCCCAGTCAGATTTATATTCCAATCAGTCCAGCAAATGAATCCATGGAAGGAATTTTACAGAGGCAGGATTTTTGTATGACCACAGGAGGCCTGGACAACTCTGCATATGTAAATATGAACTTCCTGTTTGGATGTCACCAAGAGTCCACAACGCCATCTTGCATAAGGACCGTGCATTTGGGAAGACAAGAGACTCATGCTGAGTATCCAAGTCTGTGCCATTCAGTTCTTTCCAACTAACCTCACAATGCTACTTAGAGCTTTTCTTTCACTAAAGGAATTTAGAATCATTTTAGGACAACATGTAACAATTGGTAGCAGGTTGACCATAATGTAACATTAACATATAAAAGGGAGTATATTTTTAAACAAATGTATCTCAATTGAAATAGCAATTTATTATTATTATTTTTTAGATTTTTTAACAATTTGACTGCACATTTTTTCACATAAATATTATTGAGTTTAAGATCTATTGATCAGCGTATTTTTTAAAGTCAGCTGTAAACATCAGTATTCTCTCCCATAAAGATTTGATTCCAACATCAGTGAAAAAATGTCAGTCACGCTTGTGAATGTGCAGATACACACACTGACTGGCTGACTTTTTTGACGGATTTGTCTCCTGTAAGGATCCAGCTGGTGCAATTGTGGACATGGCCTATGTATCAAATGTTGTCAGGCTCAGACGAAGACTAGCATACTTTCTTAGCATCACTAAGAGCTATCTTCATAAAGCTGTCAACATTGCCAAATATAGCTTGCTGGAGTTTGAGAAGTTGAAGGTGAAGAGGATTTGTGATACATGTCAAGAAATGATTAGAGGAATAGCAATGGTATATTAATTTACACTTGCTGTTTTCTCATGTGATTCTTGATAAATAAGATCTAAATATTTTTCAGAGTTTGTTCAACCTTCAGTTAACCAAAGTGTGAAAAAGAAGTTGTGATATTGCTATAATTGAACATGTTGGAATTAAAGTTGGGGTTTTCCTGATTTATTCCTATATAAACTATATGATTCACATGTTTTCGACAAACTACACACATATACACACATACACACAATATATATATTTGCCTCAGTTGATCAGGTGACATTGTTTTGTTTTATAAAATAGTTTCTTACAAATTGTACAACATACTATTCAGCACTCATTATGCTGCTTTACTTTGAATTTGCAGTTCTTCATATATTGTCCTTTACATTTCTTAGAATTATTTGAAATGTCTATTTTTGTTATTGAAACAGATTAAAGTTTAATGTAATAACAGGCTTCTACATTCATTGTGTTTCCAATATACAGAAAACAGTGTTGAACACAGAGGAATCACGAGATCAATGAATAACAAATATATGCAGATGTATTTATTGAATGCCCCTATGGGTCATATATGGACATATGACTCACCAAAGGTAAATATTTTTTAATAGTATCTGACATAGTCTTTCAGAATACACATATACAAACACACACACACAATTTGCAAAAAAAAAAAAACACTATTTAATGCACACAGTTGTTTTGTGATTTAAATAAACAATTCATCTTCCATATCAGAATATACACTTTGACTTCATTCTCATTAATGGTTGAAGAGTATTATATTGTAAAAATATGCTAAAATGTTTTTTCAGTTTCCTTTCAGTGGTAATGATTCCCACATATCTTTTCTGGGACAAATGAAGAACTAACAGTTAAGATCCTTGAACACATATTAGACACAATCTTGTACATGTACCTATGGGGATTATTCTTAACCATAGAATTCCCAGATTAAAGAGTGTGACTGTTTCTCAGTTTCATGAATATTGACTACTTTTCCTTCACAATCTTTGTACTAGTTTGAGTTTTCACAGTGCATTAGATACCACCTAGTGCTGATGCTATTAGTAACTTTTGTTGCCCATTGATATATGAAAATTATTAAAAAATTCTTCCCAGAGTATTATGAATAGTTCAAATTGGGGCTAGAAAAAGAAACACACAACACAAATTTTTATAATTTGTGGTTTAGGAACCCTTGAAACTATGTGTATGTGGGCTCCTTCATTTGTTTTCCCCTGGGAAAATCTTCATATTAAAAACATTAATGTTTTTATTAGTGAATTTTAGTTACATAGGATATTGTTTTCATTCTAATCATTGTAGCTATTGATTCTTTATACTTCCACCTACTTGTTTATTTCATCAAAGGTAATTATATAAAGTGAAGTCATTTGTTTCTACGGTATAACTTTGGGACAATCCTAAATTAGGATAGGTACACTTATGCTGTAGTAACAATAACCTCCAAAATCCAGTTGCTAGAGAACATAAAATTTATTCAGAATGTTTGAATTTCATGACTCTTCTGTCTTAACATATGCCTGCATCATCTTCATGGCAGGGCAACTAGGAACATGAAGAAATTAACCATCAGCTCTTTAGTTATAGTCTAGTGTTAGAAGATATCATTTATTCTGCCTAATCATAAAGGTACCAGGATACTTGGACAAACACCTGTAATAATTACTGCCTCTGCCATACATATCTCCATATTGAATTTTTAAGGTTTAAAAGACTAGCAGTTATGATTGGCATATGTCTGATGCTGCTCTAAGAAATTTATATGTGTTATCCCCTTTAATCCTCACGGAAATCCTATCAAACATTGTAAAACTAAATCACAGAGAGAGGTTCCACAACTTGCTCAATATTATTCAGAGAATTAGAGGAGTATAATTTCAGCAGTGTGACCTCAGAGTACATGATTTTACCCACTATTCCACAATTCCTTTTTCATCTTTTCACTTAACTCACACAAATACTTACCAATCCCCTCTAAAGGGATTCTGCCATATGTGTTAACAATCTAATTCTGGTCCCAGCAAGGTACCTGGCTGGAAAGGTAGGCAGAATTCATAACTGTAAGAGCTATTGATCCCTGAAATTGATCATTCAATGTCAATTACAATAGGGTAACCATTGCCCTCTTTTTACATTTCTGTGTTAAGATTCTGAAAGATTGACTTCTTTAGGAAAATGATGTTGACTGTTTCCACTGTAATAGGTCCTTCTTTCATGCTAGTGTTAAGACACCTTGTCTAAAGATGATCCTCTTCATAGTACTTCTCATGGTTTTTAGATGCCCTTTGGTCTTTTCTGTTATGATATCATGATTGAAAGATACATGTGGGCATGTGTATCTTTAGATGCCAGCAGGAAGGCCAAAGCACCATGAAGGCATTTAGTTCTTTATTTTTATTCTCTATATGCTTTTTAATAATAGGCTATTTCCCCTAGTTTCAATTGCCTTAATCTAGCCATACATTTTATCAGAAAAAAATAGAATTTATTTCTTTGCAGCTTCTAGAATTATTCAGTATCATAGCAAGTATTAATTAGTAAAAACATGTATTAGGCATTCCTCAATCATAAAAGAAAAACAATAAGACTACGTAGAGGCCTTAAAAATATACACTGCCATAGATACTTGCCCCTCTGATTAATAAGATTTTTCACTTCACACATAAAATAAAGCCATCTTGTCAGATTGTAAATCAAGTATTTTTTACAAAAACTAAGGTTGTAGGTGTTTCTCTAAAAGATCATATCTTGACATGTCTTTACCTAGTTTGTTCTCTTAGTAGGCACTGATTCTTCAGCTGAATACCCTACCTTAAATAATTGGTGTTAGGATAAAAAAATATTCTCCCCCTGGATATCAGCATCCATTATGTTGCAAAACATCGATACATTCTCAAAGAAGTCCAAGGATGTATTTTCAATTTCCCTGATTTGTTTCTTGGCTAAAGTGAGTGATTACATTTTCAGGTAACATGAACAAATACAATTTTAACTGGCCATCTTCTGCTTTTCAGGCTTAACTTCATTTTGTTCTCTTGTGTATTTATTAGCCCATCAAAACACTTAAAAGTAACTGGCATATGTTCTTGTTCTACTTTTCCGGTACATACTATTTGAAAACATACCAGGTATTTCAGCTTTAATTGTTGCTGGTGCTTTTCTCTGTGGCCTATGGTAATATCAGAGAAGATGAGTCCCATATCATTTGTAGTCTGTGTTCATCTTTACAAAACCTCCTGGCTCTGCAGACATCTCTGTGGAACAGAAACCTTAATTGTATTTAGCCTGTTACCTCCAGCTGATTTTGAGTTTGACTTGACATATCCTGCTTTTACACTGTGGTGTCTTCCATTTTTTTGTTGAACTGTTTGCTAAGGGAGAAATCTGGCTCCCTTAGCACTTTTTTTCTTTTATCAAGAGCATCAACCTAACCACACTGTTGGAAAATTATCTCTTTCTGTCTCACTTCAATTCACTTGACCAGTGTATAGAAACTAACCCTTAGTATTTCTAATTTGTATTCTAAACGTTATTTTATAATGCTCGGTGAATATATTGTCAACTATGCTACCAGCTAAGGGCTTGTAAGAAGGATTGTAAGTGATAAAGTGCTGTCAACTTGCTTTATGTTATGACTTGGTCATACTGATATATTTCTTTAGCTGTAAGATGTTACCTAGAGAATCTTAGCACTGGAATGGGCCAGAAAACATGTGGAAAAACAGCCTCATTTTATAGAGAAGTAAGCAACAAATGGTCCAGAGAGGATGAAAAATCTGCATAAACTCACATGATAATTGAAGACAGAGTGGTGAACAAGAGCCCAGGGATCTAGAGTCACTTCTGCCTGCACCACACCAGAAAGCTTCCCTCTTCTGGAATAGTCTCTAGTGAATATTTGACATGGGGGATGTTTGGTATTCATGCACATGTTTTGAGGGAGTCCAGTGAAAGACAACAGGACATTTCACTTCCCTACATAGAAACTAAAAAGAGGTTAGATACACCTTTCCTCTTCTGCTATATGATCTTAGCCTTGCCATTAAGAAGACCCGGTTTGATTATTGCAAGTGAAGTGAAGGGAAGGTTCAGAGAAGATTGTTTTAATGATCCCTGCAGTGGAGTGGAGAGTCCAGTGTTGGTGTGGCCATTGGTGATGTACGGGTTGCTTTGGCCCTGCCTTGTTTAGCTCTTGTCACACCCTGCATCTGGCCTTCCTGTAGATTTCTGTGAGATATACTCCACATTTCCAAAGTACTTTTTTTTTCTCTGTAAGACAATCAGAGCCCTGTTGGCTGTTTGTGACTAATAGAGTAGCTGTAATAAACCCATTAGGGATGCTGCTGCTGATTTACTTGGCATAAACATAATTTCTCTTCCCTCTTGTATCTTGTCAGATCTCTTTTTTTAATTCAAATTAAATCCCTTGTGTCTATCGTACAGCACCTGATACTATAAAAGTATTACAACAGCAGTTGTAAAATGAAGAAAACATGAATAAAGAAGGGAGGAAGGAAAAGGAGAGATGATGGAGACAGAATTTAGTACTCATCAGCATGTTAAGGACACTTAACACCCATAATTTAGGGACATTACCTAGGGATGAACATTAACCGGGAATAAAGAACAAATAGAAGTGAGAAAGGAGCCCAGACTAGATTCTGGGTATATTCCAATATTTACATTTCATATGATGAAGGCAATTCACTTAAATGAGTCAGAAAGACCAGCCAATGAGGCAGGAAAAGAAATCAAGGGTCACAGAGGCTAAAGCAAAGAAGGAAGCAGACCCTTGTAATCAAAGGCCAAAGCTAGTTCAAATAAGAGAAAGCAGAAAAATAGCCTTTAGCTTCGACATCACCCTTAATTAATACACTTATCCCTCAGTATCTAAGGAAGACTGGTTCCAGGATGCCTCAGGTACCAAAATCTATAAATGCTTAAGTCCCTTATATAAGATGGCACAATATTTGCATAGATCCTATTCACATATTCCAAGATACTTTAAACTATCTCTAGATTACTTATAATACCTAACACAGTATAAATGCTAAGTAAATAGCTGTTATATTGCATTGTTTAGAAAATAATGTAAAGAAATTTTTAAAAATCTGTATATTAAATACAAACTCAATTTTTATTTTTGATCCATGGTTGATCAAATCCATAGATACAGGAACTGCAGATACAGAACTCAGAGATATAGAGAGCCAACTGTGCATACCTTAGTGGCTTTTGTTAGTATCAGTGTAGTGGTACAAAGGACAGTATTCAGAGTTTGTAGAGGAGGGATCTCTTGATAAATAAGAAGGGGCAGCAGCTATAGGATTTATTGATTGATTGATTGATTGTGGTACTAGGGATCAAAATCAGAGCCTCACACATGTTAGGCAAGTGCTCTACCCCTGAACTATACCTCAGCCCCTACCTTTCAAGATGCGTCTCTGCAAAGAGAAAACAGGTCAGTAACCAGAGTGAGCTGTGTCATCGCTAACGTACCCTCAGAGTTAGGTCTTTGTGGTCCTCCTAACCCTACTCAAGTTGCCTTCTATTATCACTGCATTGCTGGTGCTCTCCAGTACATGTGCAGACTCTTCATGCCTGATTTCACTCATTCTGATTGCTTCAATGAATTCATATACTTAATTATACACTTAATTCCAGCTGTCTCTTTTCCTCTAAACACAAAAGTCTTACAAGTCCTTCAAATTTAACAAGCTCTCTCAAGGAAATCTCACACTGGCTCTCTTTCTTTTGTGGGGTCCTCTATGCTGCCCACAGAAAACACTCAAATCATGTGTCCTGACAAGTCCTGGGAGTGGAATGATGATTCATTGTCAGCTTAGCAATTTTTCCTTTGTCCTGTTTGTTCCAGTTACCCAGCTTGTTACATACTATAGACTAATATAAAATTATGGAATATGTTAACCAAATGTAAATATAAATATATGAGCTACATAGAGTGTGACTTAATATATATAAAAAATAAATATATTACATATGATAAATAATTAGTAATAAAAACAGGTTTGACTAAGACTCTTACAAGACTGTTGGGTCTACCCCCTTTAGGAACTGCACCTCAACTGACTTGAAATAAAGAGCTAGAACCCTCCACATATAGCACCTGCCCCTTCTTAACATTAGTGATGGGGAGCAAAGTATAATACATTTCACAAATCTTCCTCAAAATCCTCATTTACAATAATATCTGGAGCTTTTATACCTGAACTTTTGAAAGGTGTTCAATTACCATGAAGATCTATTTAGGAAAAACCTTAAAATATGTGACTTTGGTGCTTTTTAAAACCTTTTTTTTTTGAGGTATAATTGATATACAATATCTTGTACATATTTAATACGTAGAGTTTTATGAACTTGAACATATGTGTGCTCCATGGGACCATCAGCACAATCAGGTACTAAACATATCCTTTTGGAAATAATGGATTTTCACTCTTTTTTTTTTTAGAAAATTCTTTCTCTTGTACCTTACTCCCTCAATATTTCCCTTTACATTCTTCCATGATGCAAACTACAAAGCCAAATTTTTAGTTTCTTTTATATCTTAGGCCTTCTCTGACTCCTTAATCCTCACTAAGTGACAGAAAGCAGAGGCTAAGAGATAAGACTGAGAGATAAGGCTCAACTAAAAGCTCAGTGATAAGAACAAACCTAATTCAGTTAGAACTCTCTCTTTTTATTTAGCCCTTATGTCCATTTCGTTATACCAAAGTTCAACTTCTCTTCCTGGAATATATTTCTCAAATCTGTCCTACCATCTTTTATCCAACTGTGATTGCCCTTCTTCAGGTCTTCAGATGGATTACTGGGATTGTTTTAACCATTTTATCATCCTCCAGTCTCAATTTTCCAAGCCATTTTAATTGCTTGTCAAAATCATATATCTGGGTCCATCACTTCTTTCCTGAAAAATCCTTCAAGGACATCCCATTGCCTACTATCAACTAAACTTTTTCACAAATTGATCTCTTATAACCTTCAGAATTACTTCCTGCCCGAATTTACTCATACATGCTAACCTCCAGCAGTATTGCATTGTAGTTTGCACAGAGGGGCGACAGCAAGGCACTTCTTAAACTACTGGAAATAAAAAAGTAAATAAAACAAAATTATCTTCTCTGCTATGGTTTGCATCTGGAATATCCTCCAAAAGCTAATGTGTTAAAGGCCATGCAGCAGTGTTCAGAGGTGAAAAATCATTGGATCATGAGAGGTATGATTTCATTATTGGGTTGATCCATTTAATAATCAATAATTTGAATGAATCAATAATTTGAATGGACTTCTGGGGGGTAGTAACTGTAGGTAGGTGGGTATGGTTGGAGGAAAGAAGTTGCTGAGGGCATTGGCATTGCGGACTATATCTATCCCTGGCCCCTTCCAGTATTTTTCTCTGTATCTGGGCTGCCATGAGATGAGCTGCTTTCTTCTCACCTTGAGCCATGATGTTCTGCTTCACCTCTGGCCCCAGAGCACCACTCAAACCATGAGCCAAATAAACTTTTCCACCTCTAAGTTGTTCTTGTTAGGTTTTTTGGTTGCACAAACATAAAGCTGACTAACATATTCTTACAGTTAGACTATAAAACCATAGCACAATAGCAGAGATTCATGAAGGAAAGCCACCTTAAATTTTTATCCTCATGGGTTCATCCCCTGTCAACAAGCCAGCAGAGGAAGAAAGGGATTACTGACAGTAGGACCTGAACCTAATCTTCATGGGGCATTAGACTTGCAACTACCTAGTGAAAGCAGTATGGTACACAAAAGTCAAGCATTCATTCACTGTGAGCTTCCTGGTGCTTTCAAATCTGTTGGTAAACATAATGGGCCAATTACAGGAACAGCTAAAAAGGGTTCTGATATCTCAGGGATAAAGATCTGAGAACTAAGAAAAATTGAGGGGAATTTAACAATGATTGTTAGACAAAAAGAAGGTTGATATCATTTGAATGCCTCCCAAATGTCATGCTGCTATTTAATAGTGATTAAAATCATATAAAGGGGTGAGATATCTAAGAGGGGAATGTGTCATGAGGGCAATTCTGTCACTGGTGGATTTATTCTATTATCATGGGATTGGGTGCATAATTAGAGATATCATGGAAATCTTTCCTGAGAGGGTGGAGACATTGATGAATGGATATTAAATTATAGTTTGATAAGAATAAGAAGTTCAGGTATTCTATTGCACAGTATTGTGACTATAGATAATGATGTTTTTTTTAAAAAAAAAACTTTAGTAAGGAGTGTTTTCATCATAAAAATATGATAAATGTTTGAAGATATAGATATATGTACCCTGTTTGAAAATTGCATGATATATGTGTGTGTGTGTGTGTGTGTGTGTGTGTGTGTCAAAGCATCACATGGTACACCATAAAAGTGCATGTTTTTCAGTTTTAATGTATCAGTTAAAATAAAAACCTAAAAAGGATGAGTTTGCCCAATTTCCCTCTTTCTCACACATGCTTGCTTGCGTTTCCACCATGTTACACCACAGCATGTAGTCCCTTGTCAAGTGCCAGTGCCATGCTCTTGAACTCCCAGTCTCCAGAACTCTGATTCAAATATTTTCTTCATAAACTAATATGTGACATTTTGTTATAGCAGCAGAAAATGAACTAAGACAATGATAAATATCAATTCTTCAGAAGAAACTATAGTGGCATGTATAATATCATACCTACCACAGCTCTTCCCTCCTTCCATCTTCCTTCCTTCATTTTTATTTTTTCTTTTATTTTTTCCCTTCCCTTTCCCTTTCCTTGTTTTCCTTTCTATCTTTATTTCTTCCTTCTTGCTTTTCTGGAAATTATGCATACATATAGATGCACTTACAATATCAAACCCTTCTTTAAGCTCACCAGCTTAAGTGAAATAAACCAAGCACAGAAAGACAACTATTGCATGTTCTTTTTCCTATGTGGAAGCTAAAAAAGTTGATCAGAATGCAGAATAGTGATTACTAGAAGTTGGGAAGAATTGGGGAGAGAGTGGATAAAGAGGGGCTGGATATTATCAGTGCATCTATATATAGGTGACCAAATGCCATACTGAACCCTGTTAATATACACAATCAATACATATACTCAATAAATAATAAAGATCTAAAAAAAGAACAACTGACAGGACAGATCCAATTTGACATGGATCAAAGCACCAGCCTGTAATCCCAACAACTCAGGAGGTGGAGGCAGGAAGATTCTAAGTTCAAGGGTAGTCTCAGCCTAGCAAAAGCTTGTCTCAAAACAAAAAATTAAAAAAAAATTAAAGAAGGGCTGGAGATATAGCTCAGTGCCAAAGTACCCCTGGGTTCAATTCCCAATAATATAAAAGAGGGGGTGTATTTTTTTTAAGAGAGAGTGAGAGAGGAGAGAGAGTGAAAGAGAGAGAGAGAGAATTTTTAATATTTATTTTTTAGTTCTCGGCGGATACAACATCTTTGTTTGTATGTGGTGCTGAGGATCAAACCCGGGCCGCACGCATGCCAGGCGAGCGCGCTACCGCTTGAGCCACATCCCCAGCCCAAGAGGGGGTGTATTGTGAGTGGTGCAGGGGTTTATCTTCTCTGTACTCGGGACTTAAGTCATCATCACTGTTTCAGGGCTCATAGACTGTATGACTCCTGACTATTTTGTTATATTTTATCTATTATAATGCCCTAAGAAACATACTTTGCAGTTGGGGGTGGAGGTGTACGACAATGAGTACATGACCAGATGTATATAGTCCTACCACATATTCTAACTCTCAGAAGCTTTTAGCCAAGTGTACCATTGAAATTGTCCCTTAAAAGCACAGCAGAAATGCTAGCATGAGCACTATATAAAATCAATAAAGATGTGGCACATATATTGTTGTGGGGCAGGTTGCTCAGAAAACATACCAAGTCCCAGTTTTGTCCAAATTGAACAGTCTTTATTTAGCTGGCCGGTGACTACTCCCCACAGGACCCATAACTGTCTCTTCAAGGAATAGTCCCGGAGCCTGAGCATTTTAGGATATTTAAAGGCAAAAACCACATCTGGGTTGACATAGCTGCAAGCAAGCAGGAACAAAAGCTGAATTGGGCAGTTAGTGAGACAATGCAGGTTGGCATAGCAGCGAGCAGAGGGAAGGGGTCAAAATGACCCTAGTTCAGTACCCGTTAGGGAATAGTTACTAATGTCTAGACAATCAATCTCTGACAAGGTATATTGTCCAATAAAACTGGAAACCAAAGAGAACAATTTCACATTGTATAAGAATTGCTATTGTGTGTTGCCAAGTATGTTATGCTAGGTAACTATTCATGGGTACAGAGGTGGGGCTGTTCCACGGGAGAAGAATTTCTTACATGATCTGGAGTCTCAGGATAAAATGGAGTCTGTTTGGTCATTGCCCATATAGCCTGGCCCATAACAATATGAGATGCTGTGTCTCTGATTACTAAACAAGATGTGTATGGAAATCAAGGGTAGAAGTAAGAGGAAATCTCATTAACGATTTTCTTGGAAGATGTTGTCTTGATTTTCCCAAAAGTTCAATTTTTATCAGAAATTCAGAGATGTTTCTTCCAGGGAACACAGTAAAGGATCCTCAGTACCTAAACATAAGATGGTCACCTTTTCTGAATCTCATCTCTCTAGTGTCCCCATCCCAGATCTCAGGGCATTGATCATAGCACAAAAACTAACAATGGCTTGTTTCCAAATCCATTAATTCCCCTGATCCTACCTGAAACCCAGGTTTTTTATCCCATTCTGCGCTTTGTTTAGAAAGATAAATGTCTCTTTGAATTCTGCCCAAAGACCTTTTGGCTTTCACACTATACCTCAAGTTGGCAGTTAACTGACCTGAGCCTCTCATTTGATTTTTCCTTCAGTGTTTCAATGACATTTAACAAAAAGAAGCTAAATGCACAAGTCTTAACACTGCCACTGATCTCTAAAACACTAGATATATTATATAAGCAATGCACAGCCTTCAATCTGTGTTCCAACACACATCATCAGGGGTAGGCATCTTACTAATTATGACATCATGGCATGTCCATTTGCCATTGTCAGTGAGGGTATCTCATTTTGAGGTTCTGATTATGGGGAACCAGCACTTCAACTAGCTACATGAATTCTAGGAGCCAGTATAGAATATGTTCTTCAAAATTGTCCCACTACATGGAAAAGAAAGCAGGATTTTTTAAAACACCAGCTCCAGAGTGCAATGGTTAAAGGATGGACCTCACAAGCTACCATTCCCCAGGCTTTGTGACTTACTGTGCTCACTAGCAAAGTGGGATTCTGAGATGAGATAAAGTCCTCCAACAAAGAAACACAGGTGCTTCAGCTGCCGCCTTTTTAGTGAACAGGGCAGTGGATACAGGCATCATGCCAACCACATCTGCTATTAGAGTCAGGTCCTGGAAATAGATTTTTAAGATATTTCTCCCTTGGTAGTCAGCTTCTCTTCCAACGAATTCTTGACTTTCATACACCATTTGTTTCAAATTCCAAATCGGATGGCTGGAATTTTTCTAACGTCTTCATCAAATTAATTGCTCCCATGTTTTTTTTTTTTTAACTTGATAAATATGAGAATGTCTTCCTCTGATCCCCGGCCTGGAAAACGATTCATCACTCCTGAGAATTTAGATTTCCCCTCTTCTCTAAAACATTATTGGTTTCCTGGGTTCTCCCTGTTAATAAGTCACTCTCAGCATTGACGTTGATGGAATGGTACGCTTCTATTATGGTTCATATCACACTGCACTGCATTTTCCCAGTTATGCCAGCAGGTTTTCAATGGCCTGACTCACCACACCTCAGCCTAGTGTCTGACGTGTACAGGGTGGTTTTACTGTGAATTAAAGTCCATTAACTTTAAGTGTTGCTGTTCTCCTTTGGTTTATGTGCTTAAATGAAAAGATGTAAAGTAGGTCTGATACATCAGAAAGTGAAACATAATTTTATTTTGAGATATTTACTAATTCTTCATTATGGGGACTTTATTTAGAGGTCAAAGTGTCAAAAAAAATCCAGGATTGATTTTTTTGAGGGGAAAATCCACATGCAAATGGAGCTTCAAAGCAAATGCACTTGTGGTCTTGGGTCTTTTAGATAAAGTTATAATTAATTAAATTAGCACAAGCTAACTGTAACTCTATTTCTAATGAAGAATCAAAAGATACTGGATTTTCAAGCTTTCATTAGCCTGCAATATATTAGTCACCCTTACAAAGAAACCATGAGTGGGATTCCCAGTTCTAAATATCGTTTACTCAAATTATCATTTTGGGCTTTCCTGTGTTCATATACATATCAAAAAATATCTGAAATTGGCATTTATAAGAGAGAAGTGCAGATAAATCTGTAAGAACAGTGAATGGGAAGAAAGGAGATATTATTTGACTTACATTTTAAACAATGGATTGAGGTATTAAGGATCTCCAGAGAAACCAAACCATCAGGGAGAGTGTGTGTGTGTGTGTGTGTGTGTGAGAGAGAGAGAGAGAGAGAGAGATGTGTGTGTGTGTGCATGGTTCCCAACACTAACACTGAGGTGCTTACAGATAGTCGTGCGATCATGGGAGGAAATTAACGATATTTTGTACACTGTATTGTGTTGATAGATAGGATATTTGGCAAGTTAGGTGTATTGAATGCAGTTTTTACTCACTATGTTTTCTACTAAAAATGGATTTATGGGGATGTAATTCCATCACGAATAGAGGAACACACAGAAAGAGGAAGAGAAATATGTTTTAAGCAATTGGCCCACACAATTATGGAAGCTGATAAATCCAAAATCTTCAGGGCAGGCCAGGAGGCTGGGGACCCAGGGAAGAATTGAAGCTTGAATCTGAAGCCATGTGTTGTCAGAAGTCTGTTGTATTCAGGATAGATCCATTTGAGTTCTATTAAAACTTTCAACTGATTGGACAAGGCCCACCCACATAATGGAGGGTAATTGGCTTCACTCAGTTCTACTGGTTTAAATGAAAATCTCATCTAAAGCATACCTTCAAAGAAAGCTGAAGAATGATGTTTCATCAAATACCTGGGCAACATGACCTAGCCAACTTGACACCTAAAATTAACCTTCACAATTGGTCATAACCCTTTACTTCTTTTTCCTTCAGAAGCCCCACTTAAGTCAGAGTAAATTGATATAAAAATGTTTAAATATAAAAAAATGGGACTAGAAAGTAAATGAAACCAAGATTGTGTGATTGACTCAACAGAATAGAGAATATTGAAATCTTAAGTCCCTGCATGGGTATTAAAAAGAAATTCACCCCTGCAAAACTTCAAGCAAATTAACTCATACAAATGCTTATATAAGAAAGTTGATGCCCCACATTCTCTCCCCAGACAAACCAGACAATGTATTTATTCCATGGAGGCATTAAGCACTCCATACGCAGGGATATCAGACATGCAAGGTAGAACTCAGGGATAAAAATCACCAGCCTTCAAATCTCTTTTCTGGATTGTGGGAGTTCTTCTTTCTTAACCACACTGGTCCCCAGAACCTTAAGAGCCATTAAAAAGAAGTCTTTGCCAAGAAAAAACAAAACTGTTCAAAGAGAAGAAGAAAAAAATGAAGACCTGTGAACATTGATAAAGTGAGGGTCCCTGATGGAAAATCATGATGTGAGAGACCTAAATCCTCTCCCAAAATAGGAGGTGAATAAATAACACCAAGCCTTTGTCAGTTGAGGAATGGAATATCACTGAGAGATGTTTACTAAGGGCAATGAACCTGAAGTATAGAGGAAGGTCCTTTGGGGGAAGAAGAATTAGAGAATGGGAAAAACAAAAAGGTTTTAAATTTGAGTTATTTTAGTACTGTACAGAACAGTTATTTTTACATTAGCCTCCAAACTAACTCTTCCTCGCCATGCTTCCCTTACTCTCAGTGAAAAAGCCAGATCCCACTATAAACACAAATTGCACAGCTTGGCTCCCTCTGTGGTTCCCCAGATCATTCCCTGTGAAAACTCAAGTCTGCACAAGCCTGGACAAGGCCTTGCAGGATTCTCTCAGCCTTGCCCCCAGCCATGGCCTCCTGGCCTCCTGGTCTCCTACACTGTTCATTATTCTCCCCTCTCTCCAACTGCACTAGTCCAGCTGCCATCTTCAAAACAGCCCAGAAGCACTCCTTCCTGGGGGCCTCATGCTACCTCTCAGACCTCAGCCAAGAATGCCCTGCCCAGGTGTTCTAGTGCTGCTTCTGCCTCCTTCAGGCATTGGTTGAAATGTCACATTTCTCAGCCTTTTTTGGCAATCCTATTTAAATTTTGGTTATTATCCACTCCTCTCATGTCCTACAGTCATTACCTTCTTCCCGCACTTTGGTTTTCTCTTTAGATCTTATAACTTCAGCATCTGAGCCCCAACTAGAATAGAACCTTCATCAAGATAAGGGTTTTCATTTTGCTTATTATTGAATTCTCCAGTATCTAGAAAAATTCCTGACTTGTAGTAGGAACTCAAATGCGTGTTAAAGGATTAAATAAATTCACCATGTTTATGTGATGTCTTACTTTGATTTTTAAAAGATATCTTTAAGAAAAGAATAAATTAAAAGATCTAAAAAACATGTCGCTATAGACAACATATAATTTGTATTCTCAAGTTAGAATATGTGTTATTTTAAAGTTAAGATAGAAATCCAGTCAATTTTTAAAATATATCAATAGTGGAGGAAGTTATTTTGGGTGGTAGAGGGGGCTTGGAGGTACCTAAGCACACCACAACATCCCCAGCCCTTTTTTATATTTATTTAGAGACAGGGTCTCGGTAAGTTGCTTAGGGTGTCACTAAGTTGCTGAAGCTGATTTGAACTCCTTATCCTCCTGCCTCAGCCTCCTGAGCTGCTGGGATTACAGGTACGCACCACCACATCTGGCTAGAGGGGACTTTTTAAGCAACAAAATTTACATGGTAATTAACATCTGAACTCAAACTACAGATTTTGATGAAAAGTTGAGCATGAGTGTATGTGTACCATATACATACCTCTATATAATAAACTTGGAGCTATTATACATTAACTATTACATTTTTCATTATTTGGGGGATTATTAAAATATGAAACCCAAAGTGACTACAACAACTCATACTATTTTCTTCTTCAGCTATGTACCATATTTATTTATTTATTTATTTTTATGTGGTGCAGAGGATTCGAACCCAGGGCCTCGCATGTGCAAGGAGAGCACTCTACCACTGAGCCACAACCCCCATCCCCTGTACCATATTTTTGATGTACCATTTAATACACAAGATAGCTTCATTGAGTTAGAACTTTCCATTAAGTCAGATAAGTGTCTGTTTCCTATCTCTCGTTATTTGAAGATCATATTTATGGTCTTTATTGATTGTATGTTTGTCACTCTGTCTCTGTATTGAATTTTTACCCATGAATTAATGCAGTACCATATTACAAGTATCATGAGCCTTCCAAAAGGAAGGGAACCTTTGGTGGCCCCTGACTAAAGAAAAGATACAAGCAGCCCTTTTAGAAGAATCTCTCTCTTTCTAGGCTACAGTTTTATCTGTGAATGCCATCTCTAGCCAACTTAATTTCCATTGGGAGATATAGCAGTGGGATAGGAAAAATTGATTTCCCTGACTTGGGAAACTGACAGATTTCTAAAACCGAATCCCCCTAAAGTTTTGCTTTCACAGTGTTTCCTGTGTGAAAAGAAGCCTTCTGTGTTGTAGCCCAAAATTTTGCTATGAATCACCAGGTACGAATTCCATAATTGTTGCTTCATCTTTTAGTTGGAAATAGCGAGGCAAGCTTGCTTTCCAGCCTCATATCTCTTCCATGAATGAAGAGGCTTTGGTCTACTACTTGCTATATTATGGGCTTTGAACTAAATTTCCCAACTGGGAAGCAACCATGAGTAAGAAATCCGGGAGTGGCTTCTGAATTCATCTTCCAGAAGGACAGGAACCATTAGACTCTGAGGAAATAAATAGTAGCTATAGAAAGTATGGAGAACCCCAGGTTGGATTAGAGATGTCAGAAATAACTAAGGTGTTCATTTAAGGGCGACTAAAAGAAAATAAAAGGATTTGAGCTGTTTGTCTTGGCTGAAAGCACTTTAAATGGAGAAAGGCAACTCCAGCACTTATTTATAAGCTTAGGAAAAGAATTAAATTGAATTCCATTGGGTTCTGTGATAGCTCTTTCCATAGACTTAGCCTATATTTTATTGGATTTCATTCTAAGACCATCTTTTGACCAAATGAGCTTTTCCAGAACAAAATATTTCAAAGGACTGTCAGCTCTACCTTTCTCTAAAAGTTGTTTATTCCTGTTCACTATCATAATGAATAGTTGCATTTTTCATTTACTTCTTGGGAATAGGTTCACCCTACTTAGCTTCATAATAATAATTTCATTTATCAGATATCCGTATTATGCATTGTAGGTGCATTATATTATTTAATTCTCACACACATTTGAGCAAAGAGGCAATATTTTCTGCAGTTTATGAGGGTGATAAATGTCAAGGGAGCTGCCTATGGATAGGAAACTTATTGGTCTAAAAGCTAATGATCGAAGTAAGGAATGTTTGGTTAGTTGTGATTGGCACCCAGGAGTAAGACTTAATCAAGCATATACATGGGAATCACATGAGAAGTTTTCAAATGCAATGAATGAACCTAAAGCAATTCCACAGATTTATTTAGGACCATGATAGTTGTCATTTGAAATAGCTACTGGTATAGCTAAAGACTTCAGGTCTAGGGAGGCATCTAAATTTCATCCTTCCAATAACCCTGTTCATAAATACTGCTAAAAGCAGCTCTCCAGGCAGTGCATATTTAAATTGGAGACAGGACAGGAAATTTGGAAGGTCTTACTTGTCTCATCATTGTTTAGTGCTTGTGTGTAAATTAAGAAATTTATTTCTGTTACCACTGAGGAGAGGGCAGGGCCAAATTTTTACTTACTTTATCCTTACAGTTTGGATATGAGGTGTCCTCCAAAACTATGTGTGAGACAAAGGAAATCTCAGAGATAAAATTATTAGATTATGAGAGTACTGACCTAATCAGTAGAGTAATCAATTTGATGGATGCATAATTTGAATGGACTAATGGATGCAGATAGGGCATAGCTAGAGGAAGCAGGTCACAAGGTCATGTACTTGGGGATTATATTATCCCTGGTTCGTTGTAACTCTTTCTCTGCTCTCTGGCTACCAGGTCCTGAGCTTCTTTCCTCTGCCACACAATTCTGCCATGATGCTGTGCTTCACTTTGGGCCCTGAACTATGAAGTCAGCTGACCATGACCATGAACCAAACCTTTTTTTTTTTTTTTTTTTTTTTTTTTTTTTTTAGGAGACTTTAGATTATTTCCTTAGAAAAAGTTCTGAGAGATCAGAAAATCCTTGTGTAGAGGAGCCCGAACTTTCCCTCTGCCCTCTTGGGGGTTTCGGCTGGACCTGAGAATTAAATTGATATAGGACAGACTGAGAGGAAAAAGTATACAAATTTTAATGACATGGAGCCCTTAAAAGAAGTGAAGATACAAAGAAGTGGTGAAACTTGAACGATTATATAGCAGGTTCAGAGAAGACAGGCAAGTATGAAAAAGTAAACTATGTAGAGAGATTAAATGAAGATAGAAATGGTTTTAACAAGGACTGTTTGTACAGAATTCTCCAAATTTCAACTTCTGGTCATTGATGATAAGAATGCTACTTTCCTTTGGAACAAAGAGGACATCTTCCACATGGGAACTATATCTCTTGCTCTAAAGAAAATGGGCAGAGTATTTTTCAAGCAATTTCAACTCAAAATAAGGCTCAAGCTAAAGTAATACATTTGGGGGTGGCATATTCTGCTCCCTTGATTAGTCTGGTACTCTTCGTCCTGAAACCATTTTTTCCAATTAAAGAGGCCCAGAATAGCTTCTGACATGGTCAAAGATGGCGATGGTTGCATTGAGTAATGGAGAGAGAATACCATGTGGAAGAAGGCACTGAATTATCACAAGGACAGCCACATGGCTGAAATCTCCAAGGATGTACTGCTAATTGGAAAGAAATGGTTTCAACAATTACATAAGCAAAAGGTACCGGGAGCCTCTGGTAGTTTCTCCCAGAAGAAACATTTCCATCCAGGAGCTATTTGTACATTCATTCATTTGTTAACCAAACATTTCCTAAGCATCTTCTCTGTACTTGCACTAGGTCTACAATGCAAAATTTATTAGTCCACCTGGTTTTCAGAGAAGGTAATCTTAAAGGGTGAAAGAAAAACCAAGAGCAACAACAATAAAAAAATCTTTGAACAAATTGAGCATAGCCAGATTTGAATTGCTGCTAATTGATCACATTTTGTTTTTTATTACTCAAAACAGGAGCTCTTCTGCCCATTTCTGGAGGTAGGAAACATACCAAGAAGTAATAAAATAATGTTCGCTCCCATCCAGGATGAAAGGCCAAGTTTTAGTCAGCTTGTGCATCCCTGTGACCAAAAGATCTGACCAGAACAACTTAGAGGAGGAAAAGTTTATTTCAGCTCACAATTTCAAAGGTTCAGTCCACGAATGGCTAACTCCACTGCTTTGGGAAAGAAGTGAGGCAGAACATCACAATGGAAGGCTGTGGCTCCGGACGTGGCAACAGGAGGCCAAGAGAGCTCTGCTCACCAGGGACAAAATATAAAACCAGAAGGCAATCCCCCAAGTGATATAATTCTTCCAGCCACACCCTACTTGCTTATAGTTACCACCCAGTTAATCCCTTTCAGTGATTTAATCCAAAAATTAGATCAAGGCTTTCATAACCTAACCATTTCACCTTTGAATGATCTTTCATTGTCTCACACATGAGCTTTTGGGGCACACCATTTATCTGAACCATGACAGGCAAATCTTTCTGTTGCTTATAATTGGAGATGAGGTCTGTTCATGAATCACCAAACCTAATTAAGGGTAGGGAAAAAGCCATATTATGGAAGAAAGGTACAGTTTTTGTTTGTTTTTATGTTTGTTTGTTTGTTTGTGTATTGTTTTTTTCCCTTTCCCCTAATGATATGCAGTGAAGAGGTGGCAAGGGAAAGAAACTAGGGTCCTAGAGTTCCAAATGTTTGTGTTCAATCCCTCTGAGAGATCAGAGTCTGGCAGGAATCCCAGGAGAAGCTGGGTTCAGTGGACTGAAAAGAGCACTATGGGTTCCAAATGCATAAGTGCTCAGTCACAAGGTGGTAGGGAAGAGAATGATTCTCCAGGCTAACAGTGGCCTCACTCACAGGTTATCCAATCAAAACAGTGGAAATACTGTCCTGGCCATGGCTCGGTTCCTGAACACCCCAAGAAAGTGGTTCCAGGCAAGGAGATATACAAGCCCTGGATAAAAAGATGTAGTTTTGAACCTATCTCTTACAGCCAAATTGAGTAGAAAAGGAATCAGCCAAAAGTAATGAAGGAGTGGACACCTGTGGGATATAAACATATCTCCAACATTAGTGTTTTCTTGAAAGTCACCTCACTCTATTATACAATCGGTAAGAAAGAAAGGAAGGAAGGAAGGAAGGAAGGAAGGAAGGAAGGAAGGAAGGAAGGAAGGAAGGGCATTAATACCATCTGACTATCGCCCCACCCTTACAACTTAATTGAACCTTTATCAGCACCTCACACGTTCTATCTCCAGATACAGTCACATTGAGAGTAGGGCTTTAAGATATTGATTTGGGAGAAATATATTTCAGTTCATAACAGTGAGTCTATACACTTGAGGTACCAGGAGGTTCACAAATTTCTGGAGTCTAGGTTTTCAATTATATGGTTAGCTAAAACAAATGTAATTTATAAAGACAACACTACTTATAAATTATAATCAAATAAATTTTGAATAAGAGAAATTTTAGTTGATCAACTGCATCTCGTAAAAGGAGAATCATACTAGTAGTTCATGTTTTAAGAGTCATGATAATATTTTCTGTTATCTATTATAAAAATCCTATAGGCTACTCAAATTGAAAATAAATACTACTAACATATATTCAGTAAAAATGATGTGTAAGTCTTAGAGTTATTTGTGAGACATCATGTAATGGTTATTTCTCCCACTTTGTGCTCATTCCTTGACATTCACAGTTGGAAAAAAAATAGCTGTTCAATCAGGGATCTGCTTCAGAGGATTTAATTCATAAACCTTCTAACTCTTTGGTTTTATAGTGACTCAATTATTCTTTGTGTTTGTCCAACCATTTACTTTGTATCCACCTCTATTAGAAAATAGGGACCCTTAATTCCCATCATGTTTATTATTACAATAATTTTATGGAAAATAATTTCTGCTTAATGCCTGACAACACTATCCAAATTTTAGCAGGTTCCAGCTGAAGACATAAATAACAGGCACAGCAAGGCATATGATACAACAAATGTCATATTAAGAGTATTTTGTCCCACTGAAGCAATACTGCATAGGTAGCACTTTACCCTTTTAGAATTGGGAAACCATTGACAAGTAGTAAATTGTTCAGAGCTTTGTTTTAAATATCATTTCATGTTTTAGTCAGCTGTTTCACTGCTGTGACCAAAGGACCTGACAAGAACAATTAGAAGAAGAAAAGTTTATTTGGGGACTTGTGGGTTCAGAGGTCTCAGTCCATAGGTGGTGGTCAACTCCATTTCTCAGGGTTCAAGGTGAGCAGGATGTCATGATGGAAGAGTGTGGCAGAGGAAAGCAGCTGGGAGCACAACACCAAGAAGGAGAGAGAGAGAGAGAGAGAGAGAGAGAGAGAGAGAGAGAGAGAGAGAGAGAGAATATCCCCTCATTATGGACAAATTATCTATCTATCTGTCTATCTATCTATCCCAAAGGCACACCCCCAATGACCCCTCCTCCACCCACACCCTACCTACCTAGAGTTACCACCCAGTTAATTCCTATCAGGGGATTAATATCCTGATTAGGTTTAGGCTCTCACAACCCAATCCTTTCACCTCTAAACTTTCTTGCATCTTCTCACACAGGAGCTATGCACCAGACACCTAATATCCAAATCAAAACATTCCAGAAAATTTGAAAGGGCAGATGTAGATAGTGGAATAAGTAAGAAGATTGTTGAGTGGACCTGCTGTTAGATGTGTCAAGGAATGAGCTAGGCAGCTGTCTCAGGGATGAATAAGAAAGGCAGTCATAACTATTTCAGAAATATTCATCAAGTATTCAACAAAAATACTTTGCATTCCCAATATGTTCCAAGTACCATTCTAGGCAGACACTAGTAAGACTTAATGAGACATTGAAAAACTGTAGGATATTTGAGATCACTATAATGAGCCTGATATTATCACTTAAGGTCTATAGAATAATCACTATTTTATTGTGTCAGGCAAAGCCCTGTGTATTTTACGTGTGCTTTCTATTTGATAAATAAAACTATTAAAAATCACTTGGCATCTGAATGATAAACATTGGAATTTAGAAAGCAACATGGTGTCAGTCTACTTTTTTAGTAACTGATAATCATTTGCCTAGCTTTTTGCTTAAGTCTAAAGACTTCCAAAATGGAACCAGATGCCTCACCTACGCAGCTTGCAAAATTTTATCGCTTATTAGCTATAATATATTACAATTGAAGTGCTTGAATGGACTATGTATGTTTTATTAATGACAAAGCTCTTTTCAAGAACAACTGCTAGGAAAGATAACGTTTTACTTTTCAAAGCAGTGTTCTTATTTTAGTCATGGCTAATAAATGCTAAGCACTCAGATCAATCAGTATTAAGGCAACAAGGGCTGGGGAATCTAAGTGACAGAGCACTTGCCTAGCATGCACAAGGCTCTGGGGTAATTCCAGCACCACAAAAAAAAGAAAAAAAAATGAAATTGACCAAATTATGTTGTGTTCATGTAAAACAAACATAACCACAAATCCCACTACCATATATAATTATAACACACCAATACAACAATTTTTAAAAATTAAACAAAAAAGGAGAGTGGAGATTTGGTTCTGATAAGATACTAATACACATAACAGAATGAAAAGCAACACATAAGATTTGTACAGGACAAGGATCTGGACCACAGAGATGCAAACGCCAGATTCAACATCATCCAGGACATTTTCTTGCCTCATCTTGTGTGTCAGTCGACTTTCTTCCCTCAGGCCACATCTTTCAGCCAACTGAAAACAAGCCTCCCTGGCATTCCACCATCATGTTTTCTGGGTATCCTAATCAGTGTGCAAAAGGTTATTTTCCTCTAGCAAAGTTTGAATAAATAAACAAACACAGGAACAAGCAAACAGGGACACGCTTAGTGATGGCTTGCCAGGCTGAATTACTCTCCCTGACTGGGCCAGAGTAAACTATATTTTCAACACTGTATTTGGGTGGTGTATTATCCCAAACATGGAATAATCACACACATGTCAGGAACAGGGGACAGAGGAATGTCCCCCAAAAGAAAGGCCTGTAGGACCGGTACGGGCACTGGATAAATGGGTGTGTGCTCTATAGTCAATCCAACTGGGGTCTATCACATCTCCTGCCAAGCAATTATATTAAACTATCTATACTTCTATAAAAACACAGAATATATATATTAGTCCTTTAGACGATATTAATGTATTTTAGTGCAATTAATGTAAATTGAAGCTAGCCACTTTTAGATATGTGCAATATGTCCATTATTAAATCATTTATAGACTTTGAATTTAAAGGAAATTGTTTTTGAATATACTGCTAAAAATATATATGTGGAATAGTCAGTGAATACTGTTACAACAACCAGGTTGTCTTCTGGGAAGAAGTAAAAAATGAAGTGTATTTATAGCTTTCAATAGGAGATAAGTAATCTTCTATAGTTTGAATCCTAAGTTTCCCAAAAAGATTCCTGAGGCCGAAGTTCAGTCCCCAAGGAGGCTCTCTTGGGAGGTGGTGGAAATTTAAGGGGCTACGAAGAGGACTTGCAGTCAGCGGAGGTGGGCCCTTGAAGGTGACAGTGAGACCCAGCCCTTTCTCTTCCTCTCTTAAGCTTCCTGGTCATGAAATAAGTGGCTTTGCTCTGCCATGCCTTCCCACCATGACGTGCTACCTGCCACAGGCACAAAGCAATGAGGTCAATCCTTCCCTGAGACCTCTAAAAACTGTGAGCTTAAATAAAACGTGTCTCTTTATAATTTGATTATCTTAGGCATTTATTACAATAAGAGAAAGATGAATAACAGAGAACTAAAGATACATGTTGGAAGCTTTAAAGTACTAAATAGCTCATAGATGTTTAAAAATTATATATATATATTATATATATAATATTTATATGATATATATGTATATATATATTATATATGGTATATATGTATATAATATATATATAAATATATATATGAGTTAAATTTGCCTTTTTAAAAAAATCTGTATTGACAAGATTCTAAAATCAATGCCAAAAGTAAAAATGTTTCTTTTTCTTAGAGATACAAAGAATTGACTTATCAATTTTAAAAAAAATTGTTCACCAACCCTGGAGAAATAAATATGGCCAAACATTTGGAAAGAAGGAAGGAAGGAAAAAGGGAAGGAAACTTCCGTTTCTTTCTGAAGCCCAAAAAAGGAAATCCATTTCCTTGCCCTTTCCAGTTTCTCGAGGTCACCCATATTCCGTTTTTAGTGGTTCCTTTCCTTGCTCTGTAACCTCATCCAGAGTCCAGGGGTCACTCAGAGCTCTTTTAAAAGGAGACTGTCCCACTCATGAGAGTTCTGTCCATATGACACAGTCAAGTCCCAAAGGCTCTACTTCCAAATCTCTGCACACTGGTGTTTAAGGTTCAACATAAGAATTTTGGGAAGGCACAAACATTTAGGCTATTGTAATTGTGATTATGGTTTGATGGTAAAGTAGTATACTATATAGCTATGAAAAGTAAAATTTAAGAAAAAGCTTGAGTCCTTTATGTACGAATATTGAATTACTCTTTTAAAAAAAGAAAATGCAAATAACAGACTTGTCATCTTATAGTTCTATGGCCAGATACTTTACAAGGGCTTATCTGAGGTAACTCTAGATGTGGCCAGGGTAACATTCCTTTCTGGAGGCCTGGGAGAAAATCCTCCAAGCTGATAGATTCTCTAATCATGAAAGATGGATCACAGAGGTAAAATTAGAAAAGTTATCACTCAAGTTTTCATATATAACACCGTGACATGAAGACACAGATTTTTATATGGAAGGCTAAATACCACTGACATATAAGCGAAAATTCTTTTTGTAGAAATTAGTTAAATAAATTGGAGATATTTTTAAAACAATGGATGCAGTCTCATGCAAGAACTAATTAAGAAAATAACAATTAAGGGCTGGAGTTCTAGTTCAGTGGTAGAGCACTCACCTAGCACATGTGAAGCACTGGATCCAATCTTCAGCACCAAATAAAAATAAATAAAATGAAGGTATTATATTCATGTACAACTAAAAAAATTAAAAATGACAACTAAAATAGACATTTAGGCAGATACACCAATTAGAAATTAACAAATGTGAAAACCTAAATGGCTTAGACACACATAAAAATGGCTTAGACACACAATGTTAGTGAAAATTATACACAAATTAAAGTAAAAAGGACTATCACTTCACCCATTGATAATTTTTAAAATTGCCAATGCTATGTGTCGACATAGATTTGGAGAACCTTTAATTTTGCAGTGCAATTTTGCAAAAACTGCTAAAGGTGAACAAGCAAACACACTCACAAAATGACATAAAAATTACACCACCAGCTCTACGCTAATGAAACTGTCACTTGCTCACAAAAAGACATAAAACTATTCATAGAAGCATTGATTTTCATGTGAAAATAATAGAAGCAATGCAAATGATCATCAAACAAAAAATAGATAAATGAGGCGTGTTAGACGTGAGGCCTCACAGTTGAGAGTTGGTACTGGGTTGTTCCCTGGTTGCTAGAACCGGTTCTGAGGCTCCTCAGATTTCCGCTCCCTTTTTCCTTCCGGGAGCGGGAGCGAATTTCGCGTAGGCCTGATTCTGAACCCAGCTGCTTGCCAAATGCCGCAGGAAACGAGGTGCCGGCGGTGAGCGCGTGGGTCGCAGCTTCTCAGGAGGCGGCGAGTGTGAGGGGAGCTCGCGCCCCTCCCGGGGCGGCGGGGCTGCTAAGCTTACTATCCATTCCACTGCCCCAGCGATTATCCGCTATGAACGTGTACAGTCTGGTCTCTTTGGAGTCCCTTCAAGTTTACACTCCAGTGGAGCAGTGGCCGCTAGAGTAGCGACTTCATACAGGGGTGGGGAGCTTTAAAGAAAAGTCAGAGGCCTGTGGCTGCCAGTTTCTGGGGACAGGATTCCTTGTTTGTTCGTAGGACCGATAATCAGTGAATACTGACGAACTGATGGAATACATTGTCGATTACATTGGGGAGGTATCTGTGAGTAAATTGGAGTTTAACAAGGCTGACTGTTAAGTGCTGTAGCATACAGGAAGTCTTAGGAGACCCCTACTGGACCCTGTATGTTACTGCAGTCAGAAGAATTTACCCAGAAGTTCAGAAAAGATCCTCCAATCTAAACTGAGACTAGAGATTCCAACATGGCGGTGGGCGCGGAGAGATCAAGTCTCTGACCTCTTCAGCTGTGCAGGCATAGTGAGTCGTAAACAACCTAAATCTGTTTGCTCAGGATCACTAGGCAATGCTGAGCTGACGTGGATCTGGGGCGAACAATCTGGGCCTCTCAGAACACACACTGAGCCCGGATGGCTGAATTAAAGCTCCCAATCACCTGCTTCCCACAGACAAACAGCTGTGACTCAGCATTAATCCATCCGGCTGAAACAACTGGTCAGCCCTTCTCATCCTATGGAGGTAAATGCCTACTGAGCCTTCATAAGTAGTGGCCATAGGTTTGAAACAGGGCTTGGGAGAGACAGTAAGGACCCACCCGTTGCATTGGTCGCAAAGGGAAACGAACTGTCGCCATTTGCAAGAGACACCACTATGGCAGCGAACTGACGTCATCAGACTGCGGCGGAGGAGATAACTTCATTGAAACCTGTGGCTACAGCATCAAATAAATTTATAGGAGTAAACAGTAACTCAGCAGTCAAACAGAACAAGAAGTAACATGAGCAGCTTCAAAAAGCAAGGAAGAAAAGGAGTACAAACAATGCAGGACAGCCTAAATATTCAGGAGGACCTAGAGTCATCAGAAAAATAGTCATATAAAGAACTCAAGGAACACCTTAGACAGATGGAATGGAACCTTAAAGAGGATACAAGACAGCAAATTCAAGCAGCGAAAGAACACATTGAAAATGAATTGCATAAACAGATAAAAGAAGAAGATAAGCATCTTTATTAGGAGATAGAGATTATAAAAAATAATCAAACAATAATTCTAGAAATGAAGGAAACGATAAACCAAATTAAAAACTCAATTGAGAGTATCACTAACAGAGTGGAGCAAGTAGAAGCCAGAACGTCAGATAATGAAGACAAAATATATCATCTTGAAAAGAGTCTAGCCAACTCAGAAAGGCTGGTTAAAAAATCACGAGAAAAACATCCAAGAGCTATGGGATAACATAAAAAAACCAAACTTACGAGTCATCGGGATAGAAGAAGGTACAGAGAATCAAACCAAGGGAATAAGTAACCTGCTGAATGAAATAATTACAGAAAACTTTCCAGAAATAAAAAAGGAAACAGATATACAAATTGAAGATGCATACAGGACACCGAGCGCACAAAATCACAGTAGACCAACACCAAGACACATTGTTATGAAGCTATCCAATATACAGAACAAAGAGAAAATATTAAAAGCTACAAGAGAAAGGAGACAGATTACATTCAGGGGTAAACCAATAAGGTTAACAACGGATTTTTAATCACAGACACTGAAAGCAAGAAGGTCATGGAACAATGTATTTCAAACACTGAAAGACAATGGATGCCAACCAAGAATTCTGTATCCAGCAAAATTAAGCTTCAGGTATGACAACGAAATAAAAATCTTTCATGATAAACAAAAGTTAAAAGAATTTGCAGCCAGAAAACCAGCATTGCAAAGCATTTTGAACAAAACACTACACGAGGAAGAAATGAAAAACAATAACCAAAACCATCAGTGGGAAGTGCCTCAGTAAAGACAGAGGGCGAGGGGAAAGATAATCATGGAGAAACAAACTAAATTTTTTAAAAAAAGAATAAACATTCAAACATGGATGGAAGTACAAACCATATATCGATAGTAACTCTGAATGTTAATGGCTTAAACTCTCCAATAAAGCGACATAGGCTGGTATCATGGATTAAAAAAACAAATCCAACAATATGCTGCCTCCAGGAGACACATCTGATTAGAAAAGACATACACAGGCTGAAGGTGAAAGGATGGGAAAAAATATACCACGCAAACGGTCCTCGTAAGCAAGCAGGGGTGGCCATCCTCATATCAAATAAAATCGACTTCAAGACTAAGTTAATCAAAAGGGATAAAGAAGGTCATTATATACTGTTAAAAGGAACCATTCACCAACAAGACATAACAATTATCAATATTTATGCACCAAATAATGGTGCTGCGACATTCATAAAACAAATTCCCCTCAAGTTCAAGAATCAAATAGACCACAACACAATAATTATGGGTGACTTCAACACACCTCTCTCACCATTGGACAGATCCTCCAAACAAAAGTTGAATAAAGAAACTATAGAACTCAATATCACAATCAATAACCTAAACTTAACTGACATATATAGAATATATCAACCATCATCAAATGGATATACTTTTTTCTCAGCAGCACATGGATCCTTCTCAAAAATAGACCACATATTATGCCATAGGGCAACCCTCAGTAAATATAAAGGGGTGGAGATAATACCATGCATTTTATCTGATCATAATGGAATGAAACTGGAAATCAATGATAAAAGAAGGAAGGAAAAATCCTACATCACATGGAAAATGAACAATATGTTACTGAATGATCAATGGGTTACTGAAGACATAAAGGAGGAAATCAAAAAATTCTTAGAGATAAATGAAAATACAGACACAACATATCGGAATCTATGGGACACAATGAAAGGAGTTTTAAGAGGGAAATTCATCGCCTGGTGGTCATTCCTCAAAAAAAGAAAAAAACAACAAATAAATGAGCTCACACTTCATCTCAAAGCCCTAGAAAAGGAAGAGCAAAACAACAGCAAATGTAGCAGAAGGCAAGAAATAATTAAAATCAGAGCGGAAATCAATGAAATTGAAACAAAAGAAACTATTGAAAAAATTAACAAAACTAAAAGTTGGTTCTTCGAAAAAATAATTAAGATCGACAGACATTTAGCCATGCTAACGAAGAGAAGAAGAGAGAGAACTCAAATTACTAACATACGGGATGAAAAAGGCAATATCACAACAGATGCTACAGAAATACAGAAGACAATTAGAAATTATTTTGAAAACCTATATTCCAATAAAATAGAAGATAGTGAAGACATCGATAAATTTCTTAAGTCATATGACTTGCCCAGACTGAGTCAGGAGGATACACACAATTTGAACAGACCAATATCAATGGATGAAATTGAAGAAGCCATCAAAAGACTACCAACCAAGAAAAGCCCAGGACCGGATTGGTATACAGCGGAGTTTTACAAAACCTTCAAAGAAGAATTAATACCGATACTTTTCAAGTTATTTCAGGAAATAGAAAAAGAGGGAGCTCTTCTAAATTCATTCTATGAGGCCAACATCACCCTGATTCCGAAACCAGACAAAGACACCTCAAAGAAAGAAAACTACAGACCAATATCTCTAATGAACCTAGATGCAAAAATCCTCAATAAAATTCTGGCAAATCGAATACAAAAACACATCAAAAAAATTGTGCACCATGATCAAGTAGGATTCATCCCTGGGATGCAAGGATGGTTCAACATAAGGAAATCAATAAATGTTATTCACCACATCAATAGACTTAAAGATAAGAACCATATGATCATCTCAATAGATGCAGAGAAAGCATTTGACAAAGTACAGCATCCCTTTATGTTCAAAACATTAGAAAAACTAGGGATAACAGGAACTTACCTTGACATTGTAAAAGCTATCTATGCTAAGCCTCAGGCTAGCATCATTCTAAATGGACAAAAGTTGAAGGCATTCCCTCTAAAATCTGGAACAAGACAGGGATGCCCTCTATCACCACTTCTATTCAATATAGTTCTCGAAACACTGGCCAGAGCAATTAGACAGACGAAAGAATTTAAAGGCATAAAAATTGGAAAAGAAGAACTTAAATTATCACTATTTGCAGATGACATGATTCTATACCTAGAAGACCCAAAAGGGTCTACAAAGAAACTACTAGAACTAATAAATGAATTCAGCAAAGTAGCAGGATATAAAATCAACACGCATAAATCAAAGGCATTTCTGTATATCAGCGACAAAACTTCTGAAACGGAAATGAGGAAAAACACTCCATTCACAATATCCTCAAAAAAAAAATAAAATATTTGGGAATCAACCTAACAAAAGAGGTGAAAGATTTATACAATGAAAACTACAGAACCCTAAAGAGAGAAGTAGAAGAAGATCTTAGAAGATGGAAAAATATACCCTGTTCATGGATAGGCAGAACTAACATCATCAAAATGGCGATATTACCAAAAGTTCTCTATAGGTTTAATGCAATGCCAATCAAAATCCGAATGGCATTTCTTGTAGAAATAGATAAAGCAATCATGAAATTCATATGGAAAAATAAAAGACCCAGAATAGCAAAAGCAATTCTAAGCAGGAAGTGTGAATCAGGCGGTATAGCAATACCAGATTTCAAACTATAATACAGAGCAATAGAGACAAAAATAGCATGGTACTGGTACCAAAACAGGCGGGTGGACCAATGGTATAGAATAGAGGACACAGAGACTAATCCACAAAGTTACAACTATCTTATATTTGATAAAGGGGCTAAAAGCATGCAATAGAGGAAGGATAGCATCTTCAACAAATGGTGCTGGGAAAACTGGAAATCCATATGCAACAAAATGAAACTGAATCCCTTTCTCTCCCCATGCACAAAAGTTAACTCAAAATGGATCAAGGAGCTTGATATCAAATCAGAGACTCTGCATCTGATAGAAGAAAAAGTTGGCTCCGATCTACATATTGTGGGGTCGGGCTCCAAATTCCTTAATAGGACACCCATAGCACAAGAGTTAATAACAAGAATCAACAAATGGGACTTAATTAAACTTAAAAGTTTTCTCTCAGCAAGAGAAACAATAAGAGAGGTAAATAGGGAGCCTACATCCTGGGAACAAATTTTTACACCTCACACTTCAGATAGAGCCCTAATATCCAGAGTATACAAAGAACTCAAAAAATTAGACAATAAGATAACAAATAACCCAATCAACAAATGGGCCAAGGACCTGAACAGACACTTCTCAGAGGAGGACATACAATCAATCAACAAGTACATGAAAAAATGCTCACCATCTCTAGCAGTCAGAGAAATGCAAATCAAAACCACCCTAAGATACCATCTCACTCCAGTAAGATTGGCAGCCACTATGAAGTCAAACAACAAGTGCTGGCAAGGATGTGGGGAAAAGGGTACACTTGTACATTGTTGGTGGGACTGCAAATTGGTGTGGCCAATTTGGAAAGCAGTTTGGAGATTCCTGGGAAAGATGGGAATGGAACCACCATTTGACCCTGCTATTGCCCTTCTCGGACTATTCCCTGAAGACCTTAAAAGAGCATGCTACAGGGATACTGCCACATCGATGTTCATAGCAGCACAATTCACAATACCTAGACTGTGGAACCAACCAAGATGCCCTTCAATAGATGAATGGATAAAAAAAATGTGGCATCTATACACAATGGAGTACTATGCAGCAATAAAAAATGACAAAATCATAGAATTTGCAGGGAAATGGATGGCACTAGAGCAGATTATGCTTAGTGAAGCTAGCCAATCCCTAAAAAACAAATACCAAATGTCTCCTTTGATATAATGAGAGCAACTATGAACAGAGCAGGGAGGAAGAGTAGGAAGAAAAGAGTAACATTAAACAGAGACATAAGATGGGAGGGAAAGGGAAAGAAAAGGGAAATTGCATGGAAATGAAGGGAGACCCTCATTGCTATACAAAATTACATATAAGAGGTTGTGAGGGGAATGGGATAATAAACAAGGAGAGAAATGAATTACAGTAGATGGGGTAGAGAGAGAAGATGTTAGGGGAGGGGAGTGGGGATAGTAGGGGATAGGAAAGGTAGCAGAATACAACAATTACTAATAGGGCATTATGTAAAATTGTGGATGTGTAACCGACGTGATTCTGCAATCTGCATTTGGGGTAAAATTGGGGGTTCATAACCCACTTCAATCTAATGTATGAAATATGATATGTCAAGAGCTTTGTAATGTTGTGAACAACCAATAAAAAAATAGATAAATGAATTATATTATACTAACGAGTGTGATATCACAGTGAAAACAAATGAACTAGAGGAATGAATATGATCATGGATTAATCTGACAAACTATGATAATTAGAGGAAAAGCAACCATCAGAATACATACAGTCAGGTGCCCTAGGTATTAAGTTTAAAAATCTAAAAAAAAAAATACCATCAATCTTTGAAGTAAAATTATGAATTTGAGAATAATGAACACAAAATTCAGTAATTAAAGCTTCTTAGCAATCGGGTCATGGAAGATGGGAAAAGAACAACAGATTCATAAGGGATATAGTGAGAAATTTTAAAATAGTCTTGTTTCCTAATTATGATGGTATTGAATATTTGTTATATTATTATTATTTTCCTTATTATTATCTAAAATAGTCTTAAATTTTTAAAAATACCAAGCCTTCTATTATTATATCAATATTTGTCTCACATTCTGACTTTAGTAAAAATCTGTGGAATCAAACACAATTATTTCACAACAAAAATAAAGATACTGAGATATAGTTCATCTTGAGTGAGAGAAAATGTACAACATGGTAACATAACAAATAGAAGAAAGCAGTTTAGGTTCCTCATATGTCACTGAAGAAACACAATGGCAAAAATGGTGAGTCCATAATCATTATGAGACTAAGCTCCTTCTGGATTTTTTTTTTCTTTCTCTACTGCCCTTACATTTGGCTTCTACTTTTTGACCACCACCAGTCATTACATTTATAGTAACTTTAGCCATTTAATAGAAGGGAAAGAGGAGAAAGCCATTAATGTATTTTCCTTTATGTATGTTCCAAAGAAATCTCAACACACTACTGCCGCTGGCATTATTAGATAGAACTACAACATCACGATGCCTACCTGCAAGGGAGGATGGGAAATAATTTATTCTTTAAGAAGATAACATAATTGAACAGAAAATTAAGCAAATTTCTATTGGAGGTAGTTTATTCAAGATAGTCAAGTGCATTTTTCTCAGACGTTGATTGCATTTGTTGATATTAATTCTAGAAAAATATTTTTTATTACTATACAAAAGAATATTTTAGGATATTACTGATTCACTTTTTGATTACAGTACTGGCACCATATCATTTTTAAAATTATAACACAGTAATAATGCATAATGTATTACACAAATGCATAATGTTTTAAAACATGCATGCTGTGCACTACATTTTTATCATCACATTAAATATTTATTATTATTACTATTATAATAGATGAAAATTCACAAAGAAAAGTCCTTCTTCTCGGTCTTCCCCATAAATATTCATATAATTTGAGGAAATACATATAATATTTTAAGATTAGCTGGGAGTGGTGGCATACACCTGTAATCCCAGTGGCTTAGGAGGGTGAGGCAGTAATTGCAAGTTCAAAGCTAGCCTCAGCAATGGGGAGGTGCTGAGCAACTTAATGAAACCCCGACTCTAAATAAAATACAAAATAGAGCTGGGGATGTGGCTCAGTGGCTGAGTGCCCCTGAATTCAATCCCCAATGTCAGAAACAAAAATCCAATTACCTATACCTATTAAAATGTGTGAATATAATATAATGCAGCAAAATTTTATAGTTTTTCATAAAAATGCTTGATAACACTTTTTTAACTTCACTAAAACATTAAAATTTACTATGAATTGTTTTGCATCTATCAAAGACTGAGGACATGCTAATCTTTCTTTTTCATATTACATTTTTGTATATTTATTTCTACTGATTTCTATAATTCAATTTTACTATGCAAGAAAGTTCATTAAATTAATTGATTTTTAATTGTGTTGGAAAAAAAATCTGTTTTAAAGCATTTTTCCCTGAATTCAACTTTTTCATAAATTATGATCATCATGTATGCATTTGGCTTATAGGTTCCTGAATAATCTTTGTATACCCTTTAATTTCCATCTAACTATTCTAGGTGTCTTTCTTATGAGCAGCCAATATAGTTGGATATTTTTAAACACCAGCATACATTGCATTTTTATAGAGATTTCCATAACCTAAAAAATTCTATCTTCTATTTTTATTTGTTGCTATTTCCTCTTTAATTTGTTTTTCTATTTTCCTGTGGTTTGATTCCATAATGATTTGGAATTCATGCACTTGTAATCTTCAAATGATCTCCCTTAAATTACCTAAAAAACATTACTCAGTGTGTAATTTTAAAATCAATAACAAGTCATATTTTGCCTAATCTTCATACAAATCTAAAAAATTAGAATCCTTTATTCTTATCCGTTACTTTCCATCTTCTCCTTTTCTCCCTCTGTCAAACAAAATTAGTCTTTCATATGATAGAATAATCTATTTTACACAAATAATTACTATCAAATTATACTAAATTTTGTATTTCTTTTTAATTATCCCATTTTGTAACCATAATTATGACAATTATTTCAATCTTATGTTGAATCAGTTATAATGTCCTCCATCTGCCATTTATCTCACAATGTTTCAATTCTTGTGCTTTTAATCTTAGTTCACGTTTGCATTGGCTGAAGAAAGTTTTTCTAAGGTCACTGCAGGCATATATCTCTGAAACATTCATGCCCATGATTGTCTTCTCAATCTTACATGAAAAAAATCTGCAAGGGTATAAAATTCCTTTTCATCTTGAATTTATACTGATCCATAGTTCTGAACATTTTTTGGCTTTAAACATCTGAAAGAATTCAGTAAAAGGTGTGGGCCTCTACACGGAAAACAAGCATTTTTCCTTTCAAAATAATCACAAAGTTTTGTCTGGACTTTTACATTCAAGCACTGCCTAAAACCCACACATCAATCTTCAAGTTAAGAATCTCTAGAAAGACGTTTTCTAAGGGACATACAAAACTAATCTTCCAGTCCTTAGAGGCCCTATACTTTATATCCTTACATATGTATTTGCCAGTTTTTTTAAAAAATTTCCTGCATCACAATAATTCAGACTTTTACCTTACTTATGAAGAGCTGAAGCTGCACCTTGGTTTGTATTTAACTTCTCCAGCCCAGAAGGCTGACCTAACTTACATGAACCATGTTAATAGCTCTCTTGTACTCTGGCTTTGGTTGTATTCTATCTAATGAAGGAGACAGTAGAAGATTGGAAGGCAAAGGGAACAAATGACTCCAGGAGTTCATTCCTCAGGCCTGGAAGCTGTGTTGCTAAAGGCTGGTTGCCTCTCCCACTCAGCACATGGCTCTGGGCAGGCCCCCTCCTCAGAAAGCTCCTGCCTTTAGGTTCTGACAGTCACTACCTCCCTGCCCTTCAGGTCTGAAATGTCTACCCTAGTAACCAAAGGATTCCCCTGATTCTCTTCTCTATCTCATTATTTCTACTAGTTTGTATCTTTCTGCCTTGCATGCTTTCTGCTTAACATTTTCTTGGCCTGTATTTAACTTCTACCCTCTTCTGCCAGTTTCCTTCATAAGCCTCATAAAGGTCAACTAGAACTGTCAGTCGATATCCAGCAGGGAGTCACCTCCTGTCCTCCAACAACCTGTAAATGGCCAATGCTGGAGACAGGCAGGGATCACTGACCCAAACTAAACACAACAGGTGAGTGGAGTCATGTGATAGGGTAAAATGTTTAATAAGGAATGCCCTCACAAGTGACCTAAAAGGATGGAAATAGCACCAAATAAGACTATAGGGTAGTATCACATCACTTTTAAATTTTCTAATGCATCACTTTGGATTGATCTAGAAGCTCCTGCTCTACAGTTCTGGGGGTGGCTGATGATGTTACTTAATTCTGTTCTCTATGCTTCCAATCACACAAATCACACTTTTACTTCATGGATGCACACACATACATAGGAGCCCACATATTACCTCCAAGGTGGAAAGACCTCCTCTCTTAATCTAATCCTGTGACCTAAGTTTCACAACTTTTATTTTCCTGTCCCAAGGAAAATAATCTTTGGGATCAGAGTCTGAGAATGATGGTGATATATGAGTTTTTTCTATTGATTTTATACTGAAACCAAATAAGAGATTTTTTTTAAAGTATTTGAGTCATTTTGGTTTGATCCCTTTGTGATTTGCAATAAGATTGTTCTAATAACTTGATTATTACTTTTATCTAAACCTTTGTCTTTCTTCCTCCAGAAAACATATTATTCTTAGTTTTATCTATATTATCTGTCCTTCAAAATAAAATTTGTCCTTCTTATTATTTCCTTCTTTCATTCTTGATGAATTTCAATTTCTTTACTTTTCTCTTTGTGGTTGTTGCTGTTGCTGATTTTTTTGCTTCATGTCTACTTTTCTTCAAAAGAGAAATTTATAATACTCAAAATTTACCAGCTGAGATGAAATGTGGATTGCCTGTGGTCCTGCTCTTTTTCCACTTGGGGCTGATGAAATCCTGTTCTTGGGTTCATAGCCATGCTAAACCAGTTCATCTCTTACACCTTTGCTGGACTTCAACAAAGTCTTTCTCAGAGATGTTTTTCTCCACTGTGTTACAGAAAACCAGAGAAACAAATTCAGGGATCTTCAACATCCAAGTCTTGAGAAGATATAGAAGTAGAAGAAGGGAACATGGAAATATATCCCACTTAATAGATGGATGACTAAACAGATTGCTCATTGGTACAAATCTTTTCCTCTGAATTGCACTGGGAAGAAAGTAGAGAAGGCTAAGTTGTCTTTTCTTTTTTTTTTATTGGTTGTTCACAACATTACAAAGCTCTTGACATATCGTATTTCATACATTAGAATCAAGTGGGTTATGAACTCCCATTTTTACCCCAAATACAGATTGCAGAATCACATCGGTTACACATCACATTTTTACATACTGCCATATTAGTGACTGTTGTATTCTGCTACCTTTCCTATCCTCTACTATCCCCCCTCCCCTCCCCTCCCATCTTCTCTCTCTACCCCATCTACTGTAATTCATTTACCTCCTTGTTTATTATCCCATTCCCCTCACAACCTCTTATATGTAATTTTGTATGACAATGAGGGTCTCCCTCCATTTCCATGCAATTTCCCTTTTTTCTCCCTTTCCCTCCCACCTCATGTCTCTGTTTAATGTTAATCTTTTCTTCCTGCTCTTCCTCCATGCTCTGTTCTTAGTTGCTCTCATTATATCAAAGAAGACATTTGGCATTTGTTTTTTAGGGATTGGCTAGCTTCACTAAGCATAATCTGCTCTAGTGCCATCCATTTCCCTGCAAATTCCATGATTTTGTCATTTTTTAGTGCTGCGTAATACTCCATGGTGTATAAATGCCACATTCTTTTAATCCATTCATCTATTGAAGGGCATCTGGGTTGGTTCCACAGTCTAGCAATTGTGAATTGTGCTGCTATGAACATCGATGTGGAAGTATCCCTGAAGTTTGCTCTTTTAAGGTCTTCAGGGAATAGTCCGAGAAGGGCAATAGTTGGGTCAAATGGTGGTTCCATTCCCAGCTTTCCCAGGAATCTCCATACTGCTTTCCAAATTGGCCGTACCCGTTTGCAGTCCCACCAGCAATGTACAAGAGAACCCTTTTACCCACATCCTCGCCAGCACTCGTTGTTGTTTGACTTCATAATGGCTGCCAATCTTACTGGGGTGAGATGGTATCTTAGAAAGCTAATCATGGAGAAACAAACTAAATTAGAAAAAAAAGATAAATAATCAAACATGGCAGGAAGTACAAACCATATATCAATAGTAACTCTAAACGTTAATGGCTTAAACTCTCCAATAAAGTGACATAGGCTGGTAACATGGATTAAAAAAACAAATCCAACAATATGCTGCCTCCAGGAGACACATCTGATTGGAAAAGACATACATAGGCTTAAGGTGAAAGGTTGGGAAAAAATATACCACGCACACGGTCCTCGTAAGCAAGCAGGGGTGGCCATCCTCATATCGAATAAAATCGACTTCAAGACTAAGTTAATCAAAAGGGATAAGGAAGGACATTATATACTGTTAAAAGGAACCATTCACCAACAAGACATAACAATTATCAATATTTATGCACCAAATAATGGTGCTGCGACGTTCATAAAACAAACTCTCCTCAAGTTCAAGAATCATATAGACCACAGCACAATAATTATGGGTGACTTCAACACACCTCTCTCACCATTGGACAGATCCTCCAAACATAAGTTGTCTTTTCTATATTCCTCATAGATGGGTGGAGAATAGGCAGAACACAGATTATTTTGCTCTAGACAGTCATTATTTAGGGCTAGTAAAATTCCTCCGAAATTGTAGGCATTTGGTTAGCTTCCATAGTTAGTTGATACTTAATTTTCTTCTCATTCATCTTGAAGTCCAAACAAAAATGAGAAGTTTTTAAAACTGAAGTTGAAGTTGTTAACTGGACATCATTGTAAAAAGGAATTTAACTGAAATTCTTTCATGAAAACAAAGTATTTGTTTAAAGAAGCAAATAAAAATGTATATCTGTTTCTTTCCCTTGCTGTCAGCCACTTTTATTTAAATTGTATTTGGCTCCAAAAATTGTTATTTATCATAGAAGAGTAGCTTTTGAACCTGGTGTAGGATGTGCTATTTGGCTGGAAGAAAGAATGACTTTTAGAGTTCTATGCCATAGACAAAAATATAACCCAATGAAGTCATTGGTGTATAGTAGTACGGTAGTAGGTTTGATATTTATATTTAATTTAAAAGATTATCATAAAAACTGCATGTAACTTATACTGAATAATTTGAAGATACATGTTTTTGTTATGGTTTATCACATATAAATTTCTCAGTTTCCCCCACAGAAAAATAAAAACATCTCCTGAAATTATTTTCCAAAATTGTGGTTACACATACACAAAGTAAAAAAATAGTTGTTCAGTGGTACTTGTTAATGCTCATTATAGCAGATTTTATTCAGGGACATGACAATAGGTACAGGGACACTTTCTAAACACTGCATGAAAAGTAGGAATTTATAGCTAAAGAATAGCATGGGGTCAGTGGATGGGAAATTACTAAGAGGAAAGAGCCATCATGGATAAAGGTTATTCTGACTACACAGACCTAACAGGATTCTTGGGGCAGACAGGCTAGGTGATTGGGCATCACCTGGAGGATAGATGATGAAGGCCAAGGAACCTTGTTAGACATCAAGGATAATCAGATACAGAGAATGGTGCATGGGGCAGGGGTTGAGGGGTGTTCTTGCCAAACTGGCTTAGCAGGATTCTTTGCTTAAAGTCATTTTAGAAAGGCCACGGGTAGATCTGTCAGAAGATTCAGAAGCCTAACTAAAATTTGGTCTAGCAATGACTCTTTCCTCAATAGTGTCTCAACAATCATTTATTGAAGTATATCTAAGTGACATTATGTGCATATGTGTTGATTTACTTTTGTAATGCTTATCTTCCCTGACTAAAATTTATACTCTAAAGTCTTCTTTGTTTTGTTTTGTTTTGTTTTGGTATCCTAAGACTTAAGAATAGTTTGTGGACCACAGTGAGCACTGAATATTTGTAGAAAGAATAAATAAGCCCACAGGATACTGGGGATATAAACATGGATTACAGTTCTTGACCTGTTGGGTCTCACATTAACACTAATTCTTAAATTCTAATTTAGAATATTTTATGTAAATGTATCCAAATTAAATTTCATAAAGACAGGGTAAAACATACTATGTAAGAACAAATTCAAATCCTAACAAATAAGAGACCCAACATGCAGGGAGCCATCCGTGAACTGTGCATGATCTAAAGTGATGTTGAAGCCATTTTTCAGGAAAGCCTGGTATCTGGAACTCCCAGTAGCAACCCTGCTGGTTTGAGAACGCCTGGTTCTTGTAGAATCCTGCCTAACTCCATCTCAATTTGAGCACAGCACCAGAGATGGTGTGATCTGCTGGAGCCACACAGCCTCTTGGAGATGGGTGTGGCTTTCCTAAAGCCAATGACCCATTTTGCAGCAAGACTCCTGCCACACTGAGAAGCAAGCCCTGAACCAAGACTCTTCCCACTGAAACCTTATCCCTGCCTTTGATGTACTTCCCCTTAAATAAAGAATGGGAGCCTTTTTTTCAGTTGTTCAATTCCAGCTCTTATCAGAACTGGAAGACCCAGCAGTCACTCCTTATTGAATCTAATTTCTGGCTCTATCTTCTTTCTTTTTTTTTCTTTTTTCTTTTTATTTGTCTTAATTAGTTACACATGATTATTTCAGATTATTACTGATTATTTCAGACTTTTTATTTCCCAGGCAGCTCACACCTCCTGAGCATGAACCTACTCTGTCAGAATGCCAGTCTCTCCCATACCGAGGTACTTAAACCATCTTTCTTTCTTTCTTTCTTTCTTTCTTTCTTTCTTTCTTTCTTTCTTTCTTTCTTTCTTTCTTTCTTTCTTTCTTTTTTTCTTTCTTTCTTCTTTCTTCCTTTCTTCCTTTCTTCCTTTCTTCCTTTCTTCCTTTCTTGGAATAATTTTACTTTAATACAGCTTCTTGTCTAAAAGCCCATCTAGCTACTTCTTATTTAATAGAAATACATTTGACTGATTCTTATAAAATTTACTTAACATACTGATTTCTTAACGTATATGATTCTTTCATGCTATAAATCAAAGAAAAGCTTAAAGATGAATACCATACTTTACTCTCACAATATTTCACTTTAAGCCCAGATTTAAGAGAATGTTTTGATCTGGATCTATTTCTCCTTAAATGCAATAGCTTATTGTCATTAATATTATGGGAAATTTAGGACAGTCCTTCTAAACCCATCAATTTGCCAACAGATTTGTATTTGTTACATATATAAAGGTTTAACAGTTTTATATGGAAAATTAGATCAAATTTTATAAAAAGTCTGTATTGATTATACAAATATAATGTATCATTAGAATAAATATTGGAAACCAATGCTATCTTAGAGTCAGAATGCAGAGTTTTTAACCACTGAGCTTCCTCTCACATGGTTATTTATGCACTCCAAGCCTCAATTCCCTTATCTGCAAGTGAAAAATAATGTTAATACTTACTTCAGAGTTTTACATGGCTCATATTAGAAAATACAGGTTAAGAATTATAGCTCACAGTAATTATATTTTGGAGTGCTTACTTCCTGCCAGGCCTTCTCTGTGTGTATATATCCATTTAATTCTCATGACCATATTCAGTAGATACTACTTCTATAATCCTCAATTTACACATGAAGAATTTGAAGCACAAAAGGTCATGGAGTTTGCCCAAGGTTAAATAGTAAGGATTAGAATGTGGACATCTTTAGACCCACTTATTCTGCCTATTGTATGTAGGATAAAATGCTAAGAATCTGATGACAGGTTAGATGAGGAAAGAGAAAACGGGAGTCATGGACAAGTTCTAGGTTTGTAGCTGATAAGAATAAGTAAGTGGGCTATTATACATGTCTAAAATGCTGTGCATCCAGCCTTGAACAAAAGAATGTGGCATGTTGGACTAAGAAACTGCCTGTGAAACCTGCAGAAGTCTTCACAAAAGAAACGGACATTTACTTAGGTCTCAAAATGTTACCCGAAGCTTCTAGGCAAAAAGTGTAAGAATAATGAAAGTGGAACCAGTGGATAACACCAAGGACCATGATGCAAAGTACCAGTTCCCTCTGCAATTCTAATTTTCTGTTTAATCTGATTATTCGCGTGCTATGTTAAAATGGGGTTTAGCTGTCTTGAATTCAAATAGTGAGCTATTCCAGGGACACCAAGTCTAACATTACACATTCCATATGCTCAATTTCACTACAAATGAGCAGCTTTACGACCTGACTCCCTTGAGAGTCTTCAAATAGAGATTTAATTAGAAAGCATTAGGAAAACCCATCCTGAAATAACAAAGGCAGTGGTAGCCGTAGGAAGACATTGCCCTGTTGAGAACTTGCAAGATTCACTGCAGGTAATATTAAGTAAATGGGCAAAGGAGAAAGATACCTCTGAGGGCTGTTTTTGCAACATCACAAAAAGTATTGGAATGTGTAAACTTACCAGAAGATGATATTTTTTTTTAAAGTAGTTTCATTCATTTAAACCTTTAATGATTTCTGCATTATCTACGGAAATACATCAGAAAGATTATAGTGGATATAGTAGAACAAAGGAGAGCTCTCTGAAAATGGAGACACCCCCTTCCATAATTATGGGTAGTTTTTTTTATCATGAAGAATTTGCATTATATTAAATCATCAGTGTTTATAATAAATATTTATAAATGTAATCCAAGTTTTCTGATTGGTAAGTGGCTGATACTTCTATTGATAATTTGATCCTTACTTTAATACTATGATATAATTTTCTAAGTTTATGTGATCTCTTCAGAGCCAAGTATTCATTATGCAAAGAGTTCTAAAATACATATATGCATGAAGCTGTAATTATAATCTGTTGCAGAATCATAGATAAGCTCTATTTTGGGAATAACTGATTTTTATTTAACAGGAGAGATGAGAGATAATTAATTGTTTAAATCACGTATCCTCACTTACATGGTAAAACTTATATTTGAGCTGCACCATTGTTCAGTCATAGTGCTAAATAGTTCTTACCAAGAATTTTTAATTCCTAGGTATATTTATGTGAATCTCTAAGTCTGTCATTGCCCATATTTGAAGTGGAAGTTTCTCACTCCCAGGTTTAGCAATGACAGGAAATTGGTAGAGAAAGTGAATTAGGGTAAGAGTAAAAATTATGGATAATGAAAAGTTGTTTGTAGATTAAGAATCATAATGAATAAGAAAAAAAAGGAAGAGGAAGAGGGAAAGGAGTAGTGCTCATGAACGAACACACACTCACATACACACACATAACCCACATACATACGGGGCCTCTTTATATTTAAAAGTTTTAAATGATCTTCCATATGAGGTAAATGAGCACCTGCAGTTTTCCAGGCCCTGAAAACATCACAGTGAGCATATATATATACTCTTATTATAGTGCTTGCATTCTAGTGCCAGGAGAACAATGATAATGGGAAAAATAAAACAGGCTAAGAACAAGAAGGAAGAATGGAGTAGCAATAGTCAGGGAAGTTCTCATTGCTAAGCACACATGTAAACAAAGATGAAATAGCAAGGCCAACCCAGGAGGATATTTGAGGAAAAAAAAAAAAAAAAAAAAACATCCTGAGTAGACAGAACAGCTAATAGCAAGGTCCTGGGGAGACTTCTCTGTTCCAAAAAGACAGTACATGAGCAGAATAATGGTGGAAAAAACATGAGGTCACAAAATTTATGGGGACCCGATCATGTATGACCTTGCTGATTATATCTTGAGCTTTATACCTGTGCTGCATGGATACCATGCCCACTGGCCAAATGTAGCTATTGATCACTTGAAATGTGGCTAGAATGACTAAATTTTTAATTTAATTTAATTTAAATTGACTTAAATTTAAATTTTAAAATTGACACTTGATTTGGTTATTGGGGAACGTTTAGTATGTTTCAAGTATCCTGGATATGTGACTATACTTTTAAATTGTAACTTTACTGATTTTAATCAAATCTAGACATGAATCAAGTTTTTTCAACAGTGAATATATATAAAATGCATACTGAATATAAATGAGTTAAATTTGATACTGGAGGTATAGCTCAGTGATAACATGCTTTCCTAGTAAGCACAAGGTCCTTGGTTTGATAACAGAACTCTTAAAAAAGTCAATTTTTTTATTGATTACATTTGAAATTATATGAAATCTGGTTTTAAGCTGACCTCATAGGCAAAAATTGTATTATTAAATATATGATAAGAACACTTATGTACCATTTGTTGGGAGGTTGGGAGTGTACTTAGGAAAATTTTCTGGATGATATTCTTGGGAATACATATGAGTTTACTCAT
Source organism: Spermophilus citellus (assembly GCF_964194105.1). Lineage (NCBI taxonomy): Eukaryota > Metazoa > Chordata > Mammalia > Rodentia > Sciuridae > Spermophilus > Spermophilus citellus. Next base: position 179,475,767 of record NC_138184.1, on the reverse strand, counting down.
CATAATAGTTAATCTGGATTGTCAAGTTGATTGGAGAACTCTAACATAGATTTTACAAAATAATTTTTTTGTGTAAGTTATATAATGCAGAAATGAATATCACAGAAATATGAACACACATATTTCAACTTGTTAAAAATAGAATAAAAGTAAATATGCCCCAAAAAAGGAGATATTAAATTAATAATGGCATGTTAATAAAACTAAATGCAAAGAAGTTGTTAAGACTTTAAATTTATGTGTGTTAGTATGTGAAGGTATTCATCATTATTAAGTTGGAAAATAATTATCAAACAGTCTGCATGTATAATATCATATAAAATTTACTTGATACTTATAATTTCATAGAAATGTTTAGCTAAATTTATCTATCTTTCTAAAGGATAGATGATAGAATTAAGCTGAATAAGTGTATTTATCAAAATGTTAAGAGGGCTTCTAATGGATTATAGTAGTACAGGTAATTTTTATTTTCTACAGTTTGTTAGGCTCTAAAATCACATACATCCTTGCAGTATGAAGATTTTTGAAACACAGTGATAATCAGTAATGTGAAAACCAAGTGTTTATTGTTAAAATTGCACTTTAAATGTACAATTTGAAAGAAAATGTATACTGCATATGTTTCAAAATCATAGATCATTGTTAAAGTTTAATGGCCTCCTTTCAGTCTGGGAGATGAAATTTTAATAGGTGCCATCAATGGTAATGATCCCATTTTTTATAGTTGAATGAGTTTTAAAACACATTTTGTTAAATAACTTTTGGATCTATGTCAATGAAGTACTAAGGAAACACTTCTAAAATAATAATACATAAGCAGTGGTGTGGTTATATAGGCTTTATAAAAAAGAAATCAGAATAATAGGAAAAAATTACAGGTTTTAGTTCAGCAGAATGCAATGGTATCATGCATTCAAGCTTCAGTGAATGTACCTATTGCTAGTCTTGAATAAACTGTTGTATTTATGGCCCATTATGTTAGCTATTGCTGGCTAGGCTAGCTCTGATTTTTAGATGAGTAAAATATCATTCAGATATTTTTTAGTAGTAAATAAAAAGACAAGGTATGGAGAATACTGTTGAAGATTATAAGAGGCAAAAACGAGCCGAGAACAGGGAAAGAACATCAGTGAGTCCTGCTGGACAATTTAGAGTGAGAGAGAGTGTACGGATGAAGCAAATCAGTAAGTGGAGGCTCTTGAGGCCCAGCCCTAAGAAACCTGATTACAAGGACTCCAATAAGATCATCATAAAAAAACTGTTAAGGATACAGGCCTGGGAAAGAGAAATGATGATCTCTTTGACAATCCTTGGGAGACTGACCATTACCAGAGGCATTGAAATTAATGAGACCTAATGACCTCTTTAGATCTTGGGTTTTACATTCTTTATATGTGAACATACATGTCCATGCTCATTTCCTATCCAAGTTACAGATGCAGCAACTTGCAACACAATAACCTAGGAATTATTTTTTTTTTTAATTACAGTAAAGCCTTTCAATTGTGTTGGGGATATGAGTCAAGTATCATAAATGCAGTGATAGGTTTGCAATAAAGGAAATATATATTTTGTATATATAAAACTGATCCAGTGACATGCTGCTTAGTCGGAGACAGTGGGACAGAGAGATTACTTATATTGGGATGTAATTTTTCATTTTCCTTAAGTAAACACTAATGTCCATCTCCTAGGAAAAATCCTCAGAGATTTTACTTTAGCCTTCTTGATCTGCTTTGCTTTAGTGATCTTGTGGGGGAAAAAATCACTCTCTTTGAAGCATTCCTGGTGAGTTACATAAACTACATTTAAGTGTAGGACCAGTTACAGGAGGTATGAATCACACTAAGCACACATCTTAATCTGTCACCCTACCTATTTATTTTTGAAGGTTAATAATCTGATGGCATATATTCCAGTCAAACAAATAAGAATGTTTAATCTCCCATATTCAAATTTGATCTTGATCCATGATATTTTCTACACAATTCTACAAGACAGAGAAGGGAGAGAAAAAAAAATTTAAAATTTTAATCTGAAGCTTGCTTATGTCATTTGTATGTAAAATGCAGAATAATGTTGGGGTCTAGGACCCAAAATAAACAGTGCTTGCTGAAGTTTTGGCTATGACATAATGAAGCATTAAAATAAATGACTTTGTCTAAAACTGAGCCATAGCACAACCCTCACCAAAGAAAACATAGGAAATTGCTCAAATGATCAAAAGACCCAAGCACCAAAGATCATTGAAAGACAAGTCAGAGTGGTCAGAAAGGCCAAGGAGAAGCTTCCATTTTTAGCCTATAATATTAAAAATTATTCCTGTCCTTGCAAGCTCTAGAAGTCTGTGGCTTCAATTCTGTGGCAGAATAACCTTGTTAGCTGCTTGAGAGAGTCAGGTCAGAATTCTCACCCAATCCACTATTAACTTTTGCTATCACCATGACAACTTAGTGCTGGTTAAAAGGGCTCAAAAGACCTGTTGGCAGAAAATTAAGCTAATGAGTTCTTCATTTTCCACGTTGAAGTAGTTCCTAATCAGTTCTTTCAACTATGACCACTCAATCATAATATAGTTTTAAATAGATTGACTGTCTCAGTAGCAAAATGGGAGTTCAAATGAACTCTATTCCTGTTCAGACCATTAATAACAATAAATCCACTGCAATGTCAGAGACTTGATATAAATCCTTCTTGTGGAGAAACACAATGCAATTCACATTCATTGAAAAACATATCAGCAAAGGATTTGCTCAGAAGTAGTTAAGAAGCCAACATCATTAACATTGTGGTACTCAGTATAATTATTTAATATATACATCCTCTCTAGCTATTGCCCTTCTCACTTAGTACATAATCAGGCCAAATATATTCTCAGTAGCCATTTTACTCAATGTTTTCGGACATGAGGTTTTATTAAATTTTATTTGTCAATCCATGTCAATTATTCCTTCTTCCTCCCCTCCTGAGAGGGGCATTAGTTTCTATGAACAGTTTCAGGAACAGATTTTCAAGGAAAAATTTAAAACATTCAAACCATTTCACTGGTTTACAGTGAATAATTCTAATTCTATCGTTTGCAGGTAATTGACAGTTTAATGTGTTCTCCACATTTTAGGCAAACCATGTGCTCAGTTAGAAATATCAACTTCCAAATGCTTTCTCACATATTTATACTGAAATGTGATTCTACAAATTTATACATGACTATAAAACCCCTATTTGTTCTTTGACATACACAGAGAATACACAGTACTAAAGCTATCAAATGTATTTAAAAGTAACCACGTGTTAAAACAATAACATAACATTCAAAATGAACAAGATGATTGTTTTTAAAATAATAATTAACGTTTACATCACATGCACTTGAATCACTTCTCTCTGAGGATCTACCTTGATGACTGAAATCTTTCTCAAATGTCTCTCTAGTATTCTTGATGGTTTCCTAACTTCCAACAATGTGCAATTTATCAAAAGGTCCATACAGACATGTGGATCATGTGTTGGGGAGGCAAGGGAAAGTCTCCAAAATACAGACATTTTTCTGCAAAAGAACAGGAATATAAATGCTTTTGTTTGGTCTTGTATGTAGTTTAAGGTCCATGTGTATATTTCTTGTTTATTAAGAGGAATTCAGTTATAGGTGATCTTTTGGTGGTCTACTTAAAGATATTTGTCAACCCAGGTCAGGACAGCCCATAGTTATACCTCGTCCTTTAGTTGCACTGTGAGTAGAATTGAAGATGGCTTTTAGCATCACTGTGGTCACAGTCTGTTTGCTCCTTTCATGTGGTCCTACCATTACCTGCTCCTTCTCTTATGCCTTCCTCAAGAACATCTCATACATATTTTTCAATTCAAATCTATAATTGGAGAAGTTTTAAGTGCTCTTTGTCATGCTGATAATACTCAATGTTTTACCTAATATAAAATATAGAACTTACAAAAATGACCAAGGACTTCACCTAGAATAAGGTCATTTTAAGAGAGAAATCTCAAGTTTTAAAGGATTTGAGGACAGAGTAATAAACAGAGGAATATCTCCCATCTTTAGAATAAGGAATCCTACTACATATGTACCTAAAGTCAATATTAATCCTAGAATCATTGAATCAAACACTGTTTTATGATAATACATGAAGGAAATTATTTCACTCCAAACCTATTTTTAATCTCATGAGACGAAATTGCTCATTAAATCATGTCAAGGATTTAAAATATCTCAATTTCACATCATATGTTTTCATTTGTGAAATGATGATAAACATATATGTATAGTATATGTATTCTGGTTGAGGATGGCAGCATATTTCTGTAATCCCAGCAACTTAGGTGGCTGAGGTAGGAGGTTTGCAAGTTTGAGGCCAGTCTGGGCAATTTAGAGAGACCCTATCTCAAAAAAGGGCACTGGGGTATGGCTCAGTGGTACAACATCTCAGGTTCAATCCACAATGGTGAAAAAAAAAAGTATGTATTCTGTTGTTGTAAATATTTTATAAATAAATTTATGGTTCCATGATACATAAACGGCAACAAGGCATTATTTACCTGAATTAAACATCTTACTAGCATAGTAATTATTTGCTCAGCTATGAAAGTATTTGTATTTTTAAAAGTTTTCTTCCTTTTATTTGTCTTACTATAATTATCATATCATCATATAGTTCCATGTTTTCTCTCTCTCTCTCTCTCTCTCTCTTTCTCTCTCTCTCTCTCTCTCTCTCTCTCTCTCTCTCTCTCTCTCTCTCGTGTGTGTGTGTGTGTGTGTGTGTGTGTGTGTGTGTGTGTGTATGATTCCTCTCCACTTCACTCTTCTAAGGATGCAGGTCATTGATGTCTTGCTCTTTTAAGGATGCAGCATACCCATCTCAAGATTTTTAACCTCATGTACAAGTATCCTTTTTCTTTTTTAACATGTAAGGTTCTAGAGATTAGGATATGGATACCATTTAGGGGCAGAAGGGAATTTTTTTCAGTTCACCACCAAGATGTACATTGTCCCCCAATTTCATGTGAAACTGTAAGTCCCGGGTTTCTGAAGTAAAATCTTAATTATTGCTCTCATTTCACTCTTCTTTCCTCAATAGTTACTCCTATTTCCTGTAGGTTAAGAGGGAAAAGTAAGAAGTTCCACCTTCCTCTTTTTTTCTCCAGTAAGGAGATACAGAGTCACATACATGATGTGCAACCATCTCCATTCTTTGCTAAAGGGATCCCAGTTGGTTTCTAGATATGATGGACCTGGTCCCAGAAAACTGATCATGATTTGTCTAAGCCAAGTGAGGTACTTTCACCCTCCACCTTTCCCAGACCTCATGCAGCCACATTGACCACCAACACGAGGCAGCCTGTGATGGTCACTTCAGAAAAGGGTAGCACTTTCCTAAGAGTAGCTTCCAGCTCTTACATGTGGAGAGGAAAGGTAAGAGGTAGGCAAAGCAGGAGGATCTGAAGTGACATCTTCACTGGTTAACATTTTAAGATTATGGTTCAGGGGCATATTATCAACTTACTGCCAATGAATTCATTTTGCTTTTTTTTTTCTAAATGATCCCAGTTTTATTTGAATTAAGACACTATGACTTTAGTTTTACACCTCCTTTACATTTAGCTGGAAGAGTCTGCTTTGACTTTAAATAGATATGTTTGCTACAGTTTATAGTGAGGGGAAAAAAAACTGTGTATCTGTGATTTTAAACATTTACACATTTCCAAAAATCACCCAGTTTGGGGTATATAGTACAATAGTGCAATCTCTGCCTATAAGAACAATGTATATCTACATGAACATATGCAACTGTGATCTATGAAAGAAAAGGTAAGGAAATTTGACTTGGGTGCTCAAAGAACTTTTTAAAAATCAACTCTTACAAATCTTATAAGAATCTAAGATGATACTAAAAAAGTTAAATACTGCCTAAACAGAAAGATGAATTTCTAAAGAACAATACAAAGTTTGAATATTTACAAAGAAATGTGATCTTAATTGTCACTTTCAGAAATAAAATCAAGCAATCAAAAACTAAAAGCTGAGCTCAAACTTACAATGGGGCAGTCTAAGGAAAATCTAAAAAGCACATATATTTTTATACGTATGTGTATGTGTGTGTGTGTGTGTGTGTGTGTGTGTGTGTGTGTGTACACACGAGAAGTGAAGCTAGAGATAGAGATACATAGATAGATAGATATAGAGATTTCTAATTGCTTTGCATTATCTGTCACAAGACAGTGAATTCCTTCCATTGATCTAAATTGTGGCTGTTGAAATAAATGTTCTAGTTTGTATAACTGAAGAACTACATCTAATTGAACATGTTTATTTTAGTTTCTGTTGCTTTTAAAACAATAAAAATCACCAGGATCACTGTCCCTAATGGGAAAAAAAAAAATCAGACGCTGCTGACAAAGCAAGATTGAAAGGACTGGGGAAGTTCAGAAACTGCAAGTGAAATTCAGAAGGATTTGCATTTGCTGTGTAAGTTGGCTGATGTGGCAAATCACATTTAATGCTGACAACTGTTAAAAATAATGATAAACGGAGACCAAAAATAAGCAGGTAAATGAAGCAAGCAAACCAGAGTCAGTAAGCTCCTAATAGATGACAAAAAGTTCTGACATGGGTTGAAGTCCTTTGGATAGAGACAAATAGGGTGGGAGCAGGAAACATGGAGGACATTAATTTACAAACTTCATGCATTTGAATCCTGAGTGTGCATATTGTTTCCACATTAATATTTTATCTATATACTGCTGAATAAAGTTCTGGATGAAGTGAAATTACAATACAAACCATGTGGTTTTTTTACATGAAGAATGTTTAAATTTAGAAACTAGTGGATAAAATCAGGTGTGAAAGAGAAATAGTTTACTCAGATTTTTTTTTTTAAGTGTTAGGGCAAAGTTTCCAAAATAATTGGCAATTGTTAATGCTTTTCCCACTCCTTAAAACTGCTTAATGTTAGCCAAATACTGATTTTAGAAATCTTATCTTACAGGTTCTGAGATTAACAGAATTTTAATCCTGATTTATGGTGAACTGACCACTATAACCGGCCTGAACATTGTCTTACTTATACTTGGTGAAAATAAAGATATTGAGGGAGGCAAATGGTTGGTTTTAAGACTTAATTCAATATTACAACAGAAATAAGCTGTAAGATTTTTCAATCAGTTCTAAATATTCTGTGTTGCCAGAAGAATCTATCAATTGAAAAAAAAAATATATATATATAAACTATACACACCTAATCACTATTTTAATCAGGTCTATTAAAAGTAGATACATTGGAGATGACTTCACATTTCTACTTGCTACATCAAAGGTCTACAAGCTTTCTAAATTTCAAGTTGGTTTAACAGTGTAAAGAGCATATGCCATGAATGAGTCTAGGCTGTTTTGCACTGGTCAGAAGCAGCCTTGCCCACTTACCCTAAGTTGCTAAACAAATATTATTGTTTTTGTGAATACTTGAAATGATCTAAGAGTCAGAGAAACAATGAATAACTCAACATAAAATTGCAGGATGAGTCAACTGTCAACAGACACCAGACATCAAGTCCAAGATTTGGCAGAAAGTACAAGATAATCATTGTCGCTTCTAGGGATAAATGCAAATTTATTTTTGGATTTTGCTCTTATAATCATTAATCTAGCCAAAAATGCTAATTCTTTTTTTAAGTTTTTAGTTGTAAATGAACACAATACCTTTATTTAATTTATTTATTTTTATGTGATGGTAAGAATCGAACCCTGTGCTTCACACATACCAGGTAAGCTCTGTACCACTGAGCCAACATCCCTAGCCCCCAAACATGATAATGTTCTCTAACTGATCTTTTGTTGTCTATTAAAATAATTCAATCAAACATGATAATTACAGTTTGAAAGGGTTTTTTTTGTTTGTTTCTTTAACTTAAGTTGCTGCTGTTTGCTAATGTTGCCAGTAAGATATGAAGTAGATATAGTGATAGTGGGCACTGTTGATTGTTCCTGATTGAATGAGAAAGATTTCAACAGTAAGCATATTTTTGCTGTAGAATATTGTAGTTAATTCAACAATTAACGACATGACATTCTTGTCTTCCTAATTACTAACATTTTCATCATGAACAGGTGTTGAAATTTATCAAAAATTTATCTGCACCTTTTGAAGCATCAGAGTGTTTTTCTCTTACCTGTTATCTGTTATTATGATGGCTAGAAATAATAGTTTTTTTAAAAAATAATTGTCCTTATATTCCAGGAATTTACCCGGTCAAGTCAAGACACTTGATCTTGTTTTCTGTAAATTCCTGGATTAATTGTCTTCATGTTTTGCTAAGGAGTTGAAGACACAAAATAATGTGTTCTATTTTTTTTTAGTTTTTGTATCTCATACTTGCCTATTTTCAAGTATGTGATCTGAATCACATACTGAGTAGAGGAATGTTTCTTCTGTTTTCCCTTCTCCGGAATAATCTATATAATACTCACTGCCTAGATTTCTTGCTTGCTTTATGGTCATGCACATTACCAATTTTTTTTTGTATTTATTAAAAGCTCACGAGAATATGGGCTCTCTGTATACATGCAATGTTCTGCATAGGTCCACTGAGTCCTACTTACTGGTTTTCCTGTCCCATCATTCAGTTACATTAATTTGTGCTACTAATTGAAAGGCAGTTCTTGTTAGGAGGATGACAATTGATTTAGCAATTTCTCTTTGGAGTTTGCTCAGTTTTAGCTTTATATATTTTAATTTTTTTAGTTGACTTCAAGTTTAGAATATATCCACTGAGTTGAATGTTTTATCATCATGTGAATTATATCTTCCTTGTACAAAGTTCATTGCACGTTGGGCCACAAACTTGTGTGGATAGTTAACTCAGAGATCCAGATTCTATAATATGTTAGTGATGATTCTGAATATACAGCTTCACTGTCATCCCTTTAAAAGGTAGTAGAGAGGGATACAGAAGGCTCACTCTTATCAGCATGAAAGGAACTTATTTCATTACCAGAACACATCAAGTGGACAATGAGGATCAATTAGAGTGCAGTCCCATGTCATTCTTTCTGGACAAGGCAGAAAAAAATTCCATCTCTAAACTTTGTTGAGAAGAAACAAAAATGAAAAGGGATGCCAATTTTATATTGATAAAGTTTCTATCTGGAAATAATGTACATCATTTCTATTCGCACTTTATTGGCCATGAAATCCACCTGTCCATGCCAAATAGAAGGTAGCAGATACAATCTTGACATGCTTCTAGAATCACAAAGTTCAAAATATTTAAGGCACATAACTATTAATGAGTATATTAGTTATGAAATGATTATAGGGACTGACAAGGCAGAGATGGTCAAGGTGAATTTTAATATGTTTGCACATATAAGCAACAGAATCTGCTGAGTGATTAGATAATAAGATAAGTGACTATTCCCTCATGACCCGCTGAGTGAGGGATAGTGTCAATCATGGTAATGTGGATGTGATTTCACTGTATGGATCTTAACTGTCTCCCAAAGGTTGTATATTGAAGGTGCTAGATCACCAGCCTGTAGTGTTATTGGGAGGTGGTAGAAATTTTAGGAGGTGGACCCTACTGGAAGTCAGGTCACATGGGCATGCCTTCATAGGGGATATTGAGATTCGTACTTCTCTCTGTGTCTCTTGGCTGCCCTGAGATGGACAGTTTTGATGTTCCGCATCACCCCAGACCAAAAGCAACAGGGCAAAGTGACCATGACTGAAACCTCTGAAACCCCGAGTCAAAATAAAGTTTGCCTTCCTTTAAATTGTTTATCTCAAGTAGTATTTTGTCACAGAAGTATAAATCCGAGGAACCCAAGTCATGAGAAGCAAAATTCATTCTCAACATCAAGGCAAGAAAAAGATTCATCTCTAAATATAGCAAATAGAGTTCCAATAATGTGTGATATAATCCTGTATCTATTTTATATTCTTTTTTTCCCCCATTGAGGTAAAGGGAGCATCATTTTTAATTCTAGAAAGTAAAACTAAAATAATGGGTTATGCAGCTACATACACATTTTTCAGTTTATTATATCTGCATTCAGCAGTTTGGACATCTAATACTCTCTAAGAAGAAAAATCCTGATTTCTTAAATATATATGTGGGAAAGAAGATGCGCAAAAAGGGGAATCTTCCCTCATTGTGCCCAGGTCCACACCATTGTCTCCTGGTTGCACTCCTAGTTCAAAGTCCACTCTTGCTATGACTTTTTAAAGAGGATCTTGTCAGTTTAAATTTCTTAACTGTCAGGTACAATGGTGATGTGTTTCATCTGCCCATGTCAAGCACATCATTTTATTTCTGTTCAGAGTGAACAAAAAAATGTCAGTCGGAAAGGCAAGCTTTGGGGGAAGACTTCAAACCAACTAAAAGCCAGACTTACCTTGTAAAAAGATTCAAATGAAGTTTGACATGAAGTATGGCATCCTGAACCATTCAGATTGCAGCTAATCTTGACAATGTGCAATTAATTACACCTTTCATTATGATTATACAGAGACTATTTCACATATTATAATTTGCAGGATGTTAGCAATTCAAAATTTAGGTCTCTTTTATCTCCAACTGCAGAAGTGCATAATTTGACATTTGTCATAAAAAAAAATTGTTCCTCACATAAAAAAATCATATATCTCTCCAAAATGCTTAGAGGATAAAAACCAAAACTTCAGTAAATTCACAATTATTAATTTTTTCAGCTCAAATGTTTCTCCCTAGCCTTATTTCCTCCCAAACCACCACAGAGACAGACCTATACCCTTCTTAATTTCAACTAAACTTACTTAACTCATGGTAACATTGTAACCTATCATTCAGTAGGAAAACATCTCCAAAAGGAAATAATCTTACATTAGACAAATATCCAAATAACATACTTAGTTTATTTTACTTAAACAGAATCACATGTTTATTTATGAACCATTTGCTGTGATTGTGACTGTGTTTGGCTATATCTAATTAGTCACTCTCAGGAACAGAGAATGGGGATAACTGGGGTCAATTTCACCATAAAGTCATGACTTAGAATGGAGCCCAGGTTTCACAAAGGTGATTCGACTACAGGGACTACATATTAGGCATTTTTACATCTCACTAACTGGTGTTCATAGATACTCAACAAAAATATGAAAGACAGAAGAACTGTGTGGTCCTTTACCTTTAATATTATAGTATCCGTTTAAATTATACAAGAAATTAAAAAGATAATAACCATTACCACTGAGATTATACCAATAAAATTGAGAACTTGTATTCAACAAATTTTTCTGTCTTGTTTTCTGAATGCCACTTCCCTATTTTTTTTTGGTGCAGGGCTTTGTGCACAACTTTCTATTTCTTCATAAGTTCCCTATTTTCACTAAATCTTTCTTCCGGGTACATGGTGACTATTGGCTCATGAGGCGATTTGTATGAATTAGAAAATATTTCCTTTCCACTAGGTAATCCAGCCCCACTCTGAATATTTTCTAAGCTTCATGGCTCAGGAACCACAGCACTCACCAGATTTTAGCCTCGTTACATCTCTTCCAGGCCCCTTGTACAACCAGCACTCCACATAGACATCATGTTTTAGAAAAGTAACTAGAGTACCTTATTTCTGCCATGATATTTCCATTTTGGAAAACAAGGTGATATCAGATTAAAACCCATTATATATTTTATAATTACAGACAAAAGAAATAAAATGCTTTTATACCCAGATCTTGTAGGTAGAACTCCTAAGGATTCTATCAATACACTATTAGAAAGTATAAACAATTTTATCATTTGCAAAGCATAAGGTTAATACACAAAAGTCAATTGCATCTTCATTTTTTGTTTCTTTTCTTAACAGCTTTACCCAGGTATATTTACTGCACATACTTAATGCACATAATTGAATGAGTCTGGACATATAAAACATCTATAAAAGTATCATACCAATCAAAATAATAGCCATATCCATCATACCCAGAATGTTTCTTGTATGTCATTTTTTTTTCTTTTTGTAGTAAGAATATTTATTATGAGATCCACAGTTTTAAAGATGTTTATGTGCTTGACGATATCTTGTTGAATGAAGCTCTGGAACTAATTTCTCTAGAGTAAATGAAACTTTATATCATTTGAAGAATGACTCAACATTTCTCTGATACTCTACACCCTGGCAACTACTCACTATTCTATTCTCTGGTGAGATGAATAATTGTAACTTTATAAACTAGCAACAAATAATTGGAAAAATTAAAATATAAATATGTCATTTGAAGTTTCATCAAAATATTATGGATAAACAGAAATATACAAGGCCTCAACTCCAAAAATATTGTTGAAAGAAATGATAAAAACAAAAACCACATAAATGGTAAGTCAACTTGTTCTTAGATGGAGAAGATTTGATATGTTATGATGTTCTTTCTTCAAAAAAAATCATTCTATATTTTCACTGTGGTCCCAGCAGACTGTCTTTGACAAGGGAAGAACTGAAAAGCTTATTATGAAGTGTCTAAATAAGTACAAAGAATCTAGAACAACTAAAACAACCCTGAAAAAGAGTGGAGTTTGAGCACTTATATCAAGTCATTTCCAGACCTGTTCTACTTGGTGAAGGTAGTGCAAAAATAGACAATATGATATAAAAACCTAGAAATAACCATGCCTGTACTGGCAATTAATTCTCATCAAAGTAGCCCAATTAATTAAAGAGAAAGTAAAAGATTTTCAATAGAAGTTGTTACCAGTTAACCATATGGAAAAATTGACCTTTGGCCCCTATTTCGAACCATCTCAAATTGTAAATTCTCTATGGACAATAGATCTAATCTTCAATGCTCAATTGTAGGCTTCTAGAATGATAAGGAGAAGAAATATTAGGCATTATCTTCACAACATTGGAGTAGCACTGGATTTCTGGGAGAGTTAAAAGAAAAATGCTAACTATAAAAAGAGTGAATATACTGAACTTGATTGGATTTAAATTTCTAAAGACAGACATGGCTATCTTGACTGTGTATGAGTTGGGTTATCTCGTAGCTGGACAGGGCACTTTTATGCTTCTATATAGTATGTCTAAAAGTATGGTAGTGACATGTGGTCAAGGTAAGGATGAGATACTAGTGAGTGAGTTATGATGTGTTATTCAAACTTGGAAACACCTCTGGAGACACCAGGTACTAGCTTGTCTGTTGTTCACAGATATCTGGTGACATTCCCCTGGTTTAATCAGTGACCTTGCCTAGCTTTAGTTACTAGTCAGTTAACTCTATGACTCTAAAAGAAGCTTAGGCCTGGACTTTCCTGACACTGAGCTACCTTATGCATATCTTTGTGGTTCACGACACAAAGAAACAAAGCACCTAAGGAATTGCACCTGTGGGTTTTCAGATTTCTATGTGGTTGTCTGTGCTTTCTCCCTATTGTGCTTTATTGGATAGTATGAAATAGTGCTAAGACGTTATTTCTTCCCACATGATTACCTAGCTATGACCCCATAGTTTGTTGAAATACTTTCTTTTCCCATCCTTTTATTACTGCATTCCATGAGGAGAAACTATAATGTCTTGTGAGTCCTTTCATTTGTTTGATTCTGAGTCAGGTACTCTGTCTTGTTGAACAACTGAAGAATTCTGTGACTTGGGCCACAATTTCTAATTGTTAAATCTTCATTATTCCACAACTAGATGGGCATTTGAAAGTCAGTTATTTAAAACTATGAGCTTCATTTTCCTCATCAATTTAATTAGAGCAATTATAATGTCAATCTCATGGGGTTGTCACAAGGACTAAATGAGTAATAAGATGTAAGGAGCATATAGTTATATTCAAATAAGTATTATTACTTATCACGACCATCACCACCAACCTAACTACCACTGTTACTGGTATTTCTATCAACACTACTATGACTATTATCATAACCATTATATTTAATAGAATACAGTAGAATTTGTTGAAGTTGATATATATGCTAATTCTCCACTCTGACACCAACTTGTATTTAAGAAATAATTTGCCACTCACTCTAAATGCAAATAAAGTTCCATTTTAAGAAGAAATTACCCTAGCTAGTAAAATGTATCTCAGCTTTTATCTCCTTACAGTGACATATCAAAGTTTTTATTCAGTATACACACAATTTATTTTAGACTGCCCATATCTTTATGTCCACCATAGTTTAGAACACAGCTCCATTTATAGAAGGACAAACTCTGGATACCTTAAAATGGAGAAGATTTCAATATGTAGAAAACTAAACTTAAAAAGGAAAAGATAAAATATCTTAAACTGAATTGTAATTATTAATGGTGCAAAGGGCATTTTCCCTCATAGACGCTGATAGAAAATGCTTTTTTTAATTTTGAAAATCTAGTAAGAACACTTTATATTCCAAAATTAAAGGTTTGATTCAAAGTTCACTTTATTAAATAATAGTTTTTAATAACCATAAGTGAAAAAGACATCTCATGATGATATTATGTCCAAACAAATATACTGTCAACTATACTTATTAGATTCTGATGTTAATATTTCAGTCACATTAAAAAATTCCCTGAAAGATTTTATTGAAATGATCTGGAAAAATTCCACTTTTCTGAATGCCTATTACTTCTTTAAACTAATCAGATGATGCTGCTTTTTAATATTTTTAACAAAGAGATTTAACTACCATGGAAATATTATTCATAAAGAAGATTAATAAATATGTTAGAAAGCTTGGTTCCTATTTTTAAAAATGTGAATTATTTTTAGGTGATATTATTTTTGTTTAGCCACCAAAATCAGTGTGAAATAGTGAAACATTGCTGAGAAGTCATCAAAAATTTTCATTCAATAGTTAAAGTTTCTTTCAAAAACTCAGTAACTTCTCCAATTACTGTTAATGTGCTATTCTACTTTGAAGGGTCAAATTGTTTACTTCAACACTTGCCTGAAACCATATGAGAAAATTTCCTTATATTTAGAATTTTTTCTTCTAAAATAAAAAGTGTGTTGATCATATTTAAATCCAAATCTTAAGACTTTCACTGATAATTGGAGGCACAGTTCTAAATAATGTATCCTCAAAGTCATATCTCTTTTCATTGTAATGCATTTTAAATATTATTTATAAAGATTTTAATTTTTAACTTAATTGTATCATAGAGTAAAGCATTTTGTGCACTGTTAGCTTAAGTTGTCTTGCTATAATAGCTTTCCTAAAAATAATGCAAAAAGTGCAGCCCACATTTAAAGCTATTTTCTGAAACTTATAAAACGGAGTACAAGTTTGAAAAAAATGGAATCAAGGTAATTCACTGTGGTTACATTTACATAATCTTTTAAAGCTTTGTTTTCTTTTTAATTAAAAGAATCCCTGCTTTCATAATTGAATCCAGTGCCTCTTATTTTGAGTGGTTCATTGAGAATCAACTTGAGTATTTCATCATTTATCAAATTTCTTAAGGCAAATTTTTTTTAAAAAAATTATTTTCATCCAACAGTATTCACACAAACTAAGTTCATCTATTAGTTGGTATTTTAAAACTTCAGCAATATTTTCCATGTGTACTTTCCTAATAGCAGTAATTTCTGATAATAATAAATTTTGGCTTGTGGTAGTATTATTGTTTTTCCTCTATTACCTTAGCAAGTTTTACTGTGGAAAGATTAATAAGTATTTCTCCAATAATATCTGATTGTTGCCTTCTAAGACTAATATTCTCCAAAAAAAAGCCTTCTTAGTAATTGCCATTATATTTGAATTAGGTGACATTTTATAATGTAATATACTGAGCATTATTCTAAAAAAAAAATAAAAACACTGAAACTATTGTCATTTTTCTTCTTGTTTTGGATGATTATTTTAAAACGTATGTGGTAATAGTTAAGGTCTAAAGTTACAATAGTTGCTCCAGGTGCTGGTCATTTTAAGAATTACAAATGCAAATCCATGCAACAAATGTTTTCAATAAATTCGAAAGTTCAGGAGAAACATACTATCATATCAAACAAGTTTATGATTATTTTAGCCTGGTACTATGAATAATGAATGTACATATAAGAAGCAGAAATTCCAGGTCTGCCATTTTCATTTTTGCTCATTCTTATAATATTAATTTTAAAGGATATATTTTCCTTTTAGGGATCTTTTAGGTCACATTTCTATTTTTTGATAATGACTTTGTTAAAACTATATAATGCTATCTGCAAGTTTTATTGGGCACTGGAAATTAATACTGTCGACCTTTTCACAATCTCTTATTCTATTCTTTCACTCAAATCACTGTAGTTCTTTCTTATTCTATTCTTAAATCACCTTAAGAATTAATGAATTATCATCTATATTTCAACAAGATCCTCAGGTGATTGTTATGCACATTAAAATGCGAGAAACAGATAAAAACTAACATTTCCTTTGTGGTTAAGGAAAATTTACATTCAATTTTTCTTGTAAGAGCTTCAAACCATGGTGTGTCTTTGTTCTCAATTCTTTTATTCTCAAAGATTTGTCAGAGAATGTATGGTTTGGATATGAAGTGCCTCTACCCCAAGCTCTTGTGCTAATGTAGGAATGTTTAGAAGTAAAACAATTGGATTGTGAGAGCTATAACGGAATCAAATATCCTACTTTGAATGAAGTAAGTGGTAACTACAAACAGGTGGGGCATGGCCCGGGAAGAGGTTGGTCACTGAAAGCATGCCTTGAAAAGATTAATCTTCCCTGAGGCCCTTTTCCCTTTCTCTCTCTGTTCCTGGGCACTGTGAATGGAATACCACATCTTTCTGCCATGATGTTCTACCTCACCTTGTACCCAGAGCAATGGAGAGAGCTCACTATGGATTGAACCTCTGAAACCATGAGCCAAAATAAGCTTTTCTTCCTGTAAGTTGCCTCATCAGATATTTTGATCACAGCAATGAAAAGCTGACTAACACATGGGGTATAGGAAGCAAGCTAAAGCTTTTTAATATTTAACATATATTTATACATAACTTCACTGAAGAGACCCTGGATTGCCAAAGGGCAGAACAGAACAATAAAAGATTTCTAATCAAAAACAATCAAGAGTGAGATGAAATAAAATGAAAGAGTTAAGATTCTTCAGAAGTCTATCTCTTCATAAAATTAAACACTGGCAAATGTGGTCAGAAAGAACTTCTTCACAGCTAAGGAAACTAACCAAAAACTTGCAGCAACCCGGGGAACATTCATTTAGGAAAAACAACTGAAACTCAGTAACAACAGCAAGTTTTGTGTTATTTCATTCCCCCACCTGCAGCACAGTGGCAGTCTTGAAAATAGTAGCCCTTATTCTTAGTTGTGTTACTACAGGAAGGTAAAAAGATCTTACTTACCAAAAATTGCAATGATTTGTTTTGATCTCTAGGGTGGTACTTAGAAGACCCACTAAAAAGGCTTGCTTTATCTTATGTAGCTCAGAATGTACCCAGCACTAAACCCACTACCCAGGCAGCATTTGTTACAAACATTTACAGGCAATATTCTAGTACTGATGCCTGAAGCAAAGGATAACAGCTGGGAAAACACTAGACTAACCAAAATCCTTACATGAAAGTTTGAGGAAGTGGATGGTTTGAAAATAAGGACTCTAAAAACTTTTGCCCTGCCCTGGGAATTTAGAAAGCAAATGTACTGAACTGTTACATTCTCAGGAAAGACATGAGATGATATTAAACTGGTTATTTTAAATTTCTGAAAGAAGCTAAGAAAGGTGATATTTAAAGAGTTAAATTAAAGCACATTAATGATGTCTCACAATTAAGCAGAATGTTAATAAAGAGATAGAAATTATGAAAAAAACAAATTTTAATTCTGGAGTTGAAACTAAAGTAAGAAAAGAAAAATATTTATTAGAAAGTCTCAATCACAAATATATCATGTGGAAAAAAAGCATACAACAACTTGAAGATAGGCCAATTTTGATGATCTAGTGTGAAAAATAGAAAGTAAAAAGAATAAAATTGAGCAGAACCTGAGAGATCTGTAGAACACCATCAAGCATAGACATAATGGAAGGAAAGGAAGTTCCAAAAGGAAGGAAGAAAGAGAACCCATCAGAAATAATAATTGAAAAAAATGGCCAGATTTTATGAATATCCATCAATATGTATAACCAAGAAACACAATGAATTTCAAGCAGGATAAACTCAAAGACATCTACACACATGACAATAAAATTGATGAAACTCAAAAATAATCTTGAAAAATACCAAGGGAGAAGTAGAGGGGATCCATGATAAAGAATAACAGTTGCTTTCTCATTAGAAACAACAAAGGACTGAAGGCAGTGGGTTGGCATATATAAAACTGTTAATGGAGAATTCTGTATCCAGCACAACTACCCTTTAAACATTCAAGAATTAGTCCTAGGTCCTTCACATAAGAATTACATGTTTTCAGATAAAAACAATAAGAGAGTAAACAAACAAACAAACAAACAAACAAACAAAAAACCTGTAGGAATATTAGACATACCCTGAAGGAAATGCAAAAGGGACTTCTATAGACTAAAGTGAAAAGACACTGATCACTAAGGTAGATACACAAGCTACCTATCAACAGTTATTTATACTACTGAAATCAAGGTGAAACTGATCCAAATTAGATTTTTTAAGGTTAAGGCAGTGACTATAATTTCCAAGGCAATCAATGAGAAATTAAGTAAAAATATGCAATATTAAAGAAGAAATGGAGAATTTTAAATTGATAAATGATAAATATCTGTTTGCCACAATAAGGCAGCAGTGAAGGGATGAAATGCAATAATGGATTTGATGGAGAACAAATATTAAAGTGGCAAAAGTAAATTCTGCCTTATCAGTAATTACTTCAAAGGTAAATGAATTAACATCTCAAATGGAAAGGCAGAGTGTTCAAAATGAAACAAACAGAAGTAAGTTAATCATCTTGTCATGTGTTGACTACAAGTGACTTACTCTAAGTTTAGAGATACAAGTAGATTGAAAGTAAAAGGAACAGAAAATTCTGTTCTATGTAAACAGTTGTCAAGAGGTGGGGTTCTACTCAAAAATCTTAACACCAAAAAAAAAAAAAAACCACAAATAATTCAAGAAATAAATGGGCTAAGGAACTAAACAGACAATTCTCAGAAGTTGATATACAATCAATCAACAAATATATGAAAAAAATGTTCAGTATCTCTAGCAATAAGAGAAATGCAAATCAAAAGTACTCTAAGATTTCCTCTCACTCCAGTCAGAATGTCAGCTATTAAGAATACAAACAACAATGAATGTTGGAGAGGATGTGGGGATAAGGGCACACTCTCACAATGCTAATGGGACTGCAAATTAGAGCAACCAATCTGGAAATCAGGGTGGAGATTCCTTGGAAAATTGTGAATGGAACCATCATTTGACCCAGTTATCCCACTCCTTGATTTATATCCAATGGACTTAAAAACAGCATGCTATAGGGACACAGCCACATCAATGTTTATAGCAGCACAATTCACAATAGCTAAATTGTGGATCCAACCTAGATACCCTTCAGTAGATGAATGGATTAAAAAAATGTAGTATATATACATAATGGAATATTACTCAGCATTAAAAGAGAATAAAATCATGGCATTTGCAGATAAATGGATGGAGTTGGAGAATATAATGTTAAGTGAAGTAAGCCAATCCCAAAAGAACAACTGCCAAGTGTCTTCTCTGTTATAAGGATGCTGATTCATAATGGGGATAGGGGGAGCATGGGAGTAATGGAGGAACTTTAGATAGGGCAAAGTTGAGAGAGGGGAAGGGGGCAGGTATCAGGGTAGGAAAGATGGTAGAATGAGATGGACATCATTACTCTAAGTACATGTATGGAAACATGAATGGTGTGACTATACTTTGTGTTCAACCAGAGACATGAAAAATTCTGCTTTATTTGTGTAATATGAATTGAGCTGCATTCTGCTGTCATATATAACTAATTAGAATAAATAAGATTTTAAAAAAGAGTTGGGGTACTACACAATTATAAAATAATACAGGCTTCAGAAATTAAAAAAAAATGTTACTAGAGACCAAAAAACATTATATAATGATAAATATATCAATTCATAAAGAATATTCCAGAAGAAAAATATAAAAAATTCACACTTATGTGCAATTTAAATAATATACACTTAAACCAATAACTCAAAGAAGATACCATGACATTTTTAAAAGTAATTTGAGATGAATGATAATAGAATATACCAAAATTTTATGGAGTGCAGCTACAGTTATGCTCAAAGGAAAATTTATAGATTTAATTACCTACATTAGAAAAGAAGAAAGATTGTATATCTACAATTTAATTTTTCACTTTCAGAAACCAAGCAAAAAATATCAGATGTAACCCAAAGCAAGAATAAAGATAGAAAAACAAAGATAACTGGAAAAATAAATGAAATAGAGAATAGAAAAACAAAGAATTTGATCAAACCAAAAGTTGACCCTTGGAAAGATTTAAAAAATTAGCAATCTTTGGCAAAGGAAAGTAAAAATACTAAAGTTACTAAAACCAAAAATGAAAATGAGGACATTATTATCGACCATAATGAAATTGAAAGGATAATAAAATGATACAATGTACAACAGAATCCTAACAAATTATGTAATTTACAAAAGTGAATGAATTCCTGAAACATACAAATTACTGACACTCACTAAAAAGAAAAAACAATAGAAAACCTAAGCAAACCTATAGCAAATAAAGAAATTGAGTTAATAAGATTTTGGGGTTTTGTTTTTAAAAAGCAAATAACAACAAAAGCCATGCAGAATGAGAAGTACAGGTCTAGAGGGCTTCACTGGTGAATTTAAAATTGTTTAAAGTTTAAAGATAAATTAACACCAGTCTTTCTCAAATAATTCCAAAATATAGAACAGTATCAAACATTTCCAACAAAATAATAGAGAACTTAATTTAGAATACTATTATCAGGGTTACCCACCATGATGAAGTGGATTTTACACAAGGAATGAGAGTGATTCAACAGATGAAAATCAATCAGTATATTGATAGAAAAAAGGGGAATACAGAATCTTCTCGATGGACTCAGAAATAACTTCCTGACAAAAATACAACATGAATTTATGATGGAAAATAAATAAATAACACTAAGAATAGATGAGAACTTCCTTGATGTGATGAAGGGCACTTAAGAAAAGTCCATAGCTAACATCATACCTAATGTGAATGACTAAGAATGTTCCTCTTAAAATAGAGGAAAGTCAAATGTCTGTGGTCAGCACTTCTATTCAACATTGTATTGGAAGTCTAGCTAGAAAATATATACAAGGAACATAAAATAAGGACATCCATATTGAAAAGGAATAACAAACAATTTCCAGAAGACATTATTTTATGTAAAGAAAATTCTGAAGAACTCACTAAAAAACGTATTGTTAATGGAAAAATTCATCAAAATTGGAGGATTCAGGTTAATATAGAATATGAGTTATATTTCCATATAGTAAAAGTGAATGGCCCCAAATCAAAATTAATAAAACTATTCTATTTTTAATAGAATAGTTAAAGAATTAAATAAATTCAACTAAGGAAGTGAAAGATTAATGAAATGTAAATACAAAACATCATTGAAAAAAATATGAAAGAACTAAATAAATAGAAAGATACCCCCATGTTTATGGATTGAGAAGCTTAATATTGCCAAGAAGCCAGTGTTCCCTATATTGATCTGTCTTTTTATTCATAATGGGGGAAGTTGGTTCTAAACTTCATATGGAAATATAAGGGAAGCAAAATACCTTAAATTATCTTGAAACAGAACAAAGTTGGAAGACTCACATTTCCATATTTCAAACATAACACAATAGTAGTAAAAGCATCAAAGTACTTACATAAGCACAGATGTTTGGATCAATGGAATAAAATTAAAATATCAGAAATAACCCAGCTATACTCAATTGATTTTCTATCTTGGAAAGCCACTTCAATGGAAAAAGAATAGTTATTTTTAACAAATGAGTCAACTGAAAAATCAAATTTAAAATTATAGATTTGGGCCCCTACCTCACACTACATATAAAAATTAACTCATAATGAATTAAAGACTTCAATATAATATTCAAAGCTACTTGTTTAATCCTTTTCATTGCTGTGACCAAATTACTTGACAAGAATAATTTTAGAGGAGGAAAAGTTAATTTGGGTCTCATGGTTTCAGTCCATAGACAGCCAACTACATTGCTATGCCCTAGGCATGTTAGATTATTATGACACAAGAGTGTGATAGAGAAAAGTGGCTCAAGACATGGCTTCAGGGAAATAAAGAAAGACAGCTCCATTCTCCAGGGACAAAATATACACCACAGAGGCATGGCCTCAATTACCTACTCTTCCAGTCATACCCTATGGGCCTACAGTTACCACCCAGTTAATCTCTACCAGGGGATAAATGCACTCATTAGATTAAAGCTCTCATAACTCAATCATTTCACCTCTAAACTTTCTTGCATTATCTCACATGTGAGGTTTTGGCATACACATAATATCTAAACCATAACGGCTATAAAACATTAGAAGGAAACATTAAATAGATCATCATAAATTTGGATCAGGCAACCATTTTTAAATATACCATCAAAATTTTGTTAAATAGATTAGTAAAATGTGGTATATCCATATAGTGGAATATTATTAATACATAAAAAGGAATGAAGGAAGAACTGATATAAGTATGCTGTTAGGGATGAAACTTGAAGAAACCTATTCTAAACAAAAGAAAACATACACAAAAGACCACATATTATATGATTCCACTTATGTGAACTATACACAATAGATATATATGAACAGACAGAAAGTAGATTAGTCAACACCAGAAAAGGGGTGAGAGATTGATTGTGAGGGTCAGTATTTGGGGAAAGGTATCAGAAAGGTTCTGGATTTAGATACCCGTGAGGATTTCACAATATTGCAATATATAAATAATACCAAATTGAACACTTTAAAATGTTTTTGTTTTAAAGTCCTATCTACTCAATTAGAATCTCCCTGAAATGCATTCTCATAGTCTTTGGAAGGTATACCTCTCTAAAAGAACACTATCAGCGTGAAGGTTCCTGATGTATAATAAATAGTCTATTAAATTAGTCCATTGCAAATAGCAACTAGTCAATTGCCTAGAGTTAGACAGCCTATGACAGTTGCTGTGAGGGTGCAGAAATGTACATGTAGTTAGCTTCAGACATGTAATCAGTTAACTTCTGCACATAGAAACAAAAAATTCCAGGCACTGAGACAAAACCAAAGTGCTGCAGAAAGAAGGCTGCATACTAAAAGTAGCATTTAAATGGACCTTAAATTTTAAGAGAATTTTCTATGTGAAGAGGAGAAGGATGAGCAAAGTGGAACCAACAACATGAACAAATATGGAAGAATGACACAGTATGACAAAAGGGATCTGATACCAAGGGTATATACTAAGATGAAGCAGGAAGGGTATGGCTTCTCAGGATGGACAATGGGCATGAGAAAAGAACAAACTCATAATAAATTTAGATTAAGCTATTATTTTTACTATCTTAAGTTTTATATTAAGCAAAGAATAGAGACTATCTTGACAGTAGCTCTATTTCCATCCTGGCATGTCACTTATTGTCTCTGAGGTGTGACGAGGGGGCTTGATATTCAACAGCTCACGATCTGTCCAAGAAAGCTAGTATCTTTTTGGATTGCAGAATTATTTTCTGCTGTATTCTAGGACTTTGATAATTAGGATTCTCATCAGTTTCAGGAGAAATGCATTCAATTATACTTTCAAGAGAAAAAATTGCAGACAGCTGGGCTTTCTTACCTCATGCTCAACCTAACATCAACAAGACCATATTCTTTTCTTTGGAAAAAGCAAACTCAGTGCTTGCCTTGCATCACTATTTTTTCCATTTTCTACTACCCAGATGTCCAAACTTCCAGAAAACTATTTATCTTCAAAATCAGAACGAAGCCAAATGTCTGAACACCTTGAGTTGTTTTCCTTATATAACAATATTCAAGGAGATTCCAGAACATAGAAATTGTTATGATTCTGCATGTGATAAGAATAACTTAATGTTGTGATAACTAATTGGATGCTTCCAACTGTTTCTGTTCCTCAAGAGAACCTGGCTAATACTCTGGGGTTTGTTGTTTGGGAAATGATTTAGGAACATGGTTTTAACTTTAAGAAAATTTATTATAGACAACATTAAAGTCTATGATAGTAGATGAGAACTTTTAGGACAATAATCCAATAAAAAAGTAAAAGAGGATCATTCCTGATACTATTTCCAAGCTAACATTCTATCAGTGTTTCATAAACCTTTCAAACAATGAATGTGAGTCCCAGAACTATAGAAATATTTCAATCAAAAACCCTAAATGACTTCTTGATTGATTCGATCTTACTCTCATTTCTATCCTCTTTCCCTATAGATATAGTCTAGATGTTCCAAACATAATCTACAAAGGTTTGGTGGAGGTTTACCTTACTGCATCAGCAGCATGGACTGCCTCCCTGATTTCCTTCAAGAATTTAGCTCCGTCTTCCCCTAACAGCAGCTCCTTCTTCAGTGTAATATTTACACCTCATTTCTCTCCTTTATACTGTCATTCATTCCGCACTGATCATTGTCTCTTGAAACCACACTGAGCAAGCTTTGCTTTTGTTTCCAACATTTAATCAAAACTATACTTGTCAAGGTCACGAATGACTGCATATTGCCAAATTCAAAGGTGAATTATAAGTGTTCATCTTTTTTACTTTCTGAAGCACTTCATACCGTTCACTGGCAAACTTTCTTTGCCTGGCCTCTAGCAGGGACTCTTTTATTGTTCTGTTGTTTTTATCCTCTATTAACCTCTGTTTTCAATAGCTTTTGCTATATTCTCCTTTTGCCAACCAGTATTTAGTTTAGATAACTCTTTTCTCTCTTCTTTATCTATCCTCAGTCTCTGGTTATTCCCTCCAGATCTTTAAATATTATTTATAAACTGAATACTCCCACAGTTACAATTACAGACCTGAATTTTCCCATAATGCAACACTTTTATTCAACATCCCATTTCATATCTCCACTTGTCATTCAAAACAACTCAAATGTATCTGAAACTAAGTTCTTTATTCTCCCCCACTCTATACACAAAGCCAATCCTGTTGCTAACTCACTTTTTGTATGTGAGCGGATGTCACCCACATTTACCAAGTTGCTCAGGGCAAAGGTATTGAAATAACATTGTTGTCTCTTTTTCACATTCTTCACTTACTCCATTAAAACATATTCTTAAATCTGATCTTCCTAACCACACCTGTTGCACATATCTTAGTCTAGGCCACCACAATAACTAAGTTGGATTAGTGATATCATATTCTACCTGGTTTTCCAGCTTCTAGTCTTGCTACATTAACTGCACACACACACACACACACACACACACACACACATTCTGTCTCTCTCTCTTACATGCAGATGCACATAGCAGCCAATGACATTTCTCTAAATGTTTCTTCTGAAAATCATAACTCTTCCTAGATTAAAAAAGAAAAAAGCTTCCCATAGGATTTCATGTCGAAATAAAAACTTACTATGGCCTCATGGTCTTTGATCCACTGATATGGATTAACTGGTGATAACTATAGGCAGGTGGGGAGTGGCTGGAGGAAGTAGGTCT
This sequence comes from Spermophilus citellus, assembly GCF_964194105.1. Classification (NCBI taxonomy): domain Eukaryota; kingdom Metazoa; phylum Chordata; class Mammalia; order Rodentia; family Sciuridae; genus Spermophilus; species Spermophilus citellus. The sequence continues at coordinate 179,450,092 of NC_138184.1, read as the reverse complement.
ACTAGGGGCATTCCTTTGGGTTTATATTTTGTCCTTGAGAACAGAACTGTCTCTGCTTCCTGTTGACATGTCCTGAGCTGCTTTCGTCTGTCCAGCCCTTCCACCATGATGTTCTGCTTCATCTTGGACCCAGAGCTATGGAGTCTGCCAGTCATGGACTAAACCATTAAAACCATGAGCAAAATAAACTTTACCTCCTCTCAGTGGTTGTTGTCAGGGATTTTGGTCACAGAGATGAAAAGCTAATGCAAACATCCCTATAAAATCCAAATCTAATTTCAACCACTCTCTCAGACCTGTATAACTAGCTTCCCAAAATATACATTCCTATTACTATTGTTGGTACTATTGCCTAAAAATATCTTCCTCCAAGTATTCATACTACTCATTTCCAAATAATTCATGTCCTTGATCAGAATAATCTAGAATCCTCCCCTCAGAATACCATCTATAGCCTCTCCCTTTGTTTTGCATGACATTTTTCCCAGAGCACTTATTAATACCTGATATTTTATTATGAAGGGTTTTTTCCCCTTGTCTTCTTAGACTTCAAGCATTCTGAGGGCTGATAATTTTTTTGTTTGGTCTACATTTTATCAATCATGCCCAGAATCACATTCGTCCCAGGAGGGCACTCAAAAATTTGTTGAAAAAAATGAATTTAACAAGAGAAGATTATTAACAGTGTGAATTTGTTATCATCAGAGTGTCCAGTTGAGATCCACGTCTCTTGTAATCAAGTCTCTAGGACCCTCCCATATCACCAAAACTAAGTCATAACCCCCAATCACCCCAATAGCCAAACCATCTAGACCTTCACAAAGAAAACTTGATGGGGGCATTCAAAGTGTAATAAATTATTATGATGTAGGTGTGAGGAGTTCCCCAAAAGTCATGTGTTAGGATCCCCCAAAAGCTCATGCAAGAAGGTTTAGAGGTGGGTAAAATGATTGGGTTATGAAAGTTCTAATCCAACCAGTGAATTAATACCCAGATAGGAATTAATTGGGGGGTAACTGAAGGCAGATATGGTGTGATTAGAAGAGGTGGCCATTGGGGGCAAGTCTTCAGGGTGTATATTTTGTATCTGGAAGATGGAGTGTCTCTTTCTCTTTGCTTCCTCTTTCATGACCCAAGCTACTTTCTTCCACCACACCTTTCCAACATGCTGTCCTGACTAATCCCAGACCTAGAGCTATGGTCATCTATGGACTAAGAACTCCAAAACTATCAGCCCCAAATAAACTGTTCTTACCCTAATTGTTCTTGTCATGTCTTTCAGTCACAGCTGCAAAAAAAAAAAAAAAGTGACTGAAACATAGATCTACTAAGGGGGCAGGAAATCAAAGCAAAACTTGATAATAAGCTCATTAAAGGAACCAGAAATTGAGACAAAAACAGAAAGGACTCAATTTCCTTAAAAAACTCCAACTCTGAACACTACCCCATTCTCTCTTGCAGATGATCCATGCAGCTCCTAGGATATGAGTCAAAAGTCAGAAAGTCCCACTCTACCTTCTGACTGGAGAATGGGACTCTGGAAGCTTCCCTGGGACTCCCAATAAAACTGGAAGGCCAGATGGGAGCACAGTCCCTCTCTCTACTCTCTGAGAAGACCCATTTTTCTCCCTTGAGAGTGTCCCCTTTCCCCATTTCCTACCCATTCTAATAAATTCATGTCTGTAACTCTGAGACACATCTGAAATCTTTCTGACCTGATCTCAAGAATCTGGTGTTAAGGGCAGGGAAGGACTTCACACTGCCTTAGTTTCCCCAAAAAGCCCCTGTAACACATCTTTCTTCTCCTACACATGCACCTACCACTAATGTTACCAAGAAAAATCTTTAGTGTTATCTTTGCATTGAGGTAAACAAATAGTGACCTAAAAATACTTTACCAATGCATGTTTCAAGTGAAGTCCAAAGTACCTGGTGACTTTGTTTGAATTTCGCTTCTTGTAAAAACATTATCATGGTTAGTACTGATTTAGGGGATCTTTATTTCTCACTATCACCAACTGTTTTAATCTGGAACTATAAATGTAGGTATATCTAAGGCAACTGTGTCAGCTAAAAGACATTTTGAGTCTTCTTCCATGACAAGAGTATTGCTGTACTATTTTTGTATGTTCAATCAGGAACTTCAGATCACATTATTAAGAGATCATGCTATAGCAAAAACTTGTCATTTGGGGACAGGGGAAGGAAATAACATTGTAATTCAATGCAGCCTGACAGGTTTTAGATCAAAGACTGGTTCCTGGCAATTTTTGTAATTAAGAAAGTATCTATAAACATGAGGCTTGCAGTACTTCATTTGAATTCAACATGGACTACTTTCTCCTAGTGCATGTAGAAATGTGTCACTCTTAAATGAATAAACATGACTTTGGCAACTTAGTTCTTGCATTAAAGAAAACATAGTGATTATTCTTCTAAAAGTTGTTTGTATTTCAATAAGTTCAGTTGGCTGGATGATGGTGTGCTTCAGAGTCAGGCACCAAATATGAACTAGTTCCTCCTTACTCTGTGGTCTCAGTAAACATGCCTAACTCCAGCTTTTTATTACAAATAATCATCACTGGTCCCAAAGAGAACCAGACAAAACTTTACATCCTTTAGTTTACTCTCACCTCCATGAAAGGGAGAAAGAATAAAAGTCTCCATGAAAAAACAATTCATAACCCTAACCCAAATAAAGTTCTTATCTTGTCCTCTCTTAGTCTTCATTTTTTCCTTTTCATGTTTTATTGGAATGGAACTTTAACTGAGCTCAGCCATATGACTTGCTTTGGCTAAGAAGAGAAAAGCAAATGGGACTCAAGCAGAGACTTAATGAATACCTGCCCATTGAGACTTGCCATATCTTGTTGCTCTTTGGAATGTTCTAACCACTCTGATGATATCTGGGCCAGTCTGCCAGAGATGATAGGCCCCTGAGTCAGTCCTTGATATCACCCCAGTCAATGCACCAAGAGCCAGATGCATAAATGACACTCCCACTAGCCTCCTATGGGGTAATTTGAATTCTAGTAAAGATAATGATAGCAAGAGATTAAAACCCATCAAGCATGTTTAAATCCATTTGTTCAGAATGCTGCAAAAAAGAAAAGAACTGATTGGTGACTCAGAAGGTGACTGGGGACAAATTTATTATCGTGAGAAGTATAAGATAAAAGAATGAAATGTTTATATTACCTTGCCAATATTATTGGGTATGAAATTTCTATTTGAAGGAGTGCCATTTTTATAGAATTATTGTAGCCAATAAATGAAAAACAATTGACAGCAGTACAGTACCAGCATTTTAGAGCACCCTCTGAATCCATGGATCTTTTCATAGTGTCCACAGTGACCAATACCATGAAGAGAAGGACAACCAAGCAATACATTCCTACAAATACAATAACACAATACAATTTGCAATGTTGCCAAAGGGGCTGCGACTGAGTCTCCTCAAATTTCTGCTTGAGCTGCCAAATTGTGGGAATCACAGAAGACAGAGAAATAATCAAAATTTCAGGTCAAATAAACCCACTTCTTCAATGAATAAATTATAATAAAAACTAACGGATGGAGAAATACACTATAATAGTGACCTAAGAGACACATCCAAAATTCACCAAAAAATAAGAAATGTTTGAAAGCCACAAATGAGCAAAATTGAATATAAACTAGAATGCATTATTAATGACAACCCATGTCAGAGGTTAATTGAGTCACTGCTGTTTTTTTCAAGAGTCTATTCTAGCTAACTGGACTACTTATAAAGAAATGGGAAAAGGTGATTACTAAAAGAAAGTAGTTACTTATATAGAGAGAAAGAATACAAGATAGGCAGATGCCTGGTACAGTGATATACAATCCTAGGAATTTGATAGTCTGAGGCAGGAGGATCACAAGTTCAAGGACAGTCTCAGCAACTTAGTAAGACACTGTCTCAAAATATAAAGGAAGGATTCAGGTGTGGTGGTGTATGCCTGTAATCCCAGCATCTCAAGAGGCTGAGGCAGAGGATCAGGAGTTCAAAGCTAGCCTGAGCAATTTAGTGAGGCCCTAAGAAACTTTGTGAGACCCTGTCTCAAAAAAAAAAAAAAATGGACAGGGAATGTGGCTCAGTGGTGGAACACACCTGGTTTCAATCCCTGGTACCAAAAAATAAATAAAATTAAAAGCAGGGCCTGGGAGCTGGGGATATAGCTCAGTGGTAGCATGTCCCTGGATTTAGTTCCCAGCACCACACACACACACACACACACACAAAGGAAATAAAAACAAATGGTATAAAATATGAAATATATACACTGATAAATATAAACTTTATTCCTTTAGTTGCCCACACTGAAATCTAGACTCAGAAAAAAAACGATAAGAGATTTCAAATGAAGTATATGCACTCACTAGTAGCTTCTATCATATACAAAGTTTCAATTTCCCACTTCTTACAAATAATGAAACAAGGGCATAAATGAAAGTTACATGAAAAAAAAAAAGCGAATGTCAAAAAACATCTTGTCTTAAAAGATTAGGGGGAAAAAAGGAACAACAAAACAAGAAGTTACAGGCAAGGTTTTTAAAATCACTAGAGCTGTTCAAAAAACAATTATGGTAGATGATATCCCGAGGGGAAGAGAGGATCTGAGGAGTAAAGTAAACCTCTAGAGTCTGAGTGATCCTCATGAGTTAAGCTTTCTCTTATTCTTCCAAAGGTTCATTTGTATTTAGATATAGGCTACCATGTTAGTCCACATATCAGGTACATAAATTTTACTCTCTACAGTGAAGAGCACACAGCACAAGAACATAATTAAAACATACATAAAAAACCTTAAAGTGACCTGGATGACTTATAGTTGCCCCAAAATAAAAATAAATATAAAAAAGTCCTGCAAAAGCTGAGGATAAGACTATGACCTTAAATAGTTGCTAGACTTTGATTTTAAGTGGATTTTTCTTGCAATAAGTAATGTAAAAATGACAGACTCACAGATGGAACTGTGAAGAACCATTCACATTCCCCTGGATAACTGATCCATTTAGGAATTTTCAGCTGACTGTATCAGGTTGTGCATCTTATGGGACAGAAAGCTGCTCCTCAACCTCCCCACGTGCCTAACCTATGTTTCAAATCTATTAGAATCTCAATTTTGGGGCTTCAGTGGTAAAAGCACTTGCCTAGGATGTGTGAGGCCCTGGGTTTGATTCTCAGCACCTCATATAAATAAATGAATAAAATAAAGGTCCATCAAAATCTAAAAAAAAAAAAAAAAACTTAAAGAAAAAGAATCTCACTTTTTCTGATGTCTGATACCCATAAGTCTAGAGGCAAAGCATTTGAGGTGCAAGAGCATCCTCAGTGAGGATACTGTAACTTCTGATTGATGGCTTTTAGTGCATGACTCTTGTAATTTAGTAATGATGAGCAAGGTGGCATGACATGTTGACCTCTCCTTGTTGATTTCTTCCTGGATTATTTGCTACTTATGAAATAATGTGACCAGAAATCTATTTTGAAATTTGTTAATGTGTTTTATTTACTATGTCCCTATTTGAGGGGACTTCCTTATGTTTCCCTAAGAATGCTAGAAGTAAGAAATTAAGTAGTATTTTGCCATGGACATTCAAAATAGGATTTTGCAGTGAGACAATGGACCTGAAGAAAGAATCATGCTCTGGGGAGAAAACTTTCCAGTTCCTTTTCTTGTGTTTAATATATTAAGGGTTAAGTCTGTTCACAGAATCCTCTAGTAATGAAGATGTGGGTTGGGACCATGAAGTCAGGTGGCCTGCTGATCAAATGGAAGAGGAGCCTAATGGGTATGTAAAAGGCAGGAAAATAAAAGATAAAGCAGCCTATCATTTCCCTGGCCCTCAGACATAGTACAGAGGGGACTGAAGAGGAAGAGGGGAGAATTTAGGCCTATCACATGCATCTGGGCATCTGGCTTTGGCTTGGATAGGCAGATGTAAGGATTAAGTAACTGGGGAAAGAAGAGGACATTTGACCCTATTCCCGTATCTGGTACCTGAACAAGATGCAGTCTTCATCAGTTTAAGACCAGAGGGTCAGGTTTTGGTATAAGATAATGGTACACTCTACCTCAGTCTTCCTTGTCTTTCTACCACTGAATCTCAAGTGAGGCAACTGGTTGTACTATGAATCAATATCTTGGGGCAAATACTTGAATATATCAGTTTCTACTTTGGTAAAATAAGAACATGGGTGAATCCTCGTTAATATCTTTTGCAACTTTAAAGTCTGATAATGTCTTTACATTAAAAAAATATTCTGAGTTGAGCAACTAATTTTGTTGGAGTCTCTCTTGATGCAAATGGAAAGAAATCAAGAGTCATTCAAGTTGCAGACAACCAAGCACCATGTGTCTCTTGCCCTAAGTTCAGGTGTAAGGAGTGAAGGATCCAGAGTTAAAGGAAGCTGTATCATAATGAGAGAACCAGCAGGTGGTTCCAAATGAGCCTCCAGTCCTGGAAAGGTCTGAAATGGAGGGAATCCAAACAAAAAGAGAATAGAGTTCAAAAAGGAAGAAAGGTAGAGACAAGGCCTCAAGGAATTAAAAATCTATGATGGTCAACCCATCACTTCTGAGGTCCCTACTATTTGACATCTGTTGTTAACTGGAGGACAGTCATTCAATTCCTATCTTCAAATGTCCTCCACTTGTTCATCTATTGACTGCATATCCTCATCTGTAAAATGGATTAGCATTTACTATTCCTCCTAATCCATAGAGTTGTAATAAGGAGCAAATAAAATCATGACTATGAAGTTGAAAAAAAAAATTCTGTGGCCTTAGAATGCTATTCAAAGAAATATTTCTGCTACACCCATGTTTCTTTTTCTGCCATCCCCTTATACATACCTTTTAACAAACAATGGAAGTTAGCTGCATATACTGAACTGTAGTTTCATTTTGTAAGAAAGGAAAGATTTATGAAACTTACAGAATCACATAGCAATAAAGCAAACAACATTTCTTCAAGAGTCTTATGAAGTATAAAAGTAGAGATGGGTCAACAAATCACATAGGTTGCAGAGAAATAAAATAGGATCTGAGCAAAAATTATATAGATTAAGAAAAATGTGCATGTCTAAACATGTTTATGTCTTACCATCAGTAATGGTTTCCCACTATAAACTACATCTTCTTTCCATTTGGGGGAAAATTTATTTCACAAGAGCTTTCTGACCATAGGAAAGAAATGGGTTTCTACCTTTTCTTAAAATGACTCTATTTCCATGAAAACAAGAGAAATAGGAAAATCAAATACTATTCAGTATTGGGTTGTTTTCCCCCAGTCTAATACATTTCCTTAGCTAGAGCAGCAACTCTCATTTTTCTTAAATTTCCACATGATTGGATTGTCATAAGTCTGCCTCCTCATCTATACAAAATAAGTGACATATTTCACAAAATCTAAAGGATTCTTCTGGAAATATATGATTTTCATTTAATGTTATATAAATATTTGACTTAGCCACAACAAAGTATGGTTTCTTGATGGCCATTCAAATGAGAAACAACTCTGAATCTTGCTTCTACCAGGAAGCATGGTTTTCATTCTAATAATTCTATTTGTCCTTCTTTTGGTCCTTGGACTTTCAAGGAGGATAAAAAGACAAAAGCATTCCCGGGGCTGCAGTTATCTGACTCATACTTACTTAAAATAGCACTGTTATCCACCACTTGTCCTGGTCACAGCAAACATTGATAGAGATATATTTAATTGAAGAAACTGCAGGCTAATTAAGATAAATGTATAGACAAAGTAAATGAAAATTTTATGGACAAGATAAAGTGGGACTTAAACAGGAAAATCAAGGTCATGATCTATGTGTGGTGATCAAAATTATTTATACTAATAAGATGAAGAAAGTAAAAACATCAGATAATTGAAATGATAAATATTTTATGGGGAGAAAAATCACATCACAGGGACAATTTTTGGATGACCACAAACAAAGGCAGACCACATGATAAAAAATCTTCAAAAATGAAATCCTTAACTTACGGAGACAAATTAAGTCAAGAAAATTGATTCACACAAGCAGAGTACAACAGTTAATTCAATTATTCGAATGATTAAAAATAATTACATACAAAAATATTTGCTATTGAGGAAAATTAAAATATTTCCCCCAGATTATCCAGGTTGACTGGTTGCATTAATCTAATTCATTAGATTGATGAATCTCTTAGCTTTGTTTTTATCAGCACTGCTTTGATGTCCTAAAGCCTTAAGCCCTGTGAGGCATATTTTAGTCTCATCCTTTTTAAACTGAATCTTTGAATCAATTAATCATACAATGCTTATTAATGTGCTCCATGTAGCTCTGTCTCACAAATAGTATCATTTGTGATTAAAATGCATTTTTTGCATAAATAAGTTTACTAAAACTTAAGATTATTATTTTTCAAAAATAGCTTGATACAAAATGACATGTTTATTAAGCACCTACTATGTATTAGTTCTTGACCTTTTTCAGAAATTAATAGTTTAGTTCAATGTAAATAATTTGTCTGTTTAACCAGATATTCCTGAGTAACCCATACTCAAGTTCTCCGGCCTTTAGGAATCATCTTTTCATATCCAAGTTGTCCGTCATATTTGGTCAGAAGGAGCCAAGCTTTGCTCTTTCCTATTTTTGAGAAGCCTCAATAATCTGTGATTATTACACCTGGTGGTCACTTGGTCCCCTGCTCTCCTATAGCCCTCTCCTCAACTCTCAAGTCTAGTTTATCTACTGCCTATTTCTCATACTGTTACATCCTAAAAGCCAACATAAATCCTTCTCTTAGTTGTCCAAAGATATTCTCAGACCTGGATATTACTTCTAGCAAAAAATCATCAAAAGCTTGTAGAAAACAGAATTTTTTAAAAAATGCAGATAGAACAGTAGGTTAACAAGAAAAGAAAAATGAATCCTCCCAGTCATGTACTGCCACAGGATCTCCTTACTGGGTAGCAATGGCTACAACTCTTGCCTTCTAGCTCACCAACCACATAGGAGACACCCTCCCCCCATCAGACTGCCCTATCTAAAGGTCAGACCCTCACCCTTTCTGAAGTTTCTAGCAAAGAGTCAAAAGCTGTCTCCTACTGTTTTGTGTTCTACCATTGTTTATTGTCCTGAAAGTAAACCACCTCAAAGATGCAACTAAAAGCAAGCAAACCTTTCATTATTATATACCAATATTTGGCTTCTCATTACCTCCAAATGTTTCCTTTTGGACTAGGATATTGACCTTTACATTAGAAAATTAAAACCAAATCCATTCTGCTTCTCTCCAAAGTTAAGGTGCAATCTGCTCTAAAATTGATTTCAAATGTCATATTTTAAAGGACATGGAAGAACAATCAACAACCCTGAAACTGTGTTTTCTCCCTTAATACTAATGATTTATGCTTCAATAACTTCTTGGACTTCGTCTAGCTAGTTACCTAGTTATTCCTAAACTTAATAATTGTGCAAATGAAATTAGCAGAGAATTTCTAAACCAATTTACATGTGGAATTTAGTACTTATGAGCTTATTGATGTTTCAAAGTGCCCTTTCTTAGTTGCTACAAGTTTGAAATCTGAAAAACACAGGTTACCTGAATTGGTTTTAGTTCAATGTTGCTGGACTATATGGAGCTATGTCAAATTATCTATTATCTCACCTGTAAAATACCAGGTTGGAATTATGTAGAAGATCTTAATTATTTGAAAGAAGCAAAAACATCACTATACACACACTGTATTGTTTATTTAATTCATACTTTCCCCTAAAAAGGAAAAAGTCATCCATAACTTTTCATATAAGATAGAAGAGCACAATTCTTCTAAAACCTTGAATATTTTTGGGAAAAAAAAGCCAAATATATTGTCTTGTTTCCTGGAAATAACACCCATCCCATACAATTCAAAATTTCTAATTTGCATGAAAATGAAGTATGGGTTATTCATTGGGCAAAAACTACAATGTAATTAGGTTCTAATCCTAAATTTGGAAGTAATAGTTGGTTCAAAATTTCTTTACAATTAGCAGATGATATGATAGTCAAGCCACTAAAACTATGAAAATACTCATGATTCCTAAGAGACCTAAATAGGTCTTGTGCAAAAATAATAGAACAGTTTATAAAGCACTTATTCTCACCATCATTATTAAAAGGGATTTCTTATAAATCAGATTGGGAAATGAAGAGACAAAGATACTAATAACAAGAGAGAAATTGTACAAAGAGCAATTTATTTCAATAGTGAAGAGTTAAAAACTACTTTCTTATTTGCTAAATACAAATGGATTTTTTCCTAAATATCTAGTAGCTTATTTTAATTGATTCTCCCCCATAAACTAGTTTGTTTTTAGACATAGCCTAACTCAAACTTTTCTCCTTTAACTACCTGTGGTAAACTGATGATGAATTTACAATGGATGACTAATTTACAATGGTTTTCTCTATGGAGAGTCCTTTTATCTCCTTAAATCCCAATTTCCCTGGAAAATAATTATCCAACCCTGCACCATGACAAAGGGTTTATTCTATTATAAAACACACTGTAATTGCAATATGCTTGGTAATAGAGAGGGAGTTTCTGTCTCTGCCATTCTCTTTCTTGATGTATACATTTATTTATTCAGTCAACACAAGTTCAATGAATGGAAACAATAACACTGTTTAGCTTGTTTTCTGCACTCAGAAAATAAACATGAAAAGAACATACCCAAATCTACTAGATAGTGGTCATCATTTACTGAAGGATTGTTAAGGGCCTCAATTTTTAATTTATTATGTATTAATTAGACAGAGAATATTGAAAACCTACCATTAGAGGTCCTAACAATATAAAACCTTAAGTTAGGAGTAATATCTATTTCTAATTAGAAGAGTGAAATGTTAAAATAGAGGTTGAGGTGTAAGTCTTGTCATGAAATGATCAAAATCACAAATGAGGGATATTTGTCACAGATGAAAAAGATAATGTGGGTCACTCAGATGAGGATGCTATGGGGAAGTTTTCCAGGGACCAATAGCACTTGCTGATATTGGCCACCTTGTTTGAAAGACAGACATTGAGCAATTTATCCTAAATGCCATCATGGAGATATGATATTCTTTGGAATGAGGTCAGTTGTCTTAATTACATTCTACTAAAAAAAATGATTGAGTACCTATTTTAAAATGATAAAATATTGCTGGTGCAGTTGCACATGCCTATAATTCTAGAGGCTCTGGAGGCTAGGGCAGGAGGATCACAAATTCAAAGCCAGCCTCAGCAAATTAGTGAGGTCCTAAGCAACTTTGTAAGACTCTGTCTCAAAATTTAAAAATAAATAAATAAAATATTAAAAAGGACTGGGGATGTAGCTTGGTGGTTAAGTGCCCCTAGTTCAATTCCTGGTACCAAAAAAAAGTGATAAAATAGTAAACTTATTAAGTGTATGAAAGATGATGTTCTGGGTCTGGGTGCATTAACATATATGTCATAAAATATTGCCTTCTTCTAGAGCCAAGTAGTTACTCAGCCTCAAGTGGAGTTAGATTCACATAGGGTAGATAAGAATCTATGAGGTCATGGTCTTCAATGCCATAGAAGTTTCAGTGGTGCTATGTTCAGAAGAAAGGAAGACCCAAAGTGAAAGCCCAAAGCAAATAAATATGTAAAACCAAATCCTACGTATGGTTGTTTAATTCAGCATAGCCTTGACCATAAATGTTATTTATTTTATTAATCTGTTAATACAATTATATTTGATATAATATTACATATCACACATAATTGCATTTCATTTTTTTCTTACATATTAACAAACAATTAATATTTGTTATTTTTAGATTGGTTAAGATTAAGTTCAAAATAAATATGATACCAGCAAGATGTGTATGAAGAAGATCACTTGTACACACACAGGACCCCAGGGGCTACTATGATGGCCCCACAATTATCAGAGACACATGCTTTCTGTCTTGTCACTTCCTGTGAAGGAAGCTTTCAACTTCTAGTCCAAGAAACCATGTCTAACTCTGGCATTACATCTGGATTTTGCCTGTTTTTTTCCTTTAGAAATGAATTTCTATTTTATTAATAATATCATCTGCATAATTGAAGACAGTAGCATCACAAGTACTTGTGTGATAAGGGAATTAATATAATTGTGTGTTTGACTATTTCCAATCCTTTTAATAAAAGTGTCTTACTTGAACTTTTTATTTTGAAATAAGTATAGACTCAGATTCAGAAAAGTTGCTAAAATAGTATCTAATGACTTTTAATGTCTTTAGAGCACTATCAAATTCAGGGAATGAATTGTAACAGCACAATTATGTAGACAGCAGATTATTAGTCAGAATTTTTTTTTTTTTGTATTCACTTGTTTTGCACAGGGTTTTGTGGTTGATTTTCTTGACAATTATCACATTCCAGAACCATCATTAAAAGCTGTTATAGATTTGTTCCATCATCACAAGGTTCTTCTTTCATGTTACACCAGTATATTTACACCCTGCTTCCTCTTCCATAACTCGTGGTAACCACTAATATATTCTCTATATCTGGAGCTCTGCCATTTTAAGAATGCTAGATTAATGGAATCATACATTACAGAATCTTTTGATTCTGGATATTTTTCTCAAAGCACAATACCCTTCAGATTAAACCAATTCACCACATTTATCAATCATTTATTCCTTTCTATTATCCATAGTATTTCATTGTCTGGATGCAACACTGTTGGTTTACTCATTCATGTAGAAGGATGCTTGAGTCATTTCCAAATTTTTGCTGCATAAATAAAGCTTCTATGAATATTCATGTACAGATTTTTGTATAAACAAAAGTTTTTCTTTCTCTAGGACAAATGCCAGGATTCTTAAATGCTGGGTCATATAGGAAGTAAAAGTTCAGCGGTGGAAATTGCCAGATTCATTTCCGAAGTGGTCATATCATTTACATTTTCACCAGCAATATACGACAGGTACAGTTTTTGTTGTTGTTGTTTGATTTTACAGTTTTCCCAGCACTAAACAGTATTAATTTTTTTTTCATCCACTTTAATAGATAATAGTTGTATTTCTTATGGAGGTGTTAATTTGGATTTCCTAATAGCTAATATTGTTAAATATCCTTTCTATGTTTATTTATCAGTTGTATGTTTTCTTGGATGAAATTGCTAATTTTCTGATTGGATTGTCAGTTTGCTTACATTATAGTCTAGAGTTCTGTATGTATTCTGCATATGAGTACAGAATTTTGAATATGAATAAGATGTCTGATAAGTGATTTCCAATAGTTCCATAAATGAATATCTTCTCATTTTTTAATGTAGTCTTTCACAGAGGAAAGTATTTAATTCTGATGGAGGCCAACAATTGAATTTTTCTCATAAAATTCAACTTTGGTGTCTTATCTAAAAACCTGTAGTGAATGTTTTCTATTTTTTAAGTTTCATAGTTTTATTTTAAAATATATGTTTATTATCCATTTTGAGATATTTTGTGTAAAATTTGGTTTGTTTTTTTGTGTTGGAAATTGATAGAAATTATTCCAGCACCATTTTTAAAAAGACTCTCATTGAATTAGATTTGTTCCTTTTTCAGAAATCAGCTAGGCATGTATGTGTACTTTTGTGTATTAACCAGCATAAAAATGAAAAAAAAGATAAATTTTATGTCATACCAGTCAAATGAAAAAGATAAAATTCTTTAAATTTGTTCTTAACAGATAGATAAAAGCATGAGTATTATACACATTAATGGGACACCTTGTAGTGATTATATACACTGTATAATACTTAAATCAGGTTAAACATACCTATTTCTTCAAAAATGTGTTATTTCATTTTGGCAAAAACTTTCAAACTCCTTGCTTTTAGCTTTTGGAAATGTATATTATTGTTATTTATGATCACCCAACTATTCAATACTTCACCAGAACTTCTTGCTCCTATCTGACTAATCTTACCCATATCTTCCTCCTCCCACTGCCCCAAGCTCTGATAGCCATCATTCTACTCTCAACTTCTACCAGATCAACTTTTCAGATTCCACTTATGAGTGAGATCATGGGTACCTGGCTTATTTCCCTTAACATAATGATCTCTAGTTCCTCCAAGTTGTTATGAATGACAGAATTTAATTAATTTTTCTGGCCAAGTAATACTCTGTAGTGTATATATGTGTATATATATGTGAATACAGACAATGTGATATATATCCATTCACAAGTTGATGGGCACTTTGGTCATCTCCACCTCTTGGCTGTTGTGACTAGTGCTGTGATAAACATATGAGTACAGATTTACAGATTCTTCTCCACATTCTGATTTCAAGGAAAAAATTGATTTTTGTTTGGTACTACAGAGATTGAACCCAGAGACACTTTACCACTGAGCTACATCCCCAGTTCTTTTTATCTTTTGAGACAGGATCTCACAAAGTTGCTGTGCGTCTCTCTAAATTGCTGAGGCCAGCCTTGAACTTGCTTTTCCTGCCTCAGCCTTTTGAGTGGCTAGGATTACAGGTATTCACCACAGCATCTGACTTGGAAACAGGATCTTTATTACAGGTAAGCAAGCATTCAGCTAAAAAAAACTGAATTTTCTATTACACATAAGAAGAGAATAATGAGTATTCAGGGACAATTGGAAGTCTTCACAAACAGCTAGCATTACAAAACTCAAAAGCATGAGTCAGCAGTTTGGCAAATTTTCCTTTCCATCAAAATCTGGCAGAGAAGTGCCATAGCTAATGTGTCTGGGTGCTGAAGGTCCCCAAGCCCTTTCTTCATGCTTTAATATTTAATGCCAACCCTTTGTCTGCCTCCTTCTTAATTAGATGCTTACTGCAATAGTCTACATTTGAGTTTGGTAAATCACCCTTGATTTCTTGTGGGTGCCTCTGCTGTGTGCATGGTTTGGGATCAATTTCTGACTCAACTCTGGTAAATTTCAGGTGATATATTAGCTATTGATTCAAATAAAATGCAATAAAGCTACTCAAGTGGAAGAGCACAGTCCCTTTCCCCAAACGTTGAAAGTTATGGAAGAGAAATGAATGACAGAATTGGAAAGTGGGGCTGGATTGAATTTTTGGGCAAGTACACGTTTACACTAAAAAACCTCAGGCCAAAGTTATTAGGGCATTGGAGAGAAAGAGTAGGAAATTGCCTTATCTCATCTTTATTGGTACTGGTTGCGTATCGCTTGGTGCTTAAATAGTGCCCAAGGGATTGCTGACATTTTTCACTCAGACGAGGAACTAAACATTATCAGAAAATTTGCCCTGTTTAATCATATGCTGAGCTCTTTCTAGTTCCAGGGGAGGATTAGGCTGGTTGGCATCCAGTAGACTTGGCCTCAGGTTGCAGCTGGAATGGGAGCTTGGCTGGAACAGGGAATGAATGTCATCAAAAGATGAATCAGATTGCCTGAAACCCACTATGTGAGAAACTGTCATTCCCGTTACTTTACTATGTTTGTTTCTTCTAAAACTGTTGAATTTTGTAAGTATAAACAAGGCTTTCACTTGAGTGACAAATGGAAAGGTGGATCAACACTTAGAATTCTCAAGGCTGCCCTAGAAAGATGATTACACTTCTTTTTTTTTCAGAATTGCAAATATAATATTTAAGGTCCCAAATCTTTTTTAAAGTGAAGAAAACTGAGAAATTAGATCAACCAATAATAACCATATCAGCTTCAATGCTGGTTTGTATGAATGTCAGAAAACTTACACAGCTACCAGCAGCAGGAATTAAGCTTAATCATTAATGGCAGATGATGGTGACACATTCATCATTGAGCTTTGACATATGTACAGAGAGGATTTTTAACCATCAAATGACTTACATTTAATTGTTCTGAAAAAGGAGTTTTAGGTAAACGGAAGTAACATAAACACTATGGGGTGGTTAATAGTTCAGAGAGTGAGCTTTAAGTTAGAGGACTGTTCTAACCTTAGCAACATTATTTAATAGGAAGTTATCTCAGGCGAATTACTTAATCTCTCTGTGCCTCAGTTTCTTCACATCTAAATGAAGATGTTATAGGATTAGTATATAAATGGAGATAATCCATATAAATTCTTATGATAATTTTGAATGTTTTATTCCTGTCACATTCTCTGTTATTCCATAAGTATTTATTCACTTATTCGATCATATTTAAGTACATAATTACCTACCATGTATTTAACTATTCTAATCCTTCATAATTTATCTGTGTCTAAAACGAATGAAAATCTTTGCCTTGAGAAAATATTTTTGTGCCTAAAATTATATTGCACATCCAAAATTGTTGCCTGATTATTGTAAAATGGTTCGTTTTTATTGCATCTGAAACATTTGAACTTTAACTTCTGTGTTACTAATCATAATCACAGTTTTGGCTTTTTAGAGATAGTCCAGAGAAGTTAGTCTCAATTCTATTACTTATTTTATTTAGTAGAAGAACCCCCATTTTACCAAAGAATGCTTATATATTATATAATTGAAAATTTCTAAGAAGATAGTTGTTCTAATCATAAAAAGTATGCATATGCCCAGTAAGGTGGCACATGCCTGTAATCCCAGCAGCTCAGGAAAGCTGAGACACAAGGATCACAAGTTCAAAGCAATTCAGTGAGATCCTGTCTCGAAATAAAATCCAAAATAGGGACGGGAATGTGGGTCAGTGGTTAATTGTCCCTGAGTTCAATCCCCAGTACAAAAAAAAAAAAAAAGTGAGTATATGAAGTAATGTGTTTATTAATTAGCTTGACAGCTCCTTTATAATATATACATCTATTAAAACATTATGATGTACACCATAAATATGTACATTTTAATTGTGAATTAAAATAAATTTAAAAACCAATGTAGGAACTTCAAAGGCCTTCGGAATGCTGTTTTTCTCTGTGCATTTTGATAGACACAGGTAGTAATACTAAATCTCATTTCTTAGCCTTCAGCTCTGCAATAACTCTTTTCTTCTTTCAGCAGGTTTTTAAAGAAAATAGGACAACATGTCTCTAGCTACATTCTCTGCTGTCATTTATCTCATGTTGGGTGGGAGTAAACAAACTTGCAACTTTTCTTTAAAAAATTAAGAACAAAAAGTTTTCTGTAGAATAAGAACTACTTAAATGCACAGTGTTTGCTACATCTAATTCTTTGTATTCAAGTGACTTTTTTAGACAAAATATTGCATATATTGTTCCATTTTAATAAAAACAAGTTCTTCTAAGATTATTCTCCTGACAAAATTTAGCAACTTTATACAGCACTGACATCTATAGTAATAGCTTACTTTTCCTTTTAACATTTATAATTTTTTCTTTCTTTTGTTTTTGTTTGTTTGTTTGTTTTCCTTTTATTTGCTGTGCTGGAGATTGAACCCAGGGTATCCCACATGATGGCAAGGACACACTTAGGTCTAGGTCACTTTTTAAATAAAGAGTAAAAAAAAAAATCATTTTATCACCATAGCTCTAACAAACTTTAGAACACCTTTAAATCATTGTTACTTTTCATGAAGTTTCAATGTGTCATTGAAATAATCAAAATAGTTGACAGGACATCTTTCTTGATTGTTGTTTCTGAGCTGCACATGTATTTCAAGATAGGGTTAAAAAATGGAGAGTACTCCTTACTGTAAAGTTTTAATTTCTTCAGGTTGAATAAAATCATTCACAGGTGCCCCACACTTTGGTTTATCCTCTTGTCTGATCTATTTTTCTCATAGCAATTGTTCTTTCTTTCCCTTTTCCTTGCCTTCCAGCTGGTCACCCTCCACATACAATATAAAATAAAGAGTCAGGTATGCTTAAAGGTTAATCAGAGGAGAAATTTTTCTTTTTCTCTTATCTAACTCCCCACAAAGCAGTCATGTCTGTGACTGCCTATCAATTTTAGAATTGCTTTGTAAACTACTCATTTATCTGTTTATATCTTAATGATATGCTACCCAATACAGGGACCACCTACTATCCAACATTCATTCATAATTAATTTGCACAGCAACCTCTTCTCTGCTGACGGCTTAAGGAATTATATTACTGTTCCGAAAAGCAATGTAAGGTTTTGCCTTTCACTAGCAAAGCAAAATGGAATCTATCAAATTCACAATAATTCAATTCGTTAATTTATGTATCTTTGATCCGAGACTTGTTTTTGTTTTTTTCCTGGGCCATCTAGATTGGCTGTATCCATAGCTTGGGAGTGGCTAAAAAATTGGACTGCTTTCTATTTTGACAGAGTAATATTGACAAGTGTTAGTATTGCTGATAGTCTTAAGATGTTTTAATTTGGCAGGGGGCAAGAGGACTTGGAGATCAGTGAAGTCTGTAATTATATGCTCGTTCAGATTGCCAAATCATTTTCTGTGAAATAAAGATTTAGTCTGAACTCAGCCACACCAATTTCCTTAGATGTCTTCCTCTAGCATAGACCAACAGGGAATAAAGTGACACAGGTGGTTGACCTTATTAAATCAGATTTTATGGATTATGGAGACAGAACTGGCTTCAACCTTCCAGGCTCCTTTCTTAATCTACAAACTCACTTAGGAAAAGGGTCAGATAACCCACTGCTACCTTTTAACAGAAAGATGATTCAGCAAGTAGTGTTTCCATTTGCATTTGAAGATGTTCTGCTGTGAGAGCCAAAGAGGAATTTGGACAAAAATACTGGAGTCACTGTGACCATCTATTACCAAAACTGTCTCCTGTTGTCACTGTTCCATTCGACCTCAAGCCCGAGAAGCAGGTATCTTGTCTGGTGAGACCATAAGCAGAGTAGCCGGAACTCAACTTTGTTAGCATCTTCCACACAGTTCCACTTTGAAAAAATAAGTATTTAATATTGTCATAAACCTGCAGTTAGAAGTTGAAGATAAATACACATTGA
This sequence comes from Spermophilus citellus, assembly GCF_964194105.1. Taxonomy (NCBI): domain Eukaryota; kingdom Metazoa; phylum Chordata; class Mammalia; order Rodentia; family Sciuridae; genus Spermophilus; species Spermophilus citellus. The sequence continues at coordinate 179,431,204 of NC_138184.1, read as the reverse complement.
ATGCATTAGATTTATGTCATTGTGTTTAGACTTGTATCCCTTGAAAAACTGAAGCTAAAATGGGCTTTAGAAATTCTTTTTCCTCTTTGAAAACTAGGTATTATAGCTTTGAAAAGTATTATTGGCATTTGCTACTAATGTGAAGAGAAATATACAGTCAATTTTACTTGAATTTGTTTTGACCTTGCCGTGTGTTTTGTGGGGGGTCTCTCTCTCTCTCTCTCTCTCTCTCTCTCTCTCTCTCTCTCTCTCTCTCTCTCTCTCTCTTCCTTCTTCTTTGGCCTTCTGCCATTTTCAAGAAACAGTTCATTTTCTTAAATGAAGAAAGAGATTCAGAGAAGCAGTCATTCCAAACAATCTCCAAAACACAATTTCCAGCTTCTGGTCTAAAGTATTTGGCACTTTTAGGCAATAATTTATAATCCCTCCATCAGACCCTGCCATTTGAAATAATCACAGTTTTGTTATTTTATCTTGAAAATTGTGTTCTCTGGGACTGCCATTCAAAGAAAAATATACCCAAATATAGATAAAACCAATCATTCTGTCATTCCCTGTTCTGCATCTTAGTGGAGATGATGGTGACAGATGAAAATTCCTTGGAAGAAGGATTGCCTCTGTATATCAACCCAAACGTAACTTGTTTTGCATTGTCAGATAACAATGCTGACTGGAGCAATGGAAAAATAAACATGGACAGGAGCATCAGTGGAAAAGTCCATCACTCAATTTCCACCAATAATAAATAAATGGAGAAAAAATATATATTCATTACATGGTTGAAAGACTCGAAGCCCATAACATTTAGAAATGCAATTTCCAAACATCCTGTGAGCATTTTCAGAAGCCATAGCTGAATTTCAATAGGATATATTTGTTCATCCTCAAAGCCATGTTGTCATTTTTTTCTTCCCTGTGTTTCAATGTGGCAAGCTTCCTTTACTGATCCAGTTACACATACACCTTGACAAAGTTGAGGGTCATACCTACTATAAAAAGGATAAGCACATCAGAAAAAGAAGAAACAAGTTATTGATCATGGGGGGACTCCCTGCACATAGTTGATACCATTTTCAAACTTTCCAAATAAAACAAGTTTTACATTTCTAAGCTGAAATTAAGTCAAGATTCCCAAAGTTTTTCAGTCATGATAATAGGATGCCCTCAAGTGTCCTAGAATGATGAATGTCAAATAAAGGGTCATAATATCACTGAAAATAGTAGCTTGCATTTTGAGGACCATATCCTGGATCTAAAAATATAATTTAAGTGGATTTTTGATTAACCTGACAGGACTGACCAGCTGGTATTCAGTTACCCTTTGTGAATTGGATCCAGTTGTTTCCCAAATCTGGCAGGTAAGTGACACAGGGTTGCAGAAAAATTAACAGACAATGGATATGCTTTATATTTTTACCTAAAACGAATTTATTTACTCTTCTTCCTGTTTCTTTGTCCTCAAAAAAGCAATCACCTGACTTTTAGGATATACATGGGATAAATAACTCTTTCAATCTTAGTATTTAAAGTATCATTCTAAGAATATATTTAGGATTTTTGTTTGTTTTGTGATATGGAGCAAAAGAAAAAAACTTAAGCATTCTTATTCTCTAGAGAAGTCAACTGGATTTAGGCAATAGCCAAGATGCTATATTTTGTTATCTGATTTTGTGAGTTTTTTCTTTTTATTGAGCACCACAAATATTCTATTTAATTTGGATGTAATTGTGTTTCCCTTAATTCATATGTTGAGCCCTAACCCCCTATGTGATGGTATTTGGAAATGGGACCTTTAGAAATAAATACATTTAGATGTGATTACAATGCCAGGGCCCTCATATTGGAATTAGTGTCTTTATTAGAAGGAACCAGATTACTGAAGTTTTCTTTCTCCCCCAGTGGTGTGAGTGTACATCAAGAATAAAGACAGCATTCCCTAGGAGCCAAATCAGCCAACATCTTGATCTTGGAATTTCTAAATCCAGACCTAAGAAATAAACGCTGATTAAGCCCTGGTTTCTGGTACTGGTTATAAGCATCCATAGCCAACTAAGACAACCTCCCACTGATGCTGAAAAGCTCAACATTAGGACAGGTATGACAAGGGCCACCAAATCTGTCATTAGGTTTTTCCAGGAAATGTACATTTAGCATTCATCTCTCCAGTGGCCTGCTGAAAGATCCTTGGCTTCTGGTTTTGTTCTTGCCACACACTGTGTCTGGTCAATTAGCAATGAGAGCATCCCAGAGTCTTTTTGTGTGCTATTTTCATGAAGTACACAATTGAAAGACCAAAATGAAAGCACTTTTCAGAGTAGATAAAAAAAAATCAGATTTTTCAGTCACTACAATGATAGGGGGGAAAAAAAAAGCTCAAGAATTTTGCAGACAAGTTTGCTGTCTTTGGGGTCTAAAGCAAAAGCAGCTCAATTTATTAAAAAATAAATAAACTCCGATCCCTAAATTCCTTTGGATTAAAGTCATGTGTCATAGAGATTGTGAGTAAACTAAAACAGTAAATTGAACAACTCAAGGCAGACAAGGAAGGATGCTAAGATACAACAGGCTTTAAGCTTACTGGGGTCAGAGAGGTTTTTAAGCAGTCCCTGGAAGCTGGGACTCAACCATGTCTTTGTTCTCAAGTACCAAATGGGAGTGATTCTCAAAGACAAGAATGTTATTAATTCAGATTCCATTATGGGGACATGTGACATCATTTGGCCTGTTCTGTATGTAGTTCAGTGTTATGTTATCTCTCTTAAAGCAAACTGTAAAAAATGGTATAGAAAATATGTGTAAGGTATTTGAAAGAAATGTATTTAACTGCTTTATCACATTAATTAGTTTTATATAACTAGGTGCTGCTACTTAGAGACCTTGAAATCACAGGTCATGCTCTGGGAAGATTCTGAAAATTTATCTGATTTAGCTCCCTGACTCCTAACCAATGAAATTCTTCTCTATTCATTTTGCAATAAAATATGTTGATTAAAAAAGGTCAGCCAGTAGCTGGAAATATTTTGTGAGCAATTAGTTCTGCTGCCGTCATTGTTGTTTCTCTAGCTACAGCAAGATTGCCTTCTTACCATAACATATTCTAGAATTTGGATTTCCTCCCAGATTTGATTATCCCATCTCTCAATTAGTTAAATTTGGAGGTCTTTCTATATATGTATGTGCTTTTACTCAATTTTTGCATACACAATTAGACTTTAACTGGTATAATTCATCATTGCTATACTTTGTCTATTGCATTAAAAATTGCACAAATTTTGACTTTATAAATGATCGAGGTATTTTAATTTTCATCTCATATATTCAGGAACCATGCAGTTAAAATACTTTATACTCCATATGAATGACAGGTAATATAATTCTGACAAGGAATATACCTGTTATTTATAAGATACAACTATTTTTAATAAGAATTGGGTGTGTGACTTGGGAACTCAGTTTTATGATTTTATAACCACCCTTGAAATGATTATACATTTACTTTTTCTCAAAGAAGTTAATATTTACAAGGAAAATCATCCTTCAATGTTTTCAAAAACAGAGTTTCTGACAAATAAATTCAGAAATATAGCACTGCATAATGCTTCACTACCATCCTATTCCAGAAGAAAATACTGTAAATTGAGCTGAATTTGTAGAACTCACAGAAGTCCATCAAGAGGCCCTGGCAGAGGGTAAAAACAAAGCACACAGCTCCCCAGGGGAGCTAAGGGCACTTTCCAAATACTATGTCACTTGCTATTTTACATATAAAATTGGTCCCATTACTCAGTCACTTCTCCTCTATTGTGCTCATTGGATGGTTAGAGAAAACAACCATCATCTATCCCTCAATCATAGAAAACACAAAGGCTAGTTATACATCAAAGGGGAATTCACTGTGAAATAGTCATATGTATACATAACATAATTTGGTCAATTTCATTCCTGTTCCCCCCTTTTCCTGTCCTTTCCTCCCTCTCCCTCTATCCCATTTCTCTTCTCCTCTGATCACCCCTCCATTTTCACAGAATTTCCCCCCAGCCTTCCCCCTACTTCCTTTGGCCCAGCTTTCACATATGAGAGAAAACATTCAACCCTTGATTTTCTGAGTTTGACTTATGTCACTTAGCATGAGGTTCTCTAGTGCCATCCATTTACCAGAAAATGCCATAATTTTATTCTTTATGACTAGGTAAAGCTCCATTGTATGTGAATGCATATATATATATATATATATATATATATATATATATACACATACATATCACATATATGTATATGACATATAAATATCACATTTTCTTTATTCATTCATCTGTTGACTTTAAAGTACCAATTAAAAAAATAACTCTAAATGAATAGAAGGAAGGCCAGTAGAGTAAAGAAGGAGAGTGTGGGCAGGGAAGAAAGAAAAGGAAAGAGGAAGCATCAGAGACTGAAGTGAAGCAAATTATATTCCATATAGGATGATATAAAAATAAAACCCCAATATTATGTGTAACTATATAACACACTAATAAGGACATTTTAAAAAAGACAATGACAAGTAGGAATTTAGAAATGCACATCTTTTATGCTTATCCTCTTTTTATAATTTATTACCTTGCAACAATGGTTACTGAAAAAATGGCAATTGTTTTAGATGATAAACATTACTCCCACATAAAAGTAGGAAGTAGGGTTGGGGGAGGACCCTGCTGCTGGCACCATTAGTCCTATTGTCCACTGTGATCTAATCACTCTGATCCCAAAGAGGTTTGTGAAAGAAACTTGTAAGAAATGCTGTATAGTTTGGATCTAGAATATTCCCTATAGGTTTATATGTTGAAGCCTTGGTCCCCAGTACAGCAGTGTTCAGAGATGGGGATTGTTGAAGTGATTGGATCATGGGGGCTCTGACTTCATCAACAGATTAATCCATCCATGCTTTATCGTACCACAGGCCCACAGGGATCTCTGAAACCATGAACCAAAGTACACCTTTACTCCTTTATGTTTCTCAAGTATTTTGTCACAGTGATAAAAAGCTGACTAGCACACATGTCAATCAAGCATAAGGCTCTTGCTGTACAAAACAATTTGGAGTGACGTTTGGGAAAACAAAGAACACCATAAATACAACCAAGGTGGAGTAAATAGGGATTTCAGGCTGTTGCTTTATATTGGCTTATTTGAGTTTGTAAAGAAGAGGATAACTACAGATAGTTGCATGAGGAGTAGGTTGGTGGGGAAAGAGAGTCAATGGTTCTCTTGTGTGATGATAGGACAGAACCCAGCAGCATAGGGAAAGACTTGGTCATAGAGAGACTGATTAAGACTGATTACAAAGCTGTGTGCCCAGCATACTCAATGGCCTAGCATGAGGTATAGTATTTCCTTCTAAGTGGATTTCTCCTAAGAAGCACTTACTCTGTGTTCTGAGACATTAATTGGAATCCCTTTCAGTGTTGCTTTCCTAGTCTATGACTTATTCTTGTTAAGGTTAAGTCACCACCACATCCTTATGTGTTTTAGTCAGGTTTTTTTTTTTTTTTTTTTCTTTTTGCTGCTAGGACTAAAAGGGCCTGATCAAAACAACTGTAGAGGAGGAAAAGTTTATTTGAGGCTCACAGTTTCAGAAGTCTCAGTCCACAGAAGGCTGGCTTCATTCCTCAGAGCTGAAAGTGAGGCAGAACAATGTAGCAGAGGGTGTGGCAGAGGAAAGCAGCTCACGGTGGTGATCAGAGACAGAAAGAAACTCCACTCTCCAGAAACAAAATATATACCCCATAGCCACGCCCACAAGAACCACTTCCTCCAGCCACACCCCACCTGCCTCCATTACCTCCCAGTTAATCCCATTAGGGATTAATTCACTGATTGGTTTAAAGCTGTAACCCAATCATTTCTCCTCCAAACCTTCTTGCATTGTCTCACTCGTGAACTTTTGGGAGACACCTCACATCCAAACCATAACATCAGATTTAGTGAGTCTAGGGTGGGGCAAGAGACTGAGTGTTTCTAACAAGTGTCCAGGTGATACTTAGGGTGCTGGTTTTATGACCGTACACTGAGAATGAATATTTTATGTCTTGCTTTGGAATTCTGGCTCTGAATTATATCTGGCAATAGTTATAATTCCTCCTTTGCAACTCGTGTGTGTGTGTGTGTGTGTGTGTGTGTGTATGTGTGTGTGCGCGCGCGTGCTTACACAGAATTCAGAGGAGCAGTGGCAGCTGAGGGCAAGATTCAGCACTTTGAATTCCCCTGAACAAATTTCACCTTTAAAATACTCTGAATGCTACCCAAATGCTAGACCCAAATATTCCTTCTAGTCTCTGCTCTCCTTTCTGTGTTGCCATTTTTCATTCACCTCACTTTATCTTGGTGATCCCCTCATTTTTCCTGATATGTATTTCAAAGTCAAGGATATTGTCCTAAATAGGAACTGGCTTACTAATGGCTTCCATCACCATTTTTTTTTATGCCATTCTGTGCTCATGGGAAAGGCAGAGCATGAGATGGGGGTTGCTATGCCTATGATACGTCTTTATAACCCATACTTCCTTTTTTTTGGAATGGAGGAGTTAAGTTTGAAGCGGAAATGTTAAGAGGTTTTAGAGAAAGGACGTGTGACTGTGTGGTACCATTTGATAAGCAGAATAATTTATGAAATTATTCTGTGAGTTTCACTTGCTCTAATAGAGCTCTTCTACGAATGGACTTCTCATCAGAGTCCCCTATGCGGCTTTTTTCAGCATATACCAGGGTCTGGTTCACTGGGTCTCATTTCATAAATGAAGGATCTGGGAAGATGTATTTGCTATCATTACATTCTACATAGTTGGGTTTGAAATTCAGTTGCCTGAAACAACCTGTATTGGTTCCACTTCAAAGGTTTTGTTGATGATTCTCCCAATAAATAGAAAAATACTTCAACTCTTCACTTAAAAGTAGCAGCATGAAGCTGAGTATGGTGGTGCATTCCTGTAATACAAGCTACTCAGAAGACTGAGGCAGGACAGTAGCAAATTCATGGCCACACTGGGGAAATGAATAAGAAGATCCCATTGCAAAATAAAGAGTTTATGAGGGGGTGGGATATAGCTCAGAACCAGAATACACCTGGGTTCAATCCCAGTACCATACAGGCACAAAAATGCAAAGCAAAACAAAATAAAAACATGGCAACTTGTGGCTAAAACTGCAGGGAAAATGGAATTTTATCCCATGCTGCCCCTACCACAATGCTAAAACGTTCAAAACCAGAAGGGTGTATTATGCTTACCTGTTCTCCGAGAAACAGTCTACTTCTCCAAATAGTCCATGTATCTTGGGGCACCAAAGACACACTTTATAAAAGTCCAGACACTCTGCAATCAATTTTAACCTTGGATGATTGCATTCTTCCTATCCAAGGGCAGTTTCAACAGGATATGATATATTTTGGTTTTGGTTGCTGTAAGTACCAATAGCTCAAGAAGTGCTGTTATAATAATCCACTTTATCCTGGCTAGTAGCTGACCTCCAGGGAGCTCAAGACATTTTATTATTAGTTTCTTATTAGTTATCAAAATTGAGGTCTTCTGCAGGAAATAGAAAGTCTTATTACTTCCATTTTACAGATAAAGCAGTCAAGGCCCAAAGGCTAAATGATTGTTTTTCTAGCCTCACAGACTCCAAAACGCTTGTGTTTCTGGGGTCAGGGACCTAAGATCCAGAAATAAAAACAAAAACAAAATCCTGCTGTGTGAAATATCTGCCTTGTCATCTCTTACCTAAAAGGGAGAGGAGTTCTCTTTCTGGTAAATTCTTCAAACGTACACTTTATTTAGGAAGCAACAAAGGATTTTTTTCTTTCTCGCCTCATATTTTTTTTGCTATTGAATTTTAGCAGTTTAGTTGTAATTATATTAAACATCAACTTTTTAAAACTTTAACCAATATTTTTATTTTGCATAAATAATTATCAGCGTTCAGACAAATCTTTCTGTATCTGGAGCTTTGTCAAAACAGAGACAGGACTTAGAAACTCCATACTACTCCATTTACTTCATCTTTATCCTGTAGTGTCTTTGTGGCCACTTGGTTTATGTAAATACAGAGAATCCATAGGAGAGGAACAGCCACAGGTAGGTTCCCCCTAGAGGTTCCCATGCTGACTTCTAGTGTTATGCTCATCAGATAATTCTGAAGTTAACTATTCACTTGTCTGAGTTTCTGGAAGGAGGGAACGTCTCTCTTTTTTTTTTTTTTTTTCTTTTTCAGAGCTGGGAATTGAACACAAAGTCTTATGCATGCTGGGCAAGCAATCTGTCACTGAGTTGCTTCCCCACACCAAAAATTATTCTCTTTATCACTGTACTCCAAATACATAGAAGGCAGCCTTACATGTAATAAGTGTGTGTGCCTGATATATCCCATTTGCCTCTCTCCCTGTCTTTGTAAGGCATGCTCGTGCCAAGTAGACTGACAAATGGAAGCCATCAAGATGCTTCCTTGAGTTCAGCTAGGAGAAGGCATTCCAGGGGATTTGAGGGCAGAGGCAGATTACAATTGGGATAGGTATTCCTCTAAGTATTTCCTTGGGTTTGCCATGATTAGTGTTACCATGTATCAGAAATCTCATAACAGTGTTCAAAAGCATTTCATGAAATTGGGTACAGAAATGAAAACCATGAATTTAAGAAAAGGAAAAGAGAAGAAAACAAATAAATTTAAAAAATCATTTAAATGACATTTTCAGACAACTAAAATATTTATTAGGCTGAATGTGAGAAAGCTATTTAAAGTGATTAATAGGTTTTGCTTTTAAAATAAAGATAGGTGAGACTATAGTTTTTAAAATAAATTCTAATGTGCTCATGTTTGCATTTTCACAATGTTTATTTGTATTCATTGATAAATATTGATTATACAGATCCATACCTGAAAGACCTGCTTCATGTTGCTATGTGATTAGACATTCTTAGCAATTTTTAAAAATTGTTCTTTAGAAACACCCTATAGTCAACCACATATACCCATTGTCACCTCTGTGTCATAATTTGTTAGAGTCACAGGGGCTTCTCTTCCATCTAAGATGATTGAGGTTCCATTCAGAGGTTTTGAATGTTAGTGCAACATTAATAACTGCATGATGAATCTCAAAAGACACACTCAAATCAGATAGTCCTAGAGATGAAATATATCCCTACTTTGAAAGCCCAGAGAAGTTTTTAGATTTTCTTCTAATGTCTATCACAGTAGAAAACACAGATGGTGTCTTTGCTCCTCTGTTCTCCTTGCAGTCCACAGCAGGGTGATTGGCATATTGTAGGTACTCAGCACATACTTTCTGGAAAAAGACTAAGAGGTCATCTGATCCTACCTTAGGTTTAAAGTAAGACACTTCTGCACATTTCTGAGAGATGCTCACATACTGTCCATCTGAAACCTTGCTATAATGCAAAGCAGTTTAATTCTGCCTTATAACTTGACCAAATGCAATCCTTCTTCTAAGCAGCCCATCTATCCCCTATCTGGATTCAAAGACCCCGCCTTTTCTCTTAAGTCTTCTCTTCTATCTTAATACCCTTAGTTATTTTTCCCCATAAAACTTTAACACAGTCCATTTATCATGATCTGGAATCAGTTATCATGATTTTGTTACTTGAGTTTTCTATTTTATTGCACTTAATTATTTTTTTTCAATAAAAGTTCCTACTGTTTAATCATTGCAGTTCATGCTCATCTGATTATATTCCAATTTGTCATTGTCTCTCTTTAAATATGATGCCAAGTATAAAAAACACAGATTTAGCTGGATAACTATAGAAGGTGACACATTATTGCTCTCATGTCTATGCACTATACTTATTTTAATGCTGAACGAGTTCCATTATCTTCAAAGTGTGTTATTCAATCATGCCATCCTAAATTAAAAGAGGGTTTATTGAGTCTTACTCCTCAATAGATATTATGTTGCCTCAATAACCTTCAGTCCATGGCAGAGGCAAAGTGCTGAAAAAACACACATCATGAATATGTAAGTATTTTTTTTATTTATGCAAAAATGCATTCCATAGACTATTAAAAAAAAGAAGAAGAAAGAGAAAAAAATCTTGGTAACAGGAGTAAAGAATATGGACCAAGAAGAGAAATGACATTAAGCCTAGGTGTGCATGCAAGTCAACATTTGAAGAATTCTTGAAGAATAATGTGTATTCTTCATAAAGTAGACTTACTATATATTACTGTTATCACAGATAGAATTTCAAAGATTTTGCATGCTAGCCTTATTCCTGAGGAACCATGACATGGTAAATGATGACTTCATTTTTGTCCCTTGTTTCAATGGCATGACCAACATATTTAAATTTTTTCCCTTGTTATTATTATTCCCTTGTTTATTCCCATATTAAATTTTTGTCCCTTGTTTCAATGACATGACCAACATATTTAACTTTTATTTAAATATGCACACACGAATAATGTGTGTGCATATTTAAATAAAATTCTACTGATAGGGAGTGAGAAAAGGAGGGAGGACAGTAGCATAGAGGAAGTCTTTACAAGTTTACCAAACTGTGGAGTAGTAATGTTCACCTTACAATTTATTAAATAAAGAAAGGCAAATTCCTAATACATGATAAAGACTTTTCATTTAGATTAAAGGAAAAGCAATATAGAGTCTTTATATAGGAACTATAAATGGTGTTAGCCATCTAAAACTCTTTAATTTCAATCAGATAAAGTATTCACATACTTATAAGTAATTATAATGCAGTAAAAAGAACTGATGGAAGTAGGTCTAGAAAACAGCACAATTTGACACTCAGAATGCTCAAGTCATGAATACTGAGCATGAATACTCAATATCATGGGTGCTCTATTTCATGGAACATATTTTTAGGATCAAGTTCCTCCAACTCATTCTTCCAAAACAGCTGTTCTTAAACTTCTGGAGTACCAGACTCACACAGGAACTAACATAAAGAATGTAGATTCCCAAATCCTACACCTGAAATTCTAATTCATTAGGTCAAACTTAGTAGGAATTCATGATCTACATTTAAAACCTATATGCTTATTATTCCTGATATTGTTCCTGATGTTCAGATGACTCTTGGACAAATACAGAATGAAAAACATCTTTAAAGTGTTCCATTTTATGTGGTTTATGACATGTGTGTGTCCTATTTTATGCTCATGGCAACCTGTTGGGATCAGAGTGTACTAATCATAGAAGACAAGAAGTAAATTTACAGATTGTTTTAAAGACTTTTTATTTTGAACTAATTTTAGACTTAACGGATTTATAAATTATTGAAATGGTCTAATTGTTTTGGTCCTTCTATGACAGTGAGCAAGGTGAAATGAAAACGTATTTGTTTAGTCGAGAAGCAAGAGAACTAAGCTGCCTGCTTTTTACCTGTCTTGTAAATTGACTTGCTCTCTTATATTTACATTGGTTTCTCATACTTCAGATAATCATCACCACATATTGATATTTATTGACTGCGTATTTTATGCTTCAAAATATGGTGCTAGTCAGCTAAGTAGGTGAAGAGGCTATACCATACTTGTGGCAAAATTAAACCTTAAAAATTGGACAATTATAGAACATACCATGAATATTTGCTGCTAAATGTTCCATTGAAAAGAAGTATCTGTAATCTCTGCAATTGTAAATGAATATTATCCACATATGAAAAGTTTTACAAAATTAGTATGTAGGGATGCAAGTGACCTGTGCACAACCTTTAAACAAAATGCCTCCATTAAATATTCCAAGTCCATGGTATGGCTGAACTTTGTCATTACTGCATGTTCAAAAGTGATTTTAAATATTTATTTAGCTTAATTCAGCATGAGTCATTTCATCCTTGATTTTAATGCTAACCTCAGAACATATAATGACTGAAAGAAAGAATCATTATCATGTATTAATGGGGAAAATTAAGTTAAAATATATTTTAACATACTTGCAAATTTCTAAAGCTGACAGCAATAAGGAATACACTAAGAGGACAGTTTCTCTTTATTATTCATATTAAATACTGCTTTTATGTTATGTATGCAGAATGAAACCCATAAATATGATAATTGTATTTGAATGCTATACAATAAATATATTTAGAAATTAAATACATTGAAGCAGCCAAATTCTTTGCTTATTGGTAAACTCCTCAATGGGAGACAGCTACTGCTGTTAGTTAAAAATCCCTACTGTGTAAATTAGTATTCAGGTATTTTCTGAAAGGTGGTTTTTGCTACAATAGGTTACTATATCTTCTTCATAATTGTTAAGGCCTAACACATAAACCTTTCTGTGTTCTGGTTCACTAACCCAGTCCATAAAATCATTATGGACTATTATGATTGTCCAGGAGCCTCAGGGCCCCATTAAACATCTATTTCAGATTCACAATCTTTGCTGATGCATGTTCTAAAATCCCAACTACAAGATGTGAATGGTTTATAACAAAATGAAAAACTGAGTCTAGTTTTTGCTCCTTAAAAATCGTGTGTGTGTGTGTGTGTGTGTGTGTGTTTGTGTAGAGGGGAGATGACTGGATAGGACCCAGACTTACACAACTTTAAAGCATCTTGAAAATCTTTTCACCAGTTGATAGCTGGATCCAGTATAGTAGCAATAAAGGTGAGTGTCAGTAGAGTATATCTAAACACCTTTCCCTCCCTTGTAGCCTAGAAGATTTTTAAGTGCCAGAAAAATGCCACAAGATCACTGCCTATTCTTCTTGTTTTTATTTTCTTTTTACTCTCTTCCACGTGTTTACATTGTGATATACTTCAGCAATGCAGACAGCTTTTATTAAGAACAATATTAAGGTTGTGAGTCCAACAAATATTCATTAGGGAATAACTGTTCAAGACTAAAGGGCAATGGATGAAGTCAATGTGATCTAGAAGAAGGGTATTAGCCTTGCCTGGTGGATTGTAGGTTCTATTCTAGTGGATGATTTGATATTGAGCTTAATAATCATTGGACCCAATATTTCTGTGTGGAAAACATCATCATAATAATGAGCTGTATCTCATGAACTCTTTCATGCAAAAGTTGCATGACAAAATACTCTTGTGTAAAATAATCATAGCTTGCCATCCTACGGCATGGTAATAGCACATTTACAAATAAGTTGGTTGAACTTCTGAATAAAGTTACCCTAAATATAGCAAACAATATAACAAGCTTAACTTTTGTGTACTTAAGACTAAGTTGTAAATATGACCCTCAGGTGCTTCAAGTAGCCTTGTCAGTTTTTCTGATTTCTTTGATTACTTGGAAAATTTCAAATGTGGTATAAAAAAATTATGACTATAAGGGAAAAGGTCTGCATGTGATCTCATCTTGCGATGTGCTTGGCATCTCTTAAAACCTTCACATTAGGGACAATGGAATAAAAATTAAAATATTTCCCAAAGCTAAGAAAAGTTGAATTACTCTTCTAGAAACATTGTAATGTGTGGCACATGGATATCAAAAATAAAATCAAAGAATTCCAGGAACTTCTTTCACATATCTGTGCATAATTTTCCTAGCTGAGTATGATCTGGTTCTCATAACATTTTGTCCTGACTCTTGGTTGACACATGCTGTCTCGTACTGCAGCTCTGTGCCTATATGCTCTCTGAACTCCAATCAAGTTAGCTAATCAATCTTTGCCTCCATCTCATCATCTATGAAAAAGGTAAAGAATAGCACCTTCTCCACAAGGGTCCTGTAAGATTTAGTCCACTATAGTACTTAACAAGGTGTCTGAATATAATAAGTGTCTTATGATCTTAGCTATCATTCTGGTCTATATCATTAATATGCAAATGTTATTATCAGATGTCTTATCATCCTTTCCAATTAGTAAGCTCTTTGTATCCTTATTCAGATGAAAGAATTAGTACATAATCTTTCACATTGCTCTTTTTGTAAGAAACAGTGAATGATTAAATGAATGAAATATAGATTTTTTTAAAAAGTAAGCCCTTGAAATATAGAAAACTTTTATACAAGAAGACAACGTAGTAACTAAAATAGTATATTCCTGTTGCCTCTGAATATTTGGGACCTCAGGCAATCTCCCCTTTACTTATTTATTCTATGTTACAAGCAGAGCTGCTCCTTGAAAAACAGTTGACCTTTCCAGTAGATGACAAAGAAAGAATCTTGATTAGAATAAAGGATTGAGGATAAGGGATAATTTTCCCAGGGTAGATTCTGAGGAGCACCATTCACTTTTGAACAACTCAGAAGTTAAGAAAACAGAAATTTTGAAATTAAATTTGATCCAAAGATTCAGGCACTTCAGAAAAAAACAATGGCACAATGATAATAACAACTACAACAGTAATAAAACAAGTATATGGATAATCACAAAAGAATGGAGATAGGAATCAGGAGGTAGATAAATGTTACAGACATAAGTTAAGATGAAAGAAAAAAAATCAGCTCAGAATTTAGCCTGAGAGAGACTGAGGGTTGAGCATAGAGGGAATGGTCTAGTCACTAGGAATGTGATCCAAGATCCTGATAAAAATATCTCAGAGGGAACAAATGCTTGCCTTCATGTTTTTTTTTTTTTGTTGTTGTTGTTGTTTGTTTGTTTTTGCCCCAAAATTTGTCCCAGGATTTCAGAATAAATTCGAATGAATGATTTATCTTAAAAATACAAATGAAAAGAGCATAAGTGTGAAAAGATATTAGACATTCATCCTTTAGTATGAATTCTATTGCCCTGAATTCATTCTGCTTATAGTCCACCCCAGTTACTCAGATCAAAAGTCCTGAAATCTTCCTTCTCTCTCAGTGCATTTCTAATCCATCAGCAAATCAGTAATATCTTTGGCCAAAATTTACACAGTTCAATCACTTCACTCATTGCCACTGGCTTACTTAGTTCAAATCAGAATCATTTCCAACCTAGACCACTGACGAGTTTTCGACTGGAAGCCTGTGCTTCTGCCATTGCCTCCTTGAGGATAAACTCATCTTGTTATAGAAATTGGAAAGAAAATTCAAGAATCATTACATCATTTCTTAGCTTAAATCCTTGTAACAGGTCTTCATCCCTAAGGGTAAAAGTTAAAGGTCTTTCAATGACCTAAGAGCCCCTACAAAATCTTATCCTCTCCCATTCCCCTTCCCCTGGTCTAGACAAGCTCTTTTCTCAGTACATGTCTCCTTGCTTTTCTCCCTGCCTGAAATTCTCTTCCTCTGGCATTACACAAATCAACCCCTCATATTTTTAAAGCCTTACTCACATGTCATCTTCCTTGGCCATCTTAACCAAAATTTCAACTCCCTTCATGTCACAATTTCTTAACATATTTCCTATCCACTTTCCCTATTTTTTTTCCTCAGCACTTTTTACCATCTACCACCTCTTATATGTATATATTTATCTAATTTGCTTTTTTCTTCTACAGAAATATAAATACTACAAGGCAGAGACTCTTTATTTGCTTATTGTTAAGTCTCAGCACCTGTATAATGTCTGCAACTCAATGGTTGCTGAATAAAATGATGATGAAACCAGTTCAATTATTTGGTTTATTATTTAAAATCCAGCTGCAGCAGCTTCCCTAGGGGCCTTTGATATGCCTCTTCATGATATATGTGTATCTTGGGAAGAAAAAATGTTTTGCATAGGAAAGTTATCTGTGGTTGAGTTATTGGAACAGAGGAAAGTACTAGTGAGTCAGAAGATGGAAGGTAGGAAAGGGGATCTCTGAGTACACTGAGAATATTGGTCACTTGGGTGACATAGGCAAGAGGTATGATGAAGTTGGAGAGCATCATGAGAGAAAAAAAAACAGAAATAAGTAAAAAACCAGATTTTGTCTTCTTTATACTTTTGTCACATCAGGCTTCTTCTCATTCCTTCTTCCAGGACAATAGTAAAGATCCTCCAAGAGACCATTGAGCTCCAGAGTTGCTAGTGCTCCATTTAAAATATGGGTTCCATGTAAGAAGAGAGCACATAAGCCTGCACTCACAATTCCCCTGCTCTGCAGGGCCAAAGTTACCAGACAGAAGTGAGGGATACAAGGGCTTATTAAATTCCAGAATGTTTGTGGAAAAGCTGAGCCTTTTTACCATACCTGTTTCATCTCCCACCTTTGCTTTGGAAGGCTTCCTTCATTCTCTCTTTCTCTGCCTGCAAGGTGCCAAGAGGCAAGATCCCAGAGAAGGCTTTGTGGGAAGGGGAGGGTAAACAGTCAATAGAAAGAACTCATGGGCACAGGATAAAACATCCAGTGTTCATCATCTTCAGGAACACTCTTGAAAAGCTGATTCCCCCTTTAGGGCGACAGACTACAAAAAGGGAGAGGAAAAATGTCCCTATAAATGATAGTACTCTGGGGACAAAAGAAAGAAGTCACATTTTCTTCCACAGATTATTTGTGAAACTGCCAGATAGCAATCTGTAATCTGAAGGCAACTATGCATTTTACTCTTCACATCATCTTACACAATTCTGCTTTTGACATAGAAATGGAGTTGAGTTGGAAAAGAATAATTAAAATAGTCACATCCCAGAGCCCCTCCATTATTAACTTGAGATATCTTCATAGAATTTTCAGGTATGTTTATGATCTTTATTTCAGATATTTCTAATTAATGCTTATAATTATGAGAGAAAAATAATGAAATTTCACTTTTTTAATAATTTTATTTATTTTTATGTGGTGCTAAGGATTGAACCCAGGGCCTTGCACGTGCAAGGCAAGCACTCTACTGCTGAGCCATAACCCTAGCCCCTGAAATATCACTGTTATCAGAGAAATTAGCCAAAATGTGAAAACAGGCAAATTATACCAATGGTGTTCTTTTAAGATATGGCTGAATATGAATTTCTCTCAGTGCAGCTACTATGTAACTCAAAAGATATGGGTTAATTAATATAGTTTTATCCAGTAGAAATTTGAATAAGGTCTGTCCAGTGGGATAACCTTAATGATTATGATTTTTCATATTTCAAGACACAAAAGCAATCTTGAATCTAATCCTGTGATTTATACCAATATTTATTTATATACAATGCACATAAATTACTACTTCTCGAATGTTCTTCAAACTAGTTCTAACATTTTTTAGTTCCCTTGTTAGTTACTGAGTTGAGTGAAATACTCAAATTGTTCATTTTACCTTTGTTATGAAAGTTATTTTATCGTTTTTGAAATTATACTTTAATACTCTAGTATTTTTCATTGACCCTCAAAACCATGCCATGATCTGGTGAATTTACTTAATGGGACTTAATTCATTAGATTCTTACGCCTTCACAACCTGAATCCTTACACTGATCACTAGCTCTCCAGTTTTTCAAAATCAGAACATCTCCACCTCCCTTCTGCGTCTTTTCATGCTCCATTCCTAGCTTTTCATAGGTCTCAGTCCACACTTGGCACATTATAACTTTGAAACAAGTTATTTGTCAAAGTTAGCTATATCTAATTCACTTAAATAGCAGGCAAATAGGAAAAAATTTAATAGGCAAAAATTGTTTTTCTCCATCCTTTATCAGTTTGAATGCAAATTCTCATGTCTAAATGTGATATAGGACTTTACACTGATAAACTGAGTTTAACAGAGAGAAAAGGGCACTATGAAAATCCTACGAAGGTTAGTTGAAGAGAAAATAATGGGCCTGAAAGTTACAATACCATTAGTGATTATGCTATAAAAACATTTTTAGAACACCATAGAAAATTAAGTTATATACTATTTTTCTCATTACTCCTGAAATATGACACTATCAAGCAGTCAGTAAGTTTCTGAGAATTCATTGACATAATAATTTCTCCTTAAGATTCTAAGAACTGTGGTCCAATTTTTCTTCATTAGTCTTATATTCATTAAATGAGAACCATAAAATCAAAAAGAAACATTTCTAGTGATTATGAGGTGTGCTTTTACAAAATTTGGTATTTTTTCACTCTTTTCATGCAGTTAATCCTTTTGACTACTTCTTTTTAAAAGACAGATGAATATATTGATAATAAAAACAACAAAATTATACAAATTGGTGTGATTACATAATTGTAAAAGTACCATTTCTTCTACTTGCTGGCTGAATTAAATATCAATGCTGATTAACACAGTTTAGAAAATCAGCAATATTATTTCTAGATTGTTAAGAAGTATTGGTAAATAATGTAGAATATTGATTTAAAAGGGAAAGAAATAAATGACAATACTTTTGTTCCTAGATTCTTTTTAATATGATAGTTTAAATTTTAAAAGTAAGATAATGTTTCAAATTCTCCATAAAAAATTCTGTTAAGTACTAAAAATAATTTAATTAATCTTTCAGTTTCTATTCATATTCCAATGGTCATCCTCAAGTTTAAATTTATGAGTTTTGCTTAAAAATTAAAAAAATAGTATTTTAAAGATCAACAATCATCAATGTAGACAACTTTAAGTATTAACAATTATCAGCTAATTTTTTTTTAAACACTGAGATCTGATTTGGCCCAAGGTCACACTAATACATCTCTCATTGTCTACAAGTGACATTTGCTGAATATTACCTTAGGCTACATTTTTAGCATTCCCTCTGGCATGCTGAGATTAGATGCGACATTTCTTGTCCAGAATAAAACACAAGGTCAATTCTACAGAATATAATATTATATTTTTTGTGCAACTTTGCATTTGCTTATCTATACAACACAGGCAGTTCATTTTAAAGCACAGGACTTATGAACCACCACCCAGCATTTGCTAAAATCCTTCTCACAGGATGCCACCATTGTCACAGCCTATTTGACTACCTCCCTGAGCCCTCCGCAAAATCCCTGAGAAAATAGCCACAGTGGAGGAGAGAATTCTTCAGCTCCTGCTATAAAGAGGCTGAGGAAGATTCCTCCCACTTCCTGGGGAGGGTGATGGTTTCATCAGCAGAGTTTCCCTCTGAGACAATATTATAAAGGATGATTGACTTACGCAAATCCACAAGAGCTATCATTCAATTCTGTTATATGAGTTAAATAAGATTTTGTATAACGCCAAACAAGTTCAATTTATTTATAAAAAATATTTGGGAAAAACAACCCATTGGTAAGTTTGTAATAGGAAGAACAAGTTTGAAATATCACAAATCATGCTTGGTATTTTATTCTTTTTCCTAAAATCTTAAATTTTAATAATAATAATAATAATAATAATAACAACAACAACAACAACCCAAAATTGGCCTGAGAGCTAGCTTTGCTCTCATATTAACCCTGTTACACCTACTTATCCTGATTAGAGTCAATTAATACATAAAAATATACTTGAGTTTTGTTTTCAGAATGAAATGCAAGGCTTGTAAAATTCAATCAGTTTTATCACCCAAACACATGGATACTTAAAATCAGGTCAAAATATTTTATAAACTACCAATAATCTCTAATAAGAAGAAAATTGTCAATTTAAAAGTTAAAATTATGATTTTAATTATTTCTTGGTATGGCTATTGGTACTGAACTACATGGTACAATAAATATGCAGTTTATTTTGCTTAGTCTAGGTCTTTTTTAGAAAGGCACACCTAGAGGTGGGTTTAGGATTCTGATTACAAGATTGTATTATCAGTAATTCAGATTATCTGAGGACATGAAAATGACACCTCTATTCTTTGATTTAAATATTATCTAAAAGAATAAATACTATTAGGAGAAACTCAATAAAAGGTCAATTAATACTCATTTCCTTCTACCTGTTGCAGTATGTCTTCCTAGGTATCTAGGACATGTGGTTATATGTGGAAGGCACCTGTGCTACGCTATTTCAACCATCTCTATTAAATAAAGTGACTGTTAATATCTGGGTTGAAGCTACAGAGCACAGATAGCTCTTTATATCTATAAGAGGTGCAATGAGCCATCCAAGCTAACTCAGCAGAGAGAACATTTACTAACAAAATGATTGTAGAGACCCATTGATTTGATGGATGACTGGGATTGTATGGAATAGAGGAGCCCATGACAAAAATGGTAACAGATTTGAGAGCCATTAACAGGCTCCTTTTATCTATCCTGGCACAGTTTATTAGTATGAGACAGGCTCCCTGTTTTCTCTCTCTTTAATGATACTGTTCTATGAACCAATGAATGTTTTCATTTGGAAAATAAGAAAGCATTGACATGTTACTTGAACTGTGGTTTCTTTAGTGATGCCAAGGGAATAAATATGCTAATTCCGTGCTTCAGAAAATGCACTTGGTAAGGCCCATTACTTCACTGATTTCAGCAACTACCAAGCCCAGGTGAGAAAAGGTTAACACCACATACCAGGGAGCATTTCACTATGCAGAAGCTTTGAATTAGAAATGTAATGTAGAATTTCCGTGATGCTTTGATATACTTCTACGTGGGAATTTTTCATATCAGATTCTGTGAAGGAAAATTTAACTCATCATTTGTTAATTATAATAACTTGAAGCAATTTACCTCAAGCTATTACTTGATTCTTCATAAAAGAAGCAGTTACTATGAAAAGCTATCACAGAAATCTGGAAATATTCACAAAATCTTACACAAGCAATTTCTTTTCAACTAGAAATAAAAGACAATTTTCCCCATATATATATACAAACATACAAAAACACATTCTTTCAGGAAATGGCAATTCCTTGGACACCAGGAAGGGGCTAAATACCAATAGAAGTGCCAACTGGAAAGAAGAGCTTGCCTTAGCTTTAAAACTGGAACGAAACAACTCTCAACATTTGCAAAACATTCCTTTATTATTAGAAATAAATTATTTGTATAAAAAATTGCATGCGTCAATCATTGCATTTATTTTTTAGCACAACCCAGGGCTTCAATCCGGTCAGCCATTACAAGAAACAGACTCATCTTATACAAGTTGAACAATGAGGGACAGGAACGGGAGTTCTCACAATCACAGAAAAATACTTACAAGAATAACATCAGACATGGTTTATTTCAACAGCATATTTTTTTCACAAGCTAACATTAGTTTTCCTTTTGTGATTTTTTTTAACTTCTCATGAGGAAGCAATACTTTAGTTTGACACTCATTGGTTGTGTTTTATAAAGCGGGGTTCTTCATTCCCTGTTATTGATACTTTTGGCTCATGGCTAATTTTTGTTCCTTACTAGACTGAATATTGATTTGATTGGTTGTAGTCTATGGAGATCTCCAGGAGTTAGTCTTTGTGGTCTCATGTTCATTGTTTAAGATCACATACCATATTTCTTCAGATTGTCATTTCCCTGTTTCAGATTGAATGATTGCTGTAGCTGATATATGTTGTCTTGGTAGAGGAAGCTGTTGGGATAAATTAGGACAAATTAATAGCATACTAATAAATTATTTTATTGATATAATTTTAAAATGCAAATCTGTGATGATAGTTTTGTGATATCCAGTTCTTAAATCATATTATTCATTATTTTTAAACTACCTACTAGGAATTCAATGATCATCGAGATAAAAAGACAAGCAGAAATTTTAGTCTGTAAAAACTACTAGTTTCATTTCTCCTTTCCTGGAGAATTAGCAGAAAAGTAAAAATGTAAAATGGTAATTTTTAATAAATTTAGGTAAAATTATATTTAACTGTAAATTTTGACTAACAAAGATTTACATGTATGTAAAATAAAAGAACAGATAACTTATCTGTCCTACCAAATTAAAAAAAAAAAAGTTTTTATAGTCTACACCAAAGACCTCAATTCCTTGGGTCTGATCTGATAACCAAGTAAAGGTTAAATAAAAATAACCCATTATGAAATTCCTAACATATCTATTCCCCACTACTCATTCTTTTTTAATTTTAAAATATTTTTTTAGTTGTAGATGGACATAATACCTTTATTTTATTTTTAATTTATTTTTATGTAGTACTGAGGATCGAAACCAATGCCTCACATGGGCTAGGCAAACATTCTAACACTGAGCTACAACCGCAGCCCCACCCACAATTCACTCTTTTATTAAATAACAGAAGCTCATTCCTATTGAACACAAATATAGTACGATATGGAATGTTAGAGGAAAAGCCTTTTTATCCTGCTTTTCTGCTTGGGATACACATTCGATTACAATTATTTGTAAAGAACATCTTTCCTACTTTTTTAATTTTAACAAATACAAATTTAGTTCCTTAAAACTTGAAAACAAACAAACAAACAAAAAAAGAGAAATCAGTTTGTGAAATTGTACCTCATTTCTGGAAAATGCTTTATATCTGCCCATCTGTTCTATGGAAATACAATTTCTAGCAGTTCAAAGTTTAAGTTTTAATAGAGTATCAGATTATGTAAAATTAAATTTGTGAAGGATGTATAGAATCTCTAACACCGATCACAAATAAGCTGCTTTGTTGTAACACACATACACACACACACACACACACACACACACACACACACAGATTAACTAACTGTGCCTTGATCATGAATATATCTTCCATTTAAAAATAAACAATAATTTTATACTCTAGAGGTGAATGTGATAAAATGTCAAGTACATACAGTATTTGTAAACTTTGAAATAAGTATGTGCTTTGGAAGTACATATTTTTGGTTTGTTTTGGTTTTATCCAAAGTATACAAATGGAGATGTTTAGAAAATAAATAAAGACTCAAAGAAGGACATTAATATTTAATTGTTCTATTACTGACTTTCTCTGAAGTAAACCTCATTATTATAAGACTATTAGATATTTATAACAAAATATCCTGTATCAAATTTGTACTCATGTTTAAATCACCAGTGAAAATAAATCTATATACATAAATTCTTTTGTATTTTTGAATGCTATAATGAAATAAATCTGGATCCTAAAACTCAAACATGATGTCCTTTTCTTTTCACTGAAATTTAGGAATGAATGATTGTATAAAAAAGTAAAACATGTTTGTATTTCAATATATAAATCCAATCCAGGGGGAAAGAGACTTTTAGAAAATAATTTAGTTCCTGAACAATGAAAATGATTAGAAATCACATAGCTAATCCTCTGAAATAATGGATAATCACTCCTCATTTCTTCACCAGTGATTGACCTGACAAGTTCTTATAGACATCAAGGTCCTACAATGTCCACAGTCACTGAAATTAACACATAGAGCCCAAGGAGTGCAAATCGTAGACATTCTCACTGATTTTTGTCATTGAATATTGTTAGTTATACAACAAAAACAGCCATAATTATCTACATTGATCATGCCTCAAGGTTGTTATTGTGATGCTACAGAAATGAAGAAGACATAAACCTGATTTTATGTTATCTTCTATTTTCTACAAAATGAATAATGCATTGGGTGTTTGTGAGTACGAAGGAAAATGGTGTCTAAAGAGGAACAGAAGTAGTTTAGAAGAACCAATGTAGAGTCCTATTTTTCAACTCACCCTCCCCAAAAGGTAGGATCTATTAGACTTGTTTGACATGAAGGGAAGCAAAATGATTTTTATATTTGTTGACTTTTTAAATTTTTTAAATTTATATAATGCTCTCATGTGCCTCCAAATTTCCTTGATCTCTGTTATGAAGGACTTTCATATAACCTTTGTAGACAAAGTGAAGAATAATGATCATATATTAGAAAAAATAATCACTAAAAGTATTCCTCATCTTCTCTACTATTCAGTATCATCAACAATATCTGAAAATGAAGAACACATAATTATACAATTTGTAGAAGACAGAAAGGAAAAATCATGATTAAAGCAGAGGAACAAAAACCAGAAAGACCTTGAAAAGGATGATATATGAAGATGTTATTCAACCTATGATGTTGTGGGTCACACCATCTTTAAGGATAATTCTAATTTGGAAGTTCTGTAGCTAATCATTGATTCATTCTTTATTTTTTGAACATCCAAAGTAATTTTAAAACAGAAACATGGTATAATTCTATTGAGAATGTGATTATAATTCATAGGAAATTGGTGTTAATTTTTCCATTGGCTCTAAAAATTAAGTTCTGGAAAAATTTTTGTCAAATTTTTGTCAACATGAAAGCAATGACAAGGAACCAACTATGATTAGCAAATTCCTGCATGCATCTTTATTTCAGATGTTTTAAAAAACAAAATGGATTAAAGATGCACAGATGAATTAATAAGGAGACTTTTTACAGTGGCAACAAATATGTGTATGTGAAAATCAATTTCTCAGTACAGCAATGATAACTCTCCTTGTGTGTACCACACTGTGTTCAAATGCTGGAGAAAGCAAAATCTACCTCCAGTAGCAGCTGTTTTCATAACTTATTCATGAACACAGCTTAAGAAATATCACATAGAGCATTGGTTAATTGGGAAAATTAAAATTCTTATTTACCAACTTGGTTTCTAACTCCCTTCACACCCTGTTCTGAAACAACATGTCCTTTTTTTTTTTTTTTTTTTTTTTTTTACATAAAGTGTAGTAGATCGCAAATTCAGCAAATTGATTTTCTTTCCAGTTTCGTATTACTTATGTTTATTCCATGAATTTTGAAAACTGAAATCTTGAACATGTGACCAGAATTTCATACATGAACAAGTCACATTTAAGATGAGTTTTTGAAATTTGAGGACTTATATGGCTCTGTGACTATGAAAGAAAAGTATTTTTTTATACGTCTAAAACCACAACTATTTGGTCAGAAAGAAAAAAAAATCCCAACAATGGAATTGTAGCCATAATCATAAAAATCTTCCACATATTTACCAAAGAAAAAGGGCTGCCAAAAAATAGTTATTGAATTCCAAGATACTCTTTCCTATTAAGTACAGAACAATGTACAGTTTTAAGGCAGCAGTGATACGGATACATTTATCCTCTGATTGCTTTATAGTTTACAAAACCATATTTTATATGTCGTGATTTCATTGTAGTATTGATGACTTAACAGAAGTTTGTCAGCAGAAAGTGTGAGGACACAGCAACATGGATACGGTTCTGCGGATTATCAAGAACAGACTCTACTTGTTTTGAGAGGAGGTATTCTAAATGTGAGGAGGTAAGGGGCTTGTTACCCATAATCCAATGGCAAAGGCTTCTCTAATATTCAGTTATACTTCTAAAAACAGCACATATTTTTAGAAGAAAACATTACATGCAAGTTATTAATCACACAAATACTTTTCAGTGGGTTTGGGAATCAGAAGATTTCTCACTAATACAAGGTACATGGACTAAGGGTAATTGAGACTCAAGGAACCTATGATACCCATGTCGGGTTTCTCATGTGGATTTCCATATACTGAGTTACAAGCTTGGTTTTAAAACACACTAATCCACCCTTTTATCATAGGATGGTCATGTAAGTACACAAAGGCAGACCATGATGACCTGAGGTGGGACTATGGGAAGATGTGAAGGTTTCATATATTGTATCTCCTGAATGTTCAAATTATTATCACTTTAACCCAACTTACTTCGACCTAAACCACTCCTATAAAAAAAAAAAAAGATCATGCTAAAATCTTCAAAATACCATTTGCCTTTGTCCAGGCAGTCACTGACTGTGTCTTGATCTATCCTTTCCCCTTTTTCTTACCTTCCAGCTCATTACAGGCTGACCCTTCAAACAGGCCTCATGTTTTAAGTCTTCCACATTTATTTTAGAGAAAGTAGAGAAATGATTGCAGGCTGTTATTTCCATTTCAACATAAAGAGAAAATAACACAAAGAAAACAGGAAATGTTGGAGATTTATTTTTCTTTTTAAGAATCTATTTATTCTTTTTATTTTCATCATTTTCCATAGGTGAGTCTGGGATGATTGGTATTTACTTCACTGGAAGTTTGATTGTACCTATTTAAAACTATGTTGCATCAGTCTCTGGGTTGTTATTGAAATACAGGTACAATGGACTCTGAGAAGCCCACTGAGAGGTGCCAGTGTTCTAGTGTGTCTTTGCCAACAGCAGTTTATTGGCATCCTGCAACAGGTTTTAACTTCCTACACTGTTGCTTTCCAGGTAGAAAAACAGATAAAATTCTGCCCTCAAATCACAAGCATTCTACTCTGATGCCTTTAATAGTAGTCATAATAGTAGTTATAATACATTTTTTGCTAAGAGACAAAAGAAGCCCATTATTAGCAAATTGCATAGCTCTAATGAGAGATGATTATAACAATTTGTCACTAAAATCCATCCTCATTGCACCTTCTCTCCCAGTTTCTCAAGGTTGCATGTTGACAAGGGAGTACTGGGGGAGTATTTGTGCAATTCTTATAAGTTTCCTTTCTCTAAAAGTGACTGAATTTGGTATTAGTGATCCATAGGTAATCTTCCTAGAGCCAATCTGGCCAATAATTCCAGGTCAATGAGTTTAATTAAGCAATGCTAATAATCTGATTCTAGTTTTATGTATGGGACATTGGAGTGAGCAATGCTCACCTGCAAATCTTTATACAAGGGGAGGAGACCATTGAACATCATGAGTTGCTAGAGTAATTAAGCCAAATAAAACCAACTCTTAGTCTTCTATATTCAGTGTTAACAGTACAGTGAGCAGGGGATAGAGCCTGCTGAAGGAAACTGAGAGGAATAGAGTATTTTTGCATATTAAATACTGATGTTGTATTCTCAAAAGACTGGAGGCCATCTAATGTAAAGACCTCAGTTTTCCTTTTTTGTTGGGGCGGACACCTGTAGAACCTAGTAATATAAAGTTTACAATTTTTACTATACTTTACTTTTTGCAATACAGATCTTCAATCTATTTGCTACTCTCCCACAGATATGAAGATGGACTTTCATGGATGAGTTAAATCCTACTAGATCAGCCTGAAAATCAGTATATTGTCATCATGTGCTCCTTCTAGGGTGGTAGAAGGAAGGAGAAGCAGAAGGTAAGTGAGGAAAGGAGAAGAGGGTGTGGTTGTACCAAGGATTCATTTTTCATGGTAATTGACTTTCAGAGAAGAGCTCTAATTCTCAAAACCTATCCAAGAAAGGAAACTGAGGGATGCTAAAAGAAGAGGCGAGACAAGTACTAACTGTGATTTAATTAAACATATTGACTAACTAGTTTTCTCATATCCCTAAGGATCCAGATGACATCTTTTATTTATGGAAGGTCTGCAGGAGTATGCTTCTTTCAAAATGTAAAGAGCAGCCAATATTGAACCCCTCAAGAGGGTAAAATATTCCTATATGTCAAAAGATCATTTAAAAATGGAAGATAGTTCCAAACATCAGGCTCTGTAACTCCTCAAAAGAAACATCTGAGTACCATGCTTTACAGAAGGATGTTTGCATTCTGGTGACAGCCAAACTGCTGGCAATAATTCATTTCTCAAATGGTTCTGACCGTTGTGGTGGTCTCATGGTGTGTGGCTACCTCCACGCCCCCAGAACCATGTAGCATAGTCCCCAATTCTAGTAAAAGAATATTCAACGTACATCTATCAAGGAGTGCTCCCGCTCTTGACCATCTGAAAGTCTACAGATGACTTACTGTTGGTTTCAAGACTCTCACAGAGTTCGCTTTTCACCTCGCCATTTGGTCTGTCATTTCCTTTTTGGATCAGTTTGCTTTGCATGGTGGCAGCTGTCACCACGGCCTTGAAGCTCCTCTTGCGTTTTTGAACATTCTGCTCTGGATGAAAAATTATAATATAAACCTTGGGCATATAGAGCATCCCCAGAGACACAGAAGCACTTAAGCTCATGGAAACAGTAAGTGTTGTTGTCTGGATGTACATCTGAGGGGAGAAAAAAAAGAGAGAGAGAGAAAATCACTGTAGTTAAGTTTGACTAATAAGAGATAAAGCCAATAGCATACCATTTTCTAAAAATTACTCCAGCTTCTCTATTAAAGGTACTCTAGAAACTACTTATTGAAATTGCATATCTATATCCCAACCTGCAAGTGTGTGAGTAAGTATGTGTGTAAAGTTTATTAAGCCCAATTCCTTAAAACAAATAGACCAACAACCAAGACTCTGGAGCTTTATTTCCTTTTGGGATCATAAATAAGCTACCTAAGGAAAGAGAGAAAATCAGTCTGACATAACACTAGCACTTTATTCCACATAGTCTTCCTCAGGAGATACCAGTGAGTCAAATCCTATTCTTGTAGCAGTACTTACCCCAAAGGGTAAATTATATAGAATGAAAATAGAGACTGGGAGTGGAGAGTTCTAGAATATCATCACTGTAAACCCTTGCTTAAAAAAAAAAAACATTTGTGTTTCATTTTCACATCATTACTTAATTCCAACCAGCAAACCTGATAAATCACAGGTAAGCTGTTAGGACCTGATACTGTACAAGCCCCTCTAAAGAGCACAGAACACTACAGAGGTTTCTCAATGATCACATCATATCAAAATAAATGCAGGTGTTTTTACAAAGTATATAAGACCTTCTTCCTCTAAGATTTGACATGTACTCTGGAGATAGGGTCCTGGTTACCGTGTTTGAAAATTCTCTCTGCATTCATTCCCATGGAAATCACCTGCTTTCATGCCCACAAGAAGTCTCTGGAAATTTTTTTCTTTGTATAGCCTGGAGGTTAAGAAGCTGAAACAAGCTTAAAAATCACTGCTTTGGGTTTTTCTCTCTGGTATGGAAAGAAACATGACAATATTTTAATCTTTAAAAACTAAAACAGAAAATCTTTATTCCGCATTCATTTTTCTTTCCTGAGCTCAAAATATAAATTACCCCAAAAAACTTAGGACACTGAGTCAACAGAGAAACCAGGTCCTAAGTCAGTGAAAAAGACCCCCCATTTTCTCATGTCTACAATCCTCATTAATAGATTCACTCACTTGAATACCTTCAAAAATGAAAAGTAGCCAATTTTCATCTGGCCATCTTAAAAGCCAACCTAATTGTTTCCTTTTTAATAAAGTATTTTAAAAATTTACTCCTAAGGATAGCTATCTGAATCAATATTAGTGTTTCCTTTTTTCCTAGAGGAGATGGTTTCTCTTAACAGATGTGGCCTTGAGGTAAAAACTATCCAAACTATGAGGAAAAATTCCTGCAATAGTAAAAATACTATCCTTGTCTGTGAAATTATATTATGCATATCTCTGAGTTTGCTCATCAATTATCTACCAGCAATGCTCTCCTCTGTGAGGATGGGAATACCTTACCATAAGGTGATTCTGATTGGACTGTTTCAAAATTCACCTACTCCAGGAAGTATTCCATGATAAGTTGTATCTAAATTACAATATTCCATTTTATTCCTAAGCACTAATGCATTAAAGTAAAAATAATGGAACACTTTCTAATGTGTAACTTTATAATTATATTTGTTTATATGAACTTCATTATTAATTTATTATGAAATGTATAATCAAAATATAAAATTCTTTAATACAGGTAGCCTGTATTTTTCCTTCTATATCCCCAAGAAACTATGCAAGATTCTAGAATAAGTAGTTTTTCCGAAATTTCTCACTAATTTTAGGTATATGAAAATCTTTATAAGAGTCCCTTGATATACACAAATTATAGAAAATAGGCTTCCTATAATGTCCCTCTCCATCATGTGGACATCATTAATGGTTACCATAGAGATTTGTGACATTTTGAGGAAGAAACAAAGTTATAAGGTGTAAATCCCAGACTCTAGGGTAAGCTCACAGATACCAGCCCCAGTAGAGACCTGATTCAAATACATTCCTCACCAAGTGGAAAATTTCTAAGTTATGACATCTCATGCTACCTGCCAATAAGTGAAATCCCATATCAAATTCGTGTCAATCGAGAAGGTCAAATGGAATGCAGATGTGTGCCTTTAAACCACATCAGTCTCCCTAAGGTTTGCTGTCTACTATTAAGTAACCTATTAAAATGAGTATTCCTAAGCTTCTCCTGTGCTCGTTAATCTTCTTTGAACTTCAAGGCAGCAGTGCTGTAAAAACAAATCTATGCAGAGGGAGGGCATGAAAATAAGGAAAGAGTGCTGAACCCACACACATAAATATCCCAAAGCCCCTTGAATGGGTAGACATTAGTTTTGTCCCATCAGACCCTGCCACATCAATGTAGCCTAAAAACAACAACAAAATCTACAGGTGAAATGGTGATGAAGTGAAGGGAAAAGTCATACAAATTTTTTTATATCTTAATTGGTTAGTCTTCCTAAAAAATATGTAGTACTAGTCCAAATAGTACATAAATACCTTTATATTTTTAAAATCTTATAAAATTTCCATATTCAGAATAATTTTGGGAATATATGGTAAACTTTAATCTTTCTAAGTATTAGGAATGAAAAAGATTTTGGAATGCTAGCTTCCTCATTAAATGCATTACTGCAGTCTACTTTTTTGGCAAGCCAACTCTAAAAAAAAAGCAATAAACATTTACATGAGAATCAAGCAGTACTATGCTAACTATACCAAGCTCTCCATTAAACACTATACTTATAAATTACACCAAAATGCTGATCTTAATTATGTGATTAAACTCTAAAACTTTTTAATGTAAGTTTAATACAAGAAAGTCATCTATGCAAAATCATACCCTAAACTCTAAAACATTATGGTGTCCCAGCCTTTGTCATAAGGCCTTGAACCATGAACAGAGTGAGTTTTTGAACTTCATCTTTAAATACTTAATGAAATGAAAAACTGACATATGTTGTAAGCCCCAATGAAAGCAACAACATCAAAACTAACAACATAATAAAGGTGCCTCCTATCATCATTCTAGACAGACTAAATCCTTCCTAGCATGAATGATAGGATTCCAATGGTCTTCCATATTAAAGAATGAAGGGATTATATTTTTAAAAAATTGAAAATGAGCACTGACAAAAAAAAAAAACTCCCAGAAAACTGTATATCTTGAAAAAAATTCTAATTACTTGAATCATGAAGTGAAATAGCATATTCCAACAGAATTGCCTAGGTTTAAATCCCAGCACCATCCCTTACAAAAATTTTAAAGAAGTTTACAGATATACTCTCACATTGACTTACAGGTGATAAAAGCCTAAGCCTACCAACCAAGCTATCATACAAACTCTAATAAAGCTTTCCTGGTAATTGGACAAATCTGTGATTTTATTTTTCTCTCTGGCATTTAATTTAATATCTATAAAATGGGGTAGGGTAATACTCTACTTATAGAGCATTTACATGGTGGGATGACAGAATCTTTCTAAAATATCTTGTAAGTACAAAATAGTAGCTCCACAAAGACTACTTACTCCTTTAACCTTGAATCTGAAAACACAGTAACAAAACATTCTTCCAGGTGTGTAGGCCAAAAGCGGGACCAATTAGCCAATGATCCAAACCACACAGGTTTGTTTAATGTAGAGCTTATGACTAATTTCTAACTGATGTCTAGGAAAGGCCTTTGTAATCTCACTTCAAAGTAAACAGAATAAAATTTTGTCCAAATGCCAACTCTATTTGCTGATGACAATACCATATTCAGTAGAGGCTATATTCCTAGAATTATACAGCAGCTCTCTGTCTCAGAATTACAGGCCAGCAGGATGCAGAGGAGGGGATCATATCAACTCTTCTAACTCACATAAATTCATTAAGACACACTGAGGAAGGAATCTTCTCTTTTTTAAATATATATTTTATTTTTTTATATATGACAGTGGAATGCATTATAATTCTTATTATACAGATAGAAAACAAGTCTTCATATCTCTGGTTGTATACACAGTATATTCACACCAATTCATGTCTTTATACCTGTACTTTGGATAATAATGATCATCACATTCCACCATCATTAATAACCCCATGCTACCTTCCTTCCCCTCCACCCCCTCTGCCCTATCTAAAATTCCTCTATTCCATTCTTCTTTATGAGCCTCCTCCTGCCCTATAACTCCAAAATATTCATATGCAGAGAAAGAGGAATATCTGTTCTATCACATCCTTTGTGGCCTGTCATTTCTTCTGCTTTCATGCCCCATGGACATTTTGAAGCAGTCAGATGCACTGAAGCAGATTTAAGAAATCTTTAGATAAGACAGAGAGGAGTTGGCACAATGGAGCATACAAACCTGACATCTTTTCTGGGACCTATTACAGCTCCCTCTTCATTCCATAAACGGGTCATTTGCACACATCCAGGGTATACTGAATATGGGTCGTGACCTGAAATCATTAAAGGCTCCCAGAAGAGCAAGGAGTGAAGAGATGCTATTTCTCTAGGATAAAGGTCAGTCTTTACTTTCTCTGAGCCGCATGAACGCATAGACTCCATAGACTCTGATATTTTACCTGGTACAATGTTAACATGTCAGTAGCTATAGTAGCGTATTATGAATCCTGAGACACAAAGCAGCTTTGTGCCATGTGATAAACACATTCATTACTTATTCCAGAGCATTTCTGCCTTGCCCTAGACGGTTTAATCTCACTTCTTTACTACAGTCAGCCAGGTTCTATTTGGCTGCTTTGTACACAGCCTGAGCAGTTAGAAAGCTACATTAACACAGCCTGACTTGCTCTGTCTCTGTTATCTATTTCCTCATCTGTTTGCCAAAGTGACACCTGCCTAGAAAAATGGATTTTCTTCTGCTTTTTAGCAAGACTTTTCCAGTGAACTTCAAAATCTCATTTATTATTAGAACTGACTCCAATGTTCATGCCAAATTTACAGAAACACTCAAGTAATGCCTTGTGGATGGTAAAGCCCTATAGGAACCCATTGTGCCACAAGCCAGACTAACCAAACTGCTGTGGAAAATGAGAAGCAGCAAAAAGAGAGGTAAATACTCAAATTTTCTGGCTGAGCTGGACACCAAGATCTGTCAACAAGCCCATATTAAGTCTTTTACCATTGTTTCTGATTTGTTTAGTTAAAATTCCTTCCTGGCTTCTTCCTTTCAGTCAATTCTAAGATATTCTCCTTGTATGTTTGAACATGTTCACCTTGAAGTACCCAGATCTCAGTATTTGAACTTTTGTTCAACCATTCTCCATCTCATCTATCCACACATCCCTCCATCCATCCACCCACCTCCATCTGCATTCATCATATTCATTCTCTCCCTGCCCCTCCCCCCCCCTCCCGCCAATCCCCTGATCCCAAGAATCAGCTTCTTGGGTGAGCACTATAACTATACACAGGGTCTCATACTCAAGAAAGGCCCTATTTCTGGACTTATGCTCTATTGTCCATGTTTTAAATTTTAAATAATTTCTGAATGGAAAGGCCTACATTTTCATTTTTCACTAGACCACACAAATTATATAGTTTGTCCTTTGGAAAAAAAAATCATTTGTATGTCCACATGTTCCAGGCTTCTTTCAGGAAATTCCATTGCCCTGGATGTCCGACAGCCTCTAACAATTAACAAGCTCTGATTCTCACCTTCCACCCTTAAACTTACTTTTTCAATGATCTCCCCCATATTGTCAATTCTACCTTTCTACTGCTTGGGACCAAAAAAATTGAAACTGTTCTCAACTCTACTTTCAAACCCCACTCTATCTGTTACCAAATTCTATTGATTCTGTTTTTAAAACTTTCTTAGGTCATTGTCTGTTATTTCCACAGATTTTACATTGCTTGAGTCATGGTCATCTCTCATTGGATCATCAGTACTGCTGTTCTGGGGATTTCTTCTACCTGTGCTCTCTTTCAGTGGTTCTAGCTGATTAAGAAGCTAGAATAATCCCATTATTCATAAATCAGGTTAGATTATCACTCTTACGCTAAAACTCTGCAATAACTTCCCATTGATGGTTCCTTACAGTGACCACAGGAGCTCTGAACTCATCTGGCTTTTACTCTGTCCTTTAATTGTCCTCTTTCAGTCATATTGGCCTGTGGCTGGTTCTGGAAAAGACCAATCATGCTTCTGCTTTCAGGCTTTTATATTTATTCATAATTGATGGCTTGCTCTTTCACTTCCTTCAGGTCTTTACTAGAACGTTCTTTCTCCAAGAGAGTTTTTCTGAATGTACCATAAAATTGCCACCATCGCCTCTCCACTAGCATTTCTTACCTTTATTTTACTTCTTAGCATTTAACATTTTTATCAAAAGTCTGTGTATTTTTCTTATTTAATTTCTATATTATCTACTTTTCCTAACTGGAATAAAGTTTCCACACATACAAATATTTTTCCCTGTGCTTTTCAGTGCTCCAAACTCAGCACATCAAACACTGTCTAGATGACATAAATTTTCTATTTTCTTTGAGCTGCTATGGGTTCTTACGCTTAAGTTAGGCATTTAAAGGAAATAACCCATGCAGTTTCAAAAAGGAAACAATAAATCAGAGAGAGACTAAAGCTTAGAAAATTGGGGGCCCTATTTCCTCTCAAATCAATCTCTAGGCTAGCAAAGAAGAATAGAAAAACATGATGCTCTTTTATACTGTAAATTCGACAATGGGCCATTCTGCTTCCAATGTAGCAAAGGTCAGTATTAATTAAAAGTCATTGGTCTCTACTTTGGGAAAATGAGAGCTTTGGGAGCTCCACTTTGGGAGATCCCCTTTCCCACTTAACTTATAACTGAGGGTAATGCACTCAACACTGTTCTTAAGCTTCTGCAGCCCTAACTCAAAGCATGTAATGAGACAACCTACATAACACATTGTCACAGAACCTGGCCTATAGTGACCAATAAGCGGTGACTCTTATTGTCATTTAAACTTGATCCTATTCTTTATTCATCTTCCTTTATTCTTCATGCCATAAATCCTGAACAGCGCTACCCTCTCAAAACCAGCTTCAACAGTTTAGCCTTATTCATAAGATTACACAGACAAAAATATGTATTTGTAAAGAAATAAACTTTATGTTTGTGGAAAATCTAGGTTCATCACATTTATAAAATCATAGTTGCCTGGAAAGAATCACTAGCCTGAGTATTGTTTTTCTTCTATCAGGGAAATTGTAGTGTTGAAGACCCATCAACAGGTTAGAGAAAGTACATTGTGTTCTCATTAGTGACTATGGAGATCAGTTTGCTCTGATGTTTTTGCTGACTCTCATCACATCGCCTTTCACTCTGACCACATGTTTGCAAAATGAAGGGTTAAATCAAAGATTACAACTGCAAAATTTTGAATGAAGACTGTGTCTTCAGCACTGGGCTGGTTCACACATGAACTCTGAATCCTTGACCTCGGGTTATTGGTAATGGTGATAATAGCTGCAGAGACATAGTAGCATCAACCAACAAGTAGAAAAGCAACTTTTCTAGGGATAGGAAAGAACATTTTTAAGGAAACCCAAGATCTTCTAGAGGAATAAAAACAGATTTTAGATTTACAATGGCTATTTATAATTAAATGTGATAGTTAATATTTGCATTACTAATTTATTTTTATTAAAGCCTGAAAGGAATGCTATAAACAAAGTGCTTTAAAGCATAGCATTATTAAATAAAATGTAGTATTTAACTTTCAATTATTCTATATGAGAATTTTTTATAGAAACATAATAAAAATAATTTATTGAACAATTGTGTTGCATTTTCTACTGGAGTATATGCAAATAATACAAAGCATCTAGTTTTCAACTGTTTATTCATTTCTCCTTTACAGGTGTTTTCCTCCATGTTTCTCTCGATGGATTCATGCTTCCCTATCAACTTCTAGCCCTTTGTCATGTTGCAGCAGCATGGTGAGTACTAAGAATAAAAATAATGGAAATATTTATCATGTTTTGAACAGATATAAAATATGAGAGAATATTTACAACAGAACAAATAAAATTTTAATTTGCTTTAGCAATAAGCAAGGGAAAGAAAATTATCACAAGTAAAAAATTTATCTTGTAATTAAATTATATATAACATGTGTGTGTGTGTGTGTTTGTGTGTGTGTAGAAATAGAAAGAGTGTATGTTCTGGCAATAAGGGGAAAAGAAAACATTTTGGGGATTTTATCATTGTTTAGAGATGGAAACTTTGCTGAAATTTAAGTTTTAAGAAAAATTTATTATTTAGATTTTATTATTTAATGAAATGTAACATTTTGAAAATGGATTCAATGATAACTTTATAATAGGCTCTAAATCACTGTTCAAACAGATGCTACTTTCTAGAAGGCAAAAGAATTACATCAGTAACTTAGGGCAGGTACTTGTGTGGCACTGGGTTGTTCTATAAACTGTCAAACGTTATTGCATACCACACAGATACAGAGAGATGTGAAACATCAGGATCAGCGTGATGTGAGGCATCCACAAAACAGAAGATCATCCTCTTTCAAGTAGAGCTGGGCCAACTGTCTTAAAAATAACACAGACTCAGATAAATCACTGAAACTTTAAGAATTTAGAGAGGTTTTGCTATTAATAATCAACTCTTTTCTTCATTACAAACTTCCCTATAGGTCCCAGAGCAATTCAAACTTTCTTAGAACTGTACATTTGAACTTGGCAGGATAATCATGGTGAAAACATGGGCCCAAAGAGCTAAATAAGGTAACCTTTTGAGTGAAGGAGTTCATCACAAAGTTTACACAAGGCTGGGGCAGTAAAGTACCTGAGGGAACCGCTGACAAGCAAAAGGACAAATACTGTCTACACTGGGAAGACAAATGGCCAGCAGCACATGGTTTCCACATGGGCACCATTCCATCTCCTCAGATGCTAGAGACAAGAAGAGGCAGCATAGTTGGCAGCTACACTGGGATTCACAAATACAGGTGAATGAACCACCAGGACTTAGCAAATACTTAAAGACAATCATGAAACCATTTCAAATACAATAAAAAAATAAAAATTAAAAAACCTGAGTAGATACAATACAGCTAATGGAAAAAAATCCTTACAGTAGATGATTGATAGAAAGATAGATAGATCAAACTATATATAAATATTCTGAAAGAATAGTGCATTATAAAAAGTAGCAAAAATTATCATGAAAACCATTATTTTTGTCATTAAATTTAAAATCTCAATAGATAAAGGACTTGCAATTCTGGGTCTGAAAGACTAGTCCTAAGCAACCCTTAAGAATAACTGAGAAAAACATAAAGCTTTTTTTTCTAATTTTTTAAAAAATTTATTTAAAGGAGACCATTTTGGAAGTCTCAGAGAAGAGTCAAGACAGCCAGGATTCAGGGGGGGCAAGGTTCTAGGAAAGAAAAAAATATATATGTATAGATATGAGCCAGGTATTCCCTACTGCTACAATTTCACAGGAATGTGCTGATTCTGTATATGAAAATCAGAATGCAGAAATCTGTAGACAGAATATTATGGATTGAATCTGGAACATTCCCCAAAAGGCTCCTATGTTGAAACTGTGGTCCCCAATGAAGCAAGGTTCACAGGTGGTGCTTTCAGGCAATGACTAGATCATTAGGGCTCTGGCCTTAAAAGCAAATAATCCTCTTGGTAACTGAATGAACTCTGGGAGGTGAGTACTAATTGGAGGAAGTAGGTCACTGGGACACACCATGAAAGGCTTTATCTTCTCCCTGCCTGGATACCAGTCATGGCTGAAGTATTCAGGGAAGTTAAAACTTCATCTGTAAACATGGTGACCTCTGTAAGTCATTGTACCTATCCATGGTGAAGCCATGCTGCTCATATCAGACCAACAATCTGCTCCAGTATATATTTATCACACAAAGGTCACTAATATCCTTATGTTGGAGATCTAGTCATTATGGTAATTGCAGCTTCTTTTAAGAAAAGACAAAATTATTATGGGTCCAAACATCTGGAAAGACCCAGATATCTCAGCCTATAGAAGTTGTAGGTCTCAAATAGCAACCAGTGAAAGGTACAGAATGCCTTGCCCAGTGCTCACACTTCTAGGTCTCAGTTAAGAGTCCTCTTCTGACACATTCTTCTATAAACTCAATGACATGAAAGAGGGCCTGGTTCCTCCATTAAATAAATCCTATTTAAATCTGAAGAGTTTCATCCATCTTTCACAGGGGAATATACTCTGAACAGAGCACCTAACAGGACTCGAAGATTGCTGTGACCGGGCACCTGAAAGAGCCAACTACAAAAGAGGGAAAGAGAGGAGTCTTCTGTAAAATCTTCAATGAGAAATTGGCCCAAAGTCCTTCCCACAAAAGTTCAAGTCAGTCACAAAAGTCATTTAATAACCTTCATATTATCCTACATGTCTTTCATATTATAAGACTTGTGAAATATAAGCTAGAACCAAGAAACTAGAATAATCTAGGACCATAAATTAATCAGAAATTGCAAGCAACTAAATCTGGGAGGGTGAGCCCAGACTTCCCTCCTTTCAATGAGAATAGCACCATGATAGGCTTCACCAATATCCCGGTTGCCAATGATTCAGGCATCCACACACAGTGGCACCATGCTTAGGCCCTGAAGGTGTCACCCATTGGCTATTCAACTAAGTCTTTCCTCACTGATGTTGCTATTCTGTTCAGAGCAAACGCAGAGGATTACTGCTGTGGTCATCAATGAGCTCCCAAAATTACCCTGGTAGTCTGTTGAGCCATGGATCAGAGTTATCTGAATTTTCTTGAAACTCACCTGGTTCCTTACACTTCCCTCACCTATAAATCCTCTTTTACAACAAACTCCTCCATATCCCCAGCCTCTTCTCCCTGCCTCTGCCCTGTGGTCTGAACTGAAACTGGGCTTTTCTGAAGAGTATTATTTCCCCTGCAGCCTTTCAAGTAATGGTTGTTTTTATTCTTTTAATCCATATCCTTCAGGGAAGATGATACAGTAGGGCATTTCTTATGATCTTTTGCTGTCTCCGGATCATTAACTCAGGTTTTTTCTTAAATATTTTGCCTTTTAAATTATCATATCATATACTGTATATCCCCTTTCAAGCTTCTTTCTGAACCTGCAATCATTTGTCCTCATTCATTTGAGATCCTGGCTCTGGCACACAGTCTTGTTCTCTGTCCTTCATGATGTAGAGGAACTTCACATCCATGTACATGGGAGTTCTAGCCGTCTGACCTCTCACCTCCTCAACCTCCTCATTTCCAGTGATGTTGTCCTTTACCCTGTGTCAGTCCTTAGTCTCATGATCATGGTCTGTATTTTAACACATGTTCATTATCTAGTTATAAATTCTGTAAAATATGCCTTTTTAAACATATTATTTTTTGTAAGATTATTTATATTATATTGTATTTTCCATAAGTCATTCCATTTTTCACTTCAAATAAATATAGAGAGTTATGTTCACAGACTTCAATGATCTGAGCACCATTGCCCAGGAATGATAAGTAGCTCATGCATAGGAAGGATGGGTGCTCCTCATGTCTCATAATGCATATTCTATGTATAAATGCCTTGTAGTCTACTGGGGTACCAGAATTAATATAAATGTTTATAGGGATCTTTTTCAATAAAACTTGTCCAAGTATTTGAAAATTGTGGCTGCTGGACCAAACTTTATTATGATAGGATCAGGATTTTTTTCAAGTGTGAAACTACAAGTA
The DNA here is from genome assembly GCF_964194105.1 of Spermophilus citellus. Lineage (NCBI taxonomy): Eukaryota > Metazoa > Chordata > Mammalia > Rodentia > Sciuridae > Spermophilus > Spermophilus citellus. The sequence continues at coordinate 179,391,907 of NC_138184.1, read as the reverse complement.
TTAAATAGTGTTACTTGTGTTTTTCCAGATAATAAAAAGTAAACTCAGCTATTATTGGATAATGTTCAGTTATCATAGCTGGTTTATACATAATAGCATCAAATTTATTTAAATGTTTTATATTCAAAACCAGACTTTTCATCTCTAGGATTTTTATGGTGTGACCAACATCCCAACAGTGTTTATGAAGTTTTCATTGCAAAAGTCCCATATTTCAGTAAAAGTCATTAGTTAAATAGACTTTTGCGGATGGCATAAAGACAACCATCACATGCAATATATATAAAATAACACACAAATTCCACAAACAAATTCTATTTAAATAAATAGAATTTTGAAACATAAACTATTTTTAAGCTGGAGAACAAACTGGGCATTTCTGATGGCGTAATGCTAATAAAACTGTATTCCAAGGAGTTGGGATAAAGAATTATGTGGATAAGTTATTCCATTGGTAAATATGATAGACTGAGATACAATTACGTTCAAAGTACTGATGCTTCTTTCATTTACAGAATAATTGCAATCAAGTGAAATCTTTAATTGCTACACAGGAAATATTGAGTATTCTTTCTTTCAATGTTATAGAAAAAATGGTTGTATACTTTTCACCCTTTTATTACTTTTATTCAGAATTTTTAAAATGTAGCAGCTGATCAAGGAGAAAATTGTTAGTAGGAAAAAGGAGTGTGGCACAGGAAGCTAGCAGTCCACCAAAATGTGTGTAGATTTAATTTTGTGGAGGACCTGATCAGTGGTGGAGTACTCTGACCACTTGTAACATGGTCTCATTGATAAATTTTGAACCAATATAAACAAAATGGAACAAAATGATAAATGTCACTAGTGTTTTATAGAATTCAAAGCACTATACCAAGAATGTGTGAACTTTCACTATATTCTTTGCTCTTCTTTCACTGACTCTATATTTAAGAAAATTAGGCATTAGAAGATGCCAAAACAAAGGGAGGAAGAAATGGCCCTGAATGCATATTAAATTGTTTTTCTACAAGTGGAAGAATGCATCAAATAAATGGTTAGTCAGCTCCTCTGACTAGTGTGAGATGAATGAGCAGGATAAAGAATTGTTTCTATGGCTGTGGTAGAAAAATGAAGTTCCAGTATTCTCAGATGCATTGTAATGATTGACCTTGTTAACATTATTACCATGTTCTAACAAAGTGTCCATTCTATCAAACATAATCCCAGGCCATTAAGTTTATTCCTAAATTCAGTGACCTTAGTCTTTGGTTAGGGAAAGTACTGAGATATATTTCCTATTAAATTTTCAAGGAAGAATCACTTCAAATTTTTGAATAGTTAAGAAAAAAGAAAACTATTGCTTAATCTTCTCTTTGCATTAAACTTTTTCTGGAACTACTTATTTCCTTTCTTTGAATGTTAATACTTCCTTGGTATCATGTGATGTTTTAGAAAATGAGTTGAGAGCAAATATAACTTACATAGCATGGGGGAGAATCTTTAAGCATCTCTGAATGACTGATTGGTCCTTGCTTTTTACTTTTGTCTAAAGAAGGTACAGTTTAGATGAGAACTGTCTTTTAGCAGTCAAACTGTAAGCCCTGACATGCAATGCAGGTAACAAATGATACATTGTTCTTTTGCAAACTACTGATTATCAGGTTATTTATTAAACAGCACACACTAGCAAAAGCTGATTAATATATTCTAGAGACTCCATTTGGTGCAGTTGACAGATCATTCTACTGAGAGAACCAGAAACCAAAGTTGCATGCTAAATTTTGCCATCCCTGAATATGGCAAACCCAGGCCAAAAAGTTAACTTCTGTGAGTCTTGTCCTTCATATGTAAAACAGGAAAAATTATTCCTGACCTGATAAATTCACAGGGTTAGGTGTGAATAATGAATAAAAATGTGTTTTGAATGTACTGAAATAACACACAACTGTTGGTGTTAATGTTATTCAGTATCAATATCTTCCCTTAAGCATTTCTGCCTTTAGCTTTTATGTCAAATATAAAGATTCAGAAACTCCTTGATTTCACTATATGTTGATCAGGGGTAAGAAGGCTGTAACAGACACAACCAAGCTAGATAAAGGCAATAATCAGGTCACCTGGCTAAGTCCAGGATCCAGTTAGAAACTCAGAAAACCCTAATTAGGGTAGTAAAAATGAGACTTTTCTGCTTTATCCACTATAGCAAAACCTAAGATACAGAATATCAGAAAGGAGGACAACACTTAAAAACCAGGATAATAAGAAACTGTATTTGCAATAATTTATTATATAACAGGCCCTTTATAAGCATTTTACATGCATTTCTACTTTATGCAAATTCACACAACTCTTTGAGGGATGTTCTCTGTTTATACCCATTTTGAAGAAGAAATTGAGGCACAGAAATATTAGGCTGCTTGTTCAAGGTCATAAGGCAAGGAAGGAACAGAACTGGGCTTCCAGCCCAAATAATGTGGCTAGAGTCTGTAGTCTTTAGACTGGAACAGTAAGTGCATGGCCCTACTGTTTATTGTAGCATTATTCACAGTAACCAAGGTATGGAATCAAGCTGAATGTTCCCAGATGGATGAATAGGTCAATAATATGTGGTAATATACACAATAGAATTCTCTACGGTTGTAAAAATAGGGAAATCCCATCATTTGCAACAACATAGATGGAAATGAAAAACACTAAGTGAAATAAGCCAGGCATAGAAAGGCAAGTACTCCATGATCTCACTCATATGTAGATTCTAAAATACTGATCACATAATAGAAGCAAAAAGTAGAAAAGAGTTTTATCAGGGACACAAGTAGATAAATGTGGAAGGTAAGGAAGGTTTTGATCAAAGGGTACAAAATTTCAGTTAAATAGGAGGAAAAAGTTCAGAGATCAAATGTACAACATGGTGACTACACTTAATAGCAACATATTGTATTCTTGATTCATAAAAAAAAACACATATAAGCATTGTCCTGAGAGTAATTTGCAAAGATTTCATTTTTCATAATATAAATATTTAAATGCAATCAGCAGGAAATCCCATTATTTGTAACTGCATGAATAAAACTAGAGGACATTATGTTAAGAGAAATGAGCCAGGGACAGAAAGTCAAATGCTTTAGGAGCCCACTTGGTTGTGCAATCTAAACAAGTTAACCTCATAGAAGCAGAGAATAGAATGGTGGTTACCAGAGTCTGGGATAGAATAGGGTAGGTTGGGGGGTTATTAATCAAGAATACAAAATTTCAATTCAAGAGATGTAATGTATAACACAGTGACTTATAGTTAAAAATGTATAGCATTCTTGAAAAATGCTAAGTAGATGTCAAATTGTAAAACCTCTTGACTTCATAATAATAAAAGAAAAATTGATAATAAATTAATGTAAAACTGTCTATTTCTTGTTAAGAAAACTTACTGGTGCACACCTGTAATCCCAGCGACTCAAGGTCAGCTTCAGCAATTTAGTGAGACCCAGTCTTAAAATAAAAAATAAAAATGGCTGGGGATGTGGCTCAGTGACTCAGTAACTCAAAGCACCCCCTTAGTTTCAATCCTAATACCAAAAAGAAAAAAAAAAGAAAGGAAAAAAAACCTTTTTTATTGACGCTCATAAAAGATGAAGGGAAACGGAAAATGTTAACCTGATAAATTATTGTTATTTGAGCCAGTAATTTCCTATTGGTAATTTATTCTACTTGAAATACATACAAATCAGATATGTAAACAATATTTATGAATATGCTTACTAGAAATTGTTCGTAAAAAACTTAAAAATGGCAAAATCCACTTCCAAAAATTAAAAAAGCAGGTAAATAATGGCATATCAATGATTTGCATATGTGAAAAGATTTTAGCAACATGGAGAACAATACAATTTTTTAAAATAGACCAGAACTTCATCTACAGTATAATCCTAAAACAGGTATTTATTTCTAAAATCAATGTTGGAAGGAAATAAACTGAGTTATTACCCCTGGCTGTTTATGTGTGGTAGAATCATGGGCCATGTTTAATTGTTTTTGATCTAATTTTCTATAAGTACAAAAATAGTTGAATCTAAACAAAGAGATGTTTTCTTTGTTTTTCAGATACACGTATGTGTGTGCTTAAGTTTAAATATAGCAACAACAACTAGTGAAAGACTATAAATGAGATCACCTTTTAATAGCTCCCTCTACCACGGATCAAGTCAACTAAGCAAGCCATAGTCATTCTTCAGCCCTCATTGGGCTAAGGGTGTTGCTTAGCATACAAGGGGCCCTGGGCTCAATTCTTCGAACAAAACAAGAAAAATTCTTCATCATTTTGCCAAATAAAGAGGAATATTATTGTGGGAGGGTTGAGGTGATTCTTTAAACATTACTGAGATTAAAACTAACTGCCTATATTAGGGATTACTTCTGTCTTTAATATAGGCATTATCCTACAAAGTTATAAAACAAATTTTAAAATAGTTGTGGGTTTTCACATAGGGATGCACTAATTGAATAACTCTTTGCAAATACATACCTATGGACATATATTTATTTGTTGTTAATTTTTCAATCCTTTTGAATACTAGTTTACCTCTGCCAATAGGTTTTCACAAGTTAATAGAATAATTCTTCATGAAAATGTATCTTATTTCAACAAAAGCAATACACATTATATTCATTCTGTCCATTAATATGTATGTGACCTATTTTTATGCTTATTTACATTTATTGCAAGACTGGGCAACATGAATTGAGAGTTTTATTGTGCTCACTCTTTGATGAATTTTTTTGTGTGCCAAAAGATACAGAACATGTTGCCATATATTTTCTTTTTATTTTGAAGAAATTATGATCCTTTCATGAGAAAAATTTCCTTTTGGGAACATTGGCTAACTATTTGCAAAATTTTTCAGTTGGTTTATTTTATATGATAAATGTTGTATGTTAACATGTTGTATTGGAAAGATCACATATTTTAAATAATGAGGATAGTGTGAACATTAAGTATTTGATCATAGACTTTTAAAGGTTCATATTAAATGTCTTCCATGTTTATTAATCTACTTTTTTAAATATGAAAAAGTAAAATTTACTTCTGTGTTCTCTTATTAAAATTGCTTTTAGCTTTTATATATAATATATTTAATTATTAAAACATAAAAATTATGCTTAAATTGAGGATCAGATCAGTCTCCATAAATACATTATCACTAAAGGGTCTTGATGAACTTGATAAACTTGATCTATTTTCTGGACATTAAAATCATAGAATTTTATAAAATAACCTAGTCAGTGAACTCAAAATCAAAACCAAAGAGAAGTTATTTTCAATATATGCATAATTTCAATCCAAGTAATAACATATTAAAATAACATGCTGATATTATACATTTAGCTTTTTCTTTCTAATCTGAGGCCACATTATCTAAAATTACACCCTTCATTACTCTCCATTCTCCTTTTCTTCTTTACTTTTCTCATCACTTATCATTATCATATTTTTAAATTTATATCTATTTTTTTATTGTGAGGTTTGTAAAGACAAGTCTTTTTCTACTTTCCTTACAGTTGTCTGTTTAGTGCCTATAATGATATCTTCATATACTACCCACTCAACAATTTTCGGTGGTTATTAAAAAATGAGAGTAACAATGTATCATAATTAACACTTACTGAGTCCATTAAATGCCAAGAACAGTTTAAACAACTTTTAAACAACTTATATTCATTACCTCATTTATTCTTCCCATCATCTCTATACGGTTGGAATTAGGCACAGGGTAAATAAATCTCACATTAATACCCAAACTTTAGGCTTTTATCCTCTCTTTCTTATATACCTTATACTTCCCTTCATTTTCCATGAATATCTTTTTCCCAGATATTTTTGCTTTAGCAAATATTTATTTACAACTATTCCCAAGAATGGATTTATTTGGCCAAAAATATTTATCAATTATATTAGATTCAACCAGAAAGCAGAACCATTTCCTAGGTATATGCATATATCTTCGTGTATCCTAACTTTATCTAATGACCTTTTTGTCTGCATATCTTCTGCCTATAACTCTTTAATTTATAACTCTGATTCTGAAATTGGTCATGTGACTTCTCCAGTGAGATGGTAGCAAATTTTTATACAAGCAGTATCCCCATGTAATTATGTACATATTTCCATTTTCTCTTTATTCCATGTTAGTTTTAATTTGCAACCATTATAAATTCCCTGTTTTTAATATCATTTGAGTCAAAAGTACACATCTCTATAAATGACCACAAACTGAGCACACTTGTATGACCAGCCCACAAATTAAGAAATGTAATATTTCTGATACTTCAAAATACAACCTCATCCTTCTTTTATCCCACAACAAACTAAACAGCTTTCCCTATTTTGTACAAAGAAACCAAATGATATGTACTTTTACTGTGTATGCTTCTTTTGTTTATCATTTTGTTTCTAAAATTTACCTTTGTCATTTTATTGAGAAAAAAATTTCTGTACCCATAGCACTACCATGAACATTACAGTACCTTTTTTGGTGGGGGAGGGGGCAGAGGTTGACCCAATTGAAATTTCTGGAATACAGAGAACACTTATGCTTAACTTTAGTAGATATTCCCAAAGAGTTTTCTAAAGTAGTTAACTTACATTCCCTCCAGCAGACTAAGATAATTCTAATACAGCACATCCTCACGAAGAGATTCTCTAGACTTTTTCATTTTAGCTTTTCTAATACATTTGTAGTGTTACCTACTTGTGGTGGTAATTTGAAGTTGTTTATAATCAATGTTGTTGAACACCTTTTCATATTTATTTTCTGTTTGAGTATGAGTGTCCTCTTCTATAAAGTTATAAATTTTTTCCCATTTTCTTTGGAGTAGTTGGTGTCTTTCTTAATAACTTTTACTACTCCTTAACATATTCTGCATACAAGTTCCTTGCATGTGTGTTGTAAGTATCTACTACTGTGTGGCTTGCCTCATTGCTCCCCTATCAGTAATTTTTGAATTGCAGTATGTTAGTCAGCTTTTCATTACTATGACCCAAATACCTGACAAGAACATTTTAGAGAAGGAAATGTTTATTTTGGCTAACAGTTCCAGAAGTTTTGTCCATGGTCAGGCAAGTCCATTTCTTTGGGACTAAGGTAAGACAGCACATCATGGCATAAGGATGTGGTGAAGAAGGACAGCTCCATTCATGGGGTCAGGAAGCAGAGAGTTAGAGAAACCAGAAAGGCACCATAGGGAAGATGAACTCTTCTAGGACATGCCTGTGGTCAGTCTCCTTCAGCTGTGCCCTATCTACTTACACTTACCATCCAGTCAGTTCATCCAAACTAGGATGGACTTATTAGGTTACAGCTGTCATAATCCAATCACTTCACATCCAAACATTTCTGCATTAACATAGGATCTTTTGAGGGACACCTCATCAAAACCAGAACAATGAGAGATTCTCTGTTATAATTTTTAAATTGCTATGAGATTCATGTGTGTGCTTATGTATGTATATGTTATGTTTAAGAAACTTATGCCTAACCCCTGCCTACAGAACTTTCTTATGGTTTCCTTTGAAAATATTTATTACTTTACATATTATCTTAGATCTATGGTCAAAAAGGAATGTTTTTTCTATGTCATAAAAGGGATGAATCAATATTTTATTTGCATATAAAATTGACTTCATATGATTTGTTTAAATAGTCTACAACTCACAGTTAATAACTTTTACTACTTAATAACTTTTACTTAACTTTAGTAGATATTCCCAAAGAATTTCAAAAGTAGTTTACTGTCTCTTTTATCATACATCAAATGTGTATAGGTCTGTTCTAGACTCTGTTGTGTTCCAATGGCCTATTTTTTCATCTTGTACCAATATCTACTAATTTATTATTATAGTAATTTGATAATACACATCGATAATAGAAGTCCTCTAGCTTTATTTAATCCTATTTTATTTTGCAAGAATGCCTTGGATATATGTGGACTTTAAAATTCCATGTATATTTTATACTCAGCATGCCAATTATCAATATAAACACACCCAATCATTCATATGCTTATCTTTCTACTAGGATTTTGATTGTGGTTGTATTATGATTTACATCAACTTGAGAATTTGATCCTTATGAAAGTGGATCTTCCAGTTGACAAATATTTTACATACTTTCATTTATTTAGGTCCTAGTTAACTTATTTTTCTTATTATTTTGTAGTAGAGGCCTTGCATTTCTTTTGTTTGACATATCTCTAGCCATTTGTTAGTTATTATAAATGGTATGTTTTTAAAGTTTCACTTTTATATTTTCATTGCTTCTATATGGAAATATAATTAATGTTGTATGTTGATCTTGATTTTAAAAAATTTTCCAAACTTATTTGTTAATTCTAATGGTATATCTATATTTGTATATAGATATACTATATCTATATATAGTATAATAATATATCTATATTTGTTAATTCTAATAGTATATAATATTATATTATAAAAAGAATTTTATAAATTCTTTTTATAATATGGAGACTATGGCAGGAGGATCCCAAGTTCAAGGCCAGCCTGGGCAACTGAGCAAGTCCCTCAGCAACTTAGTCAGACCCTCTTTCAAAATTTTATATATAATTTTATATATGTTATATATATATATATATATATATATATATATATATATATATATATGAGATAATTATACACACACACACACACACACACACACACACAATGGGCTGGGATGGAGCTCAGGGGTAAAGCAATCCTATGTTCAATCACCAATACCCGTCCCCCCAAAAGAATACATATTGAAAGTTTTTATGCTTTTTCCACCTAATCCATTGATAGTATCTTAACCCTTTTGTGATTAGATAAATTAATTTGGATTCTTGCATATTTATTACCTTTCCATTATTATAGGACTTCAATGTTGTGTTGAATTATTGTTGTTCCCAATATTTTATTTATACTTTCATATTTATATTCATAATTATGGTTTTCTAGCTCCCTATAAATATAGTATATAATCTTAATGCAATAACTAAGGTATGTTCTGAATTATTATTTATGCTTTTTTGAAGTACTTAGTGCTTAAGGCAGAGTGTTTGATACTTAGGGCAGAATGCTTAATGCTGAGGGCAGAAAAATATTATGTATTCTGAAACCAATATAAAACATGTTTCAGAGGTGCCTAGCTAGCCCAGTTGATAGATCATAAATCTCTTAAAATGCATCTCAGAATTTTAAAATATTATATTTTCTTTATATAAATTTCTATTGCATAAAAAATGTTCAACTAAAGATAAGGCTTTTATAAAAACTTCACAAATTAGGACAATAGATATGGATGTGATACTTTACAAATGTCTTATATTTACCATTCTCAGAATTCTATACATGTGGAATTTGTTCCCATGGAAAAATGTTATCATTTCTTAGTCATAGACTGGCAACTGATTTAATATGATCAAGCTTCAATTTCCTCATCTATAAACCTTTTATAACAATACTATCTCTAATTGTCTCACTAGATAACTATGAAAATTAAATAAGACAATGCATGTGAAATTGCTTCATAAACCACTAAGACCATAAAGTGCTGCAAGATGCTTTGGGTATCTGGTATTGACCACAAAATTTCAATATATGCCTTTGTGATTTGCCTACAATCTAAGAGATGAAAAAGAAAAGAGAAATAAAATGCTGTAATGTAGTGTTGACATATTATTGAAGGCTTAATGCCTGGATAAATATAGTTCTCTTCCCTCCTCTCTTCTTCCTGGTATCAACATCTACATCGATGAGCTATCTCTTAGACCTCTCACTTCATTGCATTTCTCACTTCAAATACTCATGTCATGTATCCCATTTATTTTAATAATAACTGTACACCTTCCAAAGTTTCAGATTCAAGCATCCTAAACTCTTGACTAACACTCCACCTTTCAAATTTATTCCTTCTGGCACAACAACAATCCTTCAACTTTATAACGTCCTCGAACAAACCAAGACACAAACCTTTTCCTATTCATCCACTCCATTCTTCTTTGCTTTTGATTTCATTGCCTATCATTAAAAGCATTGCTCTGAAAATACCTGGCACTTTCTTGTCCCTATTTCCTGCTATTACCTATGTTCAGAAAATAGAATTTCATCCCTATTTCAATCTCACTCACTACTGCTTCTATGGATGTACTTATCAGAAAGCTAAAACAGCTCATTGCAGTTAGTCCCATTTTCAATTGTTTAATGATAAACCTCACCTCGACATGAAAGAGCCTCCTACATCCTTAGAGTGTCCTTGTCAATTTACTATCTTACTCTTCAAGAGCATGACTAAAGCTACAGTACCTACTTTTCTCCTTACTTCTATTTAATAGCTAATTTTTACTTCACTAAGTAAACAGAAAAGACAGGAACTTCTACTAACTTCTATACCATTGTTAGTAATGTACTAGCTTCCATAATCATTATTTCAATATTTGCTCTTGTTCCTATATAAGGCCAACCTACCACTTGTGCATAAAAGCCTATCTCCTTTTCCTATGAAAGTACAATAGTTGTGACATGTTCTTCTTTCACACTACATTTTCAGCTTTTCCATTTATACTGAATTGTTCTAATCATAATAGGAAAAACCTATCACATCCCATCTTATGAAAAATTTTCCATGACCTAATTTGCAAAATAGTTTTAAAATCTCTTTTTCCTCCATCCCTCTTTTAAAATTTATATTGTCAAGTTATCCTTCATGTTACCAAAATAAAATAAGCACTTTTCAGTCTTTATTTTCACTTATCTCTTAGTACATTTGACACATTTAATCAACTCAATTAGTTTCAGTTTGTGTTCTAAGACAATTAGAAACATTTTATTTTCCACATTTCAAAGTAAAGCAACAAACTTTCAACTAAAAAGTTTTTGCAAAGGAGATGTTCTATATATATATATATATATATATATATATATATATATATATATATATATATATTCAATTCTTATGTGAGTGCCCATCTTCAACCTCAGAAGGATTTGTTTAAAAGGGGCTAAAGAGAGGCCAGATATTGAGTACAGAATTTTCTTGCACAAAACTACTGCAGTGCTACAGGTTTCTACAGGTTGGACCTTGTAGAGGAGGGTTTCTCCCTTCATGTGAGACTGGTACATAAGAATCTAATAGCCCATTAAAAGAACCATGCAACATAACCAAGCAGTAATTATCCTCAATGCAAGGATAGTTCCACATCCACAAATCAGTGAATGTGATACATTGAATTAACAGAATGAAGGATTGAAATACTATGAGCATCTCAGTGGATGCAGAAAAAAGTATCTGACAAAATTCAAAATAATGAATACCTAATTTGATATAATTATATACCTACTCTAATATTACTTATCAAAGTAGGTATATAAAGCTACTTAAATTAATAAAGGACATGTAAAAAGCTGATAGCATCATACTCAATGGTGAAAAGCGAAAAGTTCAGGAAAAAGACAGAATGTCAACTAAAGATAGTTCTGTTCACCAGAGAATATTTTCATCTCCCTGTACTAATTAGCAATAAATCTCCATGACCCTTCTTTTAGCCCTGGGTGACCACTAATCTATTTGTTTCTATGTATTTGCCTAATCTGGACATTTCATAAAACTACATTCATGCAATATGCAATCTTTTGTGATTTCCTCTTTCATGTAGCATAATATTTTCAAGATTTATTCATGTAATAGCATGTATCAGTACTTATTCCTTCTTTGTTGCCAAATAATACTTCATTGTATGGATAAGCTAAATTTATTATCCATTTATCAGATGATGTTCATTGGATTGCTTCTACTTTTTACCAATTATTAATAATGGCACCATGAACATTCATGTAAAAGCTTTGTCTGAACTTAAATTTTATTTTGTATATAGATATAAAACATCTATCTATATGAATATATTTATATATATACATATCTGTGTGTGCATGAAAATATATATATATATATATATATATATATATATATATATATATATATATATATATCATTCCTGGGTTACATAGTAACTGTATGTTTAACATTTTGAGAAACTTCCTACAAAGTAAGAAGTTTCCTTTTTTTTATCCTTGTCAAAATTTGTTTTGCGTCATTTTCATGTCATTCATATTTGTAACAGTGGTACCCCGGTAGTAATGAACACACTTTGCATCCAGATTGTGATTTCTATACATTATTCTCCAAAAAAAGGAAATGGTCTCCTTACAGAAGTCATTGATTCTGGGGTTCTAGCAGAAAAAAATATGAGATTAGCTTAGAAAATCTTGGATTACAAAATTATAAGGGAATATTAAAAAAATAAAATATAAGCAATATCAAATCTGAACAGGATCCATCTTGAAAGAGCTCCCACTGGCCAAATGAGAAAATTTTGAGCAGCAAAATAAATGTCGATAAGGCTAGATTATAACCTAATTTTTAAAATATTCAAATTGATATTATTATCCTGTGTCCAAACTGAATAAATATCTGAGTTAAAAAAAGGGAGGAGAAAAGATAACTCTACCTTGAAGAAAAATTCCAGTTAATGAAAGGAGAAGGAATGAGGAAAGTAGGAAATCACTATTAGAACAGCACAGTAATGGTTATTTCAGACAATATTATGTTATTGATGCTAAAACTAATGGATAAATGTTAAGAAGAAACTTCTATCTGCACACTGTCATAGTTTCTTTCTCCTAAAATTATTTATCAGTTTTATGTGCACAATTTCAACGTATCTCTTGCTAAGTAAATACAGGGAACAATGATAACTTTACAGTGGAGAAAACTAGAATAAATCATATCAACCAAAGGAGCAAGGTTAACTCACAAGTACTAAGACATATTTCTGCATATCACTAAATACATATAAGACACATATTCCTGGTATGGTGCAATGATAATAGCATATTATTGGGGGCATGATCTTTCCAAAACTGCATAATTTATCAAGAGAAAAGTGAGGAATACTTCACAAAATAACTGACCATCACCATTCAAATCTTTAAAGTGGTAAAAGCTGAAGAGAGTGTGAATAACTGTCTCAGATTAAAGAAACTATGGGGAGCATGAGAACTAAAGGCAATGTGGGATCTGGAATTGACACTGGGGTGCAGAAAGGACACAAGAGGGAAAGCTGTGGAGGTCTGAAGGTCAGTAGTTGACTTGATGTTAATTTACTACTTTTGATCATTTTACTCACAACGGTTATATACGATATGAACATTAGAGGAAGATGGGGGAAGGCCTCTGGGAGTTTTCTGTGCTATTTTTACAATGTTTCTATATGTCTAAATTTATCTCAAATTAAAAACACATTAGAGGAAACAACAAAAGAACAAACAACTGCATTCAAAACTATCAAAGAATTGGAATAGACATTTCTCCAAAGAAAATATGTGAATAGCTAATGAGCACATGAAAAATGACTGTTAGGAATGCACAAATCCAAACTACAATGAGATACACCCTATACCCATCCACATGAGTACTGCTGTGGTTGGAATGTCTGCACCAATCTGGTCTTGAAATTGAATATCCATTATGAGATATTAAATGGTGGGACCAGGGAGGCCCATTAGAAGGTGATTGGGTCATGGCGGGGGCTCTTCTTTCCTGAATGGACTAACCGAATCTAGCACTAACAGATTAGCAGATCAATGGGTTTTCTAACACAGGAGAGGCTTTGATGTCAAAGCAAGTTCTCTTTGGCTTGCCTGTGATGTGTTAAGCCCTTTGTGGCCCAGCAGTAGAGCCTCAACAGATGCCAAGCAGATGCTGGTTCCAGGATCTTGGACTTCCAAAACTATGAGTTAAATAAACATATTTTCTTTATATCATATAAATAACACTTATATCATAAGTGTTATTTTATAGCAACAGAAACCAAAGATAGCTACTATTTTAAAACAATACAAAAACAACAACAACAAAAAAAAAATCAGTGGGGCTGGAGATGTAGCTTAGTGGTAGAACACTTGCCTAGCATGTATGAGCCCCGGAACTCAATTCTCAGTGCCCCCACCCACGGCTCAAAAAAGAAAAAATCAAAAACAAAAACAGCAAATAAGACATGTTGGAAAGGATGTATAGAAACAGTGAACCTCAGGCACACTATGGTTGGGAATGTAGAAGAGTAAAGTTGCTGTGGAAAATAGGGTGGATTTAAAAAATTAAAATAGAATTCTATATTATCCAGAAATTCCACTCATGGCTATGCACTCAAAACACTGAAAGATAGCTGGGCATGGAGTTGGACACCTGTAATCCAAGTGGCTCAGGAGGCTGAAGCAGGAGAATTGTAAGTTCAAAGCAAGCCTCACCAAGTTAGTGAAGCCTTAAGCAACTTGGTGAAAACCTTTCTCAAAATAAAAAATGAAAAGAGCTGAGGACATGGCTCAATGGATATATATATATATATATATATATATATATATATATATATATGCACACACACACTATATATGTATTTATACACTATATATATATACACACATATAGTATATATATATATATATATTCAATATATATATACATTTTTTCTCTATATATATACACACATACACACACACACACACACACACACACACACATATATATGTGTGTGTGTTCATTGGTAGATGAATGGATAAGCAAAATATGGTAATAAATACCATGGGGTATTTTTCAGCCTTAACTATAAGGGGAATTCTAACACATGCAACACCATGAACAAACCTGGAGAACATTATGCTAAGTTAAATAAACAATCCAAAAAGAGAATAAACATGATTTCACTTATCTGAGGTTCTTAGAGGAGACAAAATCATAGAGAAAGTGGAATGGTAGTTGACAGAGTGGGAGCAGATGGAATGCGGAGAGATGTTTAATCGGCACCGAGAAGTTTCAGTTATGCAGGAAGAAGAGCTCTGGAGATGGAAGATAGTGCAAATTGCACTACAATATGAATGTGCTTAGTACAACTGAAATGTATGCTTAAAATTATTAAGATTAAAAATTTGATATTATGTGCATTTTAGCACTATAAAAGTAATTGGAAAAGAATGTTAAGGGAAAAATTATGAAGAAGGGTAGATATTTGTGAATAAGATTACAGGTGTATTTAGAAGTTTAAACTGTTAACTTCCATAAAATATTTATATAGTTGTGTGGTTAACTGGTTTCCAAACTTCTGACAGAGGTTCTATAGCAGGAAAAATATTTATATTTGATCCAATATGTACATGTATGAGTGTAGGAAAAACATATATATTTGATCCAAGATGTATATGTATGTGTGTATGTGTGTGTGTAACTAAAATTAAAATTTCATAAAACAAAACTTGACCTTATTATCCACTTTTAAATTATCATTTTTCTTTCCTCTGTTCCCTCCCTGCTTTTCTCTTCCATGTGTCCTATTTCTCTTAATTTCTCCCATCCTCCCTTCCTCCTTTCCTTCCAATGCTATTAACGACCCAATGAAGAGATTTCATGATCTACTGAAGGGCTTCCTAAAACCACTAATGTATCTCTATCCAAAAATTGAAAGACAAAATTTGACTCATCCAGAGGGTCAACAACTACAACTTGTGACCTGTTTTATCAAATTTTCATTTCCTCAAAACCCTTCTATCCAGACTTGAACATCAGATACCACAATTTTTATTACAGGTACTTTAGAGTAGAGCTCTGCTTCAATAATAATTACCCCATCAGAAAGCTTCAATTTATAAAGCATTTAGTTACTTAGTGCTCATGACGTAAATGTCACAGTTCAAGTACTTGATGGAGAAAAATATTAAATGAAGTGCACTTGTTTTGAAGATAATTTCATTTAACATCTCTAAAGCAGGGCATAATTAAGTTACTCTGTCATACAAAATGATGGAGGCTTTAAATAAGTAACAGCTGGTTACCCCAATGATGGAGCAACTGCAGGGAAGCCCTTGGCAAGGACAGCTGTGCAAACTCAGCCCACTCGGTATGCTAATAGACTTCCATTATGACTAAGGAAATAGCTGCAATGGAATGACATCTAAGGATGTAAACAATCAAACAAGTGCTTATAGCCCTTAGCATGAATTTCAACAAATTAATATGAACAAATATTAAAAATAAGTACTTATTTTTCATTCCTGTGGTCAAATGCATTTCTTATGTCCAGATAAAGTTAGTATCACTATGGGGCAATGAGCACATTAGTAAGAAAGTGCCCTTACTGTTCAGTGTAGCTATTACGTATAGGCCAAACAAGAAATTAAGCTCAATTTATTCAACTTATTCATTCAACTTATTCATTCAATTAACATAGTGATTTTTTAAAAAGTTAGGCGAGATAATTATAACAAAAAAAGTGGTTTTTTTCCCTTAAAATCTCTTGCACAGATTTTCATGACATCCGATTTGAAGGAATGACCTTAAGATGCTAAATTGAGCCTTTTTGAAACAAATGCGCTGTAAAAAACGTTAAATAATCTGTACGTTTTTGGAAAACTAAGGCTGTGATTACATGGATCTATTGTTGAATGCTATTGTTGAAAATTTTATTGTGATTTGATCTTCATGTCAATAAAGAGAAAAAGTAAATTTGGTTTATACAGAGCTTTGTTTGTCAAAAATTATTCTAAAGTTGTCTTGATGATCTTTTCAACTTGAAATCATTTTGAAGGTGGTTACCTAATTCTTCTAATTTGTATTTTTGTTACATTAGGTATTAAGAAAGCAAAATTAAATAAGCATTTTTTTAAAGAGAGAGAGAGAGAGGATTTTAATATTTATTTATTTTTATTTTAGTTTTCGGCAGACACAACATCTTTATTTGTATGTGGTGCTGAGGATAGCTGGGCCACACACATGCCAGGCGAGCACGCTACCACTTGAGCCACATCCCCAGCCCAAATAAGCATTTTTAAATAACAACTGTATATTAGGTAAGTCTCTGTCCTCAGAAGGTATAATAACCACTAGCAGATATGGTTTCTGAGGCAGAAAATGTCATACTATACTAAATGCTAATTGGGGTACAGAAGTACAAAGAATTGAGCTATGACCAGAAGGGAGTTCAGCTAGTTTCCTAAGACAGATAAACCCAAGCTAAGTCTCAATAGACAAGAAAGACAAAAACAAGTGGAAAAAAGGCAGGAGGGCTTTCCAGATAAGTAAAACTGTGGAAGCCAAGGCACCACAGGGTATGCTCTGGGCCGCCAAGAGTAACTCTGATATGTGAAAGGATGAGAGCTATCTGGGGAAGAAAGCCAGGGAAACTACATAGGACTGTGTATGAAATGTTCAAGAATGTTAAAGTGCTTTGTTTTCAAGGGAATTCAAGCAGAAATTAAAACCTAGCCTATAACAGTACAGAGTGGGTAAAAGGGATTTAACATTGAAGACTCAGAAATGCTCAGTGGTTATACCCTTGGCCAGATCTACAGTTACATTTTGGTCTCAAGAACACTTTGCCATCTGACAAATTTTTGTTCATGTGAGTGAGGTATGCTGATACTTCTCATATTTGAAATTAAACCTGAAGAATTTAAATGAACTTATTAATGAATTCATTTAAAATAATATTATTAAGAAGAGGGTTTTTTTGTTGTTTTTTTGTTTGTTTGTTTGTTTGTTTTTACATTTTTGGAAATAGTTTTCCATTCCTGGTTTAATAGAAGATAACTGGATTAACTGGATTCTTTCTTCCAGATTCAATGTGCAATTCATTTTGGTTGAAGAATATAATGAAAACCAAGCTTCACATAATTAATATGGTTGGAATATGGGAGAATATTTTAATAACCTTTTCTGATAATTGTATGCTTGATACTATCCCATTATTATACTGTAATAGCCCTTAAAGGTTAGATGAAATACTGAATTCAAAACAATATAAATGACCTTTCTATACACTGTTAGAGTACAAGCCGTTTTGTATTTGGGACAGATATCATCTAGGCATCTATGTATTCATGATGATTTTGCAACATCATGCATTTATCATCTGGTAAATACTGATTCACTGAGCTATATGTTTTTATGTTAACATATTTCATTATATAATACCAAATATATTACATTTGTTAATATCTCCACTGATCTCATCAGATAAATCTTTAACAAATGAAAGGCTATAATGGGCAGGGTAGTGATGTAAGTTTTCCAAAAATCTACTTTTTACTTGAAAGCTTAAGTTTCATCAATGGCAACAAATGCCATCAGTTATTTTCCTGAAAGTGACTAGCTTACTCCATTCATTTCCAAGGAAATATCTGCCATACACTCAAGTTTGAATAACCCTAATTTATCTGTCAGTCATTCCTAAAAATGTCATCCTGAAAAAAAGCAACTGGTTTACAGCTCACACTCAAGAGATTTCCCTTGAAACAACCATCACGTTTGGGTAAGTAGGAAAAATGCTTCTTTTTCACATAGAAATCTGATAAATTAGACTTAGTAAAGTTAATAATTCTGACTGCTTTATCAATAGCACTCAAGTGAAACTGGATTGTTTAAAACACTCTAATTGCATGGTGGTGAAAAATACAATGACTAACAGCACAATTTTGGTGTTAAGTGTTTCGATTCATGTTAACATACCAGCAATTTTCCAAAATAACATTTATACCAATAGTGTAAATGTCAATTCAGTGGAAAAGACAAATGATATCTTAGTATAATTAGAAAAATATTTTTTTACTTTACAGTTCCCTAAAATGTCTTTGAGTATCCCTAGATATCCAGTTTTATCACCATTCCACGTCTCTGAAATTTTTACTATATTATTGATTTAAGCAACTGATTATACACTATTTATGATTTTACTTTGGATATTAAAATTGTTTCTAAAAGCTAGATTGTCAAGTCTTCATGGAAAAGGATTGTCTTATAGTTCTTCTGGTCTTACTGTAATGTTTTTCAGAGTTTAGCATCTAATAATGATGATATTAATATTAACTTGAATTTTATAAATGTTAGTATTTTTAGAGTAGGTCACATCATACACCATGCTTCTATGTATGTAAATACCTTTATAGAGAAAACATTTTAATCTAACAAATCATTTTGTAATATTGATATTTATATAGAAATGGCTCACACAATTATAAAGGCTGAGAATACCCACTATGTGTCATCTGAAAACTGGGGAATGCAGAAAGCCAAAGACCTGAGAATTGGGTGCTGGGGTGAAACACTGATGGGTGAGACTAGCATATACCAAAGTCTGGAGAGGCCATTTGCGAGGGCAGGAGAAAAGGTTGTTCTAGGTCAAGAAGAAACAAAGAGAGAATTTGCCCTTTGTTTGCCAAATTGGTGAGGGCAATGGACTTTATTCTATCTAAGGATTCAAATGTTGGCTGTTTTAGAAGCACCTTCACATAAACACTCAGAAGTCATGTTTTCCCAGCCATGTAGGCATCCCTTAGTCCAGTCAAGTTGACACATATGTAACTTTTAGGAAATGAAGGAGGCACTGTATGAAAATAAAACTTTAAAAAGGAGAAAGAGAAGTCTTCAGATTTTTATGAGGTCTTTCAGTGTGGTGCTCTTATAAATTCATAGCATCTCTGCAGAGTCATATTATTTGCTAGGTTTTCAGAGTCAGACTGCTAATTCTGGATCATAATGTCTCTTTGCCTAAAATGGTTACATATGAAATACATGCACAGGATATTTATCTATATGCAAGTCATTCTCTAAGTGGTGTGTTCTGGTTATTTGAATTGAATTCTCAAAGATGCTTTAACTGTGTGTCTAAAGTCTTCCTAAGTGTTTTACTGCTGTTGTCATCTTAAAACTGATGTTGGTTTATAATTAATGTGTAAAGTCTCAAGGCAATAGTTATACTAAAATACTGCATTTGAGCATTGTTTTTTGGAAAAGGCTGATTTTTAATATTAATTTCTTATAAGATTCCTTATTCAAATATTACAGCAAGGGAGCAATTTGCTATTGTAGGTACAAAGACTCAGATTAGTTTTGTGGCTTCTTTAAATCCATTTGGTTCTCTAAGCACACACTGTGTGGAGACTTGAATGTAGATTTTGTATCTCCTAGTTTTCCTTCCATTATACATAACTGTAGTTTGCATATGCTGAAAAATTGTACATTGCTTTATAAATTGATAGCCTTTATCAAATCTAAGCACATCTTTGATATGTACTGATTATTCAAATAGATACATGTAGACATAGATATATTGATATTGATACAGATATGTCCTATTATATCTGTTTCTGTGGGAAGCTAATATATCACCCTTACCAATATGTGCATCCTGTTTAATTCCTCTTTCTCCCCCTGTTCAAGTTCCCTAACGTGACCACCATCTTTACTTCAACCAAATTCCTATGTAATGGCACTGTCCCACATGTTAACCCTGACTCTCTTGAAAATAGTAGCAGGATTCTGTTGAATAAAGTCTGAGAGGTCTTTGGCAGTCAAAAATTACAACATCTTTACAAAAAATGAATATATATATATATATATATATATATATATATATATATATATGTTCTTAAAAAGAAATTAGAAGAAAGAAATCTTTACAGAATACTAGAAATGCTGTGGACAAATGCTCTAGCCTCCTATTATTCAATATATGAATAATAGGGGAAGTAGTCTGTACATTTTCGGATGCCTTAGAAGAGTGAAGCCTCTGAGGACTATAGTCTATCCTTACATACTTCCTGTACTTACTCAGTTATGCTCCCTCCCTCTTCCTTCTAGAATCCTCCCCCAAATACACAACTGGCACTCAAGTCTTCATCTCAGACTTCTAAATTTCAGAAAAACTCAAACTCAGACAATTACCACTTTTTATGGAGCACTCACTACAAAATGTAGACTCTTTGAATAGATAATCTCTAATTCTAGAATAATCCTGCTGGATCTCCATTTTAAGAATAAGGGAAGGGTAATTTAGAGAAGTAACTAATATGTCCAAGACCACATACCTAGTTTAAGATATGAGTCAATTTTGAACTACTCAACTCCAACATTATACTATTTCTTCCTTTATGCCATGATAATTATTTCAATAATTGCAAACAAGAGTTGAATATCTCCTCTATGCTTTGTCTTTGGAAATAATATTTCAAATCATTCGAGGAGGTTCCTGAGAAACTTCTGAGAATGAAGTTTCTCACCAAACTGGCTTATCATGAGATTTCAAAAGCAAGCATTATTCCACAAAAAGTAGTATCATCTTAAGAATTTCACAAAGTTACACTATTTCACAGAAACACAATCTCCCTCTCATAGACCCTAGACAATTTACACAATGTAGCCCTAGACAATTTACTCAATGTAGCCCATCTTCTTTTATTATAATGAAATTTAGTCCAACATTGTTACAAATGTTCAAAAACTTAAACAGTGTGTTTCTATTATCTTCATTTTACTGGCATTTACAATGAAATGGATATTTTTGTTTGTCATTTACATTTTTCATAAAAAGTTTATGTGCTTCTTCAAGTAACTTCAGTTTAAGAAAAGGATTACTCACAAATTTAGAGTGCTTTCATTTTATAAGTGTAAATATAAATGTACAGAACTTCATCAAAGTTTCATCCTGTTAGAAGTCATGGTGCCTCGTACAAACAATGTTGAACTAAAAAGAAAAGCATATGAATTTTCCTTTACTCCTTTCCTATAACTTCTGTGAACCTTCAACCAAATTATGTTTTCTTAGCCACCTTAGCCAGGTTTCTTATTTGTAAAATAAGGTTAACAATAGAAAAGCTTTTGAAAGAATAAAATGAGATCATAGTTGGAAATAACTTTAACAATATAAGAAAATAATAAATTGGTAGGTGTGGACAGGATCTCACTATTTCCAGTCTAGCCTTCAATAAATTTCAGAAGACATTAATAATTCCTACAGATTTTATAGGCTTCTGCAAGATTTGTTCTTTATTAGTTTGTCTTTTAGTATCAATGTCTAAATTGGGAATTTGACTTCAGAGAAGAATAATGAAAGGAGCAAATATTCCTTTCATTGTATAGTATTAATTACACTGAGTTTCCACAAGTCTTAACAATCCCATAATTATATATTTAGCATTTATGAAGAATTTTTTATGTACCAGGAATTGTGCTAAAAACCATATATTCATTATCTTATTTTAATTTCATCCTAGACAATTGTGAGTTGGGTCTTATTATTCACATAATTTATTAGTGAAGAAATTTGAGATATAAAGGGGGTATCTAACATGCTCAAGGCCAAAGTCACACAGCCAATGTTACAGCTGGTCCCTATCCTAGGATTCCCGCCCCCTGAAGCTCTGTTCCTGATCCTCCATCTCATACCAGTTCTTTATTGATATGATTTGGTCACATCAACTATATTGTAACATAGAAATAAATAGATTTATTTTCATAAAATTAGACAACACATAATTATATTTTATTATGTTGCAAACACTGCCTTTATAGATAAAGGTATAGATAGCTTTATTTAAAAAGGTATTCTTTACACATAAAGTTCAAAATTAATCCTGTCCAGTGGACCTGTTTTTCTTGGTAAAGCTGATATACAATCAAAGAAGTAATATAAGCAGAGTTCACAAATGAATACATGATAAACCCATTTGAATATTTCCTGGAGAACTTCTCCAAGTTCATTAAATTATTTTTGCTAAGATAAATGTCAAACATAGAATGGGCACCAACATGTGTGGAGAGAAAAATGGCATTGGGGTGGTGGGTTGTTAATTGAATTTCCTGGAAATGATTATTGAAGACATTTTGTTTGTTCAGTTTCATTTATCTTTCTTTTGGTAGGTGGGGTGAGGTGCTGGAATTGAAGTCAGGCCTCCTTCATGCCATGCAAGCACTTGACCACCAAGCTATAACCCAGTCCCTGTTGTATAGTTTTATTTTGAGACAGGGTCTTGCTAAGTTGCTCTGGGTGGCCTTGAACTTGCAAGCCTCCTGTTCCAGCCTGCTGAGTAGTGCTTGTTTGTTTTTATTAGAGAGTAGAGTAGATAAAATATTCTCACAGTAAAACTGTTCTAGGAAATTTCCTTTCCCTCTTTTTGGGTTAATGATCTTAATTAATTTTAATATGCTTCAGGAAGAAAATGGAGGTTAAAAAGGATCTAACCTTAAGCCACCAGGAATGATGTTCAAAATGCAGATGCAGAGCTCACAGCAGGAGAGACAGAGAGCAATGTCCAGATACAGAGCAGAGAGTCCCACAGTGTGAGAGATAACAGAACTAGAGGGGGGAAGCAGAGCTGAGGAAGGGGCAGGGTGGGGTAGGAGTGCAGGGATGGGAGGATCATGAGGCAAAGAATATCTGGGCTCAAAGAAATTGAGTAAAGTTTCTCCCAAAGAAAGTAGCACATACCAAAGGTTAGCAGGAATGTGCTAAGAGAGTAATTATCATCTTTCCCTAAAGAACAGACTTTAGCACAAGATGGGTCCGAGCTGTTGGAAACTCCTGTGGCAGACTCTCTGTGAGAAGTAAATGAGCAGATGTGCAGTTGCACAGGCTCACAGCCTGCTGCTACCTTTTACTGAGGCAGCTTTACTGAGGACATCTGAGGCTTTGCTCCATCAGTTACCAGACCCGCAACCTTGACTGACTCCCTGACCTCTACCAGGTTGCTTTTTCTTTTTCTAAGTTGGAAAAATGAATGGCTGCCTTAGAGTTTTCTACTACCAACTCTATATAGATGTTCACCTAATCTGTTTCCTGCCCAGACATCTCTTATGTGTTTGTTTCCCAATGGAAGAGGGAGTGATTTAGCTGATCACTAAAATGAGATGAAGACACAAAGGGAGTACCACTCAGCTCCTTCCAGGCTCTCTGTTTGGAACCAGCTGCTGTAGAAGACAAGTTCTTCTCCCTGCTGCTGCTGTCATACGAAATGGCTTCTGATGGCATGACTGGCAGGGGAAGTTTCAACTCTGCAGAGCTGTATCCCCTACCCCCCGCTCATAATGAGTCTCAAGAACTAGACTCTGGCTATTAGGGAAAGGGTGATGCATTGGGAAGCCAAAGTTTAGTTCTCAGATCCAAATTGGTTTTTCCAACACATATTTACTAGTAATGAAGATGCTGATTTTCTTTTTTTTATTTATAACTATTAATTTTGTAATCAGTTTAGAATCTACAGGGAGAGAAGAGATTACTGTGATTCCCATGCACTAACAAATCTTTTGATATAAGTAGTATAAGATGTCATCATTTTTAAAGAGGCAGTCTCACCATTAGTTCGAATAGAAGGACACACTACTTGTAATTATGTAAACTAAGCCACATCTCAAACAATCTTAGGGAACATTTGCAAACCACATGCAGCTAGCTAAATAGTCAGTGTCAAACACTTGATTTCAATGACTTTTTAGGCCAACATTAATAGCCTTGTCATTGATCACATCATAAAATCTCAAGTCTTTGCATTTGTGATTATATTTTTACCTTTTTAAACAAGTAAAATATAAACCCATGGTACAGGAAAGCAGCGTGGTAATTGCTGCCAGGGCTTACTTAGATGAACACTTGGAAAGCCAATGCATTCATGATACTCTACATTGTTTTCTTTTAATTTAAAAAAAAAGTTAAAAAAAATACTCCAAGTCATTCAACATAAAACTTTTTACATTTGAATGCCACTATCATTGATAATAATACAGAATTTTGAATTGTGCTTTTATTGAAAACATATTGTTATTCTGCTGACTCAGGTTACTAAAATCATAAAACAAAATCTTTGAAGATATCCCAAATGCATTTCTTTTGAAGAAAACTGAATATTGGGAAATATTATATATTTGGTTAAAGTAGATGACTGTTGAAAAATATGCCTAAGTTCACAGCATAAATAATTTTCTTATGAGCATTTACAGCTGGGCTTTTTATAATAAAAAACATTGAAAGTCAACTACAAAAACAAGAAATGCAAACTTTATGTTATTAACTTTAATTTTTCAAGTGGATATGACTTGAAAAGTTAAAGTTAAAAATAAATACACTAATAAAATAAAATAAATAATATTAATAAAAACACTTGCAAATTTTGCTACAGCACTGCAGCAGAGGTTGTGGTCCAAGGCTTTAGAACACAAAGTTGGATTAGAGTCTGTTTAGCAAACCTGAGTCAGTTCTATCAAAGTCAAGGACTTGAGAGGAGGAACAAGGAAGACTCAGAACCTGTATCTTCTATTTTATACTTGAGGTCTAATAAGAGATATTATTTTGAAAAGAAATTTTTGTTACTAAAAAGAAAGGGAAAGGAAGGAACGAACTAAAGGTGGAGGGAAGGAAGGAGGCAGAATACACAGATTTTACAGATTAGGCAAATGAGTTCTAGACATGTTAACTGGAATTTCATACTTTCCTAACACAGTCAGAACTAAATCTCAGGCTTCACAATTCTTTTGAGCAAGAACTATCCATAGCTACATCAGTACTTTTAAAAAAGAAGAATTCTAGGGTTTTTGATCTGAAGATGTCAATGGTTCTCCTACTGTGAAACCAAAGTACTTCTGTTTTGTTCAATCAGAGGTTGGCAGACTTTTGTGAATTAAGGAAGGTTTGGTGGGACTAATTGTCTTGCAATGGCGTTTTACTATATTATGTATAATTTTCCCACTTCTCCCTCTAAAATTAAAACCACCCAGAGGTCTGTTTTATTTATATCATGTGATTATCACTCACTGCCTCTGCAGCTGTGGAGGATTCATTCACCACTAACCTTTCTGTGGTATGCTTAGTAGGATAGTGGCAGGAGCAATTTGGGTACTGCAATTAAATAGAGCAGAATTTATCAACTGCTTTTTCACACTCTGCCCTTTAAAAGTCTTTTTAGGCATGTTTTCCTAATCTCCACCCCAATGAAATTTCAATACCATAGATATTATGTGACTCTCCTTATATACTAAATGCACACCTGTACACCTATGCATTATTCATAGAGTGAGATTTTCCCCCACTGGCCCCATAATCAATTTCATCCCCCTAGAGGAAGTATACCTCCATTGAGAAGCATGAAATTGGGTTTTAATTAGTACTATATACATAGTAGAATTTAAGAAGTATTGGGCACAGTGGTTGCAGGCCAGTTTCAGTATATGGACAGAGCAGGAACATCGATAGGGCCCATATTCCTTCCCCCAAAAAAGATATAGCAGCATATAGAAGGAAGGCAGAGGCCCATTTTGGGAAATGTGACTAATTATTACATAATTACATGCTATGTTTTTAACTTTACATCTGCTATTTTGTTTATTTTTCAAAGAACCTTAAAAAGATGAAATGAAGAAATTTGGGTGCTGCAAATTTAAACAAGATGATTAAAGTAAAATAGTGTATATAGGAGTTGTCCTTCAAACCTGGGTATATCTGTCTCCCAAATCCAGCCTCCTTTCATTAGCATGCTGACATCCAACTTGGCATTTTAAGCTGCATCTGCCTGAATTTACCCATATAAACAGGGATTAAGCAGCTATTCTAACCAAATGACCAGCTGTGTGTGTAGATATTAGACAGTCCCAGTAGGAATTGCCTAGCCTGGGCATTCTCTTTGGCCTGTTGATGCTATTGCCCCATTTTTATTATTTTAACAACTCAGGAGTTGGTTTAACCTATTTATTTATTTATTTATTTTTCTGGGTAAAATGCTTTTTATTATCTCTGAATGGATCATAATCTTTCTAAAATTGGTAGGTCTAAAACTGAAGGATTTCCTCCACAGTGTTGGGCTAATGCCATATGCACTGACAGATGAATAGGAGTCTGAAATGATAGACAACTGTAATTTATGAACCTGAGATTGTGCTGATGGAGGGATGAAGGGATAATCAATGGAGCAGATATGAAAGTAAAGCATCCGGGGCATTCTTCAGTATAGTGTAGGTGAGGGCTTCCTGTTCCTGGGTCGAATGCAAATGTCAAGTCAATGGTCACAGTGCAAAAGCAACAGATTTCCAGATAAGAACCGGGAAATCAAGGATAAGACAAGGAAATCCCTTGACACTGAAAGGTTTGCTAAAGAGGATAGGAGATAGATTCTGGAAATTTAAGTAAGTCAGGCACAAGTCTCCAAGGGTTAGAGGATTTCATAATGAGAATTGGGCTCTGAGTCCATAAAGATTCTCAAAATTTACCCCAGGAGAGAGCTGGGCTATTTGTCATTTGACCCTGGAGCACTGGTGGGGCCTCAGGAGATTTGACTTCCAGCAGGACTGCCTGGTGTCCAAGACGCCATTCTCACTGACCTTGGTGTGGGGAGCCCCTTTCTGGCACAGAGGATAACTGAGAAGAGCTCTGCTGAAAACACTGATCCAACCCAGCAGACACTGTGTCTCCAGAGAAGCCAGGGAAATGGCACTGCTGGCTGTCTCTGATGTTTTTGTCTGATTAATGAGCTGGAAATTGGTATTAAATATTTTATAGCATAATTTACTTCACTTTTTTCACCTTCTTCTGTGCCCTGTTCTATACCAATGTGCAGGAGCTTTATTGGCACTACCTGTAAAAAAACCAGCTTTTATGGACACAAGGTAGGCATGGTGTCAAATTAGGTCTTTTGTTATATGACATCTGATTATGGGTCATAAATTATGTATTTATCTTACATTAACTGATGAAAGTAACATGTTAATTAGAAAAAAAATCAAAGTTATTGACCTATAGTGAATCTCTTCACTGTTGACATAAAGTAGAATATCATGACATGAATACCAATGCATATCTATCTTGTGACTAGACATACATCATCTTTTGAAAGTCCCTGGGAAAACAAATGTAGATCTTTCCTCCTTGGGAAAATTCATAAGAGATTTATTCAGAATTGAGATTTGTTATCTTTTCAGGTTATGAAACTATTTTTTTCTCAACCACCCTGTCCAAATTTGGATCTCTTGAAATCCACCCTTCTATGTGCTCTGGTTTGTGATGCTGGTGCAGGTTCCCTACAAGCAATGTTTCTTCTTTAAAATTTTTATTTCGTATTTTATTTTATTTTTAATTGAATGATGATAATTTTATACGTGTACTAGGTGCAATGTGATATTTCTATACAAGTATGATCAAATCGGGCTAATTAGCATGCTTATCACCTCAAATCTATATTTTTTTCTGATGAGAACATTTAAAATCCACTCATCTATTTTGAAACATATAGTATCATATTATTAAGTATAGTCACCTTGTTCAATAGAACACCAGAACCTACTCCTCTCATCTGGCTGAAACCTTGTAGCCTTTGACCTGTACCTTCCCTCTGTCTATCCACTCACTACTCCCATCTT
Source organism: Spermophilus citellus (assembly GCF_964194105.1). Lineage (NCBI taxonomy): Eukaryota > Metazoa > Chordata > Mammalia > Rodentia > Sciuridae > Spermophilus > Spermophilus citellus. The sequence goes on along the minus strand of NC_138184.1, from coordinate 179,363,678 downwards.
CCCGTAACTGCCATTCTATGAATTCCACTACCAGTTCCACTTTTTCAGATTCTACAAATTTAATTCTTGGCTGGATTTCTAATTTGTTCTATGAATAGAACCTACTACAGGGAGGTGGAGGACAAGAAGAGAAGAAAAGGGACACCCTTTCCTGAAAGTTGCCCGGCAATGATACATACCTCAACCACAACACGTGGTTTTGGTCTCCCATTCCTGTTGTTACTTTTAGAGGAGCATCATGTAGCCCCTGATAAGAATAAGACATCATCAGTCCTCTTCAGAGGACTGAGCTCTCAGTCTGGTACACCTTCTCCAAGCTCCTCAAGTATCATCAGCAGCTAGATCCCCTACCTCCTAGTAGCCCTGAGTCCCAGCATTAAAAAGAATCCTGCAGCACAGCAAAACCTTTCCACCCCTGCACATGGAGTCTCATCCTAAATCCTCACGGCCTCTTCTCCCATCTTCAAGGTTCTAATAGGCCCAGTGTCTCCCCTTAATTTCCCCTGCCCCTGTGAATAAGACTCTGCTTCATGAATTTACTACTGCATTACTTCCCTTTTACTTTTTATTGTTGCAACACTTTCTTATCCCATTCTCATTATAAAATTTTATCTAATATCTACTGCAAAATTTTGTTCTTAAAGAGAGAGAGAGAGAGAGAGAGAGAGAGAGAGAGAGAGAGAGAGAATTTTAATATTTATTTTTTAGTTTTCGGCGGACACAACATCTTTGTTTGTATGTGGTGCTGAGGATCGAACCCAGGCCGCACGCATGCCAGGTGAGCGCGCTACCACTTGAGCCACATCCCCAGCCCCTGCAAAAATTTAGTATCTACTATTTTCCTGAATCAAACTGAACACAGTATGCATGTGTAAAAAGCCCTTTGTATAATAATATGACAAAACAATGGGCCAAATTAACTTTGCCTTATTCCATATCTACGAGTATTTTTGGTTTGTTTCGTTAAATGGAATGGAACATATCCCTGAAGTTTCTATCTTTAAAAACAGGCTTCTTTACATCTAGGAACTCTGGCATCTGAACTCCATGTCTTTCATTTCTCATTTTGAACTTTTTTTATTGGAGTGGAAAATAAATACCAAAACATGCATTAATCTTGGGTTTATAGCACATTATTAAATATGTACACATGCAGATCAAGATATAGCTTATTTTCAACACTAGAACCTTCATATTTCATAAGAATCCTCAACAGCAGATGGTTCTTTGGAGGCAAAGAAGAGAAGAAATTCATGTTAATGTCCGTGAAAGAGCATCTGATATTTGGTGATGTCAATATAAGGTTAATATTTGCATCATTTTTAATTAAAATTAACAGGCATTGCTGATTTTCTATCCCCTCATTAAGTTAAACAATTTTGTTCTTTTTTTTATAGCCCCGGTATTTAGGTACACTGAAATGTGTTATTAGGGGAAAGCATGCAATAACACACATTCATTTATTTAGGAAAGACATAAAATTCCTCTTTTGAGCCAAGTACCATGCTAAATATTAAGTATATCAAGATGAATCTAGCACAATCCTTGAACTGAATATGACTTCAGTGGAGTGGGAAATACATACACATAAAGGGCAGTGGAAATTAACTTTGGTCAGGATAAGAAGAAAAAGAAAAGGAACAAAGAATTTCTGGGGATACAGGTACAGTGTTTTCCAGGTAAAAATAATAGAGAATATATCTTTCAGAGAAAGCACACTGAAAAGCAGTAAAAGTTTAGGTTGTCTGAAGCCTAAGGAGGGTGTGCCTGAAGAGAAATGGTATGTCCTAAGAATTTGGGCTCTCCAGAAGTCCATGAAGGTTTTTAATCTAAAAGATCCCCTTTTCTTCCTCTCCTTCTTCCTTTCCTACTTTAAAAAACTTTTTAATTTATATATGACAGCAGAATGCATTACAATTCTTATTACACATATAGAGCACAATGTTTCATATCACTGGTTGTATGCATAGTATATTCACAGCAATTCATGTCTTCATGCATGTACTTTGGATAATAATGTTCATCACATTCCACCATTATTTATAACCCCATATGCCCTCCCTTTCCCTGCCACCCCTCTAGCTCAGTTGGTAGAGTACTTGCCTTGTATATATAAGGCCCCGAGTTCAATCCCCAGCACCACAAAAAAAATTAAATTAAATTAAATTAAAAAAATACCTTTCCTACTTTTCTTCTATCTATCTATCTATCTATCTATCTATCTATCTATCTATCTATCTACTTATCTCCTTCTCTTTTCTCTTTAGGAAAAATCACTGAATGGAAAGACTGACAGACTTTAGAGGCAGAGACAGTTAGCAGTTAGGAGACTGATACAAAATTTTTGCCAATTTAAGTGAGAGAAAATGAACCCTTGAACTACTTGGAGGTGATTGCATTGAAGAAATAAGGGCAGTTTGATGAGGGTTCTAGAGAATTTTGGAACTTAGAGATTTTGGAGATAGAACACACATGGGAAATGAGAGGAATCAAAACCCCGTTGGGGGCATGGTTATCAGGGACTAGAATCTGAAGGAAAAGCCATAGTTTCCATTTCTGACTTGTTCTCCTTGAGATACCTTCCAGATAAAAGAGCTGAATGTTCAGTACCAACTAGAGCCTTGTGCTTAGATGAAAGGTCAAAGGCCAGCCTGGGAAACATAGTGAGACCCTCCCCATCTCCAAAATCAAGGAAGGAAGCGAGGAGGAAAGGAAATGAATAAATGATATGTTTGAGAAACAACAATAAGAAGAAATATAATGAATGAAAAACATTCAGTTCAGGTACTCAGCAAGTTAATGTGTAAAAGAATAGAATAGTTTTGGCACAAAATAAGTGTAAATAAACATAACCAATTATTATAAGCACACACATAGCCTCTTCTGGTATCTGATATCTTCCTTATATAGCTATTAATGTATTATAAATATGACTCATGAGCTGCTGTATCAACCCAAAAGGGATTCAACTTAATTTTATTTGCACTGCAGCAAATTACCATTGTATAAATGATGGCATATTTTGTAAACCATTCAGCTCTGTTTTGTCTGTTATGCTCTGCTAGTCTTTGTTGGTCAAATCATAATATTTAATTTTTCTGGCCCTTTAAAAATAAATCACATATGGGCTCGGGATATAGTTCAGTTGGTAGAGTGCTTGCCTCAAATGCACAAGGCCCTGGGTTCAATCCCTAGCACCACAAAAATGAATGGATGAATGAATGAATAAATAATAAATCATATAGTACCATACTTTATTTTTATAATTTATTTTTAAGTGCCTTCTATTGTGTTTATACCTAACTAGTAATAATACCCATTTTTTGAATAATGGTGAGACTTTGTACTTACATCACATACTTTATGAATGACTATCCAAAAGTTCTACATGGATCAATTATTTTTGACTGAAAGGACAGTTACAAAACTAAATGCTAGCATTTCCCTTCTGCAGATTTTTTGAAATGGGTTCTGTGAGTACAGCCCAGAGACAGGACATATGTCTTGCATACATTCAATACCCAGCAACACCAAAAACATTGAAAAGTAAAAATAAATAAAAATGAGTACAGAGTTGGAAAATGGTTTTTGAAAACTCATAGAAGAGCTGAAGGAGCATGGCTTCATTATGGAAGAGTGCTGAAACATTAGCTATCCAGGAATCTACTTTCCACAGCCATCATATTTCCAGAATGTTCAGACAAAGAAATAGTTGGTGGAGGAAGCGAAAGTATTCGTCACATATCAGACTGCCCATATGATCGCAGTGGAGCAGAACTGAAACTCCAAATTAACACTTGCTGCACTAGGATTTGTTAAACATGTGGAGCCTAATAAGTGTGAAGGAGTGGCAGTAAGATGGTGGGGGGCACAGCAATAAGGAAAAGGGGGGAATGCTGACAAAGAAACAGCAGTGGTAGAGAAGACATTTATTAGAAACAACAAGAAGTAAAGATTTATAAGAGACTAAGTGCTTGTCATCCAGGGACTTGGATAACTTTGGACCAGGTTAAACCAGGTTGGACAAGTTCAAAAGATCCAGTAAACTCATCAGGAGACCCAAATCCCAAGTCAGAGATCAGGTTCAGGCAAGCTGCAGTTGGTGTCTGAGAATATGACAATCAATGAAAGGAGAATGTGTGTCAGTGGTGTCCAGAAGAGCTGATAGCAGGCTTGAGCAGGTCGACTGTCAGAAGTATGGATTTTAATCAGCCAGGAGGACTTGGGTGCAGCAGCAGGGTGCCTGTTACAGGAAGGATCAATGCCTGGCAGATCCAGGTGCTCATAAAGTGTTTACAGGGGTTGATGACTAGATTTGATTTACTTTTAGAGCAAGACCAGCAACCAGGCTGGATTGATTACAGTTACCATTTGACCTGTTGGGATTAGTTATGAACTCTTTGTCTTAATGGAGAAGAACCTGCTATTAGAAGAGTGCCTGTACATATTTCGGCAGCAGGGGCTAGGACTGTTTCTTCCAAGAATGAAAAAATAAAATGTATTTATAATTTGATGATTACTTGGGAATGGGAGAAAATGGAAAACAGCTACCTGTCCTTATGCTATTGCAGTGAGAGGCATAGGCTATCCCTACAGCAACAAATCAAGTAATGACCAAGTTCTGTTGCCTATGTGAAAGTCTGCCAAGGAAATGCAATCAAACCCAGTAGAGTTTAGAAGCCTTATTACAAGATCTGTTTGCAGAGGAGGAGGAGAGAGAAGTATCCAAAAGTATCTGCTGAAAGCATGAGAGATAGCCCAAATGTTTCTGTTTAATACACAAATGAATATAATAGCATATGCCAAAAAATAGCAATTTTTAAAAGTAAATATTTGTTCTTGCCTTGAAAAGAAATTTTGGTGAAATATTGATGGAAAAAGAAAACATTGATTTGGGTACTAAGACCGCTTTAGTAAAACTCTTTGAAATTCCTTGTGTTTTAAAATGATTATAGTAATCCAAAATAGAGCTTTGGATTCTTATGCTTTATGAGTTACTCTTTGTAAATGATTTGAGAGTGCTTTTATCTCCAGCTTACTGCTTAGTTAATACATTTTAAATATTAGAGACATAAAAATGCTGCTGACTGACTGCATATAAAAGGTAATTTGGCCTATCTAACATGGGCATAGACTTAGAAGAGTAGGCGAAATTGCTAAACACAACACAGAGAACATATGGATGGAATCTATCTATCTGTTGCTCTGGGAACAGTCTCTGGCCTCACATTCTGGAAATTTCCAGTGTTACTGTCAAGCAAAAACCTTTCCAATCATTAGACACAGCAATGATCTTAGATTCCATACCTTTCATTCTTGTGTGTGTATGTTGTTTATTGATTTGGTACCAGGGGTTGAACTCAGGCCCAAAACCCTCTGAGCCACATCCCCAGTCCTATTTTTGTATTTTTATTAGAGACAGGGTCTCACTGAGTCGTTTAGTGTTTCACTAAGTTGAAGGGTGGCTTTGAACTCAAGATCCTTCTGCCTCAGCTTCCCAAGCAGCTGGGATTTCAGACATGAACCACTGTGCAAAGCTTTCATAACTTGCATTCTTTTTTGTTTGTTTTTAGTTGTAAGTGTGTCTTTCACTTTATTTATTTATTTATATGCAGTGCTGAGGATTGAACCCAGGGCCTCACGCATGCCAGGTAAGTGCTCTACCACTGAGTTACAACTCCAGCCCCATAACTTGCATTCTTATGGAAATTAGGATTGGTTAAAATTTAGGGAAGGAAACTGAAGTAGGATGAATCAGAGGAATTCCCAGAAATGGAGGCATCATTTAATTTCTCTTTCTGCTGGGGTTGCTAAATTTAGAGAACGTGGTGTGGGATTATAAACCTTCATCCTCCCCTTTCACAAAGAAGCACATCTGTATCTGAAGGAAGGTGAATAAGGATAAAGAAAGTAGGAATTCAAGAAAGAGAACAGTCAGAGCCCACAAGGGAAGATGAGGGTGAGCATCTCTGGAAAAACCTGAATAGAAACTAAAATTTAAGAAAACATAGATAATTATAGATGTAATGCATTCTACTATTGTCATATATGCAATGAATTTAAAAAATAATAAAGATATATATTTTTTTTAAAAAAGAAAGAAAGCAAAGATGTCAACCAAATTACATGTGTTTTACAAGTGGTAGTTTAGAATATGAACATGGGCATAGAGAGCAGTTACCAAATCATGATATTTAGCATTTTTGGTTGGAGAAGAATTTTTTTAGCAGGTAGATTTGGTGATAATTTGTCAATAAATATTCAAATTCTGGCATATTTTCACACTGGGGTTTAAAATATTTTACCTTAATGGGTATTTCAGAAATATGTAGTATGTACTCTATTGGGAAAAATTTTAAAAGAGCATAAGTATTTAGAAACTGTTGTAAAGTTAACCATCATGGTAGAGTTCCACTCAACATGCAGTGTGTGTGATAGGGCACCATCCCCAGGACCAATGTAGGAGGGAGACATGTGACCAGATCAGACAAGGGATATGTGCACATGAGTGGCATCGTCACCACTGGACTGAAGCATTCAGGAACCAGTGCTCGATGCTGCAGCTCTAAGCTATCATCTTCTAGGTAGAAACATTTTTGGTTGCTGTGTGACCACATAAATGACAGTGGCTCTGGAGGGCACCTAACCCAATGAAAGCTTTGCATACATGGAAAATAATCATCTGGTCTCATGAGACACAAGAGATTAAAGGGTTATTTTGTCAACACAATATCATAGTCTCTGCCTTCACTCGTATTTCCCTTTTTATTTTTTTTTTCATTTTTTTTCCACAAAGCTTAGTTTGGTGACATTTGAGTAAGTAATTTTCAAAAAATAAAGTCCCTAAACTTTTCATATGAGTAACATTTTGGATATACAAATGTGATTTGTAAGAATTCTATTTTCAAGGAATCATATAGCTCCTTATAATTATCAAATGTTTCACAATTAATTAATCATCAAACTATGAATATTATATATTAATGAGATACAGCTTTATTAAATTTAAAATAAAACATTTTAACATTCTAAGTTTCCAACTCTCACATTAATTTGGTAGTATAAATCAAAATTCTTCTTCCTTCACTTTTTAACTTATTTTTCCTATTCTCTACATTTGTAATGATGATATATATGTATAGTATCAGTGTACTGATGAATTTGCAGTTGACTGTCTTAGATTTTTATGTCTCAATAAACATACAAAACATTACATATTTAATCAATTTGTCAATTATTTTCCAATTATTATGTTGAAATCACATGTTAGTAATAAAAATAATCTATGGAGTCAATTGATTGTCCCTGATTTAATTTTATCCAAATATTTTCTAATCCAAATATTTTCAAGAGAAATGGTTGTGTGATAGAAATTTCACAGACAAAAAAAGGGATGTCATGCAAATAGAAGGGAAAGCAATGGAGTAGAGGATGGGGCTTGAGGGGGACAAGGAGGGATGCAACAGGAGAGGAGCTAAAGAAAGAAATTGACCAGATTATGCCACGTGTGTGTGAACATATCACAATAAACTATTTTATGTGTAGGTATAAGGTACCCAATGACAAAAAATAACAATAAAACAAAAACCTATAAAATATAGGATGTTATCAAGGAGAGGGAAGAGTGAGAGGAAGAGGAAGTACTGGGGGTTGAAATGGAGCAAATTATGTTATATGCATTTAAGAATAAATGAAAATGAACTCCACTATTAGGTTTGACTATAATACACTTATACAAATATTTTTTAAAAGGAATATGGAAAGGGCTTCTTGCCCACTAATTTCCAAATAATCAAGTCTTTATTACAAACTATAGTGCAAAATAAATATAAAATTCACAAGCTATTAAGCAGTGATAACTAGTAGTGGAGTCAATTATAAGCTTCTTTCATACCAAGAAGAAAAAATGAAGGTCTTCAGTTGTGCAGGTGGAGTCATTTTTCAGTTTCAGTGTCCACAATGGAGTAATGAACAGGAGAAGCAACTCGTCACCAATTAGGCTGTGGGTTGATGGATGCAAGCAAACCTGTGCCAGGACTGAAATGATGTGTTGTGTGAGCAGACTGCACAGATGTATGAACCCACAACCATTCTGTTCTCCTCCTCTACTCACCAAATTTCCCTTAGTGTACTCCTTATTAATTGTGGTAGGTTAATAATTAATCTACATGTCAGTTAACAGGAGTATTGATAAGAGTGGTTCAAATTTAATACCTTCAGCATCTGCTTGAATACACAGTCAGACCTCAGGTCTTTCATGGGATTTGTACAGAATGTATAGATAGATAGTTTTTCCTAATCATACAACCCCCCAACCTAAACATGTCCAATTCAGACAGGTGATAGCCTAGAAACCCCACTGTATGTGGGAGAGGAAAAAGTGTTACCCAAACTATTGAGCAGGAAAAGGCTAACTGCTATCTCTGCAAACTGATTGTATTCATACATAAATGATATTGATAAAGTCAAACAAGGAAAAATTAAGAAAGCAAAGCTAAGATTTCATCTATCTGTCACCTGCTTCACTTCATTTTTTTTCTTTAGGTTTTAATCTGTCATGTTAAACAACTTACTGGTGTTTAGTTGACAAATAAAAATTTTACATATTTTAAATGGGCAATTGATGCTTTGATATATACTGACATTATGAAATGATCACCATAATCAAGTTAATTAATAAATCCATCACCTCACACAGTTACTATTTTCGTGGTGAAAACATTTACGATCTACACTTAGTATATTTAAAATTACAATAGAGTTTGTTAACCATAGTCACCATGCTGTCCATTGGAGCTCTAGAACTTATTCATCATACATAACGTATTCATCCCTCATAGCCAAATAATTCCCCCCTCTGTCTTCTTTTCCCACATAGATTTCTTTGTGACAGTGTGTATTATGTTTAAGTAATTAACTCTGAAGCCAGACAACATGACATCTAGCTCTGTTAATCATAACTCTAGCTCTGTTAATCACTCATATTTAGAATTTCATCCTAGTCCCCTTCCCACTGTACATCAGTTTCTTCATCTATCTCATCTCTAAATTTGAATAAAAATTATATGTTTTATGTTGTTAATGTGAAGACTCATTGGATTTATACATTTAGAATATTGTTACAACAGTGTGTGGTACTTAGTAATTATTAAATAAATATTGGCTATAAATACATCATTTTTGTCTTCTACTATTGGCGATCTTTTATTAGTATAACCTTAAGATTTAATAAATTATTATTTACTTTGGGGAACTTCTCTATATTGCCTAAATGCAAACAGCAGGAACTCAATAACTGCTTCTAGATCAGAAGGTTTTTTTTTTTTTTTAATCTATCTAGACTCCTGGATTCCTCTCTAGTTTCGAAATCTCGCTCTTTTTTTTTTTTTTTTTGCATTTGTCTACCACTGTTGGCAACACATAAGTACCAACTGCCCTTGGACCAATCAGAATGATGCCAAGGGCTTAATGACATCTGCTACTCTCAGCATTTCCTTCTGCTTGGAGCTTGTCCTTTCTTTTCAACAAACGCTTTCAGTACTCCCCACCATATTTCATCTCAACACTACTTCCCTGTAAGATTCTTCCACAAGTTTTCTACAATTCAGCTTGTTCAACAAAAACCTTGTATCTATCAATCCATATATCTTTTCTGGTGTTTGATTTTTCTCTCTTTCAAACCCCTCTCTTCAGTTTGAAACCTCCCTGTTGCCATTTTTTTTTAAATCCATAGTTACATTGGAAGAACCTGCACTATGAGACAGAGGAGGAAAACATGAACATTCATCAGAGTGTTCATTAGTTATGAACCAGAAAGAAACTACACTTTCAACTTCATCTTCTGAACTAAACTAGATTTTTTAAAGTCTTTGTAATTCTCTTAGACATTTTGTGCTAATATGACAGAATAACAGAAAGATCTACAGAATCAACTCACTACACAGTTCCCCATGTGTCCCTAAAAATTTAAGGTGATTTATTAAGAACATATATTTGCTTATCAGAGTTCTAGAGACTGAGTGGTTCTAAGATCAAGGTGCCAACATTTTGTGAAGACCCTCTTACAACATCACAGAAGGCAGAAGGCAGAAGAGGAGAGAAAACCATGTCCCAAATACTTTTGCATAATAATATTAACCCATTAATGAGAATGGAGTCATCATGACCTCTACATCTTCCATTTGGCCCCACCTCTCAATACCATTATGTTGGCAATTAAATTTTGACATGAGTTTTTGAAGAGATAAACATTCAAATCATAGCAATTAAAAATGAATGAGATTAGTTTTACTGCAATTAAATTACTTTAATTACAGTTTTCAGTAATGTTTAGGCAGAAGTTTGTTTCAATGGATGCAATAAATGTGTTATTAATGATCCTTATGAACAATTTAGACTCATGATTATCAAGTGCAGCCATTAACTAAGAGTTGACAGGTAAGTTGGTTAAGTCAAGTGGATTGCCTCTCAAACAAATGATCCAATATGTGTTCTGAAGAATGGATGATATATATAAAGAATAGCTTAAAAGACATTTACAACCCTAGAATGACATGAAATATATGAAGCTCTGTCCCACTGCACAAATCGAGACAGTTGGCAAATACACATCAGATGATAATTGTATTGGCCAGAACCAACATGATAATATAAGGAGGGCATCAATGAAGGGGCCCTACACAGACCTGACCTAGTGTTGGATATCTCTCTGTAACACACCAGGATGTGATAGCTTAAACCTATTAAATGCTACTGAATTCCTAATTATTTTAGGGGGCTAGGGGACAAATGAGGATCATAGATTACGGAAACATATTCAGAACTCTTAAGACAGTGATGGGATAATTCATATTTTGGAATAAAAGTTTTTCAGGATCTTTTGTTTGAATGTATGCTTAAATATTGGAATAGGTAATCCCTGTAAGGGAATAGTTGTGTGCATAGATAATGTCATATAATGGCATTTTGATTTTGGCAATGTGGCTTCTGATACTAGAAAGATGGACCCTTGAGGGGACAAAGTACATTATTCCATGGGATTCAGAAAGTATATACTTATTCAAAGAATAGTTGATGTGCTTACAATTAATTTAAACTGACATGGGAAGATGGAAAAAACCCACATCAAGTTGTGAAATCAATTGCAAATTGCATATATTATGAAGATGAATGCAGTGTAGAAACTACAATATAACAAATTAATAATAAAATAAGTATTATTACCATTCATTGAATGCTGACTATTTCTCTGGCACTTGAAAGATGTCTGATTCCATGCTTCAATATCCCTTTGATGTAGGTAATTATTATGTCTATTACACAGATTTTTTAAAATGGGATTTCATTGATTTAAACCTTACTATAAATCTCAGGGCTAGCAACTAGTAGAGATCTCATGTGAAATCAGGATTATATAACTACACATTTCCCCATGGTCTCTGAAGATTTAAGGAGAAAACAGTGGGGAACAAAGGGGACATAAACTCTACATGACTTCAGACACTTCTATTCATAGGACACAGGTACTAAACATAATGAAATTGTGAAGAAGATACAGGTGAGAAATAGAACATCACAGGAACAAAAACGACTTGGAAAAATGGAATACTTATTCACACTTTGCCAGTAGGGTAATATTAGGACAGAAAGCTTTAAAACAAATGCACAGGGCTGGAGATGTGACTCAGTGGCTCAGAAACTTGCCTAGCATGCATAGGGGCTTGGGTTCCATCACCAGGACTGACTGTAAATAAAAACAATCTCTCTCTCTCTCTCTCTCTCTCTCTCTCTCTCTCTCTCTCTCACACACACACACACACACACACACACACACACACACACACACACCCTGTCTGTTAGAAGAAAGAAAGGTGGAATCATTTCTATGTGACCATATGCACCTACAGCAATACTGAATTCTCCAGAGACAGAAGGACCCATACAAGGTGCTCCTGATACAATCTGAAGCTGGCACAGAAACACATATTTACTTATTTATTGTTGCATGTCTCATTCAGCAGAAGGCAGGTACTCTTTTTCCTAAGCCCTGCAGCAGCCTTTGTAAGCTCCAATGGGGTATGCAAATGGCATTTTGTGACTCATAAAATAAATGCCTTAAAAAGATATGAGTTTTTGTTGAAAATACACTGAATATGATTCAAGAGTGGATTTGGCTTGCAAACAAAAGGTGATATGATCTTAGTATTCATTAGCTATAGAATCTGATTCTTTCCTAGAACTGACCTTGGTTATTCCAATACCTTGTGGGAACACTCAGCTCCTTCATTCCTACCCAAGACCTCAAGAGGGAAACACTGAACATTTAAGAATTGAATAAACAAAATATTTTAATGAATTATGAAAGAAATTAACATATTTAAGAACAAAATTAAAAAGACCATGGTGGCTGTCCCCATGTATATAAAGGATTGAATGCTTGTAGGGTAGAAGGTTAGCCATGCCTGCCTCCCCATCCCTTTATGGTCCCATCAGCATAAGTTTTTTAAAAAGATAAATATTAACTGAAGGAACAACTTAGACTTAATTCTGGCAACTATTCCATGGGTTAGCTTGAGAGACAAGAGCTCCTAATTACTGCAAGTGCTCAGGCATCATCTGGACATACATGGTTTAGCATCAATTGTTGGGGTAACTGGAGGGTCCTTTAAGGTACATCTGAATGCTGAAACTGTGATCTGAACAGATTGCTTTACAGTCCCCCTTCTCACATTGGTACATAATTGTAAAATATTTTGATAAAAAATAAGAAAACAGTCTTTAGTTATACCTGAAGGGTATGTCTTGAGGGTTTGCTTTAGAGTCTACATGGAGTTGTAACCTGTGATTCCGGGTTCTGTAGCACCACATCCTTCAAATCTGGCTTTTACAGAGTCCTGATCAGGATGTTGGTAAAGAATAAAAGAAATATGCTAACCCCAAACCAGGTAGGGTGCGGAGGGGAATAACACAAGTCGATTGGAACAGACAAAGAGAAACAAAGAGAAGGAAGCAGGGAGGGGAATAGGAAAGATAGCAAAATTAATCAGAAATAACTTTCTTAGCCTTGTATTTGAATACACAATCACATCATGTGCAACCACAAGAGTGGAATCCTAAATAGAATCAGTTATACTCTGTATAATTTGCCAAAAATACATCTACTGTCATGTATAACTAAAAAGAACAATTTTTTTTTAAAAGCCATATGCAGATAGAATTCACACTCATTAATATATTGAGGAAACAGATTTTTCCTTCCTAAGGAGGTACCTACAAATGGGGTGTGGGGAGTAATGAGGTAAAAAAGCAGTAGAAGCTACCTCATGGTCTCCATGTACAAAGGAGTCTGAGGAAGCCCAGGGAAGTGCTGAGTACTTCAGGGCTGTGCTGTCTGCTCAATTCTGCTATGGCATGTTCCCCTGCCATTTCCCAGTTTACATTTGTCACATTCTAATAGCTGAGGATGCCAACTGATGAATATCATAAACTTAGGCCTGACTGAAGGAAAGTTAATTTTTATTCTGTCATCTCCACCAACACATGTCCTTAACAATCTTAGAGTGGAAACATCTTGGACAAAACTATGGACTACTAGGCAATTTTACATACCTCCTGTGTTTTTGAATCATTGACCCCCAAATGAGATTGTGATGAGAATGAAGCTATGAGTTCTGTCTTATCCTATTGAGGGAAGTTCTCACAAGGACACCACAAAGATCATTAAGAAGATGTGCCTCAGTAAATGACTGTGGTAACTGTGTGTTCTTAGGATCAAATTCTGGGAAGAGTTGAAAATTTAAATGTGGGGCAAAGGACAAGGAATGCACTAATATGAATTTAGAAAACTGTAAGGAAAATGTATACGATTAAAGCTAGAAAGAATTTTTCAGTCAATTTGTAGAACTCTAAGTGTTAATATTAGAATATAAGGCTAAGAAAGGCATTTCTGATATTCCAGTGGGAATATCCACTATAGCCCCTTGCTATACCCCATGAGCATGAGCAGATACTGTCAGATTAAGTTCTACACAGTAGTGGGAATGATGAATACAAGCAATCACAGGAGACCACAGAGATTGCAGTGGCCTGTGGTAAGGCCAGCTGTTAATATGGCCCAGATGGGCATGGGGACACTTTGTTAATCTTGCCCTCTTACATTGCTGTCATTTGAACCAACCTGTTAAGAGGATACTATAGAGTCTATACTAAGCCCATAGGGCCACCTGCAGTGGGATGTTCCAGTGGGAACATTCCAGGCTTTGGCTATGAGTTATAAAATACCTAAGAATGTCAAAAAGGCCAAGAAACAAAGGTAAAATAATTCAGTGGCAAAATCATATTTAGGATGGATGCAGCGGAAAGTTGAATGCACAGAAGAAAAACGGAGTTAAAATTAAAATTTAAGGTCTTAAGAAAGAAGAGAATTAGCCAACAGAAGAAGCCAAATCTTTTTTAAAAATTCTTTATAATTCCACAGAAATTAGAAGTTAAGGAAGGGATTTTCTTCATATTGGTTGATAATGTGTATTGGAGGATGAGAAATGCAAAGGATTCACATCCATCTGTTCCTCTTCTTCCATAGCAGAGAGAAAAAGAATGGGCTCATTTGATCTCTACAGCACTGTACTTCTCCTCAGAGGAAGTTAGAGAGCAGGAATGAACAGATTGACACAGAAATCAAGTACTGCATGATCTCACTTATGTGTAGAGTATAAAACCTTGATCTCATGGAAATTGAGAGGAGAGATGGTAGTTACCAGAGCCTAGGAAAGCAGTGAGGGAAAGAGGGAAGGGAAAAGGTTGGTCAATGTCTACTAATTTGTAGGTAGGTAGGAATAAATTCTCCTGTGTTATTGCATAACAACATAACTAGAAATGGTGATGTTTGTACTATATATCTCAAAAAAACTAGAAGAAAAAATTTAGAATGCTTTTACAATAAAGAAGTGATAAATGTTCAATATGATCACACAGTGTGTGTATGTACTGAAACATCACATGGTACCCTATTGTACAATTTTGTGGGGCTTTTTGTATATCAGCTAAAAATAAATTTAATTCAAAAATTGTAAAGACAAATTCATACACAGCTGACTCCCACTTAACTCTGTTCTCATCTATTTGTGCCTGTTTTATGCAGGTGGCCCTATGGGCTTAGTACAGACTCTATAGTATCCTCTTAACAGGTTGGTTCAAATGAGAACTCATAGCCACTGACAGAAATGTAAGAGGGCAAGATTAACAAAGTGTCCCCATACCCATCTGGGCCATATTAACAGCTGGCCTTACCACAGGCCACTCCAGTCTCTGTGGTCTCATATGATTGCTTGTATTCATCATTCCCACTACTGTGTAGAACTTAATCTGACAGTATCTGCTCATGCTCATGGGGTATAGCAAGGAGCTATAGTGGATATTTAAAATGCTTTGACAATTTGAATATTTAAAAAACTTTATATTTCAAAGCCAAATTGGAGTTTAAATCCAATCTGCCTGATGCCTACAGCTTGTGACACTATGCTGACACCATAATCTACAGTTGAGATTCAGGTATAGGAGGTTTTGGGCGATTCCATGCTGTTTCAGCATTCCTTAGGAGCATAATAAAAGAATTTGAAAATGTGTATTCTGGTCAACCAAATTGTTTATTTGAACTTGACTGAAAATATTAGGGAATAATGCAGAAATGGCCGACTCTGAAGTGCTATACTCATTGGAGGCTCTTCCACTACAAGGTGTTTTATCACACCAAGAAGGAAACTGCCCAGGATATAGGGACCATTGCAGCTGCCATCTCTTAAGCAGTAAAACAAACAAACAAACAAACAAAAAAAAAAAAAACACCATTATTCCTATGCACAACAACTCCTCCAAAAGTTACAAATGGAAGAGTTAATATGCCATTTTGTTTCAAAAGGTCAATTATAAAGAGCTTAGTGTTTTCCTATAGTTACCAGTTTTCTGTTTCTTATGTGTTTTAGACAATGAAATGATCTTTTCTCCTTCTTTTTAGGCTTTTAAAAACTGGTATAATTTGATATAACCATGTCTAAGTTTCTCAATAAATAAATAAGCTTATTATTTAAAAAGGCAGTCTTAGGCTTCAAAACCCATGTTGGTCACTATAAGATCAAATTGTTTAGAATGTCAAACAATGGGTAAATTTCTATTTTAACAACCCCAGCACCAGTCTGTGCAGCAGCTGATAAAACTCAGGGTAGCCAAACTCAGTATCTCTAAGTTCTGTCACTGGTTCCACCGACTTAGAAGCTAGTATCAATATTACTTGATCCAGGGCTTCCTAGGGAAGTTCAGTGGGGTACTAACAAACCGGAATCACATGAACAAAGAGCAGCTTGCTACCAGGCCACAGTCCCACCTGACCTAACACTGTCCACACACTGTGCTTTTTATTCTCCACCCCAAGTTCTTCTACTGACTGTTCCTGTCACCTTGTCACACCCTGATTTTCCCTTCACTGTAACCTCTCTTTTCCTCTCCTTACTTTTATCTTTAGATAAATGGAGCTGAATTCCGGTGAAGCTGATTTGAGGGGTTATAAAAGAAAGATAAAGGGTAGGAATACTGAGAACATGGGTGTGAGAGAAGGGAGGGAGGGAGGGAGGATGAGGTAGAGAGAGAGACCTGTTGGCTCACCTTCACTCTCCGTCAACCTGAATAGATGAAGTATGGATCCCAGATTGGTTGCACTCAAAGGTGAATGATATAAAGCATTCAAATACTCTTATAAATTTAAACTGTCCTCATACAGTTTTTTTCCAGATTTCTCTTTGAGTGTTGAAAGAACACAGTTTCAACCAAAAGGTTCTAAAGGGAAACAATGTGGGAGAGAAGAGTTGGCCTTTTTCCTGCTCTCATGCATTGGTTCATTCCTGCAAAAACCCTTCTTGGATGCCCATTATATATGAAGCACTGTGTTGGGTACAGTAAACAAAGCTGAAGAAAACAAGTATCCCAAGCCTCTGAAAGCTCAGCATCAGTGACTTAGTCCCAGTCAGCACAGCAGATGCTGGAGTTGTGGCCCATCTGTTTTCGTTTCTTCCAGTGACTTGCAATTGGTATACCAGCAAGCAATCTGATGTCAACCCACATGGATGAAAACGTGTTTCAATTCTATGTGATATTATATTAGCCCAGTTCAATAAAGCTATAGTGGATGATTAAAATGCTTTGATGATTTGAATATTTGAAAAAATAGACTTCAAAGCCAAATTGGAGTTTAAATGCAAGTTTCAAACTCACAAAGTCCCATGAAACCAAGTTTGGCTGTAGGGAAAATGGGGTAACATTTATGAACTGACTTTTGCATAACTGTGGTCAATTAAACTATGTAGGGCACTGAGTCCTCAGCTCAGCGAAATAGGAACTCACTCAATAAATGTTAGCACAATTATTCTTCTCCATTCTAGGCTTCTACTCAAAACCTTTAAAATGGAAAATGGAAAGTTATATGAAACCACGGCCCTGAAACAATGACATATGACAAAAAGAATGCTTTAGACCTGAGCAAAGATCAATTCCTATAAAATTAAATCTTAAATATAAAGACATGAATGAGATTTGTATTTAGATGATAAATTCTAAAGAAATTTGTATGTTTACCCATTGAATCTTATAATTTTCATTGAAATGGTAAAAATTCTACATATTATTTGGAAAGGATAATAATATTTCTGTTTCAATCAGGTTCTAAAAATTGGTTTAGTATGACATTAAATATTTGCTAGTGAATCCATTTTAAAATAGGTTTAGAAACAAGCAAGCAAACTCAATTTATACTGCATTGGTAAAATTAAATTATTATAACTATAATTACATTATAATTTTACTTGCCTTTTCATAATTATTACATGGATGTCTCCCTTGATAATTCTCTAAATGCAATGCACACACACATTCATTTTATTTGTATTTGAATTTGTTATTTTGTTTTTATAATAACTCTGTCTTATTTCACCATATATCACAATTAAAATTTCCCCTCAATGTTCTGTAGTTTGATTTAATATGCACATATGATTAAAAGTGAATTAAGATGCTTAGTATATTGCATATTAGCTTAGTACATTGTTTGAAATCTGCAGCCATATTTTTTGAAAAAAAGTATTTTTAATGTTAAATATATTTACAAGGAACAAGATTTAAAGGAGTAAAGGAATTGCATGCCATATCTAAAAATGGTAGAAAATTATATAGGGAATCACCCAAAGCAATAATTTTATGATATTTATCTAATCTAAAAGATATCTATTCCATTTGACATCTCAACTCAGTATATATTACCAATATTTTTAAAACTTACTTTAAAAAAATACTAGGTGAAAGTTGTCTTTGCTGTTATTAAAAAACATCATCACAATCTTAGCCATTGAAAATAAAGCAAATGTGTTACCTTGTAATTCCAGAGGTCAAAAATTATAAATGGGTCTCACTAGGCAAAACTCAAGGTCCACAACAGAGCTACATTCCTTCTGGAGGCTCAGGAACCACTCAGATCCTTATTTCAAGGTCAGGTGATTAGCAATCCTGATTCCACCCTGCTACCTTGATTCTCCTTTGCCAGGTAACATAACACATTCACAGGTTTTAGTGACTAGAATATTCACATCTTTGGTAGGTCTTTAATCTGCTCACTACAACTACTAACCACTGAATTTTATGCCATCTAGTAATGAAATATTGATCTAGTTTACATTTTTCTAGTTTAATTTTTTTCTTGTAATATGAGCTTATTTATATTTGCACTGTTAATGTTTTTGTTCCCTAGACATATACATAAAGCATTATTAAATTCTTATAGCAAGTAATTTGAGGATTTACAACTTTTTGTTATTAAATTCATCTCAGTTTTTTTTTGTATCATCAATTTAGTATAGCATTGTATAATAAAATATAGGGCACCCTGTTATAATTTCGTTTCAGATCAATAGCAAATATTTTTGGATGTGGTAAATAGTATACAGAACATACTTGCACAAAATAATTATCTGTAGTTTATCTGAAAATAAAATTTAATTGGCCATCTGTATTTTTATTCAATAAATAAGGCAACTTTCACCTAGTATTGTTTTAAAGTAAGTTTTTAAAATATTGATAATATATACTGAGTTGAGATGTCAAATGGAATAGATATCTTTTAATGGTACATAATACTGAAATAGAATATTTTATTATTATAAATATTTATAATTTTTCTTCTATGCATATTAACAATTTGCAATTTGCTTTAATATTTAAGGGCACTAAATATTAAATATTTGAAGATGCTATGAAGACATTTCATTTTAAGATACAGCTATATACCTCATCTTTTGACCTTATGATGCATGTTGTATTACATTTCAGTGAGATATAACTTGAAACAGACCAACTGTTCCCAAGTAGAGATACTGCAATTGAGGTATAAGACATTAAAAAAGGCATTTTAAGCAATTAAGAAAAATGAGGAATTAAGTTCCTTTGCTAATCTTCACTAAAACATGCACAAGTACAGAAAACTTTGAACATTGCTCCTTTGGAGAACTGGTAGAGAATTTGCAGGATCAGCTGGAGGGCTTCATGTTATTTGGGCATTGGAAATTGAAAGGCCACCAGCTCACCATTATTGTCATCAGCAACACTAGGATAAGATGGGTCAGTAGTCTTACTCATTGCTCAAGCCAGTTCTGTGTGTTGAACAGGGCTTTCACCCCAATTTTACAGATGAAAGCTGAGGCTTAGAGTCATCCCAGGCAGCATCACTGAGCACAGGATGAAAGCAGGGTTTCTACCAAGTATCCAGCTCCTCTATCCATTTCTGTAACTGCTGTACCATGCTGCCTCCATGCAATTAAACCGAATGCAATTTAATTGTTCAGGGTGTTATTTAAAATACTGTAGTTTTAACTATCACATGCTGTATTCAATTAAAATTGACTCTAAACTATTTTATGTTGAAAATATGGC
Source organism: Spermophilus citellus (assembly GCF_964194105.1). NCBI lineage: Eukaryota > Metazoa > Chordata > Mammalia > Rodentia > Sciuridae > Spermophilus > Spermophilus citellus. The sequence goes on along the minus strand of NC_138184.1, from coordinate 179,343,713 downwards.
CATTATTTTTTAAAATGAATGAAAATGCATATACAACTTCCCTAACATCTGTATAGAACATTTGTATACGAAAAAAATTTTGAGGAATTACCATTTTGTAAAAAGCAACTGCTTTTGAAAGGTTTCAAGTCTAAGGGGAAAAAAAAAACTGTGTGTGTGTGTGTGTGTGTGTGTGTGTGTATGTGTGTTCTTGTGAGTGTATGTGGATGCAGACACATAATTTTTTGTGTCTCTATATGTAGACATAAATATTATATATATATGTGTGTGTATATGTACACACACACACACACACACAAAAGTATATCCACACAAGACATGTACACTTGGATTCCTTAAATTATAATAATAGTTTTTCAAGAAAATAATAGCTTTCTTGTTCCCAGTTACAAAGGGACTTTCAAACATCAGCTTTTCCCAGTGTCTATAGGTTGAGTAACATCTGAAAGGAAAAAAAATATATATCAAATAAGAGAAAAATCAAAGGTGTACAAGAAACTTAACTGGTTCTTGTTACCAACACACTATAATTTGTCATGAGAGGATTGGTTAGTAGACATAATTCCCTCAGTCTTCCTTAGGCATTGTGGTGGAGCGATTTATGATACTGCATTAACTGGAAGTACAAGGAAAATGTGGTAGAAGGGGATAAGGAACCCACTAATGTGAAGTGAAATAAAAATCAATTTCTAGCAAGAGATTATTTTAGACATTAACTTCTCTGGGGTCACATCAAAGTCTTCTAGCCAGTGGTTCATGTATTCCTAGCAGAGGAAAAGTGATTTGAATGATAAACAAGGAAAATGATGAGTAAAATGTGTCAAAAGAATGTTAGGTAATGTTAAACTAGCAAAATCTGATGAACTGGGGAATATCTGCTGTCAGCTATACCATTTTCTATCTTCCATCCTTCTTTCCTTCCTTTTTTAACTAGAAAGTGAGAAAGTTTATAAATTAATGTACTGAGAACCTTTTGCAATTTTCTGCCTAAGATAGTTCACAAAAGTGAAGGAAACATATGGTGTGAGGAGATACCCCATAGGACTCTTTGGAAAAGTCATTCAGACTCTGGATCCCATGTCTGCATCATGCTATGTTGATATGAATGCCTTGATTAGGGTTTATGAGACTGATAATCTGCCTTAAGTACATTCATCTTCTAAAATGCTTTGTGCCCTCATTTGCATTCTTCACTGCATATGCACAGTAATCTCCAGGCACATTTGCTTAAAAATTAGGTCATGTCTGTGAGTGGTTGACCATTTCTTATGTAACTGGTAAATTTTCTTTACAATAAGAGCATTTGGAATTAGAGCCTTCGAGACTATCAGTCCTCATTTTACCTGAGGTGAGCAGACTAAGATTCAGGGAAGATAACTTGCTGATCAAAGCCACAGGGATGTTAATGAGACAAGAACCTCAGTTTCTTGCCTCTCAGTTCAAATATTTTCTCCACTTTTGTCTTTAACTTAATACATTGACTCAATTGGCTTGAAAATGTTGACCACTTTCCTTTATATCCAGTTCAACAACAACAACAATAAAATAAAATACTGTCACCTGAAACTATCTGCAAAGCACGTTGAGAGTCATTTTGTGACTAAGAAGTAAGAGTTCAGTTGGGAATAAATACAAAGGAATTATAATTATCATCTTTTCCTGAAGAGTTACTGAAACAAACCACATAGAAACAAATCTCAAAATGCAAAATAATAGACATCCACAGAAAGCATCTATTTGTTCTGAATTGGTAATATTCAATAAGTTAGAGAAGATGTCATGGATTAGTTCATTTGGTAGGAAAACTGATTTCATGAAAATGAAAGATGATCATGGAAAGACAGTTTGGAAAGTTTAGGTTTCAACTAATGCTAAATAGAAAATAATTTTAGTTTTTAAAAAAGCCTTCATAGGACCACTGATAGCACTGAGAACAATTTTTACTAATACCTGATTCTATAATTATCTACTGAAATCAGTCTCATCCTCTATTATAATTTAAGTTCCATGAAGACAAGCCATCTTTGGTTCAAACAATGCCATCAGTATTCAACAGAGCAAAGGTGTTAACTAAAAAGTGGCTCATTAAGTAGAACTATTTAAAAAAGTGCCAAAGTAGAAGTGCTATAGAATAACTTTATAACAGAAATCTTGAAATCACTGTCAAACAGCAAGTCTATGAAACTAGTTCTTATATCCAAATAGTAGTAGCCTGGGTTATAAAAGCTGGGAGTGGACTAGGGATTTGACCATGGATGTTGGGGGGGTCGGGGAGTATGGATATAGAAAAAATTTGAAATGAACACTATAATTTGTTGACAAAAGTTAAACAGGGGTACAAGGGAAAGAGAAATTAATGCCAACATGCAAATTTAGATCTTGGTAAATATAGATAATCTTTAAAGAAAGGGGGAAATAAAATAGAGATTTAACATAATGAAGAAATATAAAGTTGAAGTTAAAAGTCTGAGTCTGTGCACAACTGGAGTAAGTTAAACCTGAGGTCTATTAACAGTAGAAGGCAAAAATTCTCAACTTTCCAGCATCTATAAAATTTTCTTCAGAGGCTTAATCTCTGAGGATTCATCTCTTAGAGATGGAAGAAGATGGTTTAAATATGAAGAATTTAGATGTTTTTCAGCACATCTAATAAGAAACAACCATTTAAAATATGATAGATTTTGTTTCTTAGGTAGCTTAATTTTGCAATCTGGGTTTTAGATTGCTTTCAGATTTCAGTTTTGGATTGTTACAGTCTACATCTTTGAGCATGTGAAAGGGCAGAGATTAAGAACACAGCTAGAAAAGCATGAATTGCAGCCTTTCTAACAGAAACTGTGTGAATGATGAGCACTTCAAGGGAATGGCGTCTGGGAGAAATGCCAAAATCAGGGGCAACTTGAGCAGAAGGAAGATGAGATAAAAGAGACAAGAAACAAAAACAGATTCAAGGCAATGTGGTTTCCCAGAGCATAGAGGAAGGGACCATATAAAATGGAGGGCATCATTAGCAACCATAAATGTATGCACGTACTGTATATAAAAACACTATAAATGATAAGCAAGTCGGAAAATAGAAACTGAAGAGCCTTATTGGAAGACATGTCCTTTATAATCCTGTAGAACTGACTGCCTCTGCTTATTGCCATTTTTGTTGCCACCTTCTATACATATGCGTTTGCATTCAGAATTTAATTATTTCATGCTTAACATTGTCAGTTCTTAGCCATAAGTATGCAGTATAACAAAGTGTGCAATAAATTGTGGTTTGATTGGACATTTCAGCATGGGGAAAGTGCTTTGTTGAAGAAAGGGCAGTGCTAACAATGATAAGCTGCCTGCAGATAAAAACACTTGAAGGTTTTATGGCAGGTTTACAATCTACCAATAATATTTTCAATTCAAATCAATTTGAGTAAAATAAGAATTTTAGAGGAAACAGCTGGCAGGAGAAATGCATGACATTTAATCTTGCCTAGGAACCTGAAATCTACAGAAGCTATATGCATAGATGTGTGATCAATGTGAGTGATTTTGCATACACTCACAAAGACTGCATAGGGATCTGTCCTCTATAGGGTTTGGACCAACAGACAGCAGAAAATATTACATTTATTTGTACTCTCCCAAAATACACTTAACTGAACAAATAACTCAGTGAATCTAAAATTCCAAGATGAAAATGTTAAATTAATTAAATTTTTTTGGGGGGAAGAGTGTGGTACTGAACTCTACACCCTCAATCTTTATTTTTTTTAACAGGTCCTCACTAAATTGCACAGGCTGGCTCCCAATTTGCAATTCTCCTGCCTCAGCTTCCAAAGTCACTGGGATTTTCAATGTGTGCTACCACGTCCGGCCACAATTTTTGAATTAAACATTGTTTTTTTTCAAATTGGGATAACCTAACTCATCTTTAAACAAACAAAACTCAAAATTACAATTAGTGTTAACATTACTGATTATTCATAGGATTCAGAACATGGCCAAAATGCAGAATTTGTGGATTACCTTAAATAGTTTACGACTTTCAAACAGTGATCATAATTGGAAAGAATTTTTTGGTTTTATATGCCAGGTACACAAAATTACACAAAAATGAGATAAAATGAAGAAAAAAACTGAGTAAATTTATCCCTACATAGCAATTAGAGAAAATTGAGATTATCCTAAACTTTGCCCAAATTCATTAGAAACTAAAATCCATTTAATTTTTAAATTTACACAGTAAAATGGTGGTTATATAGTGAAATGTAATGCATCATTTATAAGTTACTTTAATCTTATTTCTAAAGTGTTTGCTTTATTTCAACTATCAAAATGGATTTCAATATTATTCAGCAGATTTCTTTACTCAAAATCATAATCCACCAGGTATTCTTGGTTTCATCCACAGACACATTGACTTTTTTTTCCTACTGTGGGCCTGAGTATGCTTCTTCATTCTTGGCTAGTTTTAGTCATCAATTAAAAAGACTTGCTTCTCAGCAACACACACACACACACACACACACACACACACACACACACACACAGGCTTGGAATGTAGCTCAGTGGTAGAGCACTTGCCCAGCATGTGAGAGGTCCTGGGTTTTACCTCTACACAAAAAGAATTTCTTTCTCTTCCTTAGTTCACATCAGAGAGAAGAGTGGGGCTCTTAATGTTTTTATTCATACATTACAGTTATACATAATATGATTCATTTTGACATATTTATAGATGCAGATAACATAATTTGCTTCATTTCATTCACGATGCTTCCTCTTTCCCTCTCCTCCTCTCTTCCCCAGTTCTCTTTCTTCTACACTACTGGACGTCCTTCAATTATTTATTGCTTTTTAAATTGTGCCTTATAGTTACACATAAAAGTGGAATTCATTGCAATTATTTATACATAACAATAGCATAGTTTTGTCACTTTCCTTCTGCAGCTCCTCCCTTTCACTATCCCTCCTCTCACCCCCTCAATCCCCTCCTTATACTCCATTGTTCTCTCTTCTATTTTCATGAGATACCACCTTTTAAAAATTCCTTATTACTCTCTAGTTTCCATATATGAGAACAAAAATTTCAACCCTTGATTTTCTGCATCTGGCTTATTTCACTTAAAATGATATTCTCTAGTTCCATCCATTTATCAGCAAATGACATAATTTTGTTCTTTTCACGGCTGAATAAAACTCCACTCTGCAAATAAATCATTTTTTTTTAATCCATTAACAGGCACCTAGACTGATTCCATTACTTGGCTATTGAGAGTTGTGCTGCCATAAACAAAATTTCTCAAAAGAAGAAATACAAATGGCCAACAAATATATGAAAAATATTCAACATCCTTAGTAATCATGGAAAAGCAAATCAAAACTACATCAAGATTTCATCTCACTCCAGTTAGAATGGCAGTCATCAAGAATAAAAGCAATATCAGGAGGCTGAGACAGGAAGATCATGAGTTCAAAGCCAACCTCAGCAATGACAAGGTACTAAGCAACTCAGTGAGACCCTGTCTCTAAATAAAATACAAAATAGGGCTGGGGATGTGGTTCAGTGGTCAAGTGCCCCTGAGTTCAATCCCCAGTAACAACAACAACAACAACAAAAAAGAATACAAGTAATAATAACTGTTGGGGAAGATGTGGGGAAAATGTACACTCATACATTGCTGGTGGGACTGCAAGACAGACATTATTAGCTGATATACATATATGATTACACTATTTATGTGACTTTGCACCATGTACAGCCAGAGGAATGAAAAGCTGTGCTCCATTTGTGTACAATGTGTCAAAATGTGTACTACTGTCCTGTATAACTACTTAGAACAAATTAAAAAACAACAGAAGGGACACCAGTAGACTAGAGGAAGGAGATCAAGAGGAAGGAAAGGGAGGTACTGGGGAATAAAATTAATCAAATTATACTGTTTTATTGCATGCATGTATGAACTTATCATAACTAATTCCACAGTGATGTATAATTATAATGTACAAAGAAAAAAAGAAAAAAAACAAGAATACAAAAAACAACTGTGAAGATGTGGGGGAAAGATCACTAATACATTACTGGTAGGACTGCAAGTTGGTATAACCACTATGGACAGCAGTATGGAGATTTCTCAAAAGACTTGGATAGGAACCACTGTATTACCAAGCAATCCCACTCCTTGGTTTTTGGCCAAAAAACTATTGGTATTTATCCAAAGTCAGCAAACTATACTGATACATGCACAACAATTTTTATGGTGGACCTCTTTTTGAAGCTCAATTGAGTGGAACCCCCACAGCAAACAAAGAAAAATTTTGCCATCACAAGAAAAATTACAGAATATAAAATGCAATCACTTCCCCTCCTGTTTTATCTTCTGCTCCCAATTCAATTTAAAATAAGTCCCCAATATTTCTTGCCTGCATTTCTTAAATAAACTTGATTTTCTCCTTTTTGTTTTCATTGTGCACAACAATTTGTCCAACTTACCATTGGCAAAGAAATCTCACAAAGCGTAATTTTATTGAGAACACATCCATGCTTAGAATGACTCAAATACACTCAAATTCCTAGCAAAAGAAGTACAAACTTGGCATCAGTCCCTCCATAGAATGCTTCCCAATTATCTGCTCAGCCTTATTTTATGGGTAATAATGCAATTTACTGCCCATATTGGGAAACAGTTTTCACAGTAAAAAAGGTTCTATTAGTAGAAGAAATAGGGATATATGATCACCCTACTCTCTATGGTTATCTTTAAGTTAGAACAGTTTTTAACTCACAGGTTTTTCAAATAATACCTGATCCCCCCCCCCTTTCTGACTATTTAAACCCATTATTCCTATTTTCCAGAAGGCAAAATAGGAATATTTTCTATTCTGTCTTCTAGACCTATTTTGATTTCTGCCTCCTTCATGGAGACTTTCTTTATCCCCCCAAAAGACATGGTATTCTTTTCCTTTCAGTAATCCCTTGCCCCAAGATTTCCACTATCTTACTCTGCCTTGTACTAGCCAATTTTATGCTTGGTATAGCCACTACTTAATGCTAATTAAAAAATTCCTGATTCAAACTTCTTATTCACTTATGCATTTTAAAAAACACTCATCAAAGGTCTTTGTTTATAGAAAATATTTAATAAATATTTTTATGTAATGCCATTACCAGATATAAACTGATACTTAAATTATGGTCTCTGAAAAGTACTTATTTAAGCAATTGAATTAACCCTAAAGATGAGGAAATTTATAGATAATTTGTAACCACCAAATATGTTGAGTCATTTTTACAAATTCAAAATCATTCATCCACTTTGCATCTGAAAGAATCTCTCAAAATAGTATACACTAAAAGTTTATGAGAATGTACATTCATGTTGGAGATCTTCATTTAAATCCTTACGTATGCAATTATTCACATTTGTATCATATAAATATATTTATTAAATAAAATTTAAGTATTTATTAGGTAAAACTGTCCTTTATTTATCTATGCATTCTTGGTGCTACTCTATAGAATTCTCAATATTAAAACTTTTGTTCTGTTTAATTTTTGCTATTCAAATAATGTAATAGTATCTCTTGACTCAACAATTTTAGATCGTAACTGTTGTCTACTCACAGGAGAAGGTAAGTGATTTGGTGTTCTGGGACAACTCCCTTCTCCTGAATGTCCTTACAGACCTTCTAATTTTTTAAAGTCACATTAATGTTTTTAAAGTACAGGGTTAATAATATTTACATTCATGTTAGCAGATAAATTATTATTTCTGTGTTTTTTCCCCCAAGTTCTTTCTAACAAGGTAAAAACCAATAAAAAAGCAATTTCTATGTATGTCTGGTAAATATTTAAGCAGCATAACTGGACTGGCAGAGGAATAAGAATAATTATTAAAATTCTGAAGTTTTGTATGTATGTATGTATGTATGTATTGTTACCAGGGATTGAACCCTAGGGCATTTAACCACTGAAACATATCTCCAGCCCCCTTTTTAATTTTTTTTTTTTTGAAACAAGGTCTCACTAGGTTGCTTACAGCCTCACTAGGTTGCTGAGGATGGCTTTGTACATGCAATCCTCCTGTCACAGCTTCCTGAGCTGCTGGGATTACAAATATGCACCAATACACCTGGATTTTAAAAAAATAATTAGCCCTGATGATCTAATAGATCCATTTGTAATTCCTTTTCCAATTTCCTCATTACTTTTAGATCATGTGCAGTTGTCACTGTTATCCATCTCATATCTGATGATGTCTCTTTTAATAGCTGAGTTACATCAAGAATAATCCATATATAAGATATGTAAGGCACAGACTCTCTAAGCCATTTATGTCTTTAGCCTCACACTGACTGATAGTTTGGCTGGCTATACAATTTTAAATTTAAAATACTTTTCCCTCAAGAAAGTCTTTGCTCATTGCCATGCAGATTTCAGGCAAGCAGATGAGGTCTGATTTTCATGCCTTGTAGATAACTTTTTTCAACTCTGAAAGTTCTTAAAGTTTTCTATCACTTAATGAAGTTTTACTAAAATTAAATAAAAAATTCTTTTTAATTTAAAGAATTAGCTTTTGAAACTTGTCTTCTTTTTAAATATTATTTCTTTGCCTTCTTTGTCATTTCCTCTGCTGTTTATTAGATACACCTTGGGATCTATCTCAGCATATTTTAACTTTTCTTCATATTATCCTTATTTTTTTTTTAACTTTTTTCTCTTTGCTTCTGCCTTTTATTTTACCCTCCACATCTCCATGCTGGTTCCCAGTTTCTATCTGTTTAGCTTTTTATTTTCACATTTATAATTTTAATTTCCAGTCATTTTCTTATTCCCTGGTTGATCTTTTCCATAGCAACCTTCACATATGTATATGTGTATGTGTGTTCAATATTCTTCTCTTGGTTCTTAGAATGCTGATTTTTAAAAATTTTCATGTTTTCTAGGATTTTTTTCTTTGAGTCAGTTATTTTGTTTTGTTTGTTTTTTAAACTTTTAAATATATATTTTTAGTTTTCTTCATCCTAGCATCTATGACTGCTAATGAAAATTATGATTGACAGCCAAGGCTGACTGATAAAGATTACTGGTTGAGCCCATTTTCTCTGTTTGTCAGGACTGACCGTGGACTTGGAGTTAATGATCATTTAACCTGACTGGCCTCTCTTTAAAATATCTTCATATTGGCAAGCAGAGTATGGACCCACCCCAGAAGGAGTAGAGTTGAGAAATTTATCTATCCTGGACAGAGTTATATTTCCTATCCCCCCACCATCCATGTTTAAAATAAAATTACTTCAAATTCTTGTCCTTCTCTTTCAGTGGCACATATCCACACTAGAAGTCCTCCATCAGATTATTCTCATTCTTTAGACTTCATAATTTTAATCTTCACTCTTCTTATGTGAAGTTGGGGCCAAAAGGGGGAGTGAGGGGTCTAACTGGCACAGCTATTCTCCAGTGTGATTCTTCAAGTATTTCCCTGATGCTCACAGCAATGTTTACTTAGGATTTTTGTTGAGCTTTAGTTTGGGAATTATTTGGAAATTCCATAGTAAGACCCACTCGTGCCTCTTGGAGTGTGCTTCCATTCTTTTAGTTTTTCCATAAATTAAACCCAATTGACTTATTTTTTCAATAGTTTTTCCAAAATGTTTTTCATCTAATTTAGTGCTAACAATATTATGTCTCCCCACCACCTACCTACCTATCTACACCTCTCTCTCTCTCTCTCTCTCTCTCTTTCTCTTCTCTCTCTCTCCCCCCCCCCCGCCCCATCCCCACTGTTTCTCTTCCTCCTCTCTGCCTTATTTTTTTTCATTCCATTATTAGGGGGAGGGTATTTTTAAAATCAGCATTTATTTTGAGCCAGAAACCAGATTGTTTCCATTTTATGGTATTTTAACATTCAAATACATCTGTTTTTCAGTTATTTTAGCTAGCCTGGTATTTATATTAATACTTAGTTAAATATTTTTTATACTTTAAGGTAGTTGGGACTAACCCACATGATACTACATTTAGATATATATATATTTTTAATTTCCCAATATAAAAATGTATATATGGTTTCAGCCAAAAGAAACTATTTACTTGCAATCTGCTCTTTCTAGCACCCTGTGTGCATAAGATATTAGAATCTAGCGAATCATGGAAAATGCAATTTGGAGTTAAAATAAGTAAATTCGTCACTACATTCTATATTATGCAGCCTGGATGTCATTAAGGTTCTGCCTGTATAGAAATAAGTCTATTTATATGACATTTCTCTAAACATTTTGAAATAAAACCATGGTCACTGTGACTTTAAAAATAAATTTCAGTCTTAATGAAATCTAGTATCACAGCATTTTCAGTCATACAAAGTAAACAAAACTGTTTTCATGAGATGCACTAGCTTTAGAACCAAGTTCCCAGGTTGACTAACTAATGGTCTAGCTAATTAAATTAGTGTAATTTGGGCATAGGAAATTCAACTTTATGGAAATGCAATTTCAGTTTGAAAAAATATGAGAAAATACTAGAATCTCACTGATAAATAAATGCTTACATTAAGTAGACCTAGTCCCCACAGTTCCTTCAGAGCCCACAAACATAGGATTTTGGAACCTAAATAAAGTTCATTGAGCAAATATTCTTTGTGCTGTCAAATCATAGGATTTTGGAATCTAAATAAAGTTCATTGAGCAAATATTCTTTGTGCTGTCAAATCAGATGAGCATCCCCAAAAGAATTGCCTTTAATGTATAAAGATAAAAATTTTCTCTAGCAATAATACATAGCACAGTCAGAAAAACAAACAAAAAATATGGATAAGGCAGAATTCCCAAGGAAAGATACTTACCAGCCCTGCCCATGTGTGTCCCAGAATCTATCTCAACTTTCTCTTCTAAAAGTTTACAAGCACTTCATTTTAAAGTAACTATATAAATGAGATTATACAGTTTCTTTTGTATTTTGTTGAATTTATTTTTCCCATTCCAGAGTGCATTGCAATATTCTGGTCTAACTGGCACCTTTCAGAAACAGCATAACACAACCTGAAACATAATCTTCAACTTGGGACATCACTGAAGTCTTCAATAGGATGTAAGATGATGAATGAAAATGCTTACAGTTCACCAACAAATGGCATGACATAGTCATAAGCATCAATGACAAACATGCAAAGTGGACACTGGTCATTGCTTCTTCTTCACTCCTTCCTAAGGAAAGGAGAAATATTTGGAAAATAGGTGTGGCTGGAGAATGACCTCTGGTCTGATCTATCCTGCAAATTTCTTCTGTGGTTTTCCTTGTCATATGGACTCTTTACCCCAGGATTTTCTTGTCTCAACTGGGCTACACCTACAGCAGGAGTTTTATGAATAATCTCTAATCTCAGACTTACCTTTCCCAATTCGTTAAGGCTACTCACTCACATTTCAAACTGTAACATCAAGATTTCAGCAACTGCTTTCTGAGCACACTTGCAGCTAAATATTTGAAGGCACCTCTCTTTCTTCTGATCCTTCAGATGGCTGTCTCCCTCACAGCCCTCTTTCACTGCTGTGATCTCATGATCTATACTCTCAGGCAAGCTTCCCAGAACACACTTCCAGTTGGGAAGCTGCACAACCATGGAACAAATGGCTGGAGAAATTGAGACAATTATCTGGATAAATCAAATATCTGATCTCCCAATTCATTTAAATATATCCCAAGTCATTTAATCTCTTTTTGAGAACCTCTTTCAGACCTGGTATTCTGGTAGGTGAGCAAAACCAATTAAGGTTCTCACCCTCATGGCTAACAGCCTGACATTAAGTAATAATCCCCAACATTAATTCCTGCTTATTATGTGCTAAGCACCTTTCCTGACTCATAGGTTGTGTAAGTTTCTGCCAACTAGTATAAGGTATCTATAAGAATCATATCATAATGATACAAAAGGAGTTTTTGCTTTTGACTCTACCATCTTCCTGCTTTTTCCAGAATATATGAACTCAAGTTTGCTCTAGATTGCAAAAAGGCCTGGGAACACGCAGCAGGTAACATCTTTTCAGGGCTCCGTTGTCTAATCCTCATCCTCTGGGGGATCTTAACTTCTATCTGCCAAAGTATAGCCTCTTGCCTACGTGTTCTCAGCTAGCTTAGCAGATCCAGGAATCAAACCCAAGTCCTCAGGCTGCAGAGCTCATGCTCTTCCTCACTGGACCCACTCCCTTTCCACGCCTGCACTCTGCCTCTGCACAGAGAGAGACAGTGGAAGCAGCAGGGAGGGCGGGTAGGGGGAAAATATCAGTCACATCAATTCTCCTTTGCTTTGAGAATTGTAGATGCTTTCTTGTCCTTCTCCCTAAATGTTTAGTAGCCATATTTCAGAATCAGTGATAGTGTCAATGTTTTTTTTTTTTTTTTTTTTTTTTTTTTTTTTTTTTTTTTTAAGAAATGAATGTGGTCCCTGGTGGAATGGGAAAATTTTTTTCAGAAAAAAATATAGTTATTGTAAGGAGGATCACAGTTAGATACATATAGAAGATTCCTATTATGTTATATTCTCACCTAAATAAGAATTTATGCTATCACGTTATGCCATTGTTGTACAAGGCACTCCACTCATTCCACAGGCATTTATTGAAGCTATAGTGTGTGAAGGGGTTTGTGTTGCAATGGATGCGTTCAGATATACATCAGATAGACACAGATTTACACAGAAAACACTGAAAGGAGAGAGGAGGAAATAATGGGGTGGGAATAAGAAAAGGGAGGAGTTGAAAATGAACCCTGGGTTTCTTACTTGAGCTACTAGATAGATGCTACACTGTAGAACCAGAGGGCAAAGAAAAATAAGCTGGTTCAGGATTTATTGTTTTCTCTCTTAAGCTTTAATTTTTCTCTTCCATCTTGAGGTTGTTTTTATTTGGTTTCCATTTGATGCTCTGGTCAGAGCTCTGTGCTCCCTGGAGCTTGGCCGTGTCATAACCTTTCTCTGCTTATTTCCATTTTCTGAGCCCAATTAGGGAGGATAAAATATGTCTCTAAGAGATTGCTGCCATCCTAACAGCCCCTAACCATCCCTAAAGACTCTTTTCCTGACTATAAAGTTAATTACTTTTTAATTTTTTTGTCTTTTCCTGACAATCACATGCATTTCTATTCATCTATGGCTGTGCCTCTATGTGTCCACCCTTCCTTTACACTACTTCTCTACAAAGAGAAAATACATTTGCATGCGATTTAGTAAAACCCAGCAGTAGACACATATGATGTGATGAAAATCTACTGGAAAAGAACAAGATTGATCTCCATTTAAAAAATCTGAAAAAAAATAAATTAAAATAAATGAGGTTTTATCAATGAATGAAGGCACACTTCAGAGAACTGTCAGTCTTCATGACTCTGTGACAAGTACTATGATGTTATTCATGTTTTCCAAAATATCTGTCTAAATTATTCAACTAATTTTACTTTTTCTCACACTTCTTGTAATTTCAAAGCGACCGTGTAGATGAATTTTCTGCTATAGACATTACTCTGGTACAGTATAATCAAATACATACAGGAAGAAATTTTGTTCTTCTGCTATTTCCCATGTTATAAATTCTGAATCACTAATGTACAGTTGGAGGATGAACAGTTCTTTGCTTTCTCGTCTCAGACCTGACCTCTCACCATCTTCCCCTGTCCTTGAGCCTGGCACCTCACAGGGGCTGGCAGGCGTCAGGAAGGCATGGGCTGGGAGCCAGACTGAGCCTTACAGTGAAGGCTCAGGGAAGCAGACTGACATGGATTCAATAACTAGCACAATGCTGGACACAGTGCTCAATAAGGATCTGCTGAATTAATGGATGTGCGTGCCGCCTCGCTGTTGTAAAGGCTTCAGGTTGATAATGTGGGGCTAATTGGCTGAGCATTATAAATGAAAACAGAGGGCTGCCTAGCTCTTTGCTTCTCCAAAGTCAATACAACTGATTTAAAAACTTCTAGAGATACAAGACTTTTATTCATTTTTAATATTCATGTCAGTAGTTTTGGCAATGTGGAAAAATAAATATACTCAAGCATTTTATGTATGGTTTCAAATATAAAATATATATTGACAGGAAGGAGCAGGAAGCAAATTTGAAGATAAGTTTTAGAATAACACATACTTCTATTATATAAAGTACCTTAGAAGCCAGATCTTAGTTATTTATAATATAATAGTTCTTCATACAGAGCTGGTCTAAATGCAACAACTCCAAGGCTAAATAATTGGAGGACTCTACAATTAACTGAAAATTCCAAGAGTTAGTGTGCCCCACCAAATTCTTCTCTTGAATACAAGTTTCATATTCAATAATAAATAAAATATGAAATGAATTCCAACAAACTTATATTATTATTTGTTTTTAATTTGCCTCTTAGACTTTCTTTATTCCACAAAGTTTAGATGGAAAAAGAAATTTTGCTAACCACATTCTATCTCTAAAGGTGTGGATATTCCACACTCATAAATAAACATAATGCACAAGTTTTCAGGGGATGTGCATCTCTCAGGATAACAGCACAAAGCACCCTCCACCCTCTGGCATATTGGGGTATCCTTTTCACCCCCAAATTTTTGTCTCCATCACTATTCTCAGCAGGCAGCTACAGCTCTGAAACTTTAATGCTCTGAGAGAAAATAAGTAGTTATTCTTTTATTACCTTAAAAAACTGCTAATAGGATTTATACTTGAACTACTAAGATGATGTCCAACATCTTGTTGTAGGAGCATGTTTTTATTTAGTCTAAAAAAACTTAGACACTGAAAGAATTGTCTGAATAGAGAAAAACATCTTATTTGCATTGGTGTTTGCCCTGTTCCATCTGTGGATATTATTATATGAAAAATAAGAATAGGTTATACTTCATAAAATATAAAGGAAGAGAAAATAGAAAAAAAGTGAGATGTTATCTCAGGAGATTTTGTTTAGTTCTAATATTTATTGTCCACCAGAAAGCAGAGTGAACTTATCATGGCCCTCTCCAGGTAAATCAGTCTACAAAGAAACAGTTAAAATACAAATATAAGAACTGCTTAAGTTTTCTTTACTAATAATTCATATAGCTTAGACATTTCCAAATGCTGACAAACATTATTTTTCTTTGACTAGTCCAATATATCATATTAAAAAATAGATTTTGAGAGATTTGTTTCCACATTCTTTCATAATTTAGATTTACAAGTTTGATCCTAATAAATTCCCATTGACATATAACAAAATATGTGTTCTGACTCTTAGGCACTGGTCTTTGTTCAACAGATTGGTTTATTACTATCCCACTACCCAAATCTTATAATTTGGGGTTAACCTTACTTTTCTGTCTTACTGTATATAGAACTACATTCATCTAGTTCAACACATGTTCCCTCTCATATGCAGATGTTCTTTATTAGCAATGTTTTATGTAGGAAAAGTTAATGGGAGATTAGTGACAAAGGAAATTACTTAAAGTTATAAACTGTTTTATATAATTTTCCATTGCTGTCTTCTTTATTCTTCACTATCATCTTTCACATACGGAAAGGTCATGAGAATAGGGGCTCAGAAATAATAAGAGGGTTCAGATTGTACTTAACCATTTCAGTTTCTCTTTATTTTAGTTGTTCTATTGTAAACTCTACTTCCATGACTAAAATCATCATAATGATGAAGGGATGGCTTCCCTCCCCTGAAACCCCCTAGAGTTACAGTAGAACAGGGAAGGAGGCATTTGTCATGCAGTAGAATATTCTGGGACAGCTCACTCCTGTGAGCCACATCTGCCCTTTTTTCCTCCCACTTTTAATTAACATTTGGAAAAAGAACTTCGATGTTAGTAGATAACAAAGCTGTTAAAAGAGACCAGGAAAGTGATGTGTGTTCTGTCAATCTTCTCCCTTGCCAAGGAGGATACAAGAGAGTGTTTTTCTTGGAAAATCAGCTCTAGTCAACACATACTCAAAGCAATGTGACCTTGAGCTATATATGTCTAAATAAGAATAGCACAGACTGAAGCATCTTGAGAGAATGTAAATGAACCAGGAAGAGGAAAAGCATCCTAAATGAAGAAGTTAAATCCAGAAAAAGGGTTGTCAAATGCATTTCCTGCCACTTACCTTTTCTGCTGACTGAGCTGTACCAAAAAAGATGGGAATGAATGCTAACCAAATGATGCAGGTGGTATACATGGTAAATCCGATTGGTTTGGCTTCATTGAAAGTCTCTGGAACACCTCTCGTCTTAATGGCATAAACAGTACAAGTGACCATCAAGAGGATACTGTATCCAAGGGAACAAATGAGCGAGAGATCAGAAATGTCACACTTGAGCACTCCTCGGGCGTTTTCCGGATCCAGTGTCCGTTGTTCTCCATAGTCGATGATGGTGTGTGGTGGGTCCACAACAAACCAGACAAACACCCCAAGGAGCTGTATGGAGATGAGGCTGAAGGTGATCACCAGCTGGGATGCTGGACTAATAAACTTGGGTGCTGTGACAGATTTCTTCCCCTGCTCAAATATTCGGTGGATACGGTTTGTTTTGGTCAGAAGGGCTGCATAGCTGAAACACATACCAAGTCCCAAGAAGATCCGTCGGAAGGAGCATATAATTGTATCTGGTGCTGCAATCATTAAAAAGGTGATGGAATAACAGAGAAAAATCCCTGTTAGGAGCACATAACTAAGTTCCCGTCCTGAAGCCCTCACAATAGGTGTGTCATTATAGCGGACAAAGGTCACAATCACAAAGGTGGTGGCGATGATCCCCAGTATTGCAACAAACACAGGCACCACGGCCCAGGGAGAATGCCACTCCAGTTTGATGATGGGGATACGCTGGCAGCCTGTACGGTTGATGTTTGGTCTCTGATCCAAAGGGCAAAGTTCACAGGAGAGCTCATCTACCTGGTAGTTGTAACCTTCACAGCGCTCACAGTGCCAGCAGCAAGGGACCCCTTTGACGGTTTTCTTCCTCTCCCCGGGCTTGCAGGGCAGGCTGCAGACAGATGCTGGCTGAGTGTGTTCTCTATTAGCCCACTGCATGTCTTCCACCTGTGGGTATAAAAAATTAATGAGCCTTCCATTTTTCCCCCATTTATAATATCCTAATCCTAGCCACAGGTTTGTAATAAATCACTGAATGCTGACAGTACAAATACAGTTTACCATAATAAGAGCCCAATCTCTTTCCCCGATATTGACTTTATGAAAGTGTTAAATGATTGGGTCCAATAAATCATTCACATCATCAACTTGATAAGTGTCATTAGTTTCCATTTACCTCTTCATTGCTGACCAATCTGACATTTGCAGAAAGATTTATTGGCCCAAACAGTTTTAACACGAAAAGAAAAAATAAATAAAAAGGTCCATAGGATATTTTAGAGCTAATCACAAGTATAAATGCCAGATTCTCTGAAACACTGGATTATGATATAAACATATTTAAAAGATGATCTATGTCTTTCTACTATCCTGGGGGAAATTCAGTTCACACTATGGCAATTTTGAAAGGAAATGGCAAAACAAGTTAACTTTAATCTTTGTCTCCTTATGTGTTCATGGAGATAAGAACACTTATGTGCTTTGTTCCTCTTTAGGTTTGAATCCACTTTTTCTTCAGGCGTGCATTTCCACATTATGCAAAAGACCATGCTGATTGAGATAGCTTAATGGTAATGTTTTCCACTGAACAAAAGTCATCCAACAGGTGATTTAAAACAGTGACATTAACTACAAATGAGGGAGTTTCCCTACTGTGCAGAATATTTGCCTTACAGCTTTAAAGTTCTACCTTATAAATCACAGAATATTTTATTGAAATAAAAATAATTTTGAAGGGGACAGTAGCAATTGTAGTGCCAGTCCCTTACCTTGAATTTCTTCCTTATAAGATATACAATAATTTTAACAGAATGTTAGTAGTTAAAAACTCCTATAGATAAGAGGCCATTTGTTATGAAAACCAGCTGCTATATAATAGGTCAGGTCTATGAAAGGAATGATCTGCTTACTGGTGTGAACCAACAGTCACTGACACACAATCTTGTCTTCAACAGATATTTACTTAATTCTTGAGGAAGAAAGGGTAGAAAAGGTAGCACACAGAGACCTCAGGAATAAAGGCCAATTTGAGAATCATGGAAAAGGGAAATGAAGGAATGTGTGAAAAGGAGAAACCCCTTATTTTTCCAAGACACAGCTTATTAACAATCCTTAGGAATTATGATACTCTGTGCTGGTCACTTTCCAAGATTGGTCCCTGATAACCTCTCCTGAAATGCATCCACTCACCTGGTCCTCTCTCACTTTGAATAAGAGATGATCTACATAAACAAGAGTATATTCCAAAAATGATGGTATGTGATTTCTGAAGCTAGGTCATAAAAGACATTTTGGCCTATGCTTTGCTTTTTCTTGGATCTTTCACTCCAGGGGAAGCACCACAGTGTCAATTCCCTATGGAAAGGAAGAGAGGCCTGGGCCAATCACAATCACCAACTTGTGGTGCCTGAGATGGAGCCACCCACAAAGGCATCATCTGGTCCAAGTCAAGACTTTGAATGATGCATCTCTGACTGACATCTTGGCTACAAACTCAGGAGAGTCCTGAGGTGAAGCAGCCCAGCTAAGCTTCTCCTGAATTTCTCATTTACAGAAAGCATGTGAGATTATAAATGTTTGTTGTTTTAAAATGCTAAATTTTGAATTTTATTTTTATAGCAAAAGAAAATTAATGCAGCTTGGAAACTTACTCATTCTGTTTCCACTATCATTTTAACATTAGTAATGTATTGAGAAGCCACACCCAGGCACAGCTACCATACATCTTTAAAATATCAAGCGTGCAGTCTCAGAAATATTCCTTCATCACTTTTAAGGCTGCCCCCTCCCTTTGGCAACCAGATGACTGAGATTGTTCTTATGCTTTTATTACTTAAAATGCTTTTCTTTCTTGAAAACTTCTTTGAATAGCTGAGGGCAGAGAATCATAATTCTTAAACTCAATTTTTGCAGAGGGCTATCTAACCCCCTCCAAGGTAGAGTAAAGAATTCATTTCAAACATCTTCCCTTGGGAAAGGAGATGCTATTTCATGTGTCATAAGTTCATACAAGACTATTAAATCTATTCTATGAGCATAACACAGAGGTAAATTAATCTATCATAACTACTAATTCTCCATTAAGTTTTAATAACTTTAAGATTTTATTTACTTACAAGATTATGGTAAGAAAGAAAATAATGTTAAATTGGAAGCACATAGTAGCTTTTCTAAAAAAAAAATTTTGAGAAAAAAATGAAATGTTCTACTGAGTAGCTGAAATATTGATTTTATACCATAATGGACTCATAAGATAATAAAATACTTTCTGAAGGTAAACTTTATGGTTCAAAACTAATTATTATAAAACCAAAATTGCATTTTTTTCCTGGGACTTTTATGGATTTATAATATTATAGTCCAAAAGAGTTAGCAAAAAAAAAAAATTCAGAAATGTTAAACATCAAACTTGATGGAAATTTAAAGGATACTACTATGGTTTGAATATGAGGTGCCCCCCCCCAGTGCCCCTGTGTTAATGCACAAATATTCAAAGATGAAATGATCAGATTATGAGAACCATACATAATCAGTCCATCCTAGTTTGAATGAACTAACTAGGTGGTAACTGTAGGTAGGTGGAGCTTGGCTGGAGGAAGTGGTTCATTGGGGGTGTGCCCTGGAAGGGTGCATTTCTCTATGGCCCCTCCCCTTCCTTTTTCTGCTTCTTGGCTGCCATGAACAGAAAAGCAGTCTTCCACCATGCCCTTCTGCCATGTTCTGCCTTGTCTTGGGCCCAGAGAAATGGGCCCACCATGTGCTGAATCTCTAAAACCATGAGACAAAATAATTTTTTCCTCCTCTAAGTTGTCAGGTATTTTTGTCACAAGGACAAAAAGCTGAGTAACACAGTTATCTCTGGTGACATGTCAGATGTTTTGAATCTCCACATACCTTATTTTGTGAAAGGAAATATGATGCATTAACAAAGAAATATAACCATGTTGGATAAATCTCAATACATAGGATGAATATGTGCCATTATAACCTAAATATGAAATTTTCCTTGATAAGTTTTCTGTGTATAGAATTAATGGATAAATGTTTTCTGTAAATGTAAAATAAAGTTATAAAACTGTGGAAAATGCAACATTTCAATAGCTGTGAATGTTTCTTTTAAATAAAAATATATTTAAATCATACATGCAATACTTTTTAATAAATGGAGATTAAGTTTGTTTTAGAAAACAAGCTTAGTATATGTGTCTCCATTTTCATCAAGAAATATATTAATGTATGACTATATTATGAATTGGTATTATAATTAAGGTCTGGAGACCAACTACTCACTATCCATCTCAAGGAAAGATAAATGGCCTATGCTTGAATGAGGATCTTATAAATACATTGATATTTGAAACTAATGACATATTTTATATAGTTTCTAAATGATGATTTTAAACAATACTACTTGAATATAAATTAAACTGCCTCATTTCTATAAATTCCTTATTAAAAAATTAACAAGGATCATTGAATCGGTTTGATTGCTATATTAACAAATTATTCCATCTTTCATAATAAGTATGAAGAGAAGGCTTATCCAAGTATTTTTAAAATTGATCTCCCTACCATTGGTATTATTCAGATATTGCAATGTTTCTGTCTAAAACATGTAGTCTAACAAATGGATGATTGTTATATAGATAGACTTTCCACAGACAAAATGATAGCCCATTCCTATCTTGACATTATTTACCAACAATGATTCATTCAGTAGGTTTCAATCCAGTGCATTTCAGAACATGTAAGCCACTGGCTTGTTTCTGTTGCAAAATCCTGTTATTTCTGCAGAAAGCTACACCAGCAATCATACATTTAAAAAAAAAAATTTCTGGGTGACTATGCTTGCATTTTAAGACTTTTAATCTTTCCAGAACAGTCATATCAGATTAATGTTACATATACTCTTTAAAAAGAACATCATTTTTAGAGAATAATTTTGTTCTGTAACAAAGAACTTCTGAAAAAACTTTACAAGAATGTTTCACAATTAAAATCCCCATTGTAATTAATAATTTCTAGTATTTATTACAAATTTACTCAAAATTTACCTTGTTAGAGATGATTCAAATATATTAAGTGTTATCTTCATTAATGTGATTACATAAAGTGAGTATATTTTAAACATACAATACAAAAGACTGATATCTAATCATAACACTGGTAACTTTTTTCACCCTTTGAAAATTGAATGTGGTTGAGGTGATTACCAGATTGAGGTCCTGGTTTTATGTGATGTTCCAAATCTATATAACCTTTTTTTTTTTTTTTTTTGAGAGAGAGAGAGAGAGAGAGAGAGAGAGAGAGAGAATATGAATCTTTTTTGTAGATGGACACAACACAAGGCCTTTATTTTTATGTGGTACTGAGGATCGAACCCGGGTCCTACCCATGCTAGGCGAGCGCTCTACCACTGAGCCACAATCCCAGCCCAATATAACCTTTAAAAACACAAATTTCCTTTTTTAAAGGACAATTTAAGATGAAATTGAATAAAACAATTTCATTTATAATAGCATTGAAAAATAAAATATTTAAGAAAAAGCTTAGTAAAAGAAGTACAAGATTTAACTGGAAATTATGAAACATTGTTGAGAAAAATAAAACAAGGCTCAAATAAATGAGAAGAAATCCCATGTTCACAAATCAGAAGAGGTACTATTGTTAAGATAGTAATATTCCCCAAACTTATCTACCGATTCAACACAATCCCTATCAAAATCAAACTGGCTTCTTTACAAAAATTGACAAGGTCATCCTAAAATTTATTTGGAAAAATTAAGGGATCCAGAACTATACCACTGGCATAGAGATGAGTTAATAAAATAAAATTGAGAATGCCAAAACCTTTACATATGTGGCCATTGATTATTGACAAGTATAGCAAGAAAATTCAATGAGACTGAACAGTCTTTTTAAATGGTGCTAAGACAATTGGATATATATATATATATATATATATATATACACACACACACACACACACACACACTCACACACACATATGTGTGTTTGTGTGTGTGTGTGTGTGTGTGTATATATATATATATATACACACATATATACACATATGAAGTAAGATTCCTACTTCACACTCACATTACACAAAAATTAACTCAAAATTAATCAAAGACTTAATGTGAAAGCTGAAACCTAAAATAAAACAAAAAACTCTTAGAAGAAAACAAGGAAAAGGAAATCACTGTGACCTGGAGTGCACTAATGGTTTGTCAGATATAACAACAAAGTAGAAGCAACAAAAAGACAAATAAATTGGACTATCAATGTTAAATACCTTTGTGTTTCAACAGATAACATAAATGTGAAAAGATAGCCCCCAGAATGGGCAAAGAATTTTCAAATCATAGATCTGATAAGGTCTTTGTATCTAGAATATATACTTTAAAGAAAACTTCTAAAATTCAGCAGCTAAAACATAAATAATACAATTTAAAATAAGTTAACAAATTGAATAGCTTTTACTCCAGGAAGATACAGAAATTGCCAGTAGCACATGCAAACATATCTAACGTCATTAACCATCAGAGAAATACAAATCTAAATACCAGCACCCACTAGGATGATTATAATAAAAATTAAGATAATTACAAATATAAAAGAGGATGTGGAGAAACTGGAACCCTTCACATGGCTGATGGAAATGTAAAATGATACTGTAGCTTTGTAAAATGATTTGGAAGTTCCTTGAAAACTCAGAGTTGCAGTATGATTTAGCAAATTGACTCCTAGGTGTATATCAGAAATAACTTAAAATATATATCAACAGAAAAATTCATGCATAAGTGTTCATAGAACACTATTTATAATACAAAAAAAGAAACCCAGAAACAATCCAAATGTCCATTAACTGATGGATGGATAAACAAAATGTGGTATATACATACAATGAAACAATATTCAGCAATAAAAAAGGGATAAAGTACTGATGTATACAACAAAATGGATTAACCTTAGAAACATTATACTAAGCCAAAGAAGTCTATCACAAAAGATTTTATGTTGTATGCTTTTATTTTATAAGCAATGTCCAGTGCACGCAAATCCATAGAGACAGGAAGTAGCTCAGTGACTATTGGGGTTAGGGAAAACGAAAATAGAGAATGGTACCTAAAACAAATGGGCTTTCTTGGATAGTGATGAAAATGGCCTAAAGGGGGATATTAGTAACAGATAAATAACACTGAATATATGAAAAACCACTGAATTGTGTACTTTACAAGGGAGAATTTCATGGTATAAATTGTCTTAAGTCTGTTTTCTGTTGCTAAAACAAATAGTTGAAACTAGATAATGCATGAATAATAGAGGTTTCTTAATCACACAATTCTAAGTCTGGGGAGCCCAAAACCATGGCACTGGCATCCAGTGAGGGCCTTTTTTTCTGCATCATAACATGGCAGAGGGCATTTTACAATGAAATAAAGCAAGTATATTACCTTGGGTCTCTTCCTCTTCTTATAAAGCCACCCTTGCCATCATGGGGACTTAAACTTCATGACCTCATCTAAATCTAACTCCTAAAGGCCCACCTCCAAGTACCATTAACATGATTTTAAGATTAAATTTTTAATGCATAAATTGGGGGGGGGGTACATATTCAAAGCATAGCATGATTTATCCCAATTAAACTGTTATCTTTAAAATACAGAGACTATTTGACATGATACATTCAGGCAGTTTTAACACTCAGTTCTTTATTATTATACAAAAAAAAAAAAATATATTCCATGCTCATTTTGCTATTTGGATCAAGCCACAAAGTTCAGTGTGAGCATTCAACAGTGATCAAGACATGGTTTCTACTCTCCAGACATGGTGTGAGTGAAGACAGAGATAAACAAAGGAGCCACAGTTTAGCTTTAGGCTCCTGGGAGGGTGTTAGAAATGGTACTGGCCTATGGGTGTCACTCAGTGGTGAAGCACTTGCCTGACATGTACAAGGCCCTGGGTTTTATCCCCAGTAATATGAAAAGGAGAAGGAGAAGAATAGGAAGAGGAAGAAGGAAAAGGATGAGGAAGAGAGGGGAGAGGAAAAGAAGGAAGAGGAAGAGAGGGAAGAGGAAAAGAAGGAAGAGGAAGAGAAGTAGTAGGAAGGAAAAGAAAAACAGACAATATTGCTGCCAGAAGAGCATATGGCAGGGCCACCTAGTTCAAGTTCAGGGTTCATGGATGTAGTTTGAAGAATGTGTAGAAGACATGAAAGAAGTCTCAAGAGCTCACCAAGCAAATACAAAGATATTGTCAGCAACAGCCATGAAAAACTGGAGAAACTAAAGGTAGTAAGAACATTAGGAGTGTGGTATGAGGCAGTGGATGGAGTGGCAAGAGAGGGTAGGGGAGAGCATGGGCATTAGGTCATGAAGGTCCCTGGAAGACACGAAAAGGAGTTGGGACGTCACCTTGAAGTTAGGGTTCTAGCCAGAACAAGGATGATAATTCTTGCTTTAGAAAGACTCTCTGGACTGCAGGGTAGAAGGAAAACAAGTCCAAGACTGGATAAAGATAAATATCAGATAATTTGAGGCTGATGCAGAATTCCAGCTGAGAGGTAATGACAATGGGAATCTGAAAAATGGCTGTGGCCATGGGGGTGGGGTAGTGAGGATTCTGCCAGCTGCCGCTTTAAAAGCCATCACCAATTTTGGTAGATAGCAAGTTTCAGGCTCAAGGTTAGTTAGTAGGAAGGAATTCTTGAAGCCAAGAGGCAGTTGGGATCATGGAACTCCCACCACTAAATACCTCAGTGTGCTAAGGGGCTCTGCCCTGAGCTGAGTCTTGCTGCCCCCATGTCTATCCTTCAATGCCACAGAATGAAACTATTTGGAGAAAGGGTCTTTACAGATATCATTAATGTAAATGAAGTCACCAGCGTAGACCACTAGTCCAGTCACCCACTAGGATGACATAATAATGTTGTTGTTGTTGTTTTTGTTTTTATAAAAACAGGGAATTAGTATAAAAATATGAATGGAGGGAAGACCATAAGAAGACACAGGGAGAAAACCACATCCATGAATGAAGGAAGGCCTCAGAAAAACAACTCCACCATCACCATGATCTTGAATTTCATGACTCCAGAACTGTGAGAAAATTCATTTCTGTTATTTAAGTGGCTCAGTCTGTGGCACTTTCTTCTGGCAGCCCTACAAAACTAGCACAGACTCTAGGTGGTGCCTTCTTATGATGAGGCATGGTCATAAGGTCCCTCACCCATCAGCTTTATTAGCCCACTGGCGTATTACATGGCTTTGTACTTGGGATTCCACATGCAGAGAAGAATCAGATAGATTTTTCACATCATAAAGCCACAGTCAATGTGATCCTAAGACTATTAACCACCAACGATGATGAAATTATAAGTAATATCAAAGAGGCAGGCAAAAGACACCAGGGAAATGCAGAGCAAGGGCACTGCAGCATTGACACAGGGGGCAGAAGGAGGGTTCTTGGGAGGGGTGAGGGCTGTCATGGAAGATACAAAGTTGCTGGGAAGACGGGGAAATGCCTTTTAGGTAGGATAGATCCCATGAGCAAAGACAGAGAGGGTAATGACTGTAAGCAACCTGGCATGATTGGAATGTGGTGTGTACACACAGAGGGAAGAAGGACAGCCAGAGACCAAATGAGGAAAGGGTTCATAAGGAGTGTGAGGTTCTCAGGCATTATTCTCAAGGTTATGGGAAAGGATTGAAAGATTTTAAGCAAATATGTGACATGATAATGTTGTGTTGTTGTTGTTTTTTTAAAGGTTTTGGTGAGCTCACTGGGGTGACAGAGCAGAGAAGACAGCGATACAGCAGCTAGAGTAAGAATTAGGGGAATGCTACCATGATACCAAGCAAGACAAGGGCCAGTGGGCATGTGAGAGGGGTGGTAAGAGGAAGATGAGATGAATTTAGATATAATAAAGATAACAGAAGTGAGGGCAGGAGAGGAACCAAAAGATGGCTTTGAGATTTCTGATCAGTCATTCATCCTTAGCATTCATTAACTTCCACTTCTCCTGATTCATCACTAACCTATCTGGTCATATGTAATCTTATTCCTGTGTAACTCCCAGGTACTGGATGACATTTATTTATTGAAACTTCTTAGTTCTTGTAGTGTACTTCCATGGCACCTTTATAGTATGTACTTATGTATTTGTTTGCTTTTTTTTAACTTAAAGAAATATTTGCTTAAAATTTTAGTTTATGTCTCTAAGAATCACTTATAGGGTTTACTTAAAATACATATTCCTGATTTTCTTAGAGCTTACAGCTCAGTAGGTTCTTGGAAGGAACACTAAGTTGAAATTTCAAAAAGAACTCCTCCTCCTTCTAGTGATTCTTACACAGTAATTCTGAGTCATACTTTAGTAAGCAATAATTTAGTTAGTTTACTTCTTCATAGTAGGGGCCAGATCTAATTTTCCACCATTGTATCAGACAGCCTAATAGTGACTAAGACCTAATAGGTATCAATAAATATTTGTTGAGCAAATAGAGAAGGAATGAAAGCGAGTAAGTAGAAAAGAATGACTGGTTTTGAAAAGCAGATCATGCCTATGAGTCAGAATTGCCTGGAGGAAGATAATAAAAACACAGTTATACACAAGGCAGTTGAGGCCACAAATCTTCTTAAGGGAATATTCACTCATGGAAATCAAAGAAAGTACAAAGGGAAGATGCTACAAGTAGAACCTTGGACATTTAAGAATGTGAAAAGCAGATTTAGGAAGATCACTGAGGATGGATAATAAATAAATAAAGCCAGATGGAAAGTAGGGAAGAATCCAAATCAAAGTCCAAGAAATAATTGCACTGAAACAGTTAATTTCATAAATGAGGTAGTGGCTAGCAATGTCTAGAACAGCCATATTTCATGAGGAAAAGATGTGAACATCTAGAGTCTTGGTTACCTTTATGAAATAAAATGTACCTTTTTCTGTGAATTCCTCTCTGATCTACATTACTTTCCACAGGTAGATCTGTTCTTCCACAATGTTTCAACAGCCTCCAAAACATACTTTTATTGTAGCTCCGGTATACTCTTGATTTTCTACTGATGTATTTATTTTCCCTTCAGATGGGGAATACATTCATCTCAGGGACATATTATTTACTTTTACCTTCCATCACCTATATTAATAAAGAGGACTCGGCAGGAATTTCATATTTGACAAATACATAAATTGATTAGGAAATAGAATACACTGGAGACATGTCTATAATGATACATTTACTACTGCTCTCATCTTGGTGTTTGAGGAGCCTGGCTTCAGGCAATAGGAAGATCTGAGTACTAAACTTGTTCTTTCTTAAATATCTAAGGTTTGTAGGTTATTTCATCCATAGCGTCAGAGAAACTGATTTTGAGGAGACAAAGCATCCCGACACATACCTTTGGGGGATGTTGGAAAGATCCAACATGTTAAGATCTTTGAAAGTGGTATGCCAACAGAAAATGTAAATGACAGGCAGAAACTCTTCATATCCCTTGATTTGGGACTGAGAGGAAGCACTAGAAAGAAGGTACTCATCTCTGCCTATAATTAAATACAGCTGGTCTATCTGAACATTGTCAGCAACAACAAGTAAAAAGCCACTGTCTCTGGATTTCATCCAGATCTGCTCTTTTTTGCTTTTGTTTTCCCAGAATCTCAGCTCTTAATACTGGTTTTGATAATTGCCACACCAGATGTGCCATCTTTCACTCTAGTTATATACAGAGAAAGCCATATAGCAGTGTGCTCTTGCACCTTGACCAGAGTCAAGTTTGGGGATGGAGACATTAAAGTGTGAGTAGTGGGATGAATGGCCTAAGGGAAGAGTGCACAATGTCTGTCCTGCAGTATTTTTGATTCATGGGATACAGCAATCCTAAAACAAAGTTTCCTCCCAACACAATGGATATGTAAATGTGTGGTATTTATCCTGAGACTACTAAAACAGAATCATTACCTGACTTTATAAATTTATGGTAATTCTAACTTGAATACTATAGGATGATAATTTTAAATCATAAGCCATCGAGGTACGGTTGAATTACTATTGTATTTCAGATGGCCAAAATTAGTTTTAAATAATTTTCTTCAATAAACATTTCATATAGGAATAATTCATCTAAATGTATTTGATGTAAACAACTAATCTAATTTCTCAGAATGGTATTAGTGTATGACTATTTTTTTCTGAATATTATTTAAACATATTCACAATATTTATATTTTTGAACTTAAAATTCAGCTAAATCTTAAAATATAACTTACATGTCATATATAAATAGCTATATTAAGTAGTGATACCAATGCTTTATGGTAGCTAAATTTAAATAAATGGATTCTTCATTTCTAAAGGTAAGTAGAATTTAATAGTATAAAAGTCAGTTCAGGACTAAAATTCTCCAATGGCAAGTGCGAAAACTTTCAGATTATTCCACTTAATTATTCATATTTCTTATTTTTCCTGCACTAATCTATTAATGCATGCAGAGACTGAGTTAGTTCATTATAAAATATATTTTGAACAACATGATACATGTTTTGCTCAGTGAAAAACACTTCTCCATTTCAATCTGAGTCCATATGACTCAATGGACTTTATTCATAGAAGGTTGCAGGAAGCAAATGCCTTCAGAGTGCTATAAGGGTTCTGGAAAGAATATTTTCAGATGCAAGTCAGAAATATTGTTAAACAAACACTGTAAACATAGCAACAACAATTATAAAAGCAACTAACATTTATTGATGGCATAATGTGTGTCAGAAAGTGTTCTAAAAACTTAACTTTAAATGCTATAGCAACCCAGTAAGTTAGGAATCTGTTCCCCCACTTCTCAGGGAATTTTGTTTAAGGTGTCACAGGGAGTTAGGTAACATGCCTCACATCACACAGCTGTTTAATAGTTTAACACATACCAGTTCACATTTTATTGTGAGATCCACTTGTTCCCAGGGTAGTGCATGACACATAGTAGTTAAGTTGCTAACTATTTTTGAAAATTGTATAAGGAACATCCATAATAGGGAACAGGAAGATAGGAGGCAGTGCAGGAGGCATAAGGACTTAAAATAGTAGTCTAGGTGAAGGAAAAGTGGCCCCAGACAGGAGAAACTCTAGACAGTAACATACAGTAACAAACTCTAGACAGTCATATCAGGAGGGTCAGTTCATTGGGAATGAAAAAGTAGGGTGAGTCTAAAATAGATGAAGGGAGAAGAATCAATATTTTGATCATTTATTTTAAAAGTTCATTCACACAGGACATGCAATAGTTTGGATCTTGTGTATCACTCACACAAGGTTGGTCCCCTGCATGGCACTATTAGGAAGTGGTAGAAATTTTAAGAGGTGGAGTGGCAGGTCTCTAGATAATGGGAGGGTGTACCTTGGAAGGTGATTAGAAGGACCTGGGGCCTTCCTCTCTTTTACTTCCTGGCCATGAGGTGAGCAGATTTGCTCATTGCCATCTGGCACCCCCACTAGAGGTCTAAAAGCAAAGAGTTCACCTGATCATGTGCTGGAACCTCTAAAAACCATGGGCCAAAATGAGTCTTCTACATTATAGGTTACTTATCTCAGGTATTTCACAGTAACAGAACTGACTAACCTAAGACACTCACAATAAAATACAAGTATGTTTTATGGTTTGAAAATATTGTATCCTTGTTATAATCCAGATCTGGAATGTCCTCATAAGCTCCTGTGTTGAAGTATTTGTCCCCAAAGCAGCAATGTCCAGGGGTAGTGCTTTTGGAAAGTGACTGGATCATGAGGACTTTAACCTCATCAGTGGATTAATCTATTTGAGGATTAAAATTTGAAAGGGCTACTGGCAGGAGGTGAAAACTAGTCAAGTGGGGCATGGATGGAGTAAGTAGGTCACTGAAGGCATGCTCTGGGGACCTTATCTTGTCTTTGTCCCCTGCATATCTCTCTATCTCTATCTCTATCTTTCTGTTTCCACACTGCCATGACTGAAACAGTTTTCCTTTACCCTTTGCCATATACTTCTGCCATGATGTTTCTGTCATGAAGCCAACTGACCATGAACTAAAACATGAGCCAAAATAAAACTTTCCTCCTCTAAGTTTTTTTTTTTTTTTTTTAATGTCAGATATTTTGGTCACACTGACAAAAAGCTCACTAATAGAACCCTTGTGATTCCACAACACTGTTTCTGGCTAAGACAGTTCTAGCTATATCATTCCATGTAAGAGAATCATAAAGGTTACTGCATACATTTATCATGTTATTTAAAAATGCACTAAATGATACTCTTTCTGAAGGTAAACAACGGGTTTCTTGGATGCAGAACAACGGGCACTCTTGGAATTGGGGTGTTGCACTGAAATTAGTTGTACCAAGTGAAAACAACACACTATATTTTGAGATTTTCAACCCTCTTATCCTGTTGGGTCATAGAATATTATCAGCTGGGTATTTGAAAATTCAATTTTGGAAATGCTTAGATTCAGCAACCTTAAAGAAAAGTACTTGGACATTAAGTGATTTCTCAGGGAAGCTCACTGTCAAGAAACAAATCCATGTTTAGAGAATTTTAAATGAGTTAAAAAAATCTATCATTAAACATGAGTAGAAGTCAAGGATTTTTACTTGAAGAAATTTTCTATCATGAAAACAAATGTTAAATCATACAAATAACAACAACAACAAAAAAAGCAATTTAGAGAAAGAGAGGTGATGTGTGTCAAGGAAAGCATCTAAAAATTGTTCAAAACTTCAGAGATATTTTTAAATACAAAACATGAATCAAGAAAAGTTGTATAAAAGAATATTCAGAGAGCATAAAAAACTTGAAAGTTAATTATAATTGTAATTATTATTGTTAGTAATGTGTTTAGTTATATTATTAATAGTAATTATTAGTTATAATTCTAGATATCATAATTATAATTCCAGAAACTTGACAAATTAGAATGTAAATTTGAAATAATCTCTCAGAAATTAGAGCAAAAAAAAAGAGAAAAAAATAATTAAAGGGTGAGTCCAAAAGACTCAAGATCTATAATAAGCATTCAGAAAATAGAAATTAGGAACATTGGGATTATCAAACAAATATTTCCATAATGAAAGCATGAAATTCTAGATTAAAAGCTCATACTAAAGATACATAAAAATGTACAAACATCAGGATATATAGTCTAAGATTTCAGAATACCTGGAATAAATATAAGACCTTTATATATTTTGGAGCACTTCTCCCATTCCCAAATAAGGTTTTGAAGAACAGAATACTTGAAACCTGAGAATCAGGATGCAATTAGAGAGACCCTTTCCATATGGAAATAAAATGATTTCCAATCTCGATATCAGCAACCTATTTCTTAAGAAAAATAATAATAAGATGAGATTAAAATGAGGTGTTCTTTTATATGTTCAGTTCTAAAAGAAAAAATATTTAAAAAACAATACCCTCCATTCTTCAGTCTCAGCAAGCCTAAATAAGAGAAAGTAAAAGAAAGTGACAGGGGTTGGCTATAGAAAACAGGAGGCTCACCAAGAGAAATGTGAAAAACATCCCCAGAAAAGGAAGATCTTGAGAGGCAAGCTGTGCTGGGGAAAGAGTTTCTGGACACATAATCTTGCTAGTTAACCAGCTGTCCTCTGGGAAAATTTGGGAGTTAATTGTTTATATATATATAAAATATTATACTATATTATATTAAATCCACTGAGCAACCAAACAAATTACTTTTAAAGTAATGATTATTAGGTACAGGGAAAAAAAATCCAGAAAAGCAAAAATAAAGTATACTCAATGGCACATTTAAGAACAGTATCTTCCTGACCATAATTATGTAATTTATGGTGTACCTTCATTGGGAATATGATAGGATAGGAAGTATAAATGGCCATAGAGAATGGGTATAGGAAATAATTCCTGATATTTCATAGTATGAAGTCAATATAAACTGACATCACAGAAAAATAAGTAAAAAGAAAGTGTAAGCCAGTTATTTAGAAACAAGGATAAACACATAAAGAAATAAATAATTGAATGTAATTGCTTTGGACATTTGGAAAGAAAAGCAGAAATTTGGCGGGGCTCAGATTTTCCAGATAAGCCTTGTGGGACCAATGAATTTTAAATCATATTTACAAAAAGTTTAACATTTTTTTAAAAAACAAGAATGAGTTGAAACAAAGGATAAAAAGCCAATGAAAAAAACAATACAAACAAAAAAACAGAAAAGTTCAGGGAGCTGGACATGAAATGTCAAATAAAAATCCACACAACAAACATTGTAGTACAGAATAGAATTTGCCTAAAATCAAATTACTGATGTAGAGGACAACTATTTCATGAATCTCAAACAATGGAGGAAGAAAAGCATAGAGAGAGAAAAGTTAGAAAATATGAAAAAAAGTAAGACAGAGACTATTGAGAAAATTTAAAAAAAAGATAATTAACATTTCTCAAGGAGAAACCAACACAATTGTTAAGGAAAATAAGGTATGAAGAAAGAACACTTAAGCAATAGGAGACATTTGCAAAAACATAAGCTGTTTTGGGTAGGGGTTTATAAGTCAGAGAAGATACTTATAAAATTCAAGCTTGACCAAAAATGGTTATCTAGGGGAAAAAAATTAAATGATACCCTCAAACATCTCAACACAAATGCAGACTAAAGAGAAGCAAAACTATATTTTAGAAGAAACTCTTATGATCGCATAATTAACATGTCAAGCTACTTTACACATTTGAGGACTAGAAGAAAAACATATGCAATCACTAAGAAAACATAAGATATAAAAAAACATTTTATTGTTAAAGTTTGCTTGAATATGTAATGCAGTCTGCCCCAAATTAAGGCAAACTTGAAAAATTCAGACACGGAACTATAATACGACTGTGATCACTGAAGCATGTGAGAAATCTACGATACTGTGAGCAAACCTAATTACAAAACTGGACTCAACTATTCTTTTAGTCAGCTTTTTTGCTGCTGTGACCAAAAGACTTGACAAAAACAAGTTTAGAGGAGGAAAAGTTTACTTTGGGGCTCCTGGTTTCAGAAGTCTCAGTCCACAAATGGACAATTTCATTCCTTGGGTCTTTGAGGTAAGGCAGAAAATCTTGGTGGAAGAATGTGGTGGAGGAAAGCAGTTCAAGGCATTATACCGGGAAGGAGAGACTCCACTGGCCAGATACAAGCAGGAGTCCCCACTGCTCACCTCCTCCTGCCATACCCTACCTGCTTTCAGTTACCACTCAGTTAATCCCAAGGAGGGTATTAATTCACTGATTGGGTTAAGACTCCCTTAACCCAATCATTTCACATCTGAATGTTCTTGCATTGTCTCACACATGAGCTCTTGTGGGACACCTAATATTCAAACCATAAAAACTATCAAAAATAATTTTATAGGATCTATAAATCCAAAGGACAAAATTATAATTTGGATCCCAAACCTCAGACCTCAATGAAAATTTAATTTGCAT
The DNA here is from genome assembly GCF_964194105.1 of Spermophilus citellus. Classification (NCBI taxonomy): domain Eukaryota; kingdom Metazoa; phylum Chordata; class Mammalia; order Rodentia; family Sciuridae; genus Spermophilus; species Spermophilus citellus. The sequence goes on along the minus strand of NC_138184.1, from coordinate 179,310,164 downwards.
GTCCTTTGGGGGTAATCAAACAAACAAGGAAAAAATGTCAGAAAAATAATGAATCAATAAATTTCAGAGCTCTGTGGAAATGTATCAAAAAGATGGATCATAAGGAAATGCTTCACAGTTTTTTTTTTAAATAAATTGTTTAGGCCACATTTTCTGATGTCAGCTTTTAGTAAAACTAGAAATAAATTAAGATCACATACATAAAACACAATGACTTGGAAATTAAACAGTTACTTTCTTCAATAAGTCAGTTCAAAACTACAATCACAACCATTTAGAAATAAAATACAATGAGGAGACTGCATACAAAACTTAAGTGATAAGGACAAATCTTACTTTAAAAATATTTGTGTCCTTCAATGTATTTAGTATACAATATGAAGTGATGAAAACAAATTAATTTAGTGTTCAATTTTAGAAGCAAGGCAAAAATAATGCATAAAGCTAAAAAAGTAGAAGAAAAAATAATAACATAAGACATAGAAGAGAGAATAATACTGAATTAGTAGCCATTAAAATTGCACATAGCTAGCAAATCTAATTGAGGAAAAAAGGGAAAAAAAGAGATATATGCACCCTCAGTTCTGAGATAATAATCATAGATATAAAAAGGGGAAAATAGTAAGAATATATAAAAATAGTAAGAAAATGGTATATTTGCTATGTAACATAATAATATGAAATAATATTGCTATATTGCTCTTTAAATATATCCTGAACTCCTAGACCTAAAAAATACTGTGACACGATTATGTCTTTAGAGGCTGCATTCTTTCTCCTTGTTTTTACTTGACTTGTCACTTGGAAACAATCACATATACCCTCTGCACCATCATGCCCATGCAAACTAGCTTTTGCTGTCTATTCATCTTCAACACTCAGGAGAAAGGCATCAGCATCCAAATGAAATGACCTATTCTCCATCCACCTCATTTTGAAGTCCTACTTTCTTGGCACCTGAACACCATCACTACTGTTTCCTCTCCTCTTGTCATGGACGCTGCTTCTCACTTTTCTTTCTTGGTTCCCTAGTTCTGCCCATGATTTTTCCCTTAATATTTTCTGACTTATCTTTCTCTATCATAGATCCCAACAAGTCCCTGGCTTAAAACATCATTGCTGATTTCAATCCTGCTCTATAACTTACAAACTAGAACATTTCCAGTAGCTCCCTGACCAGGCACTGTGAAGCAGACATAATATGTGACATAAAGCTTAACATTTGTGAATGATTCATCATCTGACCTATATAGCATTTTTTTAATCAATTTCATACTCTATATCAGCCACCACATATATCTTTTCTTTTATCCATCCACAATTCTCACAGGCCTCCTGGAATCACTCATCATATTGCCATTCCTTGAATACCATAAAGAAATGGCACCAGCCATTCTTTCTCTTTCACTACATCCTGCAGATGTAAGTCAGAGTCAGATAAAAACGATACTCTATGTTAGCATAATGCAGCCATCTTCCTTTTCCCCACTCTCACTTGATGAATACTGTTCTTATCCCCAAGAAATAGAAACTAGCCCAAGATAAAACCTACTGGCCTGGAGACATGCCCGTCTCTCCCTGTTATCTCATTGAGAGATAGGAGACAATTTACGGGCCCCTGAGATGGAGACTTACTGGTTTCCTTGTTCACTCCTTGGGAAGATAAAGGGACATGCCAGTTTCTCTGTTCCCCTTTCTGAGAGATAGGAAAACTGCCTGTCTCAGTTCCCAAGAAACAAACTTGCCTTGCATAAGATCAGGGGATGCTTACTATGTCAGTCAAGATTAATCCCACCCCTAGGGCGTGGCCATGATTCTAGCCTATAAAAGGTAAACTTCAAGGGGGAGTTGCTGCTGCTCTCCCTGCTTGCTGCTGCTGTCCCTCTCTTTGTGCAGAACAACCTTGTCAGGCTCCTGACAATAAACCCACTTCCTATCCCAGGTGTGTGTGTGATCAGTCCTGTGTCACTTTTCTTTTGCTCTACACATCCCCTTTTGCTTCTATACTTCTGTGATGGAGAAGTACAATGACTTCTCACTGATTCTCACTTATTCTCAAAATAAAATTTAAAATTTATAACATGATTTCAAGCCCTCAGTCTGCCCCAATATATATCTTGAACATCATATAAAATCCCCCTACATGAATTATATGGTTCAAAAATGTTTGTATTAATATCTTCTTAGAGAGATATCTGCTTTATTTCTATGGCTATTCAAACCTATTTCATCTCTGTCTTAAAAATCATTCTTTCATTCTCTTCCTCCCTCCATTTTTCCTTTCTTTCCTTCCTTCTTTCCTTCTTGTACTGGAGATTGAATCAGAGGCACTCTGCCATTAAGTTATACCTCTAGCCTTTTTTATTTTAAGACAGGGTCTCTCTAAATTACTGAGGTTGGCTTTGAACTTGCTATCCTATTGCCTCAGCTCTGGAGTTACTGGGATTATAGGCAAGTGCCACCACATCCAACTCTTCCAATCCTATCAAAACAATACTATTTCCTCAAGAGTTATTTCAAATGCTTTTTCCATTAATCGAGTCTGATTACTTAAACTATAAGTGGCCAATTTCTCCTCTAGCCTCATGAAATTTTGTTTGTATCATTTATATGATAATTTCATTATGCTCCCACATTATAATTAACTATTTTATTAGCTTTTAATCTCTTTCAAGTCAGGGACGGTGTCTAATATGTGCCTTAAAAATGCCTTATACTTGAGATCTATATCAGGTTACTTAACCTAGCATTCCATAAAAAAGGTGTTAATGATATTTTTAATGTACAATCTTGAGATAACCTAACTCACAATTTTATAGGCATTAGGAAATAATAGTAAAGTGTCCTCAAGCAAATATGCACCATCACCCTTTGTGCATTTTTGAGAATTATATAATACAAACTAATACTCCAAAATCCATTTCTGTACACTTTCTCTTCATTATACATGATTTCCAGGCTTGAATCTCCAGTTAACCTCACTCTAAAATATAAAACAAAATGTAAAATGATAGGATTTATGAGTATTTATTATGTAAGGTATTATTCAAAGCATTTTAGCTGATTGCATATATTTAAAATGGTTGTTTATGTTGTTAGTTTGGTTTATCTTTAAATATAAAAATCTATTCAGCCTTTTTACATCATTTTAATTTTCTAGCTTCCAATAAAAGAAAATCATACTTCATAACTTAAAAGTCATTTTAACTTAGGCATTTTGAAAATCTCTGTTTTCATCAGGGTTTGATATCAGATCAGGTTTTAAGTCTCTGTAATGCAACTAACTATATGTGTTTCTCTGATACAGCCCTGGTGCATCATTGGTATAGATTCATTGCTATGTGACTGACATTTCCTTTGTGTTGTATTCTTTTTTTTGTTATTTTAATTAGATATGTATAGTGATGCACCACTGAAATTATCTTTTTCACTTTAAAGATGGAAACAGAACATTAAAATGTCAGTTTTGTTAATTTGAGTTCACTGAGACAATATTTTGTTTGACCAAGAGTTATGAAAAGTAAATTTATCACATGGATGAATAAAATCATGAAATATGGAAAGCATTCCATGGATTGTAATGTGTTTTTATCTCCAATGCATGACTTGAAGTCTAATACATCTGGTCCAACCTAGTAATCTGAACTCAGACTCAGACATTAAACTCTTAGAGGTTAACCCAATTGTATTGATTGTTTATAAAATATGACTCCGTTGTACTTAAGTATATGAGCTCTTTTTCCTATCTCCAGAGAATTGGTAGGTTATAATGTTTGTGAAAATTGCACACATGTAACTATGGATATAGCTGGAAAGTAAATCAATGACAGCTTATCAATCAAACTAAAAGAATACATGTACAATCAAGATGAAAGTTGAATGCATTTTGGATTTCCAGTGGCAGGACAGTTAGATTCATTACTCACCAAACCACAAATTATGTGAAATAATTTCTTCTCTCTCCCAGTGCCTATGGTACTCTTTTGTGCTTGATTTTTTCCCTTTAATTCCAAAGCTTATCTTCTGCATGATCATATATAATAACCTGAACATGCTTTATATCTGTGGAAATATTCTATATATTCAATCATTTCTCAAAGAAATAAGATTTAAATGAGTTAAATTAGAGATCTCAAAAATGGTAAAAAATTATGGTGTCAGTTGGGAAAAAATGAAAAGTCACATAATCTATAATCAATAAATGTGTGAATGCAGACATAATAATATAAGAAATTTTAGCTAAAAATCAAAACATAAAGATAAGTGTTGGACAAGTCAACAAGAAAATAAGTCAACCAAAGAGAGCTACGTGAAATGAAAGCACATTATAAAACAAACCCTAGAAATAGTTTTCTGTTTTTAAGGAGTCAGGATAGAAAGCACAGTTAAATACAATTATTTGTCTAAAAGTTTTTAGAAGTACTTTTTTTATATTCAGCCTTCCTTTTATTGTTATTTTCTATAACAACTATAATAACTGATTTGAATACCTTAAAGAACATGACATGGCTAATGTTTATCATTGTTAAAGTCCTTATTTTCCATTTGGCAATTAATAGAATAGATACAAGATGGAATTTGAGCTTCCAATTGGTGGTACAGAGAATCCTATTTTCAGAACATCATGGAAACGATTAATGTGTTCCTTACAATGCAAAATGAAGGGGGAAGAGCACTTAGAATAAATTATGATGTCAGAACCAAGGAAAACACTTTAACACAAAACAAATACAAAGAACACAAATTATATTATTTAGAACAGAAACACTAATAGAACAAAACAGATGCAATTTATCCTTTTGAAAGATTCATGGGATGCTTAATCTGATCTATGTGAATACAGGAGAGTTAGGTACAAATTACAGCCTGATCCCATGACACAGTGCCAAACTAGGCTACAAAAAGCACCCACAGATGAATGTGAAGAGACAAGGTAGCAAAGGATGAAAGGAGCTTCTGATGAATCACTCAGGCTGAGGCATTATCTTCACATCCTTGGCTAAGAGCTAGGCAGACTCCAACAGGAGCTGGTGAAATTTATATGGCTCATCACCACCAGTCCAGATAAGGTTGGAAATAGCCATTAGCTAGAATCCCTACCTGGCCACACATAAATCAGGCTGTAGGCCCATCTATTAATTATCAGAAATGAACAATTACCACAAATACCTACGTTCACTGTATTGTATTCTATATTCTTAGTTGCTCAAATTGTTAATGTATTGTTTGTAATTATAATTGCTTTTGATTTAAAACTATAATTAATTATTATGTCAATTTGAAGGCAAAATAATTTATTCAGAGGACTTCTGATATTTATCACTTGTGTATTCAGTGATGGTCCTATGAGCATTTAGTGACTATTGTTCAGTTTTATAGTTTTTTTTGTGCATGGTAATAGATATTGAACCTAGGACCTCATACAAGCTAGGCAATTGCTCTACCACTGAGCTACATCCCTAGACCATATGCTCAGTTTATATCTTTGTTTGGTTTTATATTTGGTGATTATTTACTTGTATAGATGTAAATGTCCAGATATTTTGTTCTTCTTATAATAAAGTAAGTATAGAATGAATGCTCTTAGAATAAATTCCACTTCAAACATTATATTTGAATCCTCCCTAATTAAAATTTGGTAATGCCCATGAAAAGCAATTTGATTCACTGTAAAAAGACTATGCCAAGGAAAACTCATATCTCAGCATACAAAATGAAGTGCAGTATATATAAAGCACCAAAAACCTGGGTTGAAAAGTAAACATAGGAGTACGATGTCCCTGAAATGTCAAAAACCCAGCTTGAGTTCCTTCTTACTCTTACTTCTCCAAATAATTGTTTTGGAGTATGATACCTGCAGTTGGAGAGTTAATCCTTTGTTTCTAGTTACTTGAATGAGAGACAAAATACTTTGCATTCATAAATGAAATGGCTCATGAGCAGATGCAGGTTTGAATAATTTTAAATTCAAAGCAAGGCAAGCAGTTAAGACAATTATTGTTTTGTGTTTTCCAGATTGGCACCTATATGGGAAAGCCTCAAACCAGGGCCAGGGTGACACTGTAGCTAGAGTTAAAACAGAGAAGACTTTCTCTTTCTAAAATAAAAATTAAAAATGAACATGCTTTTATAAGTTAGAAACCTATCTTCTTTTATGGAGGGAACCTCCAGCATTGCAAATGTAATCCCTTGTTGAGATTACTAAAAAAAATGTAAGCAAAGGAATATTTTATGTAGAGAATGTTCTTCTCTTCCGTCCTCAGTTTCTTTCCCTAATCAAACACAGATGTTAAGATTTCTTCACTGGTGTTTTTAGGATTATTTAGGATCCATAAACTACTTGAAAAAAAATATAGACATAGTAACAAGTATTGTTTTAACTGGATGGAACAGAGGACAGAGGAAGAAACACAAAGGAAAACACAAGATGAACTCTATTCTTGCTCTGAAAAGTAAGCATCCTATCAGGGGACTTCTCCCCTAAAGAAGAGGTTGGGCGCCTTTTCCTAAGATGTTCATAGGGATACTATCTCTCAACATTGCAGAACTCACTGGGAATCAAGAATTAAAATATGAAATTCTAGCTAGCACTAGTATAATGAGTTGATTTAAATAAAGTTCTAGGAGTTTTCTCAGTAAGAATCCCTGATTGACTCATTGCCATATCTGATGCATGCCTAAAATTATGGCAAAGCATATATGCAGAAAATTCATAGGAAATGACAAAATGGCAAAACTGAGTTTAAAGCCCAGTAGCTTAATCAAAAAGCTACCCTCTCACCTCTGAATGTTGTTTTCCAGGCAGCATCTTTCAAATAAGTGATGTTGAAAGAACCTCAATGATCTTAACACAGAGTAGTCAATCATTTTCAATATGGAAAAATGGTAAGAAATCAACAAAACAGAGAGAGATGCTGTAAAGTTCAAAGTGATGAACACAGAAACTAGGAATAGGTTAGAAATAAGGAAGTCAAGAACTGAGGCAAGTAGAGAGGAAGCATCAACAATTTGTAAAGAGGGACAGATACTGAGGCAAGGCACCTTTTCATGTATTTTGCAGGCAAGATCACAGACAGTAAATGGTGCAAGTAATCTACACAAGGAAATAAGCTGCAGATAGCAGCAAAGTCAGAACAAGTCCAGTACTGATATTGAAGGAAGTGTCAGCTCTTGGTAATTTCAGCACCAGGTAAAGAGCTGCAGGAGCTCAGCAACTTGAACAAGGTTCAGACCCCATCTCAATTACTGTCATACTGGATAATTCTTGAACGGATCACATTATCTTGTAGTGCCCCAGTGCCTTCTAAAATGCCATTGAAATGGCTTAACAACTTACACTGAGACAAGAGTAGGGTAAAATGTGTTTAAAATCAGAAAGAAAAATTCTCAGTTGATTCAGTGAGTCTTCCGAACTGTATAGGAACATATGAGTATAAATTGGAACTTCCCAAACCCCACATGGTCTGAATGTAAACCATTATTTTAAATTGGAAGTGAAATTTTCAATCTTATTTTTCTGCTGTGTAGGCTCAGAGTAACAGTTGTGAGTTTACTGCCTGTGAAGGGACATGTGTCTCTCCTTGCAACTAGGTATATTATATTTTCTCTTTGAAATTCTCTTCAATCACTCTCCAGTCTTGAATAGCAGCATCTGTAATTGTGTCAACAGACATGATCAGTTTATGATCTGAGAAAGTTGAAGCAACAAATACTTTGCCACTTGAAATCTAGCCCAAAGATAGAAAGCTGCATTGTTAGAGTGAAGGCTAATCTGTACTTACAAACCAGCAGCAATGAATGCTTCCATCCTGTGCTGACTTAGTTGCATCTTTTATAAGGCATGGCTGAATTCCTACTTCAGCTGAAAGAACTTAAAAATGTAGAGCAGTAAGTTTTTTAAACCCACACAATTTTTAGTCTATATTAGTAATTATATGAAGTCATTGATTTTTTAACTGAAAGTTGAGTTAGTAGCAAGGCTTCTGAATGTAACTAATTATCAGTATTTCATCTGTATTTTTTTTTAAAGAACAACATTGAACTATTTCATGGAAAGACAGAATGGGATAAATAAAAATCCATAAAATTACTGTTTCCTGAATTCAGAAATTCTAGAAAAATATTTGTTTACCTTTTGAGATTTTAAACAGCCAGAGAAGTTAAGTCAGCTTTCTATTGTTACTTATAAATTAGTCTATAAATAAGTGGGAATCTCTGCATAGAGATGAAATGAGCCAGCAAAATACCAATGAGTACAATATAAAAAAGCAAAATAACACCATAGATAAGATTCATTGGTCAAAATATGTCTTTTTTGGATAAGAACACAGTGTGATAAGTTGTTAGGCCTGATACAATAAATAGATTACTTTCCATAATGGGTTTCTCCAAGACCCAAAATGCTATAAAGGAGCATGGCAAACATTCACAAGACACCATTATGGAATATTCACATTCCAGTTTCAAAATAGGATTAAGCAATTTTTCCATTGAAGAAATGGAATAAGGATAATATTGCTATTTAATAAAAATGAATCAAATGTATATTTACCAAGTTGGTTAACTAGGAATGCTAATAAAATACACATGTAACTTAAAGTTCTGTAATTGATGTTATTATAGCAGCCTAAGAAACCATATGAGTTTTTTTTCAAATCTTCTTCTTAATTTTATCCAATTGTAAGAAAATGGAAGTTCAATAGTAGGAATCAGCTCTTTTATGTAAGATTTTATTAGTTGACTCTTCCTCCCTGTGACAGACATGCTACATGATCTATGACTCTCCTATGTCCATACACTGAAATATACATATCTACCAATTCTTTAATACCCTATACCTATCATAATTATTATTGGCACCTTCCATCTTGTACCTCTTTAGAAGAAAAAAAATCTACAAAAGTAAGAAAACAAAAGACAATTTAAGATGTTACACATAATTTTACCAAAATGATAATAGTCTGAACAATAGCAATGTCTATAGATGGATTCTTCCTCATCTATCCATGAATTATCTTTCACTTTATTCACTTCAAAATTCATTAACTCATTTCTTTAATTTTAAAGTTGATGTGTGATGTATAAAGAAGTTTATTTTGAGCTTTATAAATAATATCTGATTGACTCAGCCTTACAAGTTTTGTATTTCCAAATCAGAGGGAAAATATAGAAAAGAGATAATAAAATAGCAAACTGTCAATCTGGATAGATTGTTAAAAACAGTGAACCAGCCAGGCATGGTAGCATACATTTTGTAATCCCTGTGACTCAGGCTGAGGCAGGAGGATCCTGAGTTCAAACCCAGCCTCAGCAAAGTCGAGGCACTAAGCAACTCAGTGAGACCCTGTCTCTAAATAAAATATAAAATAGGGCTGGGGATGTGGCTCAGTGGTCAAGTGCCCCTGAATTCAATCCCCAAGACCAAAAATAAATAAATAAAGTGTGGACCAACATTGAGAGGTAAATTATCTTGCTAAGATGATTTTCCTCTTTATCAAGGAAAATTTGAGGAAAACTCTGGAAAAATAGAAGTGAGAATAGATTGCATTAGTGTGAAAGGCATCACCAAGATTTTATAACTTCTTTGTGGTAAAAGGAATATGCACTCCAAATTTATCCCTAGCTTAACTGAGGAAGGAGTCCTGGCATTAGGAATGTTTATTATGTTAAATTTCATTCTTTCAGAGAAATACAATCTTTAGTATTTACTGTTGAAGAAATGCTCAGTTAATGTAAATTAAATAAGAATTTTTGAAGTGGTATATAACTTAAAAATCAAAATTAAGAAATAAAACTCAAGTGTAACATCTTAAAAATAAGCAAAAGCCTTAAATAAGTGATCTGTAAATATAAAAAAATGACTAAACAAAGAATTACTAAAATAATGTATGGTTAACTATGTAGCTCATAAATGTTACTGAAGTATTTCACTATTTCCTGTTGCTCAGTATGTGGATATGATGTTTTAAAAGTGTAAACGCCTTTATAATGGACATGGTCATTGTGTGGTCACCATGCCACTCAGGTGCACTTCTCTGTGTCATCTTGCATTCAGTGGGGCCTTTGGCCTTGTAGAATACATGGACATTGCATTCAACATTCAGCTAATAATTACAATGATTGTATTTAAATACTTCTCTGTTCATAATATTTAACTTTTGCTTCCTCTGTGAAGTTAAAAGAAGCATACTTAACCAACAATGTTCATTACATCACATGCCACCAGTGCAAATACTAAGAAACCATTGTGTAACAGATTGTTTAGTGAGGATTTTCCTTTATCCAGAAGCCCAAGTAAGCCCTAAAGTGAAAGGTATGAGAAAAGCTGCCCAAAAGCTACCTTTAATTCCTTGCTAAAGAGGAGCCAAAGAACTATCCTGAAGATGCTCCAGAAGCCACTCTCCTTCTCTGATTCCCCACTCTACCCTTCCTCTCACTTTACAGGGAGCGCATTGGTGGGGAAAGTGCTCAGAGGATAACAATCTAGGATTAGCCTCAAGGGAAGGGGTATTTCATGGCAGAGATAATTGTCTCCTTCCACAGGAGGGTTTTCCACTGAACCTCTTGTGGAGACTGCTAGTACCTGCATAAAATGATGTTCTAGATAAATATTTTCTGAGCAATAGAATCCACAGGTATACCTGAGGCTACCACTACAGAGAAATTTGGTGAGAAAGCTTTTCAGAATCTCTTGAATTATGTCCATGTGAGGAAGCTTATTTCCAAGGAATTCTGGGCATGGTGGAAATAAAATCTAACAGAGTGTCTCATCCAATAAACAGCAAAAAGTTGGAATAAAGGCTATCACTATTTTTAGGTGTAGCATATGGCTTCCAGGACTTTGGAGATGGGGAAGAAGACTAGCAGTTTGAGTACCTCTACCACCATGTGAAGCCAAACAGAATTCCCAATAGGCTTTCTCAGCATCACTGAGATAAGAAATAAGACCTCTCTCCTAGTGAGAGATTTCATTGGTGACTTGTTCAATAGCATGGGCCAAGGAATTATATGCTGCTGTTATGTGAAGGGATCCTCATCTAAGAAGACGTGGATTGAGACCAAATTTTATTCTAAGAAACCATACATACAACTGATTTAGAAACCATGTTAGCCCAAGGTCAGCAGCAGATGGAACCAGAATGAAGTCAAAGAAATATCTCCATTACAATTTATGCCACAAATAGGATTGTAAGAGACCATTTATGAAAGATTATAGATTAGTAAACTGGATAATCTAAAAGAAATGGAAAAATCATGAGAAACATATAACCTACAAAGATGGAATCAGGAAGAAATATAAGTTCTGAGAAATACCATAATTAGTAGGGAGGTGAACCAGTCATCAAAAATCTCCCAGAAAAGAAAAAGAAAAGCACAGTTCAAGATAGTTCCACTGGTGAATTCTACAAAAAAAAAAAAAACAAAAAAAAAAAACACTTTAAAAAGAATTAAAGCCAATCCTTCTCAGTCTCTTCTAAACATTGAATAGGAGATGGTACTTCCAAACTCATTTTACAAGGCCAATATTACTCTGTACTAAAGCCAGATAAATGTGACATAAGAAAAAAAGGAGGGGAAAAGTATTACCCAGTCTCTCATAAACAAAGGAGGAACATTCCTAACTAAATACTAGCAAACCAAATACAACAGCACATTAAAAGGATCATACACTGTGACCATGTGGAATTTATCCTTTGAATGTAATGAGGGCTCAAGATATGACAATCAATTAATATAATGTATCTCATTAACAGAATTAAAAAAAAAACAGCTAACAAGCATCATACTGGATGGTAAAATGTTGAAAGACCAGGAGAAATAAGGGTACTCACTCTTACCATTTTTATTCAACAGGTATTAAAAATCCTAGCCAGAACAATTAGACAAGAGAAAAAAACTAAAATTTGTCCAGGAAAAGAAGTATAACTGTTTGTTAACAGACAACATGATTCCTACAGAATATCCTCAAGACTCCCTAGAAGAAATGTTAAATTAATATTAAAAATGAAATAAAGTTACAGGACACAGAGTCAACATAGAAAAATCAATTGATATTTATTTCCAAGTCTAAAATAAATATTTCTAGACATTCACAAAAAGGTAGCTGAAAAGTAAGAAAAGAAATTCCATTTACAATAGCACAAAAAAGAATTAAACACCTAGGAATAGACTTGACTAAGAAGGTAAAGGACATATATTGAAAACTATAAAACATATATGAAAGAAATTAAATAAGACACAAACAAATGGAAAAGATATCTGTGTCATTGAAAGGTGAATGGAAAAGAAAATATGGTACATATATGCTATGAATACCATTTATCTTTTTTTTAATTTATTTTTTATGTACATGACAATAGTGGAATGCATTACACTCATTATTACCCATTTACAGCACAAGTTTTCGTAACTCTGTAAATAAAGTATGTTCACGCCAAATTATGCCATTATACATGTACTCTCTTTTTTTATCTTTTTATAAATAAAAAGACATTCTGTAATATATAACAATATGTATGAACCTTGCTTGACATTATGCTAAATGAAATAAGCCAGTCACAAAAAGATAAATATTATGATTCCACTTTTAGAAGTTATCTAAAATAGTCAAAATTAGATAATCAAGAGTAGAATGGTTGCTGTAGGGGCAGGGAGGCAGGGAAATGGGAGATGCTTAATCAGTGGGTATAAAGCTTCAGTTAAACAAGACAAATAGGCTCTAGAGATCTACCACACAACTATGGTCAACAATATGCATTGACTGAGGGTAGATCTCATGTTAAAAGGATGCAATAAGTATTCTTACCACCAGAAGAAAAAATACATTTTTTAAAAAACTATGTAGATTTCTAAATGTCAATAAGTTAGCAATCTAGTGGGGAAAAAAAAAGTGAGAGAGAAATATTTCCCCACTACAGGAAAGCCTCCTCTTAGGTAAGAAGAACTGGGTCTCACAATGGCTCCTCCCTAACCCCAATCAGCTATTAAGATGGGACTAAATGAGAACCCCACAGGTTGGACCCAGTACCATCCTTGCTCAAAAGCCCTCACTTATACATTCACAGGCCAAAATAATAGGTCTAGACTTTATTAGGGGAGGTACCGGGTAAGTTTTAGATATGAAATGAGATTGCATTCCTAAGTGTTGCTATATTATTTGTAATTGTCAAAAATTGTCAGAAAACTGTAATCTGTACTCAGCTTTTCTGAAAGGCAGGAAAAAAGAAATAAACAATTTCTTGTAATATCCCAATAGATCCAAATTGAGTAAACCAGTTACAGTAGCAATAAAGGAAGAAATATAGTTGCTGTTTTATGTCAATTTGAGGCTTTCAAAATTGGAATGAAGACCGAAGCAGAGGTGAATAAAATGGCAACAAAATAGGAGGGAAGTTTCAAAACTGCACATCTCCTCTTCACTTAGAACTTTCTGACATAAATCATTATTTTTAAGTATATTTTCAAAGCACAAATACATTTATTTTAACAGGAAAAAAATGTATTTCCAAAAATATAATGTTTCTAAATGACAAATGATTTTTATTTTAAATATTTTTTCTATTAACATTAGTAAATAAGTATTGATGTAAATCTTTAAATAACTTAAATTATCTGTTTAGCATACAAAACAACTATCTATGTATTTCCTAAGAAAACTGTTTAGTGCTCAGGGCTCTCTCCCTCCTTCTCCTTCCCTTCTTTCCTCCCTCCCTCTCTAATCCTTTCTCCTCCCCTCTCACTCTCCTTGGTATACTATTATTTTAACTTTAATCTGTTGTCTGTTAAAAAAAAGTACTATAAACATTTACAATACCTTCCTTCATTTTAGTTATAAATGGCTGTACTGAAGTTAAAAATGCCATCAGGTTAGAAAATAAATGGAACTCTTCGTCCATAAGATTTTTATAATATTAAAATTAAAGGAAGCTGGTAGAACCTATTTGGCAGCTTCAGAATTGTGACAATTGTTTGCAGCTCTCTGATGAGTTAAAAATCATTACAAAGGGATTTGAGATCCAGCTAGGAAGAAACATACTAAGCAAATGTAAAATCACCATTAAGGTTTACAGTATTCTAAGGGAGATCAAAGAGAAGAAAGACCAAATTGGGACATGTAATCCCTGAAAAACAAACCAGAGAAGAGCAATGCCTTTGTAAATTAATTGCTAAATAGCAATGATTCAATCTAATATTCTGAAGATTCTTCAAAATTCCCTTCTATTGTCCCTCTTAAAATTATTATTTTTAAAATATATGCCCTAAAGTTTAGTTGCTCCAAATGAACACACAAAAGATCCACAATTAACTAACAAGGAACATTTTATTTCTCTTCTCAAAACAGTGGGCCATCTAAAGACTGGGTAGTTTCTGAATCTGGCTTTGTTTTGTGTTTTACATAATGTAGCCACAAGCCAACATTTCTCTAATTTGCCTCATACAATGAAGTTGGCAAAAGTGCCAAGTAACTATTGTTCGCAAAAAGGAACTTTCCAACCTGGGTATTTAACAGTCACCATAGGCTCCATGTACTCGAATTTTTTTCTCCAAAGAAATACTGAAATTTTTAAAAAAGAAACAAAAATGCTGAAACTGAATTTTATTTTTAATTTAATTCTGACACAGGGAGACTAGGACACTTTGTATTCAGATCAGAGCTGCCAGTCAAAGACTGACAGTCCAGTACTTTTCAGGCAGTGTTGGCATGCTGTCACTAAAATTGGAATGAAATTGCGTGGAGAACTCTCAGGGAAGCCTTCTACAGCCACTGTCACCAGTTTTGCTGTGATGATGAATGGGGACAAGAGGCTTCTCCCAGTAATATGTGGTAATATTGTGGCTTCTCCCATATCATCTGACAGCATAAATCATGCAAAATGCAGTCTCATCCACTTAGGAAAATCTACTCTATCATCAGCTGCAAGGTGTTAGCATACCAAGTTGAACAGAAGAAGGCAAATTACAGGCACCTAAGTCCAACTTAGGTCTGCCAGTTTTTCAAATCAAAGAATATCAGTCTTAGAAATTCTCCTTTTAAAATCCTGGTCCTTAAAAATGCTTGGAGTTATCTATGAGGGCTTAAAGAACAATTTGCCCTCAAAAGTTACCTGAAATAGGAATTCATTGTTTATTCACGTGTATTTCATAACCCCAGGACATTTTGATCTCCCTCTTAGCTCTTCTCCGGACTACATCACCTCGTCCCAATCTCCTTGATTCCTAAGGCTAACTTGGTAGTTTCTTTTAGTGTCTACTGTCTTTTCTTTTCCCTAGCTTTTTCTTTCTTATCTCATGTTTTTTTTTCCATCAGTACTTTGCCACCAGCCTCTCTCAACATCACATATTCATATTTTTTGGCCCTCAGTTACTTTATATTTGATTTCAGTTCACCTACGCTCCCCAACTGGGAGACAGTATAGAATAGCATTGGACGAAAGATCTTTGCATCATTGAGCAGGAAGTACAATATGGGTCCTAGACATCTGTCAGGCAGGATATTTCTTAAATTATAATTTTAGAGTTCCAAGCATTAAGCCTCTCCAGCTGCAATAACCAACGATATTGTATGAATATAATAAAAACTAGAAATTAGAAATTTGAAGTATCTCCTATACTCCTTAGTAGTAGCTCTCCCACTCATAAGGGCTAGAAATATCTAAAGAAATTTTGAGAAGTGTAATGATGAATTTAGTTTCACACTATTTTAGTTTAACACTATTCCTATTATCCATTTATTGGAAAGTTGAAGAACTCTTGAAAAACACCTTTCCTTACCTGAATGCTGCTGACACTAAATTATAAAACTATTAATAAGTTCAGGAATATTCACTCATTCTCTTCAGTGCCCCCTCCCATAAGTTACCATGACAACACCTCCTCTGACTACCCCATTCTAGGAAAGCTAGACATGGGGAAGAGGCAAGCCCATTCTAGAACTGTTTCTGGAAAATAGATGTCCAGTTAATTTACATGTTCTTTCATAAATATCCCAGCATTCTGGGATCTCCAGATCTTGGCTTTGAATGACATTCAGATTTTCAATAGCATCAGTTGTGACCAGATTCAAATACCATTCTTATGACGCTTGTCAATTTTTCCTAAATCTATCTGCAACAGGCAACCACCCTCTTCATAAGTGAAACACTTCATGAGATTGCTTTCAAATGCACATTCATATGGCCAGGCCAAAATTATACTCTGGCTCATGAATTTGCTATCCATTACTCCAAGACCCCTCCACAATAGAAGTTGGGAGGTGCAGGAGAGAATAAAGTGCTTATAGGCTATCGAATTACACAAAACATAGTGGAAATATTACCAAGCTAGAGTAGATTTTTAATAAATGCTCTGAATATGAGAAGTAGTTCTTAATTTGATAGATAAGAATAAGTAGAAAATCCACAATCTAAACTATAGTATAAGAAGGCTTCAAAAGAATGTGTTTCTCCCAAAGGAAACCCCATAGAGACAGAGCACATGGAGGCAGTAGTTAATTTGGATTATATGAGATTAACAACTGTACTGAAAACAGTCTACATACAGAACCAATGATAGTCTATTTCTAAGACCAGGATGGACACCCATCTTTTTCAACTGGCATTCACCCCTGGATAAGAAAGCACAGGACTTCTCTTAAAAGAAACTGAACAAAATTCTGGAAATATTGTATGTATACTATTCCTTCATATTAGGAAAAGATTCTCTTCATCTGTCATCAGGTGTGTCCCACCCTCCCTTCACTTGCACAGCATTCCTGGCCTGGTTTCCCTTTCTGTTCAGGAATCCAGTGAGGAAAATGTCCATTATCTTTCATAACAGCAGAGGAAAACTACTTCAGCTCTCCAGAAGTGTCTAAAACCAAGTAGGACCAATCAGCAAGAAAGAGAGACCATAAGAAAACAAACCAAAAACTCATGTCTTGGAGGAAACTGAGGTATTCCACAGAACAAAAGTACTCCACTTTTTAAAAATGGTAATTACTATAGAGATTCAAGAGGAAAATACACCTACTGATATAAGATATTGTTAAAAGTCAACATGAGGGATTGGAGTGCTACTGAGTGAGATTAATGATATAGCTGGTGAAATTAAAAAGTTGAAAAGATTGTAAAATAAAACTGGAACATGTAGAATGCATACAGCTAAAAGATGAATATGAGGAAAAAAATGTAAGTAAGATAAAGAATCAGCCCACATAGCATAGTTGTTAATAGAATTTCAAAAAGACTGGAGAAGACTGAGGAGTGGCATAATACCTAATAAATAATACAAAGACATTTTCCAGGGCTAAAGAACATGAATCTTCACATTGACAGGGACCACTTGGTCCTCTGTACAAGGAACAACAAAATGATGCTGAGTCACCCAAGTGTAATTTCTTTCAAAGCTATTTGATTTCTTATCAAAAGTACTGGATATTAAAAACAACAAAGTAATTTCTTTTAAATTCTGCTAGAACATTTTCTATCTATGCTTCCATATCCAACCAAACTATCCATGTAATTGTAAGTCAGGTGAAAGGTATTTTTCAGATATTTTCTGAGATGGTTTTCCTCTCTTTTTCTATCCTATCATAGGAACTCATTTGAGGATGCCTTCCAAACTGTAGTAAGGAAACTAGGACGGAGGAAAACATGAATCCATGAGATGAAATTCCATCCCAGCAGGATAGCAAAGGGAATTCAAGGGGCAGTTTTTGTGCAGCAAACTCAGAGAGCAATCAGCCAAGCTTGGAGATAGGTTCAGAAAGAGAATCTCCATAGGGGGTTGAAGGAAGACTCCTGAGGGCAATGAAGACAGAGAAGAGAGGACAGAACACCACAGATGTGCAAGGAAAAACAAGCTGAACAATGACTGGAAACATCAGGATAAAATGGGCGGGGCGGGGGGTGCAGGTTTCATCTAAATATGAAGAAAGAAATAGGCTCGGGAATGTTAACCAACAGACTGAGAATAAGAAAAAAGAATCCATCTGATCTTGATGCCAGCAATATTTTCCTCTGGGTGGCCCCAGGTTTGTGGCATCAGATCCTTTGGAGTAAAAAATGGAGTCAGCCCAGAAATTAATGTTTATCTAATCAGAACAATGTAAATGTTTGTTTGCTTTCCATTTTGAGAGTCCACCTGGGACAAGGAAAGGAAATGATTGGTTGTCCTTCTAGGATACAATGTCAATGTTAACCTAACATTGTAGAAGTGAAAATGTGGATCAAAAAGAAAAAAAAAAATGGAGGTGTGTGTTCACCTGGGATGAAAGAACAAAGATAGTATGTTTTTATATATTTTTCTTAAAATATATAGTTGAGATATATATCATAGGGTATATGTTGAAAGGTTGGGATCAGAAATAAAGGTCTATTTTTCAGGGCATCATAAAATTTACCCGAACAAAACCCAGGATCTCAAAACAATCTCAAAGCAAGCACTGGGAAGAGATGAGAATGGGAAAGATAGCAAAAGCAAACAAATTCTTAGCTTTCGTCTCAAGTGAAAAATTTGAAATCTAAAAATAATATCTGGAGTTAAAACAGAAATAATTATTTAAAAAATTAAAGGATGTTGCTTCTCAGGAGTCTGGAAAGGAGATGAGAGAGTCTTGATTTCTATTTCAATTTTATTTTTTGATTTCTATTTCAATTTTATTTCTATTTCTATTTTATTTTCTAAAATAAAAACTTCAAGAAAAATTAAAAGTGTTCAAGTGACATTGATATCATCATTAAGCACTGTAGGGACTCAATACCTTTTTCTAGGCTCATCAAATGCCTTATTCAGTGTGCCAGCTACTGGTATAATAAACTATTACCTTAAAAACATTACTATTGTTACTGGCAGAACACTGAACATAAACAAACCCACTAATTTTGGCAATGTGTTGATTTCTGGAATATATCAGCTCTTTAGCTTGATGGACAGAAAGCATGATATACAGTCAGGTCAGTCTGTGAATACAGACTGAAGGACAAATAAGAAAAAGATGTGAGGGACTTGGAAAATCACCTATTCAGGAACATATTCCAAACCTGGATGTGAAAGTGTCTTTTTAGAGAAGCCAGTGATTTTCCCCACATATTACACTGTCAGAGGTGAAGCTCCTCTGACGAACAGACCTTTGTTTGAAATCACAACTACCTGAATCTTTGGATGTGTTTTCCAGCTCTGTTTTCACTTTCCTTTTTTTCTACAAAGCTGTCTTTTAAGTGCTTCATGATCTAAAATCCCTCAAGGAAATCTGAGTTCCACTTCTTTCCTTCCTTTCTTTCTTTTTTAATTAGATACTCACAAAGTGCAGTGTCCTTTTCTTTTTCTTTTTTTAACACTCTATTTTTTTTTTACTTTTGGGGGGAGGGGAGACTGTTCTGCAAACTGACACAGAGACTACATCTATTGTCTGATGCTATTGATCGACCAGGATGTCCGGGGTGTGGAACCAACACTTCCTGTGAAGAGGATCCCTGATGAATGCTGACTGTAT
This sequence comes from Spermophilus citellus, assembly GCF_964194105.1. Lineage (NCBI taxonomy): Eukaryota > Metazoa > Chordata > Mammalia > Rodentia > Sciuridae > Spermophilus > Spermophilus citellus. The sequence continues at coordinate 179,290,693 of NC_138184.1, read as the reverse complement.
TAGGCAAGGATGGCATAACATGACTCACAATCTTCTGTCAGCCCTATTGAATTCCAAGCTCTGTCACAAACCTGGCTGGCTAACCCCTTAAATTCTCAGGTGGTTCCTATTCCCCAGTTAACTTTGTTCTGCTATACCCTGTAAAGGTAGGTAACAGAGGCTTTAGGAAATGAGCTAAAACTCTGCTACTTGACCCATGAATTTTGTCTTCAAGCCTGAGGAAAGAAAGAAAATATTAAGCAAATCACCACAACTGAATAATCAGCTATCAATACAGGACTCAGGAAATTATACTTGTTTATAGACAACATATTTCTTGATAGTGTAAGCCTATGGTACTCACATTAATGAAGCACTAACTCCTTAAAACAACATTCTCTTTCCTAAGGGGCTACTATTTATCTTACTCAGGTAACTTAATTTCCAAGTGTGATTTTAAGGATTTTTTTTACACCTTTATTTTATTTATTTTTTTATGTGGTGCTAGCATCAAACTCAGTGCAATACACATGGTAGGCAAGCACTCTACTACTGAACCACACCCCCAGCCCCAGATTTTAGGGTTTTTGCCCAAATATCTGTCATCACCCAACAAATGACCCTCTCTACTATTCTCCCAGCATAGTATATATTTAAGAAATATGACAGAAGCTGATAGAGGCAGCCACTATAGAATGCTACATGCTCTGAGCCTTTCCCAAGAACTGTAGCTAGAAACCCAGGGAGAACTACTTCTTTGTTATGAAGTAGTTCAGTCTCTTCATCTGTAATTATGCTTAACATTCGCAAAGCCAATATGTCATGTGGACCTGGCCCCAAATAGTGTAATATTTACAAAAAACAAATTTCTATGCTATGTCAATATTTTGTGACATGAATATTTCTTGACATTATTCACAAATACAAAAAAAGATTCAATTCATAGCATAAAACAAAAATTATGAAAGTCATTCCCCCATCTTTTAATATTTCTGATACTTACAACTATACCCGTCTCTTCCTTCCTTTAAAACTCTACAGAAATTTCTCCAAAATCATCCCAAATTCTCCTGTTACTTTTTCTGCCCCTCCCAATGATATTTTTAAGAATTTCCTTTTTTATCCCATCATAACTCAACAAAGATTCCAACCTCACATGCCCAGGGTGTGGATTCCCTCCAGTCTGAATGCAGAAGTGGATATTCCTTCCTTTATTATTAAAGTTTAATTATAGAATAAACATATACTCCCAGCCTCCCTCCATTCTGCTGCTTCCTTTCTAGATCAGGGTCTGTCCTTTCCAGGAGCACAGAATGAGCAGTCCTTGACTCCAGGAAAATATCCTAGAGCCAAACCCTGTGATCATTCACTCAACTGCTGACAGTAAGGCCTCCACATCTTTGCACAGCTGTCCTGTTCCAGCAGATAACTCTATTCAAAATTTAGACCCCTGTGTCTTAGCCCTTCTTCATCAATTCCTTAACTTCCTGCAGCACTGGTTTCCCAGTTTAACATTTAGAAGTAGAATTTCAACTCAAAGCTCGTCCAGCCACGGAAGCCATTCATCCCTCTCATTTCATAAGATACTTGATATCTTTTTTTTTTTATTGGTTGTTCACAACATTACAAAGCTCTTGACATATCATATTTCATACATTAGATTGAAGTGGGTTATGAACCCCCAATTTTACCCCAAATGCAGATTGCAGAATCACGTCGGTTACACATCCACAATTTTACATAATGCCCTATTAGTAATTGTTGTATTCTTGATATCTTGGGAGGTAAAGTTAAAAAGCTATTTACCGATACGCAGTTACCAAGAGAATTTCCTATGCAGTCTAATTTACTGTGTTAAACTGAGTGTCAATTTTCTGAATTTTTAAAAGTAATCCAAAAGAAGTAAAGAGAAGTAATCCAAACCAAATAATAGTAAGACATTATTCTAATCTCAGGGGAGAGGCAACGTTTCCCTCCAAGTTTAGGATAGTATTCCAGGGACAATACTGATAACAATCTTCTAAATTTCTATGAAATTTCCAAACCATAAATACTGTGAAATTCTACTCTATGTTCTAGATGATGATCTACTCCAAAAGACACTAGACATGACATTTTACATTCTACTACTACAACAACAACAGAAAACTTCAGCTACCTCATGGAACTTAGTATAACGCCTATATAACAACAACAACAAAAATTGTAAGAAACTTAAATATTCATCGAAATTTCTCAGCAATGTCAAAACATGAATCCTTATGAAACCCATGTAAGCCAGTACAATTATTGAATCCTTTTCCCGTCCCTTTTGAGCATGCTTACTATCACGGAAGGTCTCTCAATTTCAAACACTGATTTTTCTCTCCCTTTCTTCTCCCTCTCTGTACATGTATCTTTTCCATTCTGTAGCTGCCCCAAAGCCTGTCTCTTATAATTCTCAAAGCCTCCCCCCAAACCCAACCCATGCTCCTTTCCCTATTTCCTGCTTTCTCTTATCCTAGACACATTGCTTCTTGCTCTGCTCTTTTCACTGTAAATCAGTCAAAATAATTTCAATGATGCCTGATTCTTTTCTCATTCATCGGCCTGATTCCCTTGAGAGTTTGATATTCATATTTCTCCTATTACATATGAATAATAATACTCATCATAAAAGATTGGTTGTAAACTACAGGAAAAGATATATTTATGCATATCCTGGACACAGGTTTTTAAGAGTTTTTGCTTAAAGAAATAATAGTAGTGAGATGGGAAGCAGGATACCATTAGGCAAGAATCCTGCACCCTTCTGGGTGCAACCTCTCAATCTCCTTATTGCATTCCCACTTAACACCTTGAAGTCAGAAAGGAGTAGGGGAAAGGAGAAGGCTAAGGATGACAAGAAGGAAATTAGCAGTTTGGGAGAGGAGTAAGGGTACAGAGAGGAACTGCGGGGCTTAGTGTGTCTGCTTGCTTCATGAGCTGAACTGTGTATTTGCCAGGTGGTGAGGAGGGCAGAGGCGGCCACTGAGCTCCAGAACAGCTGCTCCATTCTCTCCTTCCACTCAACATTTGAGAGTCTGGGCAGTTTGGGGGCAGCCACGAGGGAGCAGCAGCAGATGGCTGCCATGCTCTGGAGGTATACTCTTGAATGGTGAGGGCTCCAGTTACAAAACGCAGCGATATTTATATGCCTTAAGTATAATCTATGAGAAGGCTGCAAAGAGACACATTCATGGAAAATTATCATTTTTAATTGGAATTTTTAATTTAGCTCTCTAATTTTAGTAGCAATTTTATATTATATATCAGCCATAGTACAGTTATTAATATTAAAGAAAAATAAAACTTTAAAAATATTTTTTGACTTCTCATCCAGGTCTTACGTATTTGAAGCAGGGGTAAATAATAAGTGACAAAATTTATGAGGGAATTTTTCAGATTCAATCCACAATGACTGTGAACTTAGACCATGTGCCAGTGAGAAGACCAGAATTTTCCATGGGCATTATCTGATGTGAAGCAGATGAAAGTCTTTTTTCCAAGTAAGGGGTGAAAGATCTCATTAAAAAAAAAAAAAAAAAAAAAAAAAAAAAAGAGCCAGGAAACAAAACTCTAGACGTTCATTTCTGTTTAAATGGATGCCAATCCAATTCTGACCAAATTTTTACTCATTTCAAAATATGTCATAAATTCTCCCAAAGAAAGGGACAGAATTGAGTTTCGGACTTTTTGTTTGTTTGTTTTTAATGTGGTTTTGCGTGGCTGGTATTTTCTATTCAAAATTATTATAGCCCTCACAAATAATAGCTTATAATTCCATGGCATTTTAAAGTTCACCAACTATTTTCACACACAAAACTCTTGACCTTTAAAATTTTTTTTTATAAAACAAGAACCACTATATAATAGAAAATTTCAATTCATAGATGAGGAAAGATTTCAGAGCAGTAGTGTACTGGCTGGAGTTGGCTTCCATACTGGAGAAGCAACATGTTCATAATCCTACAGCTGGCAACAGACATTACAACTAGGCTTTGCTCTAATGCTGGCAGGACCACTGTCCAACTGTTTTATGGAAAGGGCAGAAGTAGTCATTACTCCAGGAAAAAAAAAAAATCCCATTGCCTGTCTTACAGAGTGCCTGAGAGTACCCACCATCCATCAACCAAACTGAAGCTCAGCCTCTGTCTCCTGAATTCACCCACTAAATCATTCACTTATGAATTTTAAACTGTGGCATTGAAAGGATTAGTGAAGATTACTAACTTAAACAATGAGATAATTATTTGGTACTCTGCTATGAATCATTGTTACAGAACTAATTACTTAATAAAATTTTAATGTTGCTATCCTTGCCTCAAAGGTCCCTAAATTTCTTAAAATAAGATCAGCTCAATATTAAGTTCAAGAAAATACCACAACACATATTAAGGTGTTTTGTAAAATGAATACTAGCTTATTCCAAATAAAAAACTAAAGAAAAGACTATGGTTAGGATAAAAGATGAGGGTTTTTTGTTTATTTGTTTGTTTGCTTCCTTTTCTTTTTTTCCAGTAAATAAGCTATAAGTTAAGGCATGCCTGTTCACTCATATTTTGAATGATCCAATAGTACTGGTAAATTGTGATTGTCTCTGAGGGTCATCTTTTCTAATAGACTGATACACTTAATCTTCTTAATGTGCAGTTGTCATTAGGTCATTTCTTTACAGTGACTGAGACCAGTTACAATGTAAAATCCACACTTAAAATTGAGATCAAATTCTAAAATTTGCTTCTTATAGAAACCTTCTAAGATTTTGGTTCCTGTGCTCTCTATTCCTCAGGGAAATTCTGACATTCCCTCTTTCTGCCTTGGTGCAATCTATTCCCTACCCCCCTGGTATGTCCTGCCTTCCTATACCTTATCTAGAACATTCTAGAGCCATCAAAACAAATCTGACTTCCTTGAACCTTTCCTTTCTTCATTCCTCTTGTATTCTTACCTATTTGAAATTCATTGTGTTCACCACCTTCTACTGTCCAGTCATGAACTTTTCCTTGATTCTAATTCTCTGATATTCCTAAAAGCATGCACACAGGAGTCACATACATATTTATATATGTTCTTGAATTTCACCTGTGTTTCCACTAGTCAAGTGAAACACAATAAGTAACTTATTGGTAATTTTAGTTTTCTATAAAATGGCCTTTCCGAGAGTCCTTAATTCCCAGGGTTATGATTAGGATCAAATGAGTTAATAAGTATAAAAGTCAAGGTAGGTGGAAACTTCAACTTAAGCCAGCATTTCTCAAAGTAGATTTCTAGGGATATGAGTTCTGCAAAACATTGCTTGAATAAAAGGGAGTTTGAAGTTAATACATTAAATTGAATCCAGTACATCTAATGTACCCATCTCAGTCGGTTGCAATGAACATTAGTACTTTTCAGGCTCTAAACTGTCTCACAGGAAAACAAAGCAAAAAAAATTGTCCTACCATCCCCTAAACTTATTTGTTCACAAAGCTTTTGTGTGCATATATAATAGCTATTTAAAAGCCAGCCAAATTGGTGTTCTAAGGAAAATTTTGAGAAAATGCTGACTTGGACAAGAACTATAGTTTTCATCTTGGAAAATATTTCAGACTCAGGTTTATAACAGTTTTAGTTTTTGTTTGTTTGTGTGTGTGTATGTGTTTGTTTGTTTGTTTTTTGTGGTTTTTTGTGGTTTTTTTTTCTTTTGGTTAAAGAGACCATCTCCAAACGTTGCAGAGTCATCACAAACCCTGAAAATGAACCAAATTTTATCTCTTGGGTAGCTATGCTACAAGGTTAGCAGAATAGTACTGACTTTCCAAGGCTCATTATTTCTTAACAATAACTCAGCAACTTTAAGGTTATGAAAATGTTCTGTTTTTCATGTGATATTCAACAATTGCTTGTCCAGCCAGTAGCAGATGTGAAACATCATCTCAGGAGACAAGTTCAACACACAAATATGTGAAAATGTATAAAGAGTGGGCAGAAATTCTCAAGAGTCTCTAGAAATGGGTAAGCATAGCTGGGTAGTTCATGAAGGAGGCAGAACTGGGATGTGGTCACTAAACCTGTGTTCTACTACATCCATCTCCAAAAATCAAATTCTTTACTTCTTTACAGTATTCGAGGTAAAAGGGCAATAAACACTTGTGCACTGATTGCCTCAATGTCATAAGCTGAATGCAACCAAATCTGTGAGGGTACAGTGGGAATTCTGAATTCACTGTATTTTATTTTATTTTTTATGAGAACAAAAATAAGCTGAGCTTACCTTTATTGCCCATTCGTGGCTGGCTCTTCTCTAAGCTATCACATCCCCTAATTCCTCACAAATATAGACCTTAACTCTCCTTTTATTTTCACGAAATAGTGTTTTTCCAATAAATTAGTATTTCACAAATCACATTAGTCATTTCTACTTATCCTCATTTGAATTCAATATACCTAATAGGACATCAAGCTTTCCTATGACAGAGCCCTATTTAAAAAAAATGTGTTATGAAATCATGCTTTTGTTAGAGCAAAAGTAATGTCAAAGTCCTTGCAACAATTTTTATATTTTTTAAAAACAACTGTCAGCTAAATTATTAAGTCATTATTTGCTGAGGGCCATTGCCAAGTAGGAATGACGCATCGAAATTTCCTTGCCAGCGTACCCCATGTTAAATGGACTTGCCTTGGAAATTCACTGTGACATTGCATGTGTGTTTGAGAAAGGTGACCCTGCTCAAGGACCAGGGTGGATCCAGGATTAGGGTGTATCCTGCAGGTTTGAGGAAGTATCCCGCTCCTTGGGTTTAGGGCGTTCCCGGTTTAAGACAAGTTTAAGGTGTTCCCAGTTTAAGACAATATGGGTTTTAGGGAAGTTGGATGTTGAAGATTATTGCTGCTGGGAATAGGGCGTTCCTGCTGCTTGAGTTCCCGTTGAGTTCTCGTGAGATTCAAAAAATATTGGAACTTTTATTTTTCCATATGAATTTCATGATTGCTTTATCTGTTTCTACAAGAAATGCCGTTGGGATTTTGATTGGCATTGCATTAAACCTATAGAGAACTTTTGGTAATATCGTCATTTTGATGATGTTAGTTCTGCCTATCCATGAACAGGGTATATTTTTCCATCTTCTAAGATCTTCTTCTATCTCTCTCTTTAGGGTTCTGTAGTTTTCATTGTATAAATCTTTCACCTCTTTTGTTAGGTTGATTCCCAAGTATTTTATTTTATTTTTTTTTTGAGGATATTGTGAATGGAGTGTTTTTCCTCATTTCCGTTTCAGAAGTTTTGTCGCTGAAATGCCTTTGATTTATGCATGTTGATTTTATATCCTGCCACTTTGCTGAATTCATTTATTAGTTCTAGTAGTTTCTTTGTAGACCCTTTTGGGTCTTCTAGGTATAGAATCATGTCATCTGCAAATAGTGATAATTTAAGTTCTTCTTTTCCAATTTTTATGCCTTTAATTTCTTTTGTCTGTCTAATTGCTCTGGCCAGTGTTTCGAGAACTATATTGAATAGAAGTGGTGATAGACAGGAAGTGTGAATCAGGCGGTATAGCGATACCAGATTTCAAACTATATTACAGAGCAATAGTGACAAAAATCATGGTACTGGTACCAAAACAGGCAGGTGGACCAATAGTATAGAATAGAGGACACAGAGACTAATCCACAAAGTTACAACTATCTTATATTTGATAAAGGGGCTAAAAGCATGCAATGGAGGAAGGACAAAATCTTCAACAAATGGTGTTGGGAAAACTGGAAATCCATATGCAACAAAATGAAACTGAATCCCTTTCTCTCGCAATGCACAAAAGTTAACTCAAAATGGATCAAGGAGCTTGATATCAAATCAGAGACTCTGCGTCTGATAGAAGAAAAAGTTGGCTCCGATCTACAGATTGTGGGGTCAGGCTCCAAATTCCTTAATAGGACACCCATGGCACAAGAGTTAATAACAAGAATCAACAAATGGGACTTATTTAAACCGAAAAGTTTTTTTCTCAGCAAGAGAAACAATAAGAGAGGTAAATAGGGAGCCTACATCCTGGGAACAAATTTTTACTCCTCATACTTCATATAGAGCCCTAATATCCAGAGTATACAAAGAACTCAAAAAATTAGACAATAAGATAACAAATCACCCAATCAACAAATGGGCCAAGGACCTGAACAGACACTTCTCAGAGGAGGATATACAATCAATCAACAAGTACATGAAAAAATGCTCACCATCTCTAGCAGTCAGAGAAATGCAAATCAAAACCACCCTAAGATACCATCTCACTCCAGTAAGATTGGCAGCCACTATGAAGTCAAACAACAACAAGTGCTGGCGAGGATGTGGAGAAAAGCGTACACTTGTACATCGCTGGTGGGACTGCAAATTGGTGGGGCCAATTTTGAAAGCAGTTTGGAGATTCCTGGGAAAGATGGGAATGGAACCACCATTTGACACTGCTATTGCTCTTCTCGGACTATTCCCTGAAGACCTTAAAAGAGCATGCTACAGGGATACTGCCACATCGATGTTCATAGCAGCACAATTCACAATAACTAGACTGTGGAACCAACCCAGATGCCCTTCCATAGATGAATGGATAAAAAAAAAATGTGGCATCTATACACAATGGAGTACTATGCAGCAATAAAAAATGACAAAATCATAGAATTTGCAGGGAAATGGACGGCACTAGAGCAGATTATGCTTAGTGAAGCTAGCCAATCCCTAAAAAACAAATACCAAATGTCTTCTTTGATATAATGAGAGCAAGTATGAACAGAGCAGGGAGGAAGAGCAGGAAGAAAAGAGTAACATTAAACAGAGACATGACATGGGAGGGAAAGGGAGAGAAAAGGGAAATTGCATGGAAATGAAGGGAGACCCTCATTGCTATACAAAATTACATATAAGAGGTTGTGAGGGGAATGGGAAAATAAACAAGGAGAGAAATGAATTACAGTAGATGGGGTAGAGAGAGAAGATGGGAGGGGAGGGGAGGGGGGATAGTAGGGGATAGGAAAGGTAGCAGAATACAACAATTACTAATAGGGCATTATGTAAAATTGTGGATGTGTAACCGACGTGATTCTGCAATCTGCATTTGGGGTAAAATTGGGGGTTCATAACCCACTTCAATCTAATGTATGAAATATGATATGTCAAGAGCTTTGTAATGTTGTGAACAACCAATAAATAAATAAATAAATTTAAAAATACCAAGCCCTTCAACTTGGAAAAAAAAAAAGTATTGGAAAAGAAAGCCTCATGGAGTAGGTGAATTGGGCAGAACTTGGATTTCCCCAGAAGGTGTGTAGAGGCCGGTGTGAGTTCAGGAATAAAGAATTGCTGTTTGAATCTACAAAGCTGTGAGTGGCTCCTGATGTTGTGCCCAGCCAAGACTGCGGCAATTATTGTTTTCTTCCATTTTAGTTCTAGTTTTCTTAGGCTGGGAGTAGTCATATTTCTTTATAATAAATACCCCAAATTTTATCAACCATAAATGGAAGACCTCTGAATCCTTAAACACCATGAGGTGTAGTACCATCTACATAGATAAATGAGGTCATAAACATATTAGGATCCCTTTTAATTCTGAACAAAAAGATAAGCAGAGAATTACGTTCTAACCTAACTCTTGATATATAAAATATCCAATTAGGAAAAAAATAGATCTGGAAGAAATTTTAGTGAATAACTATTGCAAATTCCTGATTTTATAAACATGAAAATTGAAGCTCTAAATATTGAGTAACAGAGTTTGAACCCATCTGAGGCTTAGTCTTCTAATTCTCAATTTTACCTTCCACATTTATCACAGAGCTCCCAAGGGTCTCTCTCTGAAGAGTGAAGTATCGATTCCAAACTGAACAAAGCTTTCAGAAGGGATGTTTAACCCTTATATTTAATGTAGAATATGTTTTAGAAAAAAAGAAAGGATTGCAAATTTCTGCAATTTCACCTGGAGCCAAGGGATCTCTAACCTCAGTGAAATGGTATAGGGAACTATACCAGCTTCTGGCTGTTTCCCTTCCCTCAGTCTTGAGGAAAGATGTCACATGTCACATTATAGTTTTGGCTCAGTTGAGAGGTAGAGCAACTTTGTTTTGTGTAATTTCATGCTCTAACTAGTAGTAAAGGACCTCAACCTACAGCTGGGGGCTACATGCTTTATTCATATAATATTTCAGTTCTTAGTTATAATTCTTTTGTATTTTGTATATTTTATATAACACTGAAGAGCCCTCTGAGCTTTTAAAAGTACCCTAGGATATAGAGCGCACATTTATTTTAGTAAATCTGCCACTTAAAAAAATATTCTTTACCCATTATTTTTCTATTCTAGAGTATCATTTTATGTTTATGACCTTATTTAACCTACTTAGTCTACTCATCATGGCACAATTGTACTCACTTTGCTCCTCACAAGGTTAAAATTAGGATTAACATACCATTTATGTTTATTTTTATTACTTTATTATTCTCATAAAAGTCTAGAAGGACCATCTTCCTTTATCCTTCTTTGAAACTCATTTAAAGAGACATTTTCTAATTTATATTACTTTCTTCTTTAAGATATCTTATATTCTTTCATTTGTCTTTTCCAATTTGACCTCTATCATCTTTTTTTTTCAGGTTTCTTTTTCTTTCTGAGTTATTTTCATTATTACTTGTCCAACTAAGCTCTTTTCTCATTTTTGTACTACTAACAATTTTTAATATCCCATTTTTCCTTAAGAAACCATCAAAGTCCCTTAATACTAGCAGATTACCCCAGGAAACTACCTCCATCTGGATCTAGATAACCGAATTTAGCTTCTCAATTACTAACTGGATTCAGATCTGATGTGAACATACATAATTATGTATGTTCTTAAAATAAATTATTTTACTTACTCTAATGAACAGTCTGGAAGAATCTATGGTTATTGTTCTTGATGAGAAAAATCAAATCTATTAACTGAAATTCACTAAATCTATTTCTTCTTCCTCACTTTCTCACTTGTTTGTTCATATTTTTCCCTATTATGATAAATGTTCCATAGTAAATCCCTTTAAATAAGTTATGGAAGAAGGCTAGAACAAAGAAAATGACTAGATTAAGGAGAAAGAATCAGACAATTAGATAAAATAGAAATGAAGTTAATTCTTAATTACAGTCTAATTCTTAATTATAGCTAATTCTTAGTTACCAAATTCATGGATCCACTTTTTCTCCAGCCAATATTAACTATGCAGCCAGAAACATCCTCCTAAAGTTTGAAGATAGGGCTATCTCTTGAAAAACTCATTGTATCTTAAAACATACTAAACATGTTCTCCTGGTTTTTGAGACCCTGTAAAATTTAACTTGGAGTCATTTCCCTTCATGTCCCACATTTTCTCTGATCAGATTATCCTCTGCTCTAGAGCATCTCAGGATACCTTAGTTCACTAAAGAAATGGCATCTGTTTCACCTCCCTATGGAAAGCATAGACAACAGTGTTCAACCACATCATTGCACTTACATTTGCATTATGAAGTCCTTGAACAGGCAGGATAGTTCTGCCCATCCAGTGGTACTGTTCCTCAATCATAAGAGGCTACTCAGAAACTCTAAGGCCCTCTGGAGAACAGGAAGTTCTGCAAATGGTGTGGACAGAAAGAAGAACCAGTGGTTACAGTACACCAACTCCTATAGAATTTTACCTGGCTCCATGCATCCATTCCCTTGCTCCCATGTATGATTTTGAACTTCCCTGAGTTTTTCATCTGGCTAGATTACATAGGCTTGGTCATTGGATATCTTGATAATGTAACCATCATGTCACAGAGGACCCCCAATGGGTAGATCAATATTAAATCAAGTAGAAGCAGTATTTGAAAAGTTTGGTCTTTACTCTGATGTTCTGAATAGAGAATAGCTGTAAAAAGAGATGACTACACCAGGATAACTTTTCTGTGCCCATTCAGTAAACCCAAAATGTGTTTTTATATTTTAAAATGTTTGTCCTATGACTTATATGCTTTGGGAAAAAAAAAAAAACAGAAATTTGAACAAACTTTCCAGCAGCATTTCACTTCATTAAATCAGTCTTTACCCCATACCTGTAATATAGTATCTACCACATGGAATTCTGATTACACGTTTGGCTTTTGCAGTAGAGGATCAATCAAATACATATATATTATACTGGGACTTCCTCAACTTGTTTGGAATGCAGAAAGAAATAATTCCCCAGGTTTCCCATTTTTTTTAGGAATTTCTGTTCTGGATAAATGTCAACCGTTTTAAGCCAAAATCATTAGATTCACTAATTTAATAAAGGAAAAGCTTTTATATGATGAAGGATAACAACATAGTCCTGAGGTAGTGGTTGATTGAATGGAGTTGAAACTGTTTGAGGGAAGACCTGTTTACTTAGGAGTCATGCACTTTCTTTTTGCCTCTGTGTCCCTGTTTGCAGATTTGCTTGCATTTGAAAATACTTTCTTATATTATCTATCTATCTCTATCTCTAAATATATTTATATCTATATCTATCTATATATTTATCATCTACCTGTGTATAAAAGTCCACTGTGTGAAATAATAATATAAAAATAACTCCCTTTCCTACAAGTATGAAAGTCGGTTCCCTGAGCTCTTTCTCTACATTCTGTTAGAACTTTAAATACTAAGCTAGCCTGCCTTTGTACTCTATCCTGAAAATCTTTTGTTTGCCTTCCTTTCCTGTAAGAAGACGATTAATCTTCAAAGCTGTATTTTTGTTTATTAGATGCTAATTTATTCTTTTCAAAAAGTCATTTTGGTGTCATTATTTATATTTCTGTTTATGAGCTAGCAGACATTTTGAATAAACATTAAGATGATTAAATTTTAACCACATTCTTTCCAAGTCCTAAGTAGACCCTTGGTAAGCACTAACTGAGCATATAGTGAATAATATCCTGATTCGAACCAAATTATGATTGTCATACTCGTTTTAAACTTAATATGTGTCAGGCTATGTTACAGGACCTTTATAGATGCAATTCATTTATATCAAGAACACTATGAAGCAGATATGACAAGTTTCTATGCAGATGAAGAATTTGAGACCAATAAAGGTAAAAACAACATGACTGGGGCCACACAACACATGAAAGGAAGGTCAGAATTCATCTTTTGGACTTTGAGATCTTGTTCTTGGCCATTATATTATGATTCATTTAATATCAAGCTCCTTGATCCATTTTGAGTTAACTTTTGTGCATGGCGAGAGAAAGGGATTCAGTTTCATTTTGTTGCATATGGATTTCCAGTTTTCCCAACACCATTTGTTAAAGATGCTATCCTTCCTCCATTGCATGCTTATAGCCCCTTTATCAAATATAAGATAGTTGTAGCTTTGTGGATTAGTCTCTGTGTCCTCTATTTTATACCATTGGTCCACCCGTCTGTTTTGGTACCAGTACCATGCTGTTTTTGTCACTATTGCTCTATAATATAGTTTGAAATCTGGTATTGCTATACCGCCTGATTCACACTTTCTGCTTAGAATTGCTTTTGCTATTCTGGGTCTTTTATTTTTCCATATGAATTTCATGATTGCTTTATCTATTTCTACAAGAAATGCCGTTGGGATTTTGATTGGCATTGCATTAAATCTATAGAGAACTTTTGGTAATATCGCCATTTTGATGATGTTAGTTCTGCCTATCCATGAACAGGGTATATTTTTCCATCTTCTAAGATCTTCTTCTATTTCTCTCTTTAGGGTTCTGTAGTTTTCATTGAATAGGTCTTTCACCTCTTTTGTTAGGTTGATTCCCAAGTATTTTATTTTTTTTTGAGGATATTGTGAATGGAGTGTTTTTCCTCATTTCCATTTCAGAAGTTTTGTCGCTGATATACAGAAATGCCTTTGATTTATGCGTGTTGATTTTATATCCTGCCACTTTGCTGAATTCATTTATTAGTTCTAGTAGTTTCTTTGTAGACCCTTTTGGGTCTTCTAGGTATAGAATCATGTCATCTGCAAATAGTGATAATTTAAGTTCTTCTTTTCCAATTTTTATGCCTTTAATTTCTTTCGTCTGTCTAATTGCTCTGGCCAGTGTTTCGAGAACTATATTGAATAGAAGTGGAGATAAAGGGCATCCCTGTCTTGTTCCGGATTTTAGAGGGAATGCCTTCAACTTTTGTCCATTCAGAATAATGCTAGCCTGAGGCTTAGCATAGATAGCTTTTACAATGTCAAGGTAAGTTCCTGTTATCCCTAGTTTTTCTAATGTTTTGAACATAAAGGGATGCTGTACTTTGTCAAATGCTTTCTCTGCATCTATTGAGATGATCATATGGTTCTTATCTTTAAGTCTATTGATGTGGTGAATAACATTTATTGATTTCCGTATGTTGAACCATCCTTGCATCCCAGGGATGAATCCTACTTGATCATGGTGCACTATTTTTTTGATGTGTTTTTGTATTCGATTCGCCAGAATTTTATTGAGGATTTTTGCATCTAGGTTCATTAGAGATATTGGTCTGTAGTTTTCTTTCTTTGAGGTGTCTTTGTCTGGTTTCGGAATCAGGGTGATGTTGGCCTCATAGAATGAATTTGGAAGAGCTCCCTCTTTTTCTATTTCCTGAAATAACTTGAAAAGTATTGGTATTAATTCTTCTTTAAAGGTTTTGTAAAACTCCGCTGTATACCCATCCGGTCCTGGACTTTTCTTGGTTGGTAGTCTTTTGATGGTTTCTTCAATTTCATCCATTGAAATTGGTCTGTTCAGATTGTGTGTATCCTCCTGACTCAGTCTGGGCAAATCATATGACTTAAGAAATTTATCGATGTCTTCACTATCCTCTATTTTATTGGAATATAGGTTTTCAAAATAATTTCTGATTGTCTTCTGTATTTCTGTAGCATCTGTTGTGATATTGCCTTTTTCATCCCGTCTGATAGAAGAAAAAGTTGGCTCCGACCTACAGATTGTGGGGTCGGGCTCCAAATTCCTTAATAGGACACCCATAGCACAAGAGTTAACAACTAGAATCAACAAATGGGACTTAATTAAACTTAAAAGTTTTTTCTCAGCAAAAGAAACAATAAGAGAGGTAAATAGGGAGCCTACATCCTGGGAACAAATTTTTACTCCTCACACCTCAGATAGAGCCCTAATATCCAGAGTATACAAAGAACTCAAAAAATTAGACAATAAGATAACAAATAACCCAATCAACAAATGGGCCAAGGACCTGAACAGACACTTCTCAGAAGAGGATATACAATCAATCAACAAGTACATGAAAAAATGCTCTCCATCTCTAGCAGTCAGAGAAATGCAAATCAAAACCACACTAAGATACCATCTCACCCCAGTAAGATTGGCAGCCACTATGAAGTCAAACAACAACAAGTGCTGGCGAGGATGTGGAGAAAAGGGTACACTTGTACATTGCTGGTGGGACTGCAAATTGGTGCGGCCAATTTGGAAAGCAGTTTGGAGATTCCTGGGAAAGCTGGGAATGGAACCACCATTTGACCCAGCTATTGCCCTTCTCGGACTATTCCCTGAAGACCTTAAAAAAGCATGCTACAGGGATACTGCCACATCGATGTTCATAGCAGCACAATTCACAATAGCTAGACTGTGGAACCAACCCAGATGCCCTTCAATAGATGAATGGATAAAAAAAATGTGGCATCTATACACAATGGAGTACTATGCAGCAATAAAAAATGACAAAATCATAGAATTTTCAGGGAAATGGATGGCACTAGAGCAGATTAGGCTTAGTGAAGCTAGCCAATCCCTAAAAAACAAATACCAAATGTCTTCTTTGATATAATGAGAGCAACTATGAACAGAGTAGGGAGGGAGAGCAGGAAGAAAAGATTAACTTTAAACAGAGACATGAGATGGGAGGGAAAGGGAGAGAAAAGGGAAATTGCATGGAAATGGAGGGAGACCCTCATTGCTATACAAAATTACATATAAGAGGTTGTGAGGGGAATGGGAAAATAAACAAGGAGAGAAATGAACTACAGTAGATGGGGTAGAGAGAGAAGTTGGGAGGGGAGGGGAGGGGGGATAGTAGGGGATAGGAAAGGTAGCAGAATACAACAATTACTAATAGGGCATTATGTAAAATTGTGGATGTGTAACCGACGTGATTCTGCAATCTGCATTTGGGGTAAAATTGGGGGTTCATAACCCACTTCAATCTAATGTATGAAATATGATATGTCAAGAGCTTTGTAATGTTGTGAACAACCAATAAAAAATTAAAAAAAATGATTCATTTAATATTTATAATAAGCCTATTATTCTACTTAGCAGATAGGAAAACTGAGGCTTAGCATTCTAGAATTCATCAAAAGTTACTCTTCTATGGAATGACCCAAGAAAAAGTTAAATCAAGTTCAAGGAAGCCCCTTTCCTACTTGTCACTCTTCCAATTAACATTGTGCCAACTAATTGCGGTTGAGACACAATTGTGGAATTACTGTTCTTCACTATTTTTATTCATCTCAAAATTATTTGCTAAAGAAAAAGAAAAAACATATCTAATAACATTTTATGCGTGTCTCATTCCTACAATAATCCAGAAAAATCGGCTCTGGTTGAAAAGTATAAAAAAGTGAGCCCTGAGTTATTTTTGGCCTATCCAGTAACCTCAATACACCTTCTCCCTGTGGACTCAGCAGCATATGGCTGTGCTTCTCACGGTTCAGGCTCTTCTGTTTATTCTGAACCTCTAGGTTACAATATGTTTTGTAATCACTAATAAGGACCACCTGTCTCTTGAGAGATTCCACCATATAAAAATAGAGACCTAATTGTTCAAATTCACTCTCAGGTAGACAATACGTACTTCGTGTGTGGACCAAGATTACTGAATAGAATACCTAACTGAAAATAAATTATACTAACTGATTATAATTGCTAAATTAAAAACATATGTCCTTTATATAAAAAGAAAAAAGAGACAATAATATTTGGAACAATAAAGTCTATGCTTTGGAGGACATGAAATGCCTTAGACATTTTCCAGAGAAAAAGAATAATCTGCTGGTTTTAAAAATTTATTCAGTTTACTAAAATATATTCAGTCCAAATTTGCTGCATTCAAGTATGCTTAACCATATAGTCTCTTGTGTAAAATCATGTTTAAATTCAGCGCCACCCCCAGAAAACAAACAAACAAACAACAACAAAAACAACAACAACAACCCTGGCTTTAAAAACAAGCAAAATTCAGTTCGGTAAATATAGCCATTTACTGAAATTAAATAAAAATTTTAAATAATTTTATAATAAATACATTATACCCAAAGTTTTATAATAAATACATTAACACAAAATGTTAGCAAATGCTAACATTGAGAGTATAAAACCAATTGTAAATCTGGTTTAATAGAATAAGAAGAAATAAAGTATATGGAGAATAAATTTTCCTTTCAGTACCTTGCTTTGCTCCCTACCATAATTCCCATCAGGCCACATAGGAACTTGTCCCTAGGCTGCCACTGCAAAACTATATCCACACCTTCATCAGCACACCTTTCTTGCTACAGGAGAACTGTTGGTTTGAGGGTCTGTCTCCCCTTCTAATCTGGGACTGCCCTGTGAGCAGAGACCCACAGCCTCTAGTCTCAACCCCTAGCAACTTGTACAAGCACAGAATGAACTTAACAAGCCTTTTTAAAAATAGCTGCCTGTGCCTCTTGTCTGCTTGAAACGTTGTACTCTTTGATCACAGAATGGTGACTGCAATAAATAATGCTTTGTTGTGTACTTCAAAATTGCTGAAAGAGTAGATTTTAAGTGTTTTCACCACACACACACACACACACACACACACACACAATGACTAGTATGAGAGAGGATGGATTTGTTCATTAGCCTGCTTTAAAATCATTCCACATTGTAAATATATATCAAAATACCACATTGTACTATATATAATATTAGTCAAATAAAAATAAAATTTTAAATGTGTTTTAAGAAAGTATTGCATGGTTTAAACATAAAAACATGAAAAATAATACACACACATACACACACAAACACACACACACAACTGCCTACGTGATAATTTCTATTCACAAAATACTATAGAAAAATAAACAATGTGTTTACATTATGTAAAGTTTACTTTTTAAGGTAAATATCAAATATCAAAGATAGGCAGAAACAACTGACTGTGGGGACAACAGATTAGCATTTAAATGGAAGATTCTTGGAACTTTATAAAGCAAACTCAAGTACTTCTTCTAAAAGGACCTTCACTTCCCTACTCAAAGCACTTATTGTCACATCTCTCACTGATCCCATAGAATCATGAGATATGGAGTAATTGTGTGCCAGGCACTTATTGTGTTATTTGTTTTAATTCTTATTATAACCATATAAGGTAGTTGCAATTACTATTTCCATTTTACTGATGATGCAACTCAGGCAAAGAAATTGGTGCCTTGCCTAAGATCTAAGCATAACTTTTAAAAACCAGTAGCTTTCCAGGCAGGTATCTGATCCATCTTCCAAGGATAGTTTGTTTGCAACAATAGTCCCCAAAATTCAATCCATGATTTATAACTCTCTCCACAGCCTCATTCACTGTTCTCTTCTGAGAGTTGCATTTTCACAGTTTCAGTGAAAGTAGCACTACGGTAGAGTTACAAATGATCATAATCATGCACGAGAAATAATTCTTACAAATTGTTTTGATATATTTTATGAACGATAACATGATCGTAAACATAAAACTTTCATGCATCATTAAATGTACATAAAAGAGCAGCTTGAGATTCAATATGAAGTTTTATAATAAATACATTATACCCATATAGATGTGTGTGTGGGCACTTTGTGAATAACTATTTTAGGTGTCTTATTACTATATACTAGTGCATGTATTTCTTAAACACTGAATTTTGTTATGGGAATCCTTAATCATAAGAATGTAATAGGCAATTTTGGCTTTGATAAAAGTCAGAGAAACGTAGCTTCCCTCTTTAAACCCTTGTCAAATTTTGTCATGTTGAATAATTTTACTTCACATAAATCTACTTCCAAATGAACATTTGACAAAAAGTTAATAATTTTCATGTAATTAACAACTTATGGAATTTTCTATGCATGTTTCAGTAAATCAGTTTGGATTCATAGCAATGTATGTTTCATGAAGCACTTACATGCAGTAAATTGTAGACACATTGTCTTACATACTCCAATAGTTGGAAACATGAGCTGTCTCTTCCTGGCTGAATGCAGAGCTATGATAATTATCAAGAAGTCATTTCAAAGAAACTATAAATCATACTCTAGTTTTATTTTTTTCTCATTATCTACTTCTTTGCTGAGAATACCATGACAGATGCTGCCAAAACGTATTACTTCAGGAGACATATTTGGACCTACAGAAATAGAAATTTGTAAAATACTAACTGATGTCTTTTGAATGGGTTCAAACACAAGAAAGCCTATGCACCTCCCAACAGGATTGCCATAGCTTAGAGAACCAAGAAGAGGAGACACTTTTCATTAGAAGAAAGGGTGAATTATTTACACATTTGAACAACAGAACAATGGAAGATGTTCCTAGTTTAGTAGAAGCATTTTAAAAGCATCTTAATATCTACAGAGGAAGCATTGCTGCTGTTGTAGTGATTCCTTGGCCACTTAAATGTCTGAAAACAGTCCTATGTTTCTGAGGAAGAGAGGCTGTATGAATGAGTTCCCATTCTTAGCCAACACCTCTGGGCACACTCTCTATACCCAAAGAAGCCACATGTCCTGATATAGCAAGAGCTGTTAAAATGTGAAATAACTCTTAACCCATTGGTAAACAGATGCTGCTCCAATATTTCCCTCCACCTTAAACCCTCCCTACCCTGCCATGCCCAATCCAGTGCTCTGCTCCCTGCGATTTCCGGAGCCTCCCTTATCCATCAAGTTCTTTATCCAGAGCACTTTAGAATTGGTTGGTACAAGTACCTGATGGTTCTCGCCCAAGTCCCTAAAGACAAATGCCTCTAGGAGTACTTTTGGGCTGCCCACTAGCCAGGCACACCTGCTGAAACTCCTCCCTGCTGCCATCCACTTGTGTCAACCTCACTGGGTCCCTGCCAGACACCTGCAGAAAGATCTGTAGACTCAGGAGGAGCACGGTTCTCTAGCACGCAAATGTCCAGCTACCTTTCACAACACCCAAAGACCCTGGGATCCTGCTTAGGAAGCTTAGGCCAGGGTTCTCCAAGTTATCCTCATATGGCTACTTACAAAGCTATAAAATCCGTGGTGCTTGGACTGAGATGTCTAAGATACACAAAGGTACCAGGCAGCATAATAATCTGAAGATCACCCTGCACACACCAATTTCCCCTAGTGTTGTAACTCAAAGAGGTAATATAAATATTGAGTATGATTTACTTCCATCCATCAGGTATAGCCATTAGGTGTCACCATATGATGTGGCAAAGGTAATGTACACTTTTGTTAAAGTCCAGACTTGACAAATTCACTACACATTTTGCCACTCCCACCCCATCTCTCTCTCTCTCTCTCTCTCTCTCTCTCTCTCTCTCTCTCTCTCTCTCTCTCTCTCTCTCTCTTTCTCTCTCTCTCACACACACACACACACACACACACACACACAGTGTGCAAAAGACATGAACTAGCAAGTTCAAAAAAGGGCAAATTTCTCTAAGTGTACAGCCAAAGAAAAGATTTCACTAAATCTTTATAGATATTAGGAGTTTTTTTTCTACAGAGGTTGAAGTTATGTATTTTAAAAGAAAGCATCCCTCATTGAGAACCATATGTATTAATGCACGTTTACATTGATACTTGCTTTTAGATGAAGCTGATTGGTCCAGTGTCCGATGACTTTGTACTCTGTACTTTTGTTGGTTATTTGATACTGGAAGATATCATAACGTCCGGGAGCATCTCCGTTTTCATTAAAAGTGACAGGCGTACCAGCACTGCCTATAAACGGTTAGAAAACAGTGTTAATAAAGTTTAAATAATATAGTCCATTGGGATTATATTTTCTCTAAAGAAGAATGGTAGATAAAATATATTATGTGTTTTAAGTGATACAAAGATTGTAATCCATACAAGGTCATTCTTGATAGCAATAATACCTTTTAAATGAAAATAAGCCAGATGTACGAATAGGAATCAGATGTGCTTTATTATGCACATTAGAAAGTAAATGATGAGCATCCAAGTTAGGCAATGTACAGAGCAGCTAAATAAATATAAGATGATAGACTGAATATGCATTGCTTGCTACACAGAACAGTAGTTAATAGAGAAAAATGTAAATGTCTTGAAGCATGACAGCTATTGTACAATACGAACTACAAACAGCAATTCCAAATTGTCAGGAGGAGATTCCAGCCAGAATTCTTGGAGTTTGATTTAATCTCAACTTCAAATCCACACTCAAGCTGTTGCCCTTTCTAATTCCTCTGCCTCTGCTACCTCTGCCCAAGAGAATATCAGCATGGGCTGCTACTGGGAACTTCTCAATGGGTGAGGCAGCAAGCCGTGGGAAATTCCATCTCTGTTCAGATCATAAAAGTCCCTTGATTCACAGGGATAAGTGTGACAGTATTAGAGCAGCACAAGATGCAAAAAATGCAGTCTTTCCTAAACTCCATTTCTCTCTGAAGCTTTCATCTTTCCTCTTAATAGCTTCGGCTCACTTTTACTTTCCATCTTATTGACTCTTCTATAATTACAGGTGTCTGAGTGGAAAGAGATCACCACCCCAGTGTTGTCTTGCTCCATCCAGCCTCACTCTAGACAGATTTTCTGTTCCTTTAACAGCCTTTAGACCCCTTCATCTTCATGAATTATTCTTTCCTATCTCAACAAATTCACCTGACACCCATCCTTTTTCTTGCTGCCTATCTTCTCTCTACAGGCTCCCTTCCCTGAATTTCTCCTTTGAAGACATTGGATTTAATTTCTCTTTTGTTCTAGAAAGAAACTTTCCTCTCCTTGCTATCTCTTTTTCATATTATATTATCCAAAATCATATATTATTCTAAATACACCAACTTATATATTTCCATCTGATAATGAGTTTATTTTATATGTACAGTTGTTTACCTAATGATCAATAATTACAAAATTCTGAAACATTTATCAGGCAAAACAGGTAAAATTATCAAAAAAGATTGTAACTTTGCAAATAATTACCATCACAACAGCAATTAGAATATTTAATGAAAATGTTTAATATATCTGTTTTCTTGATTTTTTCTAAAATTAGAAGATGAAGTCTCTAATGAAACCACAGATCCCTGATATTCTTAAATACTGCTGAGCCAACAAGAGGTAGCACAGCCTAGAGGAAAGGTCACTGATCTGAGGGCTAACTCCATTCCCCATTTACATTCACAATCTGTGTATGTCTCTTTTTTCATTTATAGTAGGAACTTAACAATGAATATAATATATTTTTGAAGTTGCTAGAGAACAGTACCCATGCACATAATCATTCTTTTTATTAATTCATGGAGGAATTGACTTTATGAATCAATGGAAGACTGAGGAATTAGGGGGGAAGCAGGAGCTCTCTAATCAACCAGTATCATCTTACCACTTCTAGATACTCCAGTGGAAACCCATTTGCTTTTCTTAACCAACACCTTTACCAACTTCTAGTGTGACATTGAGGTGGTTAACCTCTTAAATCCTAAGTTTCTTCATCTACAAAGTGGGAGTAATAGCACTTTTGTCTTAGAAATGTTGTGAGAATTAAAAGAATCAATTCTTATGAAGTGTTTAAATTAACGCATGAGATAATTAAATATTTTGATTCAGTAAATATTTGGATTTAGATTCAGTAAACACCAGTGCATGTAAGAACAGAGGCATCTTTAAGTGATGCCTCAACAAAAAATTATTGAATTTCCAATGGTGAAGATCTGACTAGAAAAACACATATTATGAATTTCACACTATCATCAATTCCTGACATTTATATATCACTTTGAAAATTTTGAATGTCACATTCTCTACTGAATAAAATGATATTTAATTTTCTCTAAGTAGAATTCCCAACGTTGTCACCTCCTTGACCAAATGATTCCTCATCTCCTACAATAGCAGTTTCTAATCATTGTGCCACAATGATACTCAAGATGGAAGAAAGTCACTTGTGTAACACACTCCCATGAATGTACTCTGGGTTCTACAAAATTTCTAGTGGAACAGATGTTTCTATAACTCTTTTCTCCAGTTCAAGAAAGCCTATTGGAAAGCAAGTGAACAAAGGCTACATTATCACAAAAATATAACTCCCAACTTTGCTACTTTACATATCATTTGTAGCATCAAGTTACACTAAATGTGACATGGAATTTAGGGGAAATATATGATTAGGAGTATGAGTTCTGGAATCAGATTGTGGGGTTCAAAGCCCCAGTTCTGCCACTTACTATATGTAATTTCATTATATTGCACTTCAAATATGGGCTAATAGTAATTCCCATCTCAGAGGGATATGTAAGTATTAAATGAACCAATCTATGTAAAGAATATTATATAAATATTTTATATAAATATTTATATAGATATTATATAAATATTTTAACTGTATCTTTTCATTTTGTTGGTACATTATAGTTATACATAATAGTACAATTCACTGTTACATATTCAGACATGCAAATAATACACTTTGTTTAATTTCATTGCCTAGTACCACCCCTATAGTAAATATTATTCTTTTTTTTCCCACACCAATGTTATTTGAACCCCCCCCACACCCTTATTGATGTAAGAATACTTGAACTTCTCAGGGAGCAAATACGGTTTTCACAATATCTCTCTTACTAATCTTTATACTGTTTTAACAAAATGCCACATAACCTAAAATCCCATTCCCTGCATCACCATGCTCTACTTGCCATCTTGCCTTTGCATGTGCAGTTCTAAATCCCCTTCCTGCTTCTTCCTAATCATTCTTGTTCATTCCATTCCTCTGAGATGTGGCTCAAGGGTCAAGCTCTTGTAGAGCATGATCTTCCAGACCTGAAGCTAAGACCCAAGTACCACTTCCATTCACTTTACTCTGCATATTTTTATTATTGATCACATACATAACTAACATACATTCAACACATATTTATTGAGAGCCTACCTGGTGCTCAAAACTGAGTTGATTCTGCCTTCCTCACAAAGCCATGGTATCCTTAGTAAAGGTGGAATGTATCTATTATCTTTGTAAGCACTGCACCAAAGACAGTGCTCAATATTGAGCAATCCATCAATAAATTACAGGCAAGCATAAAAGGGGCACTCCCTCTTGCTCTCAATCAAAGCCATGCTCAACCTCTTCATAATATTATGAACTTCAAAATAATAAATATATAAATAGGGCTGGGGATATGGCTCAGTGCTTAAGTGTCCCTGCATTCAATCTTTGGTACCATAAATAAATAAATAATAGTGTGAGCTTCATTTGTATCACCTCTCTTCTTTTATATTCACAAATGAAGAGATCAAATCAGTCCTTTACTCATTGTTATCAATGTGACATTAGAAACCAAGGCAAAACTTTGGCATATCTCTAAATGAGCCATGAATTAATTTCTGGTAGCTGAAGAAGTTTTCATTGCTGATTGCTTTAGCATCTTGTTTTTTTAGAATATGTTTTTTGGTCATGGGCTAGACTTGCAGTTGAATTACATCAAGCCTCTCACATAGAGAACTGACTCTGTTGCATATTGATGTATCTCAAACTATTGCCCTGGTACTCTGGTCTATGTAACAAAGACATACAAATAATATACTTTGTTCACCCTTGAATAGACATGAAGGACTCATTGATGGTTTACTACTTTATACATGTTTGTTGTCTTTTAAAAAGATGATCTTTTGTACTGAAATTAGCCACTCTGTGAAACATAATTAAGGAAGATTTTGTCTGGGACAAAATCAAATGGTAAATGACTCTGAATATATTTATTAATTTATCATAACTAAATTACATAAGTAAATACAAAAAAAAATTTGAACAGGGAATAATCATATATATATAGTATATAATATATAGAATTATATACATATAATACTATAAATCATGCTCCATCAAATTTTCTTGTTTTATTCCTTTCCTTTCTACACTTTAGGAATCTTATTTTTAAGTGCATTAAATTTTTAAAATACTTTTTCATCCATGTATGCTAGTAAGAAATGGAAACAGGGCTGGGGATGTGGCTCAAGCGGTAGCACGCTCGCCTGGCATGCGTGCGGCCTGGGTTCGATCCTCAGCACCACATACCAACAAAGATGTTGTGTCCGCCGAGAACTAAAAAAACAATAAATATTAAAAATTCTCTCTCTCTCTCTCTCTCTCCTCTCTCACTCTCTCTTAAAAAAATACATTAAAAAAAAAAGAAATGGAAACAAACTCATGAAGATGTGAAGTAATTTTTACTAGTCAGGTACTGCCCTCAGGGTCCACACATCTCCTGGAACATTTTCTGTACAATAAGAAATGTATGGGAAAATTATATTTTTATTACTAGGCATCTCAATAACTTGCAATGTGGTTGTATAGGAAAAACTATACATCCAGTGAAGATTTTATTTGAAAATGCTGGGTCTTTTGAGTTTTATGTGGGGAGAGATTATGGGCTTGGGATTCAGGTACTAAAGTTTGATTTCTGGATCTGCCAATTACCTATGTGATCTTGGCAAGTTACCCTCATTAGGCCTCATTTTTCATCTGTCAAGTTTGCATAATGACCCCAACCTCTCTGGGCTATTTCAAGGAATACATGAGATGACACATGTAAAGCATTTATTGTGGGCTTGCATGCAATAAATAGCAATGAATGAAAACTATCATCATCGTTATCCTTTCCTTTGCCGTTACATGTATGTTCCCTTGGTCTACATTTTCTTCTCTCCACAATGCAAAAAGCAATACAAGAATAATTCATTCACCTCCCTGTGCAAAAATTACACTTTTATATATTTATAAGTGTAAGCTTCTCTATTTATTTTCAAATTTACTACTTTCGTTCCCCCTTCTCTTTGCTACCCAAACTTCATCCATTAGCCCATCACCACCTCCAACATTAGACAAGCAGGAAAATGTAAGAAAATATAAGAATTGTGAGATCAGTTAATTTAGCATTTTTAGCAACCTTAGATAAAGAATGACTGTATTAAATTTAAGGCATTGACTAAAATGCAATGGAAAAGAGCAATTTTCAACAGAACCTCAGTTATTCATGTTCTTCTTTTCCTTATCTTCTTCATTTTGTCAAGTATTTATTACAACCAATAATCATTACTGTGTATTTGAAAAACTCACTTCATAGTTTACTTATTTAGGAATCAGTCTGATTACTCTGACTCACATCCAGGATGCAGCCCCATTCATTGAAGACTTGAGTTTCTGACTCACCGTATTCTTCATCCACATTCCTGCTGTTCTTTCTGGAATTCTTACTACTCACCTGGGTGACTCAACACCCTGGCCTCTGCATTAACTGACTTCACTTAGAATTTTCTTTTCTTTTTTTTTAATGTCTTATAATCTATGATCATGATCACTCTTAAAATTGCCCCATACAATAATGATGTCATTTACAAACTTTTCCTTCTGGACAACACTTTTTACCTCTACTACAGAAATTCTATGTGCCCCTAAACTTACCAATTCACAGATCACCCTTTTTGTCACCATACCTCACTCCCTCATAATACTTTCTCTCCTCTTCTTTTACTACATGAGTTCCATGATCTTCCTTGCCTATACCTATTGTTTTCATGTACTTCTCTCTGTTCAGTTTTGTTCTTCTACCAATCACAGTCATGGTTAAACTAAATTGTACTCAAGCAGCTGAATGTTGTTAAAGAAACAAAAACTCTACTGTCTGGAAGGACCAGACTCTGCTGAGGCAAGTGTTGTACCCAGGGCATGACAGAGGGTGTCTGTCTCCCTAAATTTTACATGCAGTTAACTTGTATGCTTTAGCTAATGAGGAACCTGCTATCTGATCTTACCTTAAATTTGCAACATCAGATTTCACATGTGCAATCAACATTGCTTTGTAGTCCTATCATACTTTGCCAGTCAGACCTCTTCTTTCTGGATATTTGACTATTTAGCATCTTATTCTCACTCCTTACATGTTCAACACATTCCATTCCCTGTCATTTTAGCTTGTCTCACACATTCTTACTGAGAAAAAAACAGCAACAAGAGCAGATTATGCTAAGTGAAGCTAGCCAATCCCTAAAAAACAAATGCCAAATGTCTTCTTTGATATAAGGAAAGTAACTAAGAACAGAGTAGGGAAGAAGAGCATGAGAAGATGACTAACATTAAACAGGGATGAGAGGTGGGAGGGACAGGGAGAGAGAAGGGAAATTGCTTGGAAATGGAAGGAGATCCTTAGGGTTATACAAAATTACATACAAGAGGAAGTGAGGGGAAAGGGAAAAATAATACAAGGGGGAGAAATGAATTACAGTAGAGGGGGTAGAGAGAGAAGAGGGGAGGGGAGGGGAGGGGGGATAGTAGAGGATAGGAAAGGCAGTAAAATACAACAGACATGAGTATGTCAATATGTAAATCAGTGGAAGTGTAACTGATGTGACTCTGCAATCTGTATACAGGGTAAAAATGGGAGTTCATAACCCACTTGAATCAAAGTGTGAAATATGATATATCAAGAACTATGTAATGTTTTGAACAACCAATAAAAATAAAATACAAAAAAAAAAAAAGACAGAAATTCCCCTGTCACTCCACTAGAAAACCTGCATCCACACTGGTACCCTGTTTTCCCTGCTGTTGCAACACACCTTCCTGATCCAATCAAAGGCACATTCCTTCCCTGGTGTCCGGCCTCATCCGCTCTCACCCTCTGCACCCTTAGGTCCATAGCTAGCTCTTTATTTTACATCAACAAATTTAGAATTTCTGTAGAAGTATACCCTTAAATTTGGAAATGAGTTCAAATAATTCTCCTCTTATTATGAATGCAAGCAAACAAATCCCATTACTCTAATCCCAGTCCCAGCTAGCTACTGCCTTCATTTCTACCTCCTTCACAACAAAATGGTGCTTAATTTCTATTTTCTTATTTCTAACTCTTCAACCCATTTTGATTCCAAATTTAACCTCCTACCTCCATTGATGAGTTTTTAATTGGAATGTCCATTTCTGAGTGCACTATTCTAACTATCTGCATTTCCACTGTGCTGTTTTATAATTATCTTAAACTTCACATTGCAATCTTCTTACTCAGATACCATACTTGATATTTACACATTTCCAAACATGAAAAGTCATGTAATCTGTCTGCTCTTTGTCAGCACCTATTGGCCATTCATTCAATCAAGTCAGAACATAAATCTATAACACATGACTTACAGTACCACGTTTGGGGTGAAGTGTTGTGAACTCTGGACTTCAATTTGTAACAATATATCCAAATTGGTTCTTTACCACACTCATGCAAGATTTTAACTGGAGAAACTATGTAAGAGGGTATATGTTATACTGTATATTTTAGCCACTCAGTTTTTCTATAAATTTAATTTCTCTTAAAATATCTTAAAAAGTAAAAGAAAAAGGAGAAATCAATTATTACAATATATTTTTTATGAAAACCAATATATGCAAAATATCATGTCAAACTATAAATAATATATGAGTATTAATGAGGTAGCTTCCACCTTTTCTCCTAAGTCTCCAAAATCCTAGGCATATTTTATGCTTACAGCATATCACAATTTGAATGAGCCTCATTTCAAGTGCTCCGTTGCCACCCATGGCTACTGGTGACCATATTAAAACAGCACTTTAATACTTTCTACAGGGCAATTCAGTTGGCCTCTACTCCAATTGTACTGAACCCTCTTCACTAGTTTTTCCCCTAAAAGTATATGGGTTCACCCAAGTCTGACCTAGGACTCAGAGGATGCCAGATCGCAGGAGTGAAAATTTTAAAAAGGCAAACAAACACATGCCATATCTGGTATAAACAGATTCTGTCTCAAAAACATCCACAATTTTCCCATTCCATTTCCTTTCCCACTAGCTCAGTCCAGACTACCATTCCATCTCTCCCTGCTATAGCCAGTACCCTGCATTCACACTGATCAACAGCAAGGTACTCTCTACCCTGGAGCCCAAGTGATACTATGAAACAAATCAAATCATGTCATTCCTCTTCTTAAAAACCATTTGCCTGATTGCCATTTCACTTATAATAAAATACAAAAGACTTATGATGGCCTTTAAGGCCCTCTCATTCTTTGATTTTTTTGTATTGTATCCATCCCTGTTGTGCAAACATGTAAAGCTTGCTCTGTCTCAGGGATTTTGCATTTTCTGTTCTCTGTTCCAGTGTTCCTCTCCCTTGGATCACCTCACTGGCTTCTTCTCATGATTATATTCCAACTCAAATATCACAAAGAGAGGACCTGTCAAATAATTATAAGTAATAAAGCCTGTCACTCACTATTACCCACATTATCTATTTCTTTCATAGTATTTGTGGGTATCCAAAATATATCATGGATTTAACTGATTATTAAGTATTATTCAATTATATGCTTATGACTGTGGAGACATGTTGACCATCATATGTGTACCAAAGGCTATTGGATGAGCATCTCAATCTACAGTCTCTCCTGGGAACAGAGTTAGGCTATATGGCCAGTCATTGTACTTAGATATGGCCAAATGATTAGTTATAGTCAATCAAAAATCCAAAAGAAGTATCAACTGTAACATGCAAATATTTTAATTTTCCAAATTCTGGCAAGTGTGTGACATCCATCTGCCAAATAAGGTTAGGTATCAATCCTCTAGGATTGACTCCAAGATTAACTTGTGGTAAAAAGGTCACACAATTTTGACATTGTTTTATTATTTGTCCAGCTTGTTCCTTAATTATTTTAAAACGCTTTTGTAAAGTATTAGCATTGACATGGAACCTTTTATGAAAATTTATAGCTTCTTCTAGTGTAGAGAAAATATGTATGTCATGTGTAGTTTTATCTGCTAAATCATTACCCAAACTAAGGGCTCCAGGCAATCCTGTATGTGCCCTGATATGTCCTATAAAGAATGGATCTTTTCTGTCCCAGATTAAACTTTGTATAGTGGAAAACAAAGAGAAAACAGTAGAAGAAGGGGAAATCCTACCAGCATCTTCAAGGAATACTATAGCATTAACTATATACTGACTATCAGAAAATAAATTAAATACAGAATCTTTAAACATCACAAAAGCTTGTAATACTGCATTAAGCTCTACCTTTTGAGCTGATTGTTTGGGTACTAAAAATGTAAAAGTTTGATCAGGTGTAACTATTGCTGCTGTACCATTATTTGACCCATCAGTGAATATATTTGGAGCATTCATGATAGGTGTTTTTCTTGTCATTTTTGGAAAAATTACAGGATGCAATGACCAAAGAGACAATAAAGGATTCGATGGTAAGTGGTTATCAAATGAAACATTAGATTTGCACATGATTATTGCCCAAGTATTTAACTCATTAGCTAATTCATCAATTTGATTCATAGTATATGGAGTAATAATT
The DNA here is from genome assembly GCF_964194105.1 of Spermophilus citellus. NCBI lineage: Eukaryota > Metazoa > Chordata > Mammalia > Rodentia > Sciuridae > Spermophilus > Spermophilus citellus. Next base: position 179,260,139 of record NC_138184.1, on the reverse strand, counting down.
TTATTGGGAGAAATTCCAAACACTCCCTTTGCTGTTTCTATTCCTTTGAGTATTAATTGTCCTACAGCCTCAGGATACCTAGTAAGAATTGTGTTAGGAGAATAAGATAAATGTATCCATAATAATGGACCTTCTTGCCAAAATACTCCTGTAGGAATATTTTTTGTTGGTAGTACAATAAATAATAAAGGCAAACTTATATCAATTCTATCCAAATGCATATTTTCCATATATGTTTCAATGATTTTTAATGCCTTTCTTGCTTCAGGCGTTAACATTTGGGGTGAATTTGGATCTGATGGACCTTTTAAGATATCAAATAAAGGTCCCAATTCTCCTGTTGGAATACCTAGATAAGGCCTTATCCAATTTATGTCTCCTAATAACTTTTGAAAGTCATTAAGTGATTTGAGTTGATCTACTCGTATTTGAATTTTTGGTGGACGGACCATGGTTGAGGATAATAGAACTCCTAAATAATTAATTGGAAAATTTAATTGTACTTTATCTATTGCTATCTCTAGATTATAATTTTTTAATAAATTTGTAAGTGTGGCATAACATTCTAACAATGTGTTTTTAGCTTTGTGTGCTAATAATACATCATCCATATAGTGAAATGTTTGTAGTTCAGGATTTTGATTTCTAAGTGGCTGGATTACTTTGTTAACATAAATTTGACACATAGTTGGGCTGTTAGCCATCCCTTGAGGGAGTACTTTCCATTCATATCTCTGATCAGGACCTTCATGATTTAGTGCAGGGATAGTAAATGCAAAACGTGGACTATCCTAAGGATGAATTGGAATCGAAAAAAAACAATCTTTAATATCTATAACTAAAACATACCAAGTTTTTGGCAAAGCAGACAATTGAGGAATCCCCGATTGAGCAGGTCCCATAATGACCATTTCATTATTAATGGCTCTTAAATCTTGCAATAATCTCCATTTACCAGATTTCTTTTTGATGACAAAAATGGGAGTATTATGGGGAGATACAGAAGGTTGTATATGTCCTTCCGCTAATTGTTGTTTGACCAGATCATGGGCTACTTGTATCTTTTCTTTAGTCAAGGGCCACTGAGGAACCCATACTGGTCTTTCTGATTTCCATGTAATTTTTATTGTCTCAGTGGCCCTTTGTGAAAATCCAACCCATGTCTGTCTGTTCCTTGATCTATTTGTATTGGTGCTGCTATACCTTGTTCTTGTTTTTCTAATCTTTTTCCTTTCCTAAAACCTTGTCTAGCCATAATAGTAGGTGCATTTTGATTGGTGTTATTTGTTAATGTCAAACCTAATTGATCTAAGACATCTTGTCCCCATAAATTTACGGGAAGATGATCCAATACATATGGCTGTATAGTTCCTTCACATCCTTCAGGATCCTTCCAATCTAATACCATTGCGCTTCTATCGGGATTAGTCGCCACTCCTAGGCCTCGAAGCGTTTGAGTGGCTTGTTGTAATGGCCAATGTTTTGGCCATTCTTGACGAGAGATGATGCTAAGGTCTGCACCTGTATCCAGTAGCCCATTAAATTCATGTCCTTGAATATTTAGTTTTAGCATGGGGCGAGAATCTAAATTTAAAGAAAGCATAGCCCAATCTACACCTGTGGAGCCTAATCCCTTGGAACCTCTTTTTACAGCATGACTGGAAAATTTATCATGTAGGCTTGGTATTATTAGTAACTGTGCTATTCTATCTCCTGGTGAAATTACTGATATACCCTTTGGAGAACTGGCTATAATTTTTATTTCACTTCATAATCGGGATCAATTACCCCAGGACTTATCAAAAGTCCTTTTAGAGTAGAAGAGCTACGTCCCAATAATAAGCCTACTGTTCCTTTGGGAAGAGGTCCTTTTACCCCTGTGGGAATGATTTGAACTCCTATCTCTGGAGTTAGTACTGATCTGGCGGAGGCGCAGATGTCCAACCCTGTGTTCCCTCTGGTTTGTCTGATGAGGGATCTGATAGACAATGTGTCCTGGTCACTACCCTGATGGGGTTGCTGGGTTCCTCCAGTGCTCCGTATATTTGTGATTTGGGGCCCTGGAGCATTGGGGCCCCCTGTCCATTTTTTGGCAACGGAACCCGATGCCTTTGTCCACGATATTGTGGATAAACACCTTGTCCTTGTTCGTTTTTTGATAATGGAGTACCCTCTATGGTGGTTTGAGAACGGCATTCATTAGCCCAATGTAATGGAGTACCCTCTATGGTGGTTTGAGAATGGCATTCATTAGCCCAATGTCTCCCTCTATGGCATCGTGGGCAAATACCTGGTATTCTACTCCTTTGATACCTAGTTTTGTTAAACCCTCCTCCTATGGGGCAATTCCTTTTAAAATGTCCTGTTTGTTGACAATTGTAGCATGTTCTTGGCCTGGTATATAAAGCTGGTATATAATGCCTGGTATATAATGCCCTTGTTCATTAATGTCTCTGGCATCTAAAGCCTGTTTTACTGCAGCTGCCATGACTTGCTCTTGTTCATTAATGTCTCTACATAATTTAATATATGTGTTTAAATCTTCCTGTTTCCATGGTCTAATGATATCTCTGCACCAATGATTCACTTGGTCATAAGCCAGTTGTTTTATTAATGGCATTGCTTGTTCTGTATTCCCAAAAACTGAGGTGGTAGCTGTTTGAATAAGCCTATCTACAAATTCAGCGTAAGGTTCATTAGCTCCTTGTATTATCTTAGATAATTGACCTTGTAAACCTCCATGTTCTTGTAAAGTCTTCCATGCCTTAACTGCATCCACAGCAATTTGTAAATATACACCAGGATCATATGCAATTTGTTGCTGCCAATCCTCATAAGGTCCCTTTCCTAACAGCATATCTAGATTTCTCTGAGAATAACCAGCTGCTGGTTATTTCACCTAGCCGTCTAGGTGAAAATTTCACCTAGCCATCTCCTTGCAAAATTCCTCATTGGCAACCTTCCATAACAGGTATTGTCCTCCATTTAGCACAGCTTTACAAATATTAGCCCAATCTGCTGGCGTCATGTTTAAGTTGGTAATGGATTCGACCAAGCTTACAGTGAAGGGTGCTTGAGGACCATAGGTTGTTACAGCCTCTTTTAGCTCCTTCACTGTTTTGAAATTTAAACCCTGGTAAATTCGCTGCCCTCCTACCTCAAATACAGGGCATATTTGAGATCCTGTTTCAGGATCCCAACTATCAACTGCGGGGGTTGGGAGTCTCCTAGCATATGGAGGTGGTGCTGTTGATTGGACACTTATGCCCTCTGGTGATAGAATGTTGTTAGTAGCAGTCTCCTGTAGAGGTGGTGCTGTTGGTTGGACACTTACGCTCTCTGATAGAAAGGTGTTATTAGCAGTCTCCTGTTGTAACTTTTCCCCTGATGGCTTTTTCTGCTCTAAACTTCCTTCCTCTGTCTCACTAGCTTGAAAGACCTTCTCTTTTACTTGAATCTTTTCCTCTGACTAACTTGAGAGACCTTCTCTTTTACTTGAATCAATATGTCTTCTCCTTCCTCTACCTTTGTCTGAACTGAAGGCTTTGGACTAAGCAAACCAGATACCAATGCCCACAATGGCAATGGGCCAACTGGCAGAGTCCCTGGGTTGTTCTTTTCTATTCTTTTTAAATCTTCACCATGATGGTTCCATTGTGATATATCTAACAACTCTTCCTTAAAAAGCCATGGGCTACATTGTTGTATTGTATCAACGTATGCTCTGACTGCTCTTGATTTTACTGGGATGTCTCCCTCCTCTAACAATTTACTTAACAGCCTTTCGGTTTGTTTTTTACTAATTGCTGATCCCGTATTTCTACTATAATACAACCCAACAAGATGACGCCAAACAAAACCGAGACAGAATGCAATAAAAATGGAACAACACAAAATCATTATATCAGCCTTTCTATCCTCCTGAAATGTGCATCCGTCCTTTCTCCCTATCTGTTCCTCAGACGCAAATAGTTTTTCCTCAGATGTGAGCGGTTTTTCTTCCGTCTCACTCATCACCAGGGACAGGCAACTTAAAACAAAAATGAAGCAAAACAAAAGAGGAAACTTAGAATGGCTACCCATCCTCTCGCCCTGCCCTCAGGGGCGAGCAGTTTACTTACCCTCAGTCGTTCCCCGTGCAAGCCACCAAATGCCGCAGTCTGGCTGGGCACAATTCAGGAGACACTTGTCAAAAGAAACTAACTTTATTTTTAGAACTACAATGCCAAACAAAACAGCTCCTCAGGAAAAAACCCTCAGAGCCCAACTGCCACCACCGGCTTCCCGCCAGCCTCTCACCCCCACACAAACCTCACCACCTCCCACAATCCTCCTGCTCTTGAGGCTGATGGCTGGGTCGTGTGGGCGGAGCCAAAGAAGTCCCCCAATGAGCAGCTCCGTGGAGGAGCCAATCAGCTAGATGTTGCTGGGGCCGCTGTGAGCCAATCATCAGCTGGCAGTCTGAAGGGCAGGGAAACAGCCCAATGAACATCACCGCAGAGGAGCCAATCAGCTAGATGTTGCTGGGGCCGCTGTGAGCCAATCATCAGCTGGCAGTGTGAAGGGCAGGAAAACAACCCAATGAACATCACCGCAGAGGAGCCAATCAGCTAGATGTTGCTGGGGCTGCTGTGAGCCAATCATCAGCCGGCAGCTGGAAGTTTGCTGGCAGCTGGAAGTTTGCTGGGGCCCCTTTGGCTGTGGCGCTCAACAGTGGGTATCCAAAATATATCATGGATTTAACTGATTATTAAGTATTATTCAATTATATGCTTATGACTGTGGAGACATGTTGATCATCATATGTGTACCAAAGGCTATTGGATGAGCATCTCAATCTACAGTCTCTCCTGGGAACAGAGTTAGGCTATATGGCCAGTCATTGTACTTAGATATGGCCAAATGATTAGTTATAGTCAATCTAATATGAGAGGTGATATGTACTACTTAGAAGGATCTTTAAAAGCCCCTTAAGTGGTCCTCTGTGTTCATTTCTCCTTCTGGGTGGCTAGAATGAAAATGGCATGCAGGATAACCTAGGGATCTGGTCTACCTGGTCAAATGGCAGAGCTTGGCATTAGCCTGCATCCCAGTGTGTGTGCAGAAGGTCTGTGCTACTAGTTCATCCACCATTTACCCAGTGCTATTATGTGAGTTCAAAACAAACTTCTGTTTGAGTCATTATAGGTCATGAATCTTCTTACAGCAGACAGCCATAACCTCTGAGTATCTAGTAAAGTAGAACTTCAATTAATAACTACTAAATAAATCAGTATAATTATACTAAGTCTGGAAATGAATGCTTCACTTATGGACACATTATAAAGTTTTAAGAACTCTGCAGAGTTTTATAACTGGCCAACAAAAACACAGGAATGGATGAGTAATTGGCTTCAGATTCTCCTTAAGAGTTAAGACTGATTGCTGCAATGTAGACACACACACACACACACACACACACACACACACACACACACACACTACAAGGTGGAATGAAGAATTTGCAGTCATATTCCACAATTGCAGGGAAAAAGTATCCATGTTTATTAACCATGGCTAAGGCACTCACACAATTGAATGTTTTCATAAAAACTACATATACAGATATTTAAAATATGTGTCAAATTTTAGTTTGAAATGACTTTATTTGACAATTTGGGTATGTAATGAAAGAAAAACAGAATGAGATATTTAGTTGAATGGCATTTCTAATTCTCTGAGCTAACACTTCTTGATTTTTTTCCATTCAGAAATTGAGCTGAAAGCACTATTTCCTCTTGTGGAAGTCTCTTTATGATTTGGGGATTAAAGGTGCTTTATGATTGCCAAGAGTCATCATCATTAATGAATAGCACCAGTTGAGAAATAGAAATACAATCTATAATTGCATTTATAGTACTCACATAAGCTGATTGAACTTTCAAAATAAGAAAAAAAAATCCATTACATAGTGATATACATCTCAAGGAAGCAGATGAATTAAGAAGCTTAAATAAAATCTCTTGTAAGAATAGTGACCAAAGAGACTATTAAAATATCAAATGATTGAATAAAGAAAAGAAATGGGAAAGAACATATTGCAATTAGGCAAATTTTAGTAATACATTTTATCTTAAAAGGAATTGGGGAACAAACCAAAGTATCTTACAATTCCCTGAATTCAATATATCTTTATTTCCTAATAGAAATCCTTCCTTTATCTCGTGCAACTGAAGCCCTTTATTATTACTTTTGAGGGCATTAAACACTTTTTACATGAGAATTTTAATACATTACTTCCATTATAAGAAGGACTATGCTTTATGAATCACTGTATTTCTAATAGTGATGAGTACATACATAAGAAGTGTGTGTGTGTGCGCGCGCGCGTGCAACATGAACATGCATGACCGTACACAAATGCACATACAGACATATATTCCAGCCTTTCAAATTTGTTATATTAGGAGGAGTGTCCACTGTGATGCTTGAAAACAGTTCACTGTGTTGCTAGCAAAAGATGTTCTTGCTATTTAAAAATACTCAAATTTATCAATTTTTACAATGAATGCTTTCCGGTGTGTGTAAGAATCTTTTTATTCAAATGTCTAAAAATTGAAAGTTTATACTTTTTACTAATAATTTTAAAATGTTTGCTTTTGATAAATGCATTTTTAGTTCACCTGCAGTTGACATATGATGTGACTTAGGGATGCAATACCACTTTTTTATAAACTGATAATCATTTTTCAATTTTTTATTAAATAATTTCCCTTTCAGTACTGACTGCACAGATGCTCTTGCTTTATACTTAAGAACTGTAGAGAAGTGAGACTACCTGTTTTTTCCTGTTCCAATAGCTCCTTGTCCACCCTTGACCCAATGTCATATTATAGAAATTATTAAAATTCATAAGAAGACTGAAACTGGTATGACAAATCCCCTATTCTTTAATCTAAGTGCTCTGCCTTCTCTTTGGTTTATTCTTTCCTATATGAAATTTAGAGCCATTTTATTAAGTTCTGTCAACAATCTTGTTTGGATGATGATTGGAAAAATAATAAAGTCTTCAAATTAATTGGGAAAATTTTGTTATCTTTGTATTATCTTCCTATCCAGTAGCACAGTTTGCTTCTCAGTGATTTAGATTTTCATTCAGAGGTCTTAAACTATTTTATAATTTTATTTTATTTTATTTCTTCTGTTTTTGCAGGGGGAGGAGAGAGTTCTTGTTGTTTGATGCTGGGGATTGAACCAGGGGACACACATATGCTAAGCACACTCAATCACTAAGCTGCACTCCAGGCTCCAGTTTTAAAATCTTTTTTCCACAGCACTTTATCATTTTTTATATGTGGATTTATTCCTAGGTTCTCAGTATTATCTGATCATTATTATTATCTGATTATCTGATATCATTATATATAGTCATAAGTATATAACTCTTAAGTATATGTGTGTGTGTGTGTGTGTGTGTGTGTGTCTTAAATTGCACTACTTACTACTTTTCTGCTATTATTTAAAATGCAGCTGACTCATTTCTGTGAGTCTTATATCTAACCCATTGGTTTTCTACTAGAAGTGATTCTTGTCCCCCAGAAGATATCTGGCAATACCTGGAGATATTTCTAATAGTTACAAGTGGTGAAGTGATGCTACTGGCAAATAGTGGAAGAGCCCAGGAGTGCTATTGAGCATCCTACAAAATACAGGACAGCTCCCTACAACAAAAATTCATTCAGTACAAACATCAATAACTTCAAGGTTGAGAAACCCCTGAATAACTGTCCTAATACACTTAGTAATTTATCATACTCAAAAGTAATAGGAGTGGGCATGGTGGCACATGTCTGTAGTCCCAGCAACTTAGGAGGCTGAGGCAGGAGGATCGAGAGTTCAAAGCCAGCTTCAGCAGATTAGTGAGGCACTTAGCAACTCAGCAAGTCTCTATCTCTAAATAAAATATTAAAAAGGGCTGGGGATGTGGCTCAGTGTTTAAGCATCCCTGGGTTCAATCCCTGGCACCAAAAAAAGAAGAGTAATATTGATCTATAATATTTTTTCTTATAATGGACTTTTTTAGGGTTATATTTACCTCAAATAATGATTTAGAAAATAGCTCCTCTTTTCTATTTTCTGCAGAATTCTACATAAAATTATGAAAACGTATTCCCTGAAAGTTTTATAGAATACATCTGGGATCCTATCAAATGCCCAGAGGAGACTGAATAAATCAATTTTGGCATATGGCATATTCATACAATGAAGTATTACATTATAATCAAAATGAATGAACTGCTTTCCATAGTGTTTGCACCAATTTGCAGTTCCACCAGCAATGTATGGGTGTACCTTTTTCCCTATATCCTTACCAACAGTTATTATTACATGTAGTCATGATAATTGCCATTCTGACTGGAGTGTGATGAAATCTTAGTCTTGCTCTAATTGCTAAAGATGATGAATATTTTTTCATGTTTATTGATTGTATTTTTTTCTGTGAAGTATCTGTTCAGTTTCTTAACCCACTTATTGATTGGGTTATTTGTTTTTCTGGTGTTGAGTTTTATGAGTTCTTTATATATCCTGAATATTAGTAATCTATCTGAGCTGTGTGGGGAAAAGATTTTCTCCGATTCTGTAGGCTCTCTCTTCATGTTATTGATTGTTTCCTTTGCTGATAAGAAGCTTTTTAGTTTGAATCCATTTCATTTATTGATTCTTAATTTTACTTCTTGTGCTTTAGGAGTCTTGTTAAGGAAGTTAGTTCCTAAAACAAGATGATGAATATGTGGGCCTACTTTTTTCTTCTATTAGGCGTAGGATTTCTGGGACTGCAAATTGATGCAACCACTATGGAAAGCAGAAAACTTGAAATGGAACCACCATTTGACCCATTTATCTCACTCTTTGGTTTATATCCAAAGGACTTAAAAATCAGCATACTACAATGATGTAGCCACATCAATGTTTATAGCAGTTCAATTCACAATAGCTAACATGGAACTAGCCTAGATGTCCTTCCACAGAAGAATTGGTAAAGAGAACAAGGTACATATACACAATGGGATATTACTCAGTCCTAAAGAAGAATGAAATTATAGCATTTTCAGGTAAATGAATGGAGCTCGAGAAAATCATGCTAAGTGAAATAAGCCAAACTCAAAAAAACCAAAGGATGAATGTTTTCTCTGATAAGCAGTTGTTGATCCATAATGAGGGGAATGAGGGCAGGGAGAATGAAAGAACTTTAGATTGTGCAGAGGGAAGTGAGGGGAGAGGAGGGGGTGTAGAGATGGGAAAGATGATGGAACAAGATGGACATTTTTACCCTATATACATGAATGACTACCCTATTGGTATGACTCTACGCATGTACAGCCAGAGAAATGAGAAGTTGTGCTTCATTTGTGTACAATATGTACACAAGATGCATTCTACTGTCATGTGTAACTAATTAGAACAAATTAAAAGTTTTTTTAAAAAAATAATGAACCACAGAGATAGTCACAAATGTAGATGAACCTTAGCATTGCAGTATTGAGTGAGAAAAGGAAGTACACAAAATATAATTTACAAAAGTATAAGCAAACATTTTTTATTTTATTCTTAGGGAAATATATACATATGAAACACAATGTGTTCTAAAAGGTGAAATAATGTTGTTGATTGTTCAGCAGGAACAATCATGAGCTGGTGATGGATATAGCTTTTCAAAATTCTAGATTTGGGGGCTGGTATTGTGGCTCGGTGATAGAGTGCTTGCCTAGCACGTGTGAGGTACTTGGTTCAATCCTCAGGACAAACAAACAAACAAATAAATAAATAAAGTTATAAAAAATTCTATATTTTGGCATTAGGAGTATTTTCATTTTGTTCCTTAAAATAACCAAATAACTAAATAAAGTGAAGTTTGCATGGATGAATGATGAGTATGTGTGATAAGCCAAGAAGGGGCAGGGGAGAGAGAGAAAGATAAAGTAGAAAATAAAGAAGGAGGAGGAGGAAGAGGCAGAGAAGGAGAAAAGAGGGAGGGTTTTAAAATGGGGGAGGGCAGGGAAAAGTGGAATAAGTTAGAGAAAAGGAAGAAAGGTAGAAATAATAAATTTTTTAATTCATCATAAAATAATAAAAAATTGAAAACAGAGAAATCCACTATGGAAAAGAAAAGGGATATTAGAGACAGTGCTCTAACATTTGTATAATTCCATGAATCAAATGAATGCTAGCCTTATAGGCCTATTATTATGGCATTGGAGAATGTGAATCTTCCCTGTAGGTCTATGAACCCAAACAAAATAGGTCACATACAGAATTTCCTTCACCCAGTTCTCCAAAGCAGCTATTTTTTATATTTTTAGATTTTACATTTGTCAAACCTTCTGTCAGAATATCTAGTTTATGAACTATAACTGTCTGGGATTAAAATCACAATATAATTTTAAGCTACAAAGCCCATTTTTTTTTCATTATGAAGATTTTTAAATGAGTATAATAAGGCTAAAATTTACTTCTTCCCAGTTGATTCATTATTTCACTCCTGCTGAGTTTCAAATTGTTCTTTTATCATGGGTTAGGAATGACTCTGTAATAATTCATTGTTTGAAATATCACCAATGTACTTTCAGCATATTTCAGAATTAATATTTTGTTAATATTTGCAGAATTACTGTAAAGTTATCAAATACAAAGAATCTTAAGGAATAGATGCCAAAGTGTCTAAAGAAATGAATAAAATATCAAACTAGCAGAGGATGACCCATTTCTGACAATAATTTATGGAATTTTAAAAAGATATAAATCATTTTCTTATAATAGACTTGATTTTCTGTAATTATATGAACTGTCAATGCATATTAGGCCACTGTGATAAATGTAAATTATCTATGTTACTATGGTGATTTTAGATTCAACAGTAAATGCCTAATAATAAGGAGCATAATTAAAGGAAACAGAAAATATGAAGAAAAGTTACTATACATTAAAAAATAAAAATATAGTGTGACTTTCACATATGCATTTCAGAATATGACCTGTCAAGTGACAATAATAATTATTGAATAACATTTTATTTTCAAATGTACATGAAGAATTTACCAATTATTTTTAATTTAATCATTTAATATGACTGTTTTCTGCCAAAAATAAAATGTTGGCCAACATCATAAATTAGACATCTAATTCATATTTTCTGAGCACTAGGACTCACAACTTGAAATTTTTAACAAAAACCTTAAAAATATTAAAATTTTTTATTTTAAAAATGCTTAAAAAATCAACAATGCCTGAGAATTTAAAAAAAATAAACATTTATTTAAGTTAATTATTTAATCAAAGGGAAAATTTAAAACCACAATTATTATAGATTACTACTTAACAGTATATTTCAAAACCTAAAGGATGAGGGGCTGGGGCTGAAACTCAGTGGCAGAGTGCTTGCCTGGTTTGCACAAGACACTGGGTTCGATCCTTCACACCACATGAAAAAACTAAACAAATAAAATAAAGACCAAAAACAAAAACAAAAAACCTAAAGGACTGGGCCAATGCTATTCTCAGAGAAAAATTTAAGGATATAAATGTTTTTTTAACGGTTAAACAAATGTGTATACACATACATGGACTCACAAAAAATATTGAAATAAAAAATGTTTTTAAAGCATGACACCAAATCAAAGATATGAGGGAAATAATAAGTGAATGGCATAAATATGTAAAATTTAAGAATTTTATAAAATCAATTGAAATAAGAATTGATTTCTAAAAAAAATGCATCAAGGAATCAATATTCCTAACATACACGGAGCTCTTCTAAATCTTAAAAATTTAAACCTCCAACATATTTGGTGAACATGAAGAGAAAATTCTATGAAGAAAATATAAGAATTTACAGTAAGTATACAGAAAATGTTTGCAATAAATAATAATATAACATCAATGAGTTGAGAATGTTCAAATTCAATCCAGGATTAAATGTTATAAGTGAAAGGGGGTAAAATGACACTTCCATTCTCTGCTGTTATAATTTAAATTCATACCACCATTCTTGAGGCAAATTTTCAAGATGTATCAATTCTCATTTAAAACATGCTTATTCTTTGATTTAATAATTACTATTTATGTTCTAAAAATGGGCAGAGGACTATGACAGGTACAAAGATGTACACTCAACCACTGTAATGAAAAAAGAAGGTTGAAAATCTATGTGGGATACAAACATAATCCCATTTTGCTGAGAACGAGAAAATAGAAACAATATGAAAGTATCAATGGGTGCATGGATCAACTGTGAAATATCATACAATAGAATGCAATGGAGCCATTAAATTATGCTATAAATACATATTATTAATATGGAATACTTCATGGAATAGTTTTACTTTCCAAAGGATCATATACACCCACGAGGGTAGCTATATTTTAAAAAGTGGAAATGATGTGTTAGTGAAGAAATGGAGAAATTGGGACCCATATACATTGCTAGTGAGAGTATAAAATTATAGAGTCACTGTGGCAAAAGGTTTGCCTTTTCCACAAAACGTAAAATATAGCCATCTGTGCAGAATTTTTTGTGTGAACATGTGTTTTCAGTTCTCCTGGGCATACACCTGGGATCTCCTGGTAAACAATACATATCATATCAATGGCTACTATACACAGATTTAGCAGATAGAAGAAGTAGCTCTTAAAGCTGCTAACTCCAGTATCAGCAGGGAGAGCCTACCTCCCTTACTCTGCTTCTGTAAAAAGAATTTCAATTCATCAATGAGGTCTGTTCAGGTCAAACAGGTAGCTCATCTTTGATAAATCCCCCAAAAGCATGCCTGTATTTTTGTTTAAAAGATCCTAGCATCTAGAAAAGAAAGAGAGAAAGATGTGTGTTCAGTTATTGTTGCTAGCTAGTACTGATATTTCTGAAGATTGGTCTAGATATTATGCAAGCTGAGTTTGTATCTGTAAATATAAACTAAGTGGAACATCTGGATGAGAAAAACTTTTTGATTAAAATTAAAATAACTTTTGTAATAAAACAAGTGATTGAAATAGTTTTCATTTCAAAATATTCTTGTATAATTTAATATTACATTTTGAAGACCTTTAAATGGTTAAAAATGCATCAGTCTTTTGAGAAAGCATCAGTAATTTTTAAATCTATATTCAAAAATAAAAATTCTTTGTGTGTAAAAATGCCCTCTTCTTTTCAATAACTATATGGTATATAGAAGTGTTCATGCAATCAATTAGTTCAGTTTAACTTTTGTGTTCTTTAAAACAGAACAAATATTTTGTCATATTTTCTAGTATGTTTATCACAGTATATAAGAGAATGTGTATTTTATGTTAAAACAGTTCTATTTTAAATCTACATTTATATGAGTTTTCAGACTTTTATTACCGTTTACTTTGTAATACTATATAGAAATTCCATTCAATTAGAAATAAAGTTACTGGTTTCTTTTAGAAAGAGAAGGGGGTATTTTGCCCATGATTATTAAAGTAAATAACTTGTGATTTTAAAATTATGAAAACATCAAGTCTTAAAACCAAGGAATTGGGAGTAATTAGAAGTAGTTTTAAAGCAGTTTATAAATGTATCTGAAAAAAGAAATTTTTTAAAAAGCTCTACGCCTAAGCTATCATCAGGCATCCATTGTTGATTTTTCCTAGCATTCTCATATCCCAGTCCACAGCACAACAAAGTCACAAGGAATATCTACCAGCCATGTGGAAATGTATCTAGGCCATGGCTAGTCACCTCTTCTCATTCATCAACAGAACGGGTTTCTTGACTCCCCGGGTTGAGAATCCTGGTTTCTCATTTTCCTTGTTTCCTTTGCATTTCACAATTTACTTTTAGACTGTTTAATCTCAGTGTTGACTTAAACCCCTTTAGGGATCTACTTCTCATATTTGCTACTGGCTGAAAACTCAAAATCAGTATTAGCACTAACCTCCTGAACCCCTAGAATTAGCCCCTAGTCAGCCTTCTCCACCAGACTTCCTGTCTTAGAGTTGTACATTATCATCACCTCCATTAATACTATCACTAATATTACCAAACCATTATTGAGTCCCTATTATTTGCTGAACATTGTGGATATACAGAGATATAAGTGCATCTTATACTTAAGATCATCCAGAGATGTTAGTGACTTTATCTTTAAGCAGTGATGTTAAAGCAAATGAATGTTAAAGGATGCTCTGAAAGTTATGACCAGACAACCCTCAGAAGGGTAAAGGGGTTAGTGGTAGAGAGAGCAGATGCTTCAGAGTCAAACCTGCCATACCTGTGAGAGCTCTGAGAGGCTCTCATTGTGCTGGTTCTCTCTTCTGATTGGGGAAAATATCCACCATATCATAGAGTGACTGATGTATTAAATGATACAACATTTTATAAGTGGTATGCTGTCGATGGTTGTTATCGTCTTCATTCTTCAGTGCTATCTATGTCCATGAAAGTAGAATAAATCAGTAACTTTTTAAATCAATAATTTTGTTCAGCTGAATAATTAACTCAAAAAACCAATTTTATCTTTTTTGTGTCCATTGATTTGATCAAGGGTGTAAAAAAATTCAACCAAGTTGATATTTCATTTTTGTCAACATGAATTCCCATTTGAAAAGCGTTAATGCCCTATAGCTATTTATGTTCATATTTGGTGATTAATGTCAACTACCAATATTTCTCTCTTTAGCTAATTAAGAAATTGATCTGCTGAATTCAAACAAGTTTCTGAGAACATAATAATCAAAAGCATTAAACCCTCATGACCCTCTACTTTGAGCTTTGTTGACTTCTGCTGAGGCCCAAGTTTAATGAAGTTTCAATGTAATTATTTGCTCCTGTGAATAAAACTAAAATTTGGGCATACCATGGAATATACTCTTTCAAATAGAAATAATTTTTAAAAACCAGGTCCTCAGGGCTTTTTTTTTTCTGTTAAATGTCTCACAATTTTTAATCTACCTCTACCAAAGAACTCTGGCACTTTGTAGGCAAAGTAGCATAGCATGCATGAATGCCCTGCCTGTTTGTTACCCTATAGAGAGGAAATCTTGTCTCTTGCATTGCTTAACAGCCACTTGGCTCACAGATTCCTGTTAGAGCCCTAGACAAATGTGATTCAGTTTAACCAGTTGATCACTCACTATAATAGTAAGATGGTAAAATAATGAATAATAATCACCTGAATACATACAAGCATTTACATGTCAGAAATATACTAATGAAACCAGAAACCTTCCTCTTAGAAAGTTAACTCAGGTTAATGAAGACAGTTAACTCAGATTAATGAAGATGATACTCCAAACACTTTTATTTTATTTTTTTTTTAATTCAGAAGGTGATATCCTATATGTCCCAAAACAACTGTCTGAAAAGAATAACAAAATTATTATTGGTAATGTTTATCAAGCTCTCTCCTTTTCTTCCTTTGAAATACCTAAATGTTTTATGGTTTCTGATTTAAATGCCTTCTAAAATTGAGTTCTTGGAAGTTGACTGATGTATTATTTTTATGACTAAAACACCCTTAGAAACTCATGTAAAAGATACTTCGTGTGTTTTTAAATCCTGAGAATAGCCTAGGAGAAAGGTATATTTAAATAATTTCTAAAGAACAACATCCTGCATGGCCCTTTAACCAGAAGCCAAAACAAAATCAAAAGCCAAAATTGTGTGTTTGTTTTACTTTCATATAAAGCTTATAGGAATTATATTTATTATATTAGCTACCTTATTAGTTAATTTGTTCTTATACTTTAAATTCAAACACAAGATGGGAAATTAGAGAAAAATAACAGAAGTGCAATACTGAAAGCAACTTTAATAATTGGGATGCCTTATGGCTTTTTAATCTTTTGGTTACATGATACTTTTGTAACTATATTTCTGTTCATTCATTTTTCATTACCTTTAACTTTGATAGCACTAGTTTCTAAAGTTCATCATCTCAATAGTAATGATGTTATTGAAATAGTCATATCATATCTAAAGGGTAGGTTGCAATGTTACCTTGCAACAACCAATAATCAGATTATCTCATTAGGGAAGAGGGAAACATTAAAAGTCTTTCTCAATCCATCTAGTCCACTGTGTATCAGGAGAAGAAAACTATATCCAAGGACATCCAATTAATACATGTTCTATCTGTCTGTTACCCTTTAAAGCCAAACTGATTTAATGCCCATCTTTATCATTGAAAATAGGAGGAAAGAGAATATCATCAGATAATAGAAGAAAGGAGTTGAATTTTTTAGATTTAGAGCACAATGCTGTTCTCATTTTAACTTAAAATATCATTAGAGATATTCATATTATAAATTTAAATGTAGAGATAAGCAAAAGAAAGGAGAATAAAAGGATAAAGAAAATATTCGTCTACCATCTTATTATTTTTAAATGTTTGAATCTATTTATTTGTATTTGTTCATTATACATTTCAATAGCTATTTCTCCTATCATTGTTTAACGATAAGCATTTTTATTGTTTGATCTACATTCTTTCTCATTGTACCTAGAGCTATATAGTTTCTTTTACTTATTCATGATTTTTTCCTTTATTTAAAAAAATTATAATGTAGAAGTATATAAAAGTGTATAGTAGGTAAAATACACTTTTAGTCCTCCCCTTTAGTAACATCTTCCATATTCTCCAGACGTATTTAGCTAACTATTTGGTGTGTATACTTTTGGACCAATTCACAAGCCTACAAATGACATATATTTACATACCTGTATAACTGAATAAATTTTCCTAGTAGGATCCTACCTGTTATCCATTAGAAACCTCCTTTCCCAAAAACTTACTCTGGTGTAGAGTAAATATAGTTTTTAAAAACAGGATCATATGATTTATACAATTTTTAATCCTTTCATTTTTAATTAACAGTGTAACTCTATATAGAAAACTCTATATGTCAATACATGAAGATCATTACTGTAACTTAATTGGCTACATATTATTTCTTGTATGAATATATCATAATTTACTGCACCAATCTCATAATGGTGTATTCTTCTGAGATTGCCAATTATTTAATTATATAAAAATAATGCCACAAAATCTCATAGCAATTTTAAACATGATTTTTAATACTCCAAAAAATTAAACGCTTTGATATATATCTAACAAAACATCTATAGATCTGTATATGTACATGTTTATATACAAAATACTGATGAAAAATATTCAAGAAGGTCCAAGTAAATATTGGACATGTAATGTTCATTTCATGGCTGTTTCTTTATCTAGTAGTCTGGTTTATTTTTACTTCTTCAGCTGGATTTGTTAAGAGCAAATCCTGATGTAGATAATTTACTTTTGGGAATTCTTTATCTAAATAGTAGCATCTATGTGAAAGTACAGATATTAAAATAATGTGAAAAAGATTTAAGAATTATTTCAGGATGTAAATTAAACACACACACACACACACACACACACATAAATATGGAGTTTCTTTGATGTTTGTTCCCTATTGAATTGAGATTATGCATTTAAAAAATTCAATCCAAACTTTAATTTTTTTATTGATGCATTATAAGTACAGATAACACTAGGATTCATTGTGACACTCATACATTCACATGACATACTATGGTAAATTTCATTCTCCAGTACTTCCCATTCTATACTCCTCGCTCTTCCTCTTCCTCTTTCCTTACTCTAATGATCTTCCATCTATTTTCATTTTTTCCTTTCATATTTTTCTTTTTTGTAACCTCCACATATGAGAGAAAACACATGACCCATGACTTTCTGAGTCTGGCTTTTTTTGCTTAATGTAAATCTCTCAAGTTCCATCATTTTCCTATAAATGACATCAATTTTTTTCTTCTTTATGGCTGAGTAAAACTCTCATTGTGGATCTTAATTTTTTTTTCTGTACTAGCCATTGAACCCAGGGTCATTCTACCACTGAGCTATATTCCCAGCCCTTCTTATTTTGAGACAGGGTCTCTTTAAGTTATGGAGGCTGACCTTGAACTTGTGATCCTCCTACTGCAGCCTCCCAAGTAGCTAGGATTACAGACATGTGCCACTGTGTCTGACAAATCTGGAAATTTTTTAAAGGGCTAATTCTGTCTAGTGGGATCATCATGAAGCCCAAGTATATGCATTTCTAATAAACTCCCAGGTGATGAAAATGTTGTTTATCTGCAGAGCATTATTTGAACAAGAACATACAAGTCTGAAATTATATCATTACAAGACCACTGAAAAAACTGATAGAGAACATGCATTCTATTGACTCCTGGAGGATTCATAAATGAGTTTTATGAAATTTGTACACCACCTCTAACAGAAAACAGTGTGCACATTGAGAACAGGATCTATAATCATGATAGGCAGACAGTCAGGACCTGGATTGCAACAATTCTGTATACAAAGTGTCTGATGTGCCAGACCCCTCCTGGTCAATCATGGGAACAAACACATGAATAGCACATTATCAATATCCTGATGGGGGGGAGTCATGATCACCCAATGTATCATTCTGACTGGATAAAGAAACTCTCCTCCCCCAAAGTCTTCAGCCAATATCTTTAAAGGTCACTGCCAGCTACTTCGGAGAAGCACCTAGACAGTACTATTAGGGGGCTCCTCCCTTTGTGGTATTTGCTCTTCCTCTCTAAGAAAAGAAATAAATTCTGTCACTCTACCCTCCATTGTCCGTGGGTCTCTTTTGAATTTGTGAGACAAAAATCTACACCTAAGTTGCTGTGCATCTTAATATGAGAACTCATTATTCTAGAGACCACAATTACTTTAATTCAAAATTCAAAGGGATCAAGATACTGAAAAGCTCATTGATTACTATTTTAATTTGCTCTACGGAATGTATAGCAAAACTGACCAAGTGGAGCTCCATTTTCCCATCTACATTCTTCCGTCTCCTCCAAAAGTCTTTCCCAGAGAACACCCTCTCCCTTTATTCACTGGTGGAGACTTGGCTCACATAGGTAAGCATGTTAAGTTTTCTCTAAGTGCATTTGTGTGGAAGGACACAGGTAATCTAAAGGGAGGTATTTATATATTCACCTAATAAAGGATTAAAATTGGAAGTTATGGTTTTACTTTTCCAGTAAGGAAGAATATCAATAATTTTAATGCAACCCTACTGACACTGCTGGAAAGCAAGAGTTCCTGGACTCAATGCTGTTGACTAGGAATTGCCTTGGGCATAAGAGACTCACAACTGAAGCAGCAGCCACTCAATTCTGGAGAAGCCAGGAATCCCCCAACCCTTTTCATTTTTAAATTGGGATGCCATTCTGATTAGTGGAATGTGTGATTTATCTTCCTGAGGGAAAACACATTATAAATTGAATACCTATTTTGAAAATAGTCATAAAATATGGGTGAGGGGAGAAGGTTGTGATAGTCACAAAAGGATAAAAATAAAATAAAAATAAAACCATGTTTCTTTGAGTATACAGAATCATATAAATGAAAGTGACTAGGAAACAAAAATAAGGACACTTGCTCTGGAGATGAGTGGTGTGGACAACCTTTAAAAATGATTAAAATGATACCTTTTGTAAGGTCTATTTTACCAAAATGTAAAAACAAAGAAATAAATTCAGTACCAAAACAAACTCATATGTAAGCAAGGGCTCCAGACATCTCCAGATAGCAAACAACTAAGGGGCAAATGCAAAAATTGTTTATAAACTGTTGCTGTGCCCAAAAATGCCTGTTTCTCCTTGCACAGAAAATTACAATGTAGAACATTAATGTGTCCCCAAAACATGTGGCTAGAAAAGAAGCATTAGCCTGTTGTTTAGGCCAAATTTAATTTGGGTAATTATGTTCTAGCTGCCTGGAAGTCCCTGGAAGTCTCTGATAATCTGTGTCACTTCTAAACTTAATCTGTTTACAGCAGTCTATGCTCTTTCAAGTGGTCATTACCATCTGCCCCTGAGGTGGCTGCATTTCAGCAGGAGGGAACACAATTCTGTACTGCACAAGTTTTCAACATGAACAATTTTACCCCTGAAGTTTGATGATGTGAATCTACCTGACAACATCAGTGGAAGGAACTGGAATCTTTATAAAAGCAGGTTATTGTTAGCAGTGATGACCTCCTGCTTCTTCTATCTCTTGAAGTTTGTTTTCATCAACAGTTTTTCAGGAAGGAAGTCGATTTTTTTTAAAAGTAAAATAAATCAAAGCACTATATAACATACTTTCCTTTAACTTGAGAAAATATCACATGACATTTTTTAAGAAAGCATGCATCTTCATTCTGAAACTAAACTTTTGTCATGTATTAAAATATATTCCTTTTGTTTTATAATCCTATGTGGCTTGAGTATCACTAACTGACCTTTAAAATATGTTCCTTTCCTGTTAGATCTCTAGAAAAAGAGAATTCCTTTCATAAACAGAAGGAAGGTACCTTGTATGACATAAAGGCCATCAGATATCTTCCTACTTCTCTGGATGAAGCAGAAATTCCAGTATTCATGTGACCATTGGGATCAAGTAGGATTTTAGGTATAACGTGCAACAGAATTGCTCCTAGAGGTTTTCCTGGAACACACTAATATAGTAACATAGACAATCTTATCTGTTCATCAATAGCACAGAATTCTGGTGGTGTGGGGTAAATAGACAAATAGGTATTTTAGAAAGGAAGCTCAGAGTATTGGAAAAGAATCCTGGGTAGGCAGTTTTAAGACAGCCAGCAGGTAACAGAAAGAATGAGAAGAGACACCATACCTGTTGTCAAGGTCAGACAGCAATAGCCAAGTGCGGATGACTGCTGTGTGCCTAAGACAGCATTTTCCTGCCTCATCACTGAGCCCATTTTGCTTCTCTGCTGTATAGGTGCTAGAACACTGTAGAACAAGTCAGCAGAATGCCAGTCTAGACCCCAAGCTCACTCTTTCCCTGAATATTTATATCAGATTCTTCGCCATGTACAGCCTTCAACTTCTGAATGATTTCCCATAGAATATTTCCTTTATTCCATGACTTTAGTTCTTGTAACCTGATATAATACACAAGCTTTGGAATCAAAATCTGTAGTCCTCCACCAACCCTAGTAATGGTTCTGAAGCACTCATGAAATTATATTGCTGCAAACCTCTGTTACCTCCCTGTGCCAACAGGGTAAAAGCCAGTCTTGTTTAGCTGGCATCCAGACATAGTCACCCCCTGTCCTATGCTCTACTCTGGCCTCAATGTCTGTTTACCTCACTTGCTACTAACTGTGCAGTCTCATTTAGCCACATATTCCACTTGAGCTACACACAAGATTCCCCAGGTCCACTAGCCAAAACTCCTAAAGCTCTTCAAACAACCTCATAAGCATGTCCATCTTTTCTCCTGCTAACAAACTTTCAAATTCCTGTTCAGAGGCCAACTCTGGGGTTCATTTTCTTTTCCTGCCATTTGGAAATAACTTTAACACTTTGCTGTGTCTCTCTTACAGCATCTATCTCATTTTGCACGAAAGTTCATATACCAATCCTGTAGTCCATTATCTTTCACTATGAACTGCATGAGGTAATGTATCTTCCCATCATGTGGCACACTGCCTTAGCCAAAGCAGATGCTCAATGACCACTTATTGAATTTATTTCCAACATTAGAGAGTCCAAAATTTCAGAGAGAAGTACCCTGAGTGTGTAAAAGGGGAAAAGAAGGGCCATAGAGACGATGTGTCTCAGGTATTCTGTAGATTTAGCTCTCACTTCTTTGTACCCCTCATGATAATTTTCTGAATAGTCTCACTACATTAGTAAGGGGTCCAAAAAACTTCTAGAAGTCAGTATCCAGCAGAACCAAGTCATCCTGAAGTCATCCAAAGCAAGAGGGGCACAGTCAAGGAAAGATTCCTTTCCTTTCTAGCATAGGAAGTTGCTATGTGTTGTTCAAAAAGCAAAAGGTCAAATTAGGCTAAGCTAAAACAGTATGACAAGAGTACAGACAGGTCACACTACAGGGATTAATACCAATTATGATAAAATGAACTATGCAGCAATGTCTAAATTGTCATTAGCCAATTCCCATGGTAATAACTTTGTGTTCGGTAGGCTCAGAAACTGGGGTGTGAATGAAGCCTTCCACCAGGAACTAAGCGCTCTCTGGGCTGGATGATGTGAAGGATCATTAACCACATCTTACTGAAGAACATTACAGGTTATAAAAATGTCATCTAGACCATGCTGACAAGCCCATCTGTATTTAAGGATGAATCCCTTTGAGATAAAAGCACTCCATGTGGCTCAAATGGGGCTGTTATTTCAGATGTCAGAAAACTATTAACACATAACCAGAGCACAGGAGCCATAATAGAGCAGTTGAAGAATGTGGGATATGAAATCTTTCCAACAGTCACACTTAGAGCCCAACTCATCAGAAGAACACATTTTACACACACACACACACACACACACACACACACAGAGAGAGAGAGAGAGAGAGAGAGAGAGAGAGGGAAGAACACTCTTTCATAACACATCAATACAATTAATACAATTAATATGAATCTATGCAGGTATTTTGCAACTGATGGTTAGAGTTTTACTTGGCAGAATGTTGGAGAGGCCAATATATTTATGATTGGCTTTGGATTCATTCTACCACATGTTGGGGTAGGAAGGCAGTATTTTGTGTGGATAAATGAGAGTAACTGAAGAGAAAATATTATTTAAACTGGGAGGAAAAACAAGCTTGTTTGATTTTTAGAATACTATCAATGGACTAGACTGATGTTTGAGAGGAAACAACTTGAATAATCATACATAATAATTATGTATAAAAGTGAATATATTACCTCTCTCTCTCTCTCTCTCTCTCTCTCTCTCTCTCACACACACACACACACACACACACACACAAATATATCCTAAGGTATATATACATATATATTCTGCACTTTGGGAATCTAGAGGAATTCAGGAATTCTGACTTGATTTCTCACCAATAGGTGTCTCCTGGAACTGCTTCTATCCCTGTCATTTTCTGAAAGTGGAGAAACTGTTCTGGGCTACCCTTCTATACACTTTCCCCTTTCTCTTTCCTCTCCCCTC
Organism: Spermophilus citellus; assembly: GCF_964194105.1. Classification (NCBI taxonomy): domain Eukaryota; kingdom Metazoa; phylum Chordata; class Mammalia; order Rodentia; family Sciuridae; genus Spermophilus; species Spermophilus citellus. Next base: position 179,237,113 of record NC_138184.1, on the reverse strand, counting down.
CCTCCTGTCCCCATCCTGCTGACTTCAGGTATACACAGGTGCAAACAGCTCATGAGAAAGGAGGCTCTGTTTGAATTCTTATTTAGATCCTTCTTTCCACATGCTATTGTTTGAATAGGGTTGTCCCCTCTAAATTATGTGGGAATGTCATTGTCATTGTGTTGATGTTGGTTGGTGAGGCCTTTAAGAAGAGTTCATTGGATGGTTAGAGGGATTAATGTCTTCCTCAAGGAAAGAGAGAGATCCTGTTGCAATTTTTTTTTTAAACAAAAAAGGGCTGGAGATGTTGCTCAGTGGTTAAGCCTCCTGGGTTCCTGGGTACCTGTGTGAATCCCAGGTACCAAAAAAATAAATGAATGAATAAATAAGAAAGAAAGAAAGAAAGAAAGAAAGAAAGAAAGAAAGATCTATCAACTGCTTCATTCTCTATATCATTGGTCTCTGCCAAAAGACTCTATTATTAACTGGGTTAATTCGGTAGGTAGGTAGTGGGTTCTCTCTCACACAGGATTGGATTAGCCACTACAAGAGCAGACTGTTATAAAGTAGGCCACTCCTCTGTTTGCTAGGTCTCCATCATGCTGGGTCTCAGGATGAGGCCCCTGCCAGATGCAGCTGCTTGAGTTTGGACTTCCAGTCTCCTGAATCATGAGCAAAATACAGCTCTGTTCTTCATAAATCACCTGGCCTCAGGTATATGGTAATATGGCAATTTCAAGTGTAATTACTTCTAACCAAGAGGGTTTTTCATTCTTTAGTGCAAATCAACATATTCTAATCCTATTTTTTTAGCAATTCTTATAGAACCAGTATGAATGTCCCTTAAAATGTCTATCAAGCCCAGTGTGGTAGCACATGCCTGTAATCCCAGTGGTTCAGGAGGCTAAGGCAGGAGGATCACAAGTTCAAAGCCAGCCTCAACAACTTAGCAAGGCTCTAAGCAACTTAGTGAGATCCTGTCGCAAAATAACTTTTTTTTTTAATGGGCTCAGTGGTTAAGCCCCCTGGGTCCCTGCATACCTGTGTGAATCCCAGGAACGAATGAGAGAGAGAGAGAGAGAGAGAGAGAGAGAGAGAGAGAGAGAGAGAGAGAAGGAAGGAAGGAAGGAAGGAAGGAAGGAAGGAAGGAAAAAAGGTCTATCAACTGCTTCTTTCTCTATATCTTTTGGTCTCTGCCAAAAGACTCTATTATCAATATCAACTTATATTTCATCTTGCATCATACCCTTCAAGTTTTCTGTTAGAATGGAAATACTTTACTTTTTTATATTTCATTTTGCAACATACCCTTCAAGTATTCTGTTAGAATGGAAATACTTTACTTTTTCAGAGTTTCTCTAGTATATACTATTTACTTGCTCTCTTTGTCCCTGGTGCAATGACCTGTAACTATTCAATAAAACCTTTTAAACTGACAGTCTACTGTTCTAAACCTAAAACAAAGAAAAAGTCTGCAAACCTGTGGAATAAATTCAGGTTGGCTTAAGATGTAGATACATTTCTAGTCCAATTTTTATTACTAACTACAAACACTAACTATGAAGGTCAGTGGCCTCAAGGAGCTTTCCTTTCTTTGGTAATAAAGATAAAGATATTATTAATCAAAATAAAGAAAAAAAATAGTATGTGACATGGAGTAAGCATGGTACAGAGTTTCCTCAGGGGAGGAAGGGCAAGACTATTTCTGCTGAGCACGTAACAAACCTCTGAGGAGCTACGCTTTTTTCCCAGTACCAGCTAAGGCAACTTTCACATTCTTGTCCTTAACCCTCGTACCCCTAATAAGTAGGTAGTTTTGTTATTTTGCAGTGATAAAAATGAAGCTCAGCAAGATTCACTAATTTAACTAAAAAATAAAAAGTACCCATGTCCATTAATCCACAGGCTGCTCTCTACTCCTACATGAGATACTGCAGCCAGACTGGAAGGTGGCAGGGGATGTGCAGAGGTGAACTGCATGGACTGCACAGCATTAGCTGAGCATAAGCTCAGGCTTAAAAGAAAGAGAATCCATGGCACCTTCAAGGAACTAGGATCTGTCCCTCTCATGACAAAACTGACCTCCTTCCAGTTACACTTCATCGGCCAGAACTATAACAGAGAGGGCCATCTCTACCTGGAAGTTAGGTAACCACCTTGCTACCCCAAAGGTAGATGGGATTGACTGAAACTGAACACATTGAGTATATATGGGTGGGCACTTGCATCATCTGTCATACTTCACTAGTCACATAGGAGGCATTGAAAAAGGTAATTCTAAATATTCTGAATTATTGCTACTACATATCATTGAGTCTTAGAAACACATTTTCACATACTAAAATTTCTTCAATCAGTGTACACTTTAAAATAGAGGTTAAGGCAACCTTGCACAATTTGGATTCCCAGTGAAGGTATTTGATGCTACATTGTGTCTCACCACAGTGTTGTCACTGGTAGTACCACACACACGTGCTTGGACTTTACAATTTTAATTCTACCTGTAATTGAAAATGGCATTTAAAAAGTTGGTGCAATGATGCAACTATCAAGCAAAGGATTGTATACCAAACATAACAGAGAGAGATAAAGGAAGCAAACATTTTCTAAGAGGTAGTATTGCTAGTGGTCAAGAATACTGTTGGAATCAGAATGCTTCTTCTGGTTCTACCACTTAGGAGTTGTGTGACCATAGGGATGGATGTCACTTTAACTCCTGTGGCTCATCTGTAAAATGAAGGTGACAATAGGGTCAGTGGGAGGACTAATATGAGCTAATAGTAATAGTCATACGAATTCTTGAAACAGGAAGCATTTCATGTAAGTTAGATATCATGATTATCAATCTTTTTGAAACAATGTGTCACTATAAGAAAATAAATGCACTTCATAGTATCTTTTAAGGAAAAAAATCATCCAATTTTTAAGAAAGAATATGTGCAATGCAATTAAAATTCTGTGTATGTATATGTGTGTTTTTGGAATATCTATGTACATGTGTAGTTGTTCAAATAATAAAATCACCTAAAACACATGTGAAAGGATCATTAAAGGCAATAGAAATTGTCAATTACCTTGGAATAGATTATAGGATTTTAAAAAGCAAAGAGAAGTTCCAGAGTTATATGATACTAAAACTCAGTCACTGTCAAATAATTCTGGCCAATATTCAGGAGGAGTTTAATATCCAGCAAAAGATACTTCTATTGTGGAAAAATTGAAACTGAAAATTCAACCAAACAGCAAATGCAAACAAAACCTGGTGCTCTTTGATATGTTTAAAAAATTATTCTGTCAAATCCAAGGCAAGTGAAGAGGTCAAGATCATGAAAACAGGCTTTGGGAGGTGGCACATCATTGTGCAGGCAAAGGCCAAAGGTGACATCAAATGTGCAGCCTGTGAAAACAATGAAGGCTCAGAACTTTTGATTGTGATCTACACAAGTCAAGTGAAATAAAATCATTGGAACAGATATACAGAAAGATGTGTTTGAAAAAAAAATGTAAATGCAATATACTGTCTCTTCTTTTCCAGAAATATGTTTATTAATAGTGAATTTTACATTAGATGGTATCTTGGAACAATGTTACAATTCCAAAAGTTTTCCATAAAAGCTAACTGCAAATGGACAAATTCAAACTTTACCTTTAAAATGAAGTTCAATGTTAACATATTTTATGTGTGAATTGAAAGTTCTAATCCTAAGTTCCTCACATCAACAGCAGCCTCATAATTGACCAATAAATGTTACCCCTCTTTAAAAAAAAAAAATGTTTGTTTAGTTGTAGATGGACACAACACCTTTATTTGTTTATTTTAATGTGGTGCTGAGGATCTAACCCAGTGCCTCACACACGTTAGGCAAGCGCTCTACCACTGAGCCACAACCCCAGCCCTAAATCTTCCCTTTATCATCATAATTTGGTTGGTTTTTGAAAGGAACATAGCCAGTGTGAGAATTTGCATCCTCCCATGGATTTTCTACTTTAAGATCTAATTTTCAAGGATTAAAAATGTCTGATATCATGGCCATATGGCAGTGTTTTCCACGGACAGAAACGATATCTCCTCAAGCACCTAAGTCATACTGCAAAAGATGTTTTTTTCCCCCTTTTGAAAATTAGTCTATTCAATCAAAATCCCATAAAAACAGTGGTTAGTTTCCTCTGTGTAGCTCACACTTCAGTTGGAGCAAGCTGTTATCTTAGTCTTCCCTATTCTGGGAGGCCAAACCTACCACCAAGTATTACATGCTATGACCAATATCCAAATGCCTTCTAACTCCTACAGCAGGGAAAGAACAATTGACAATCTAATCTATGATTTCAGTTTAATATTCAGTTTTCAGGACAAACAACTGGTTGTTAAAGGCAAACCTTCTAGATTGATACCAATCCTTAATAAATAAAAATTCACACCTATTGTCATTTTCATAGATACTTTATAGACAGTGAACAGTGATACTTCCTGACAGTGAACAGTTAAACCAGAATGTCTTGCTTAATTATCTTCACAAAAGGAAAAAAAGGAACATAATGGAAATATTTACTTATTTTTTACATTTTTTCTCCTCTAATATTTACTTATTTTTTACATTTTTATCTCCTCTATTTATTTGCCATAATGTTTGCATTACATTGAGTACTGGCTACTCGATCTATGTTTAAATATACCTGCATACACTTGACATAAATTAATTTCTCAAAGTGATGAAGAAATTAGATTGGATGATTGGTATATGGGTATATATTGGAAAATAGATAATGAGATAAACAAGGGGAGAATTTCAGAAAAAAACAAAAATTTCACTGGGCCTTTTTTAGCAAGACACACCTAGTTTATTGCATTATAAATGCCTCTGTATGTTTTTGTCTTTAGTTATCTCAGTGCCTAGGACATAAATTCTCTGGAATGTTAGCCATGACCAGTTTCCACATGATCACAGCCCTGTAGCCATTATTCCAAAGGGAAAGACCATTCTCAATGAGGATGCTAATGTCTCTCTGCTTTGAGCCTTATTCATTCTCCAATCTGTTCTCTACACTCCACCCAATATTAAGGTTTGAATGTGTTTTTCTTGTGGAGAGAGAGAAGGAGAAATAAACCACAGGACTTGCCCTGTTAGTATCACTCCTATTTCATGATCATTCACATAGGAAATACTTAAACACAGCTTAGAAATCTCACTCTGTTTCTCAATAAGCTGGCTTTCTCTCATTCTGATCAACAAATATTGCCCAGCATCCTTCTACTAAATCTCCAGCTATCCCCAACTTCCTCTTGCCACAGCAGATATTCTTATCTCTACAATTCACTGGAAAAAAAAAAATAGAAGTGATGAAGCATAGCCCCTAATGTATTCCTCAGCTGAATTTCAAAACCATTTGCTTATCCCTCCCTGCCTGTCTTCCCAGCTAAAACAGAGAAAGTAGTCCTTGAAAAGTCAGTCTCCCCCATGTATCTTGGTCATCTCTCCATCCACATGCTCAGGGCCTCTCACATTGCTCCCTTCACCTCTTCTTCACCACTAATGCTTGGCTAGCTGTATTCAAATGTATACTAGCTTATTTTAGGACTAGGAGAAGAAAGAGATGAGTACAGGGAGGGAGAATGAGAGGAGCGAAGTAAAAACGTCCTTGTTACTTGATAATTCTTTAAGGACCGTCTTATCTTTTGTGGCTTTTCTCAAAAAATTTTGAAAAGTTACCTTAAAAAAGTCTCTCTCCACTCACCAACCTAGCTTCCTTTAGTCTGCAACTGCCCATAATCTCTGGTTTCCCTCAGTGCTGAAGCTTACTTTGTGCTATAGTTTGGACACTGAATGTCCCCCAAAGGCCCATGAGTTAAAGGCTTGGTGTGATTGGGAAGTGGTGGGATCTTTAAGAGGTGGAGCCTATGAAAAGGAAGTTAGGTGACTGGGGGCAAGCCTTTGAAGGTATTTAGGGAGGGGTTCCCTTTATCTATCTTTGCTTCCCTGCCTCTATAAGATTAACATCCTCCTCCACCTCATGTTCTTGCCATCATGTACTGCTTCACCATAGGTCTAAAAGCATTGGCACCAACACACTATGGTCTGAAATTTCAAAAACCATGAGGAAAAAAAATCAATCTTTTCCCATTTTAAAGCTAATTAACCCAGGCATTTTGTCCCAGTGAATGCAAAGCTGATTTCCAAACTTGCAAAGATTGTAATTGTATCGATGTTGCCAAGTCAAGAGATACACCTCATTTTCATGGACCTTTTTTGAACCTTAAATACAAGGCCCATAACATTTATTGATATCCTTTAATAAATCTGATTTTAGGGTGAATTAGCCATATTTGGCTTTTAATACTTGCAACTAAAATTCCTGAGAATGCATCCTAATAAATCAGTTTATATCTCTTCACATTTCAGATTCACATATTCAATTCTGCCCTTGACATCCCCATTCAGATATTTCATAGCCATTCTAAACTTAACTCATATGGACACAAACTACAGATCTCCTCCTCCCCCAATCCCAATCTGGTAACTCCGCCTACATTGCTTACATGAAGAAACTGGAACCATTACTGGATGCTCTCTTTAATATTTTCTGACAGTTTTTGTCTTCACAATTTACCTTGAATTTGTCAACTTGTTTTATCTCCATTTGTTAGCACTAAACAAAATCACAATTATCCCACAAATGGAAGCAAAACAACTGCTTCTATAATTCCTCAATCTTTTTTCACTTTGATCCCTTCCAATGCTTTTCCATGGCAAAATAAACTTCTAGAAATAAAAATTTTATTATCACTCCACTCAAAATTTCTTAGTGGTGTCTTATTGCACACTGGAAAATTTTAAAAGCCTCACAATCACTTTCAGAAGAAAGAACAATTTGGATTCTGGCTACCTCTCCAGCTGCATCCCACGCCTGTTTCCCCCTTGAGTTCACCAGTACCCTACTTCGTTTCACCCCCTTAAAAGATGGGCTTTTCTGTTTCAGAACCTGCACACATGCTATCTCTCTGCAAGGAAGGCTCTGCCCAATATGACCTCAGTTTGAATTTCAAAGAGAGCTTTTCATCCTGCCAGTACAGTGTTCTTAAACTCTCTTGAGCCATGCTATCACACTTATCATAGTTGGAAATGACCTATTCTTGATGGGATTATTTATTAACTATCTTCCCTGATTGTGTGATTTTGATAAGGATGACAAGTGATGTCTTTTGTTTATTTCTGATATTCTATGCCTAATGTAGTGTCAGGCACTCTGAATTGCTGTTTGAAAATATCTGCCCAGTGTTTGAATTAAACATAGTCCATGGTAACCCCCTTGATTGCTCTGCAGTATGTGGTGATTAGTTTGGTTTGGTTCCTGTCTTAGTTCTAAATAGAAGAGTAGGAAAGCTAGCACTGTCACACAGGAGAAGTTCCATAGCTGAACGCCCCATACCAAAAGCCAAATCTGGCTGTTTTCTCATATGACTAGATGTAACTATGACTCTGGTTCAGGAATAAATATTTCTGTTTTTTTACCAATAATTTGGGAATGCAGAAATTCTATTACCTCAAGCATACATATAATCTCAAACAGAAAAATGTAATATGATTAAAAGTCATCTTTAAGTTAACCAATGCTGAACAGTGACCCTGATGTTTAAGACCTAACAGAACCAGGCGATCCTCAGAAGGAGAGCATAGGGAGACACCATATACCCACAAGAGTTAGAAGAGTGTTATAGAGACACCATGATTGGTGGATTTCAATTGCAAATCACTGAGGAGAGGGATATGGGAAGACACCCTTGAGTTCAAAGACTCTGGATTATAGAAGTCATGTTAGCTCAGCACATTTCTTTCAAGTAAATCATATTGTGTTCATCTATGTCTAAAAATGTGGATCCCAAATGTGAATATTCATATGTGATGGCAGAGAGGAAGGAGGAGACAAAGCTTAAGCAGGCTTACATTCTCTGTGTGCCACCTTTTCCCCAAGATCAAGAATCCCTGTAGCTTTGAAGGACAGTTTTCCTAAGTGATACATGCATCTCAGTTAGTGACCAAGACCAGGAACACTGACCTGATTCTTACAGACTTCCTGAAGATGAAACTATTTCCAATTGTGTCAAAACACCTAGTTTTTCCTCAAATCATATTAAATAAGGGAAATCCAGCAGAAATAAGGAGACAATGACATTGATTCTACAGACAAGAGTGACAGCTTCTGAAAGCACATAAACCTCACCAATCACAAACTAGTTCACTTTTCAGCTGCCTCTATGGCTTACAGTTGAAAAAGGGATTACATCACATATGGAAATCTCAAAAGAAACAAACACAAGTAAAAATGGTAGCCCAGAGAAAATCATTTGTGACAAGGATATTCATGAATATTCTATTTATTTTAATACCATTCGATTCAAAAGGGTTGTTTTCTTTATAATTGAAGAGCATCTATTATTCTATTTATTTCCCTCAAAAGCAGCAAAAGAGACAATTCTGATAATATATATTGTAGTAAGAAGAGGAAATAATTGGACCCAGCACGACCTCAGACAATGCAATCGTATCCTTTGATAATCAGTGATAGATTCTACCACACAGATTGTAAACAACTGCAGTTTAAAATTCAGAAAGGCTAGTCCTAGTGTTCATAACTGAGCATAAGAGGGTAGAACTTTCCCTCGAGCCAGGAGAAAATGTCATCCATTAGAATTAAAGTGAATTCTCTCCAGGATCATTTCTAGAAAGAACCAGAGCCCTCAGCAGGTGATAGCAAATGATGTTTTTTTGTTTTTGTTTTTGTGTGTGTGTGTGTATATGTGTGTGTGTGTGTGTGTGTGTGTGTGTGTGTGTGTGTGTTTATCCTTCCTGCACATCTCGACCTATGTTGGGAAGAGAATAATAAGACTGGTTTTCTAGATGACCTGGCAGGGTCACATGGCTTATGGTCAGAGTGAATACCTCTGGTGACCAGAGTGTGGACAGATCCCAAACCAGCCAGGTTGCTGGGTTTTCCTCAGGTTCTGCTGGTACCCAGCTCTTCAAACTTCACCTGTCTGGGCTTCAGTTCCTTCCTCTGTACACTGAATGGAAATAGGATATTTCATCTCTAAGATCAAATTTCATTTCCAAATTCTTAATCAGAAAAATTATGAGAGGTTTAAGAAGATAATTAATGGTCTACAGAACTGAAATCAAAGAGACTTGCTGAAATAAGCAACAAAATGTGCTAAGAACAATGTAAGGTACATTTTCTTCTAGACTGGGTAAATTGTACTGAGTATTTATATGGACTTGAAAATCATATATGCTTTCAATAAATATAAAATGAAGGCATTTAAAATTATTAGCTGCTTATCAGCATGAAACACAACGAACCCTAAAGTGTGGAATTTTTGCAGTGAAATTCACCATTAACATCACGAACAATACCATCATTTCTTTTCCCCTATGTAATCACACCATCTCTAAGGCACAATTTTAGGTTTAGCAATCTTAAAACTGGGTAAGACTAGGGAAGCTGAGCAGGCAAATCAAATGATTAAGTTTAAAAAGTTTTACAGGTATTTAAGCCTTGGGAAAGCTTAATTAAAGTTAATGAAGAATTTAAAACAAGAGTGAAAATTAAAGCAGTAGGATATGTTAAAGAAAAAAAATAGTACACCATTGAAAAAAATCCTGCGAAAGCCACAGAGAATGGATGCTAATTATCATTGATTGGAGGCACTGGCTCTGGCAAATGCAGGGAGTGACCTGAAGAAACATTACTGAGGAAATGTAGCCAGAAACATTAGGGAGATAAATAAAATGGAAGGTGAAACACATATTTGATTTTTCACACAGATTAGTAACCCTATTAAATCTGCTTTTTGTAACTTTCATATCACCTTAAAAATAATCATGATATCCTTAGCTCTTCATGTTCACTCACTATTCCATCCTTCAATCATTCATTCAACATCAGATTCAGAACTCAGTCTATCAGATCCTCTTAAGTTCTATATCTCCATCTTCTCTATCTTCCTATCCTACGAGAATGAGAATAGGTCCCAATTGAATCACATAATCTTATGAAGTAAAATAGAAAATTTAAAATATCTCCTTCTTCTTCATCACAAATACTGGTTATTCTACTTGAACCAGGCTCATCCCTGACTGAGAGAGACTACTACAAATGAACACAAGATGACATTTTCTTGGATATTTTATTGCAGACATATATTGGACATTTGATTTAGTGTTATGGTATCAATTTATCAGATAATGTCCAAAATGTATAAATGATAGAAACCAAATAGTAATGTCCAGAATGTATAAATGATAGAAACCAAAATAGCTGGTCCAAATCTAATGGTTATTTATCTTGCTTAATTACAAAAGGAATTATTCACCCATCCACATGTAATGTAACCAATTCCCAAGATAGATATGTTTCCAAGATAGATATGTGGGAAAAAATAGAGCATTAAAATAATTTTTTAGGGTAACAGTATTTATAGAAATAAATACACAGAAAAATTGGCTAACTTTGGCACTCTCTCCTACTGGGAAATAGGTAATGTGATTACCATTTCCTTGCAGTTGACAATGAAACATCAATAACAAAATCCATCTTAAAGAATCTACCAATTCTCAAATTCAAAGAACTTCCCACTGAACTTTTCGTATTGGCTTTTGGAAGATCGTAAGAAATGATGCAAATTATAAAATAAAAATAATGGGGCATTAAATGCCAGAGCTTTGGGATTTGGAGAGAAGTGTCAGTGAGTTACTAAGGGACTGTGGCACCATCCTGTCCTTTTCTGGTGATCAGAACAGTGACCATATGAAAGAGGAATGTTGCCTAAGGCCCTCTTAGATTGACTGACATGGGAACTGGTGAGAGCCCCTCCTCTTGTCATCATTTTGGAAGCAACACCTAAGAAGCAGAACACAACTGCAACTACTAGAAGGGAATTAGAGTTAACAGCTGGCACTGGGGTAGATAACTCTGTATTTTGGAGATGTTTGCTTTCACAAAAAAAAATCATGTTCATTATTAATAAAAAAATTTAAATGTGCTGCCTCTTATTGGAAGGAGCATTGTCTTTGAAGGCTCTGAGTACCCAGGGAAACAAATTCATCTGCTTCTGTCATGGGTTTCAGAGTCTAACCTCTGGCAACAAATTAATGCATTAACCAGGAACCTAAATGCAAAGTACTTATGCACACAGCATGGTGGCTATGATTTAGTAATGTTCACACAGCAATTTATAGTTACTGAGTGCTACAATGGTTCCTGTGATTTATTCTTGGAGGAAAATCCATGTGATATTACATCCATTTTATGGTTTTTCAGGTGAGAAAAGCAAGGCACAAGGGGTTAATACAGAGTCATAGAGATTGAGACAGGCTATAACCGAATATGCAAAAAAACACCTTTTGGAAAGGAAAACTGAGCCTAAGATGCTGCTTGACATTAAATAGAAAAGGGGCATTGAAATATTTTCTTAAAGTAAATGTTTATACTCCTAAAAAATATTTCAGTTCCAATTCATAAAGAAGATAAATTATATTGGTAGAAATTATAAATGTAAATGTGTGATATTTACTTAGGGAAATTAATGTGTAAACACACATTAATGTGGATATAAACATTTGAATCAGAGAGTGGGCATGGATAATAGTTCCAGGTGTGTGTCACTCTCAGAATCTGTGAATTTCTTGGCCCATTTATTAATTTGGTTATTTGGGTTTTTTGGTGTTAAAATTTTTGAGTTCTTTATATATCCTAGAGATTAGTGCTCTATCTGATGTGCATGTGGTAAAAATTTGCTACCAAAATGTAGGCTCTCTATTCACCTCACTGATTGTTTCTTTTTCTGAGAAGAAGTTTTTTAGTTTGAATCCATCCCATTTATTGACTCTTGATTTTAATTCTTGCACCACAGGATTCCCATTAAGGAAGCTGGGGCCTAATCTGACACGATGGAGATTTAGGCCTACTTTTTCTTCTATTAGCCGCACTGTCTCTGGTTTAATTCTTAAGTTCTTGATCCACTTTGAGTTAAAATTTGTGCATGGTGAGGGATAGGGGTTTAATTTCATTTTGTTACATATGGATTTCCAGTTTTCTCAGCACCATTCATTGAAGACATTATCTTTTCTCCATGTTTTTGGCACCTTTGTCTTTTATAAGATGACTGTAGTTATATGGGTTTGACTCTGTGTCCTCTATTCTGTACCATTGATCTACAAGTCTATTTGGGGGCCAATACCATTCTGTTTTTGTTACTATTGTTCTGTAATATAGTTTAAGATCTGGTATACTGATGCCACCTACTTCATTCTTCTTCCTAAGGATTGCTTTAGCTATTATGGGTCTCTTATTTTTCCAGATGTATTTCATGAATTCTTTTTCTATTTCTATGAGGAATGTCATTGGGATTTTGTTTGAAATTGCATTAAATCTGCCAAGGAACTGAACAAACACTTCTCAGAAGGTAATATACAATTAATCTACAAATATATGAACAAAATGTTCAACATCTCTAGCAATTAGAGAAATGCAAATCAAAACTACTCTAAGATTTCATCTCACTCCAGTCAGAATTGCAGCTTTCAAGAATACAAACAATAGTAAGTGTTGGTGAGGATGTGGGGGAAAAGGCACACTCATACATTGCTGGTGGGACTGCAAGTTGGTGCAGTCAATATTGAAAGTCGTATGGAGATTCCTTGGAAAACTAGAAATGGAACCACCATCTGACCCAGCTATCCTACTCCTCGGTCCATACCCAAAGGACTTAAAAACAGCATACTACAGGGACACAGTCACATCAATGTTTATAGCAGCACAATTCACAATAGCTAAACTGTAGAACCAACCCAGATGCCCTTCAGTAGATGAATGGATAAAGAAAATGAGGTAAATATACACAATGGAATATTACTCAGCAATAAAAGAGAATAAAATCAGCACATTTGCAGGTAAATGGATAGAGTTAGAGAATATAATTCTACGTGAAGTGAGCCAATCCCCCCACCAAAAAAAAAAAAAAAAAAAAAACAAGTGCCAAATGTTTTCTCTGATATAAGGATGCTGATTCATAAAGGGGTTGGGGGGAGGGAGCATGGGTGGATTAGACAAACTGTAGGTAGAGCAAAAGGGAAGGAAGGGGAATGGAGGAGCATGCAGGTAGGAAAGACGGTGGAATGAGATGGACATTATTACCCTAAGTACACGTATGAAGACATGAATGGTGTGTCTTTTGTATGATCAGAGATATAAAAAATATTGTGCTCTGTTTGTGTAATATGAATTGTAATGCATTCTGCTGTCATACATAACAAATTAGAATTAAAAAAAGAATCTGTCCACAAACTGCTGGAACACTAGCTATAGGGGAAACATTTGCCTCAACTTAATAGTTAAAAAATACAAATGCAGTAAAATTGATCCTTGTTGCAAACATCATGTCACAGTGTGTGAGCTGGGAGTGCACCTGAATCCTTAAATTCAGTCCTTTATTCAGTGGGTTGTCCAGCTGGGGTTGGGGGAAATTAGAGAACCATCAGAGGAGGTACCTTCACCAGTAATTTATAGGGTGCTTGTAGAGAAGGCTTGTAGCCTATGGGAAAGGAGTTCCTGGTCTTCATTATAGTTCTTTCACCTCTGAAGCCAGAAGCAAACTGAAATTAAGTGAAGAGATGCGAATGTTATATTATTTTTTAAAGAAAACCAATAACTTGAAACAAATGACCTGGAGGCTAGAATAGCCTGCATTGTCTGAGAACAATGTAAGGAAGTAAAGTTTTAAGAGATTTAGGAGCTCTAAGGAGAAACAGGAGAAAATTAAATAGGGAGAAGCACAGAGAAAAAACAGGTGAGATTGCACTGAGTGAGGATTGTGGCATTATGTGTGCTGAGATCACAGAATCTCTGAGCCCAGTCCAGGAGCCATGGGCTGAGCTATGACTCAGGAGGTTACAGGAGGCAGGTCCACACAGAAGCTAAACATGGTGAACTCAGATTCCAGAAAGGATAAGAGCAAGCTCCTTCAGGGACCTAAGCGAACATAAAGAAAGTGGCCTGTTTGTTAGACTGGAGGGAGGGAGTAAAATGAATTACAAGGGACAGGAACTAGTGACTGGAACCAAGGAGCAGGACCAAGTGAGCAGAGAACAAGATCAAAACTGTCAGAAGGGACCTGAGAGAGTATCCAGTCCCAAAAGTAGGGGTGATCACTGAGGCACTACCACCTGTTAGTCCTGCCCAGTCCACACCACACTGCCAACCTGGGCCAAGGCAAATAATGTGGCACTGGGTTGCTGAGCTTCTTTGTATGAAGGCTGAATTGCAGATTCCCTGGCGGGTTGATCCATGAGTTCCAGGGGGAACTATGGATGGCATGCTCTGTGGAACTGGAACAAAGGAACAGCAGAATCCCCAAAATAGATTCTTTGAAAAAGATTTCTCTAATATCCAAATTCGAGAAATAGAAAATTCAGCTGTTTCATGTTTTTGTATGTACCAGTTAAAATTAAATTGAAATTGAAAAAGGAAAATTAGGTTACGACAAGTGGCAACAGAAACCTACCTGAGATTGTGATTCTGCCAAGAGGAAGTGTATAAGATTGAGCTTTGTAAACTAAAAATAACTAGAAAAGGTAAATAATACTCTGAAGTGGCTTTGATTTGAAGGCTTATTTTACCTACATACTAATATTTTTTTACTGATAACCTGGGCATTATAGAATATTTGGAAAAGAGGGAGGAAAGATTTTTTAAAAATGAGAAATATCCAACCTTAAACTTTCCACTTAGAAAGGATCATTGTTCATGGTTTGGTATATTACACAATAGTTTTGATTCATCTGCACATCTATGCCTTGTTTATAAATCGAATTGGAACCCAGATAGTTTCATTTTACTTGGTAATACATTGTGTAATTTGCAATTTCATTATATTCTGAAAATGTCCTTTTAAAATTGATATTAAATTCTACTGCTTTTAATCAATCCCCTAAAGTTAAAAACTCTCTAATTTCCACTATTTTAAATAAAATTGTGAATTATTTGTTTTTATTTTGTTGTTGTTGTTTTGCACTTACTTGGTTACTAGTAAGACTGTCTTTTGTTGTTGTTGTTTTGTTTTGTTTTGTAGTTCTGGGATGGAACTCAGGGGCACTTGGTAACTGAGCTACATCCCCAGTCCTTTTATTTTTTTATTTTTGAGAAAGAGCCTTGTTAAGTTGCTGAAGTTGGCCTGGAACCTGTGATCATCCTGCTTCAGCCTCCCAGGTCACTGAAATTACAGGTGTGCACCACAGCACCTGGCAAGACTGATCATTTTTCATGTTTTGAGTCATCTATACTTTTTTGTGAATAGCCCTAATTTCTGTCTACTTTTCTTCCAAGCTATTAAGCTTTTCTAAGAGCCCTCAATATGTTAAGTACATTAATCCATCCTCTGCCATACATATTTAAAATGACATTGATTTGTCTTATTTCCTTTATGACATTTTTCTTCAATCAAAAAAGCTTTAAATTTTTATGTAGTTGAATATTTTCCTTCATAACTTTTTGCTTCATGACTTTTAACCTATTTGGTGCTTTAATTTCTTCATCGTAAAATGTGATTAATATTAGTATCTACCTTATGGGACAGTTAAAAAGTAATAAATGTAATAATCCATTGAAAGCATAGGGCATAATGTCTAGCACATAATAAATACCTGATTAAACATTAGTGATTATTTAACTCCTCACTACATAAAAATAATCTAAATTTAGACTTCTTCCAATTTCGTTCTAACACTATATTTTAAATAATATTATTGTATCCCAGTAATTTGAAATGCCAGCTCCATTACATACTAAATGATTACAGGTGTTTGGATATGTTTCTAGACTTTTTATTGAAGCCCATTGGTCTGCCTGGCTAGTAGTGTAATACCGCTACAATATTAAAATCAGTATGGCTGAATAATGTTTTAATTACTTGTAGTGCAATTATCCTTCCATAATTATTCTTTTTTTCAGAAAATACCCTTGACTAATCAGGCTGCCAAAACTCCTGGTTAAAGTTCCAAGAGGGAATTAACAAAAGTATGTGAAAACATCACTCCTGTACAGAGCACTCCCTACTCTTTTTTAGGGAAAGTCTAAGGTAAAATTTTCTGCCAGAATCCTGCCACACCCCTAATCCCTCCCTAAATTCTGTCCACTAGATTGTAAATGTACGATGTAGAGTATAATGTTGGCCCTTGCTATCAAAAAATTTTGAAAATCAGGTTTTAAAATGCATCCTTGTAATGCAATTAAAGATCAAATTGGAGAATATATTGAACCTCCTAACCTGCTCCCTGAACCCAACACTGAGAACTCTCAGGACCTTGACTTATCAGGATAGTGCTCAGGCTGAGCAGACTCAGACCCAGTTACCATAAGGAGGAAGAAACCAAACACCTACAAAGTCTGAGAATAGAGAGCCCAAGGGCCAACTCTTCCTGCAATGCCTCTGCCCCATAGAAATGGGCTGTGGGGCTTTTACCTCTCAGTCAGTGCTCCCTCCTTCTGTTGAGTAGGAAGATAAAATAGAAAGACAGAAGTACCATACGTGTACTGCTGTACTGCTCCTTCCAAGAGAGTATATTTGAAATCCCCTCACAAAAATAAAAGAAAAAAGAAGCTCCTTAGCAACTTGTTTCAGATCAATATATGCCATTTTAATGAGAGACGGTTCCCATGTCTTCACAGTGGCCTGATTTCTGTCCTGTCTTATATTTAATGATTCTAAGACTCTGTGTGCAAAGCAGGCTTTGTTAGATTCCTGGAAAGGCATTGAAATTAACTGTTAAAATGCCATGCCCACATTCCTATACTGCTCAGTTCTTATTTCATAATAAATATCTTCAGATTTTCTGAATTGCTCTAAATTTCCAC
This sequence comes from Spermophilus citellus, assembly GCF_964194105.1. Taxonomy (NCBI): domain Eukaryota; kingdom Metazoa; phylum Chordata; class Mammalia; order Rodentia; family Sciuridae; genus Spermophilus; species Spermophilus citellus. The sequence goes on along the minus strand of NC_138184.1, from coordinate 179,220,232 downwards.
TTGGTAACAGTTTTTTGGGGGGTTTTATTTTTACTTTCTCCAGAGATTGGGAAGCTTAAAGGAAAATAAAACTGGAAAGAGACCTCTTAATAGAAACTTGTAAATTATGAAGAAGATAATAGAGTAAGTAATGAGAAAAATGTCTATTTTTCAAATTAATTCTAACCGTCAGGTAGATTGGAAGTGAGAAAATGACAGAAACCACAGGAAAAAGTGTCTCTGACATCTCAAGCCTCTTGAGAGCTGATGAGAGGAATGTTAAAGTTGCATCAGATGTGGGGAAGCCAGGAAGGGAAACTTCAAAAGGTCCCCATAAAGGGAAGAAAGAACCCACAGCTGAGATTCTGAAATGGAAGAAAGCTCTGGAGGGTTATTACAGTAGGCAGAAGGAAATTTCCATTTTTTATCTGCAAATAATTCAGAAAACAAAGAAAAGGGCGGGAAGGCATACCTAAAGAGATCAACAGAAATCTCTGATGACCTCAAATATCATGAGGATTTGTGCAAATGATAGAAGGACAAATAGTAAAGAGGAGAATGTTAGTAAAATATAGTCAAGAAAGCTAAAGCCCACAGTGAGCTAAGGCTTGAAAAAAATATACACAGAAGAAAAAACATTCCCCCTTGCCTACCCCTCCTATTTTTGTAAAGTGCCACTCAATGCAAGAAGAATCACAGAGGCAAGCATCTTCTGATCCCCATGGAAGAGTCAATGAATCTGGGGATTGGTGAATGAATGCAGTGCTCATTTTCATTGTCTTCTGTCACAGAGGACAGCTATCAATTAAAGATGGCTGGGAACAATGCTGGCATAAAGCTGGCAGGTGAGGCAATTCTTCAATTCTGTTTTGTTTTGTTTTGGTACCAGGGATTGAACTCAGGGGCACTGGACCACTGAGTCACATCCCATCCCTATTTTGTATTAATTTAGAGACAGGGTCTCACTGAGTGGCTTAGCACCTCACTGTTGCTGAAGCTGCTTTGAACTCTCAATCCAACTGCCTCAGCCTCCCAAGCTGCAGTGAGGCAATTCTAAAAGGGACTCTGAATGAATTGAAGACTGCAGGCCAGTTCATTTGTAGGTAACCATATGCCCTGGTTTGCACAAGACAGTTCTGGTTTATGCCTGCCTTTTTAGTATAATTATTATCAGACCTCCTTTCCCTTTTAAAACTATCTTTATTTGGATAATAAAATATATGCTCATCTTTAACATTATATCTGCCTACTAAAATATAGCACATTATATTGTTTGCAACCATCTTTGAGACTACATAGAGAATAAAAGTGGTGCTGTAATAGGAAATGAACAGGACTTCTAATTTTCCTAAATGGAAAGAAGAACTATGTTGGTATATCTAGACCAAAATATAAAGTCTTGATAATCTGAGGAACAGACAGTCATATGGGTTTCTGTGATGATTTTGAGAGGGAGCAAGCACTAGAAGGAAACATGGGTTTATCAAACTAAATTAGGTGATGTCTATCTTAATTGCTTCTACAGCAGGGCTACTACAGTGCATGCCATTTCTATACATAATCAAAAGTGGATTTTAATAAGACCCCAGGCAAAGATACTCTATATATTCTTATAGACAAAGATGGATACATGTGTTGGCATACACTTTGATGTATTTTAATAAATTGAATGGCCATTTCAAATAGTGTTGACTAATGTTTGTCAATGGGCAATGTTATTTCTGCCCTTGGCACTGTCCTTTTCAATATTTTTCTCACCAAATTGGATTAAGATATGCTGATCAAAGTTACATCTGATGCATGGCAATAGCAAATAGATGACAGAGTCAGGATCCAAAATTATCTCATCAGATTGGAAAAATATGCCAAGCCTAAAAAATTAAATTTGATGGGGAAAAACAATTTCATAGGGACAAACTTATTTCCCTGAAAGAAGTAGCACAACAATAAAAGATATGATATTAAACATTAAGTAGTACATATGAAAAAGAAATAAAGATTTTGTTGATGGAAAAATCATAATGTGGTAAGCTGGCCACAAAATCATTAATATCAACAGTAAGAGATTGACAGATAAATCCTACTGGACTCAGCACATTATATGCAAAATAACATGTTTCATTCTGGGAATCTCAACATTAAGGAAGACAAAGGCAAACTGGAGCCATGTAGAGAATAATCAGAAGAGCAAATTGTTAAGTCATTTTTTAAAAGAAATAAACAATAATGCTGATTTGCCATCTTTCATGTGCAGTTCTGAAATTAAAAATGTTTGAATACCAGAAGATTTTTAATTCAATTGTTGCTGAATTCAGACCTAAACTAAGAGAAGAGAAGGTGTCCATAGTTTATCTATTCCAATTTATTCATAGGGCTGTTTGTAGAAATATTAAATTACTTGATTATGGAATTCTGCCCTGTGCATTAAAAAGACACTAAAAGGAATTTCAAAACAAATCGGATGTCAAGTGTTTGGAGGAAAGTATTGTTAGCTAAATGTAATGGTAATAATAACAATAATGATAAAAATTAACACAAAAGCACTATGTACCTATCACTAACCTTGGACATATGTATTATTATTATTATTATCCATACTTCAAAATGAAGTAGTCTGAAGCAGAGATTTTTTTCCCAAAACCACATAGTAATAAGTGCAAATCTTCATCTTGGGAATATGAGATTGAATGGGAATATGACAGTTGATAGTTAATATTCAGGGTGAAAGATAATTAATTAATCCCTATTAATTATTAATAGGGAAACCTACAAAGGTAGAGCTTGATTGGGATACCAGTATAGAATGTTCTTAAAATTTTCTCCAGCTTTCAGAAATATATCTGGAAGTAGATATTTTTAACTTGAATGATCTCTCTCTGCAATTTTGGGCAAAAAGAAAAAAAAGGTGGCTGCCAATTGTTCAGGGATAAGAAAAAATTATTATTTTCTGTTTTGATCAAACCACAACTTCCGATAGCTGCTATAATGCAAAACTGGAGCTTCAAGAGGAGAATGACAACTGACCTCCAGGAACCAAGGTAAAGAGATAATGGAAGGAAAGTACACCCTAATCCTAATTATAAAGGAAAGAGCTTGTATAGGCTGGTGACTCAGGCCCCAGACAGGAATCTAAGGTCAAGGTTCTTAGGCGCAGCTTCTGATTCATGCTAACAGGTATTTTGGATGAAAGATTCTGTGGGGATATTTTGTGGCACAACAGAGGAGCCCGTCTGAGTGAGGCTAGGGTCCACTGTGGTGTCACAGCATACCGGACCACCAAGGGCATCATTATATCAGAGGATAGAAGAGGAGAGCAGTATGTGGCCATGAGAAGCAGCAAGAGTAGACTGTGAGACTTCGGCATCCTCTTCACCTGTTGGAAGAAGAACCCACACTCTGTATATACCAGAGCACATCCCCAACATTCTTGGACAATTTAGGGAAAAGACCTCAAGTAGGAGATTTATGGACTTATGGGATACACAGAGGTGTCCTACTAGGTGGGTCCCCTAAAGGTAGCTATGTTATACACCAGGGTATGTGACAAATTCTATGATATCACACAAGAAGTGGACTTCACTGGAGAAAGGGGAAAGGTACAAAGAGAGGTTCAGCAAGGAGAGCATGCAGGTTGCCATTCTCCCACATCATCATAGAGATATGGGTGGAGCCTGAAGAAGTTACTAGATACAGTGTGGGTTGCTATACATATTTTTTTTTCTTTTTAAGCATGTTCATGCTTATCAAATTTGTCATGGTGGATGGCGAGTTTTAATAACCATTAATTTACTAGTTATTATTTTGAGTATCATAATCTCTCTAATTATGCAGCTCCAAATTCTAACATTCAGAAGTATGTCTTCAGCATAAAAGTTTAAGAAGACATTACAGGAAAAAGTAGACTGTATGACCTCTAAGAGACTTTCCACATCAGAGGCTTTGGTTTATGAAACACTTTGGAAAATATTAGATATTATTAATATTTCCCCTAATTTTAGTTGGCATTCTATTAGCCTTCTTCACTGATGCTGCAAAGTGAATAGAGACCTTAAATGTATCAATATAGACCTTTGTCCTCAATTCTATTAACTGATTCAGAGCAATATAAACTGCACTCCAGTTGCACATCATTTCTACCTAACTCAAACACTACAATTCAATCTCTTCTGATTCTTATTCCATCCCTCAACCTGCTGGCCTCTTACCATTTATTTCCTTTTCTTCCTATGCAGCAGACTCAACAAAAATCCATACTCCAGCTCTTCTGCACTGTTTGCCAGAGATTTAATAATCCCCAAGTAGCAACAGAATAGATTTATAGCTGTCTGTATCATTCGACTAAGGAATATAAAAGGCATCGTGTTTTTCCCTAGTCATAATCTTTAAATGCAGGTGACAACATTTTCTGTGATCTATTTAGGATTCTTTATCCCCTAAATAAGATGGCACATGTCTTCCTGAAGTGGGCACTCATATCCCCAAATCTGTATCTATAGAAATGCTAAATTTGTATCTATACTCTAGACACCTCCATAACGACAGGTTCATGTGAGTTGTTATGTTCAGTCAGACTGTTGAATGGATCAAACGTAAGGTTTCTAGGAAACTTACCATTTCCAATGAGCTATGAAAGATACTGGAGAAATAATCATATAAAATTCCTGACCTCCAAGAACTCAAAATGTGAAAATAAAGAATAGCTGTAATATAATGCCATAAGTATAATAAAGGAAAAAAAAGTATAACTGGCTAATCCGTGAGAACCACATGGTCCTAGACAAGTGGGGAAAAAAATTTGTGTAGAGTAAGTGACTATTGCAATAAGAAAGGCTGCTGCCCAGTTTAACCTGATTCATAGGTGAAAGCCATCTAGCAATTGCCACTGGGTTTGTTCAAAACAAAAATTAAGCACACAATCCTAAGTATGGAAAAGTAATTGCAAATAAATAAGTAAATCAGAATTCTGGTCACATTTCTAGGTGGAGAGCTGAAGTACATACATACGTCACAAATGCAAGAATTAATATGGGCCAAGTTATTGATCCTTCAGTCTTTAGGGAGTGAAGTGAGACAAGGCCTGAAATAGTTTGTTACATAACAAATATTTGTGTTCTCCCCAAATTCATATGTTGGAATCTTAAGCCTGAATGGATGGTATGAGCAAGAAGGACGTTTGAGAAGTACATAAATCAAGATATTAGTGACTATCCTTTGTTTGAAGCAACAGTATTAAAGGAACCCAAATGTTAGCAACATTAGGATTTAATACTTTGGGACCAAAAACAATACTGTGATTTGATCATTATCTTTAGAAGCTGCTTCTAAGGATTAGGATTTATATAGATCTAAAAATAGATACTGATTTCTTTATGTTTTATTTTTGATTATTAAGGGTATGCATGTTATATGTTTAATATCTGATAAGTGGATACAGACTATTGTTCTGAGTTCAAGAGAAATAATCAAATAATGCCACAGAGCAATCTGATTCTGAAGTGTCTGGTTATGTTGCAGCTGTTAAGTAGCTCAAGTTTCTATCCATTAAGAGCCACAGAGTGTCATCTTCATATAAAGTTGGAAGGAAAATGTGTTGGTTTTAAGTTTTAAGATTCTTTGGGCAAGAGGATAAAAATGACAATAAAAGGGATACATCTTTATCTGAGCTACTTAAAGCATTTTCAAAGCATCAGCTCTCTCTGATAAACTAAAAGCACTCCTTAGAAGTCCTCCATCCAAAAAGAATAAGTTTATTGTGTAAAGGATCTTTCATTAAGAGGGACTCGGCTGTCTGGAGAACTTGATGCATCTGAGAGTGCGGCTACTCCCTTTTAATGAATGCCCAGGTCATAGAGATGGTTGCAGATCAAGAATGCATATCTCACTTTCAGGAAGAGACAGTTTTTCAAAATTGATTAAAACAAGGACCTGGGGAGGCGAGGGTCCAATCCAGCACTAGCTTCTCTCCATTGTTTAAAGTTTACATTATAAAAAGCACTATTCTAACTAGTCATTTGAAAACTGTTTTCAAATTCAGAAAAATATTTATCTGAGACTCTGTAAATCATTAATAAGAAATCAAAACTTCCCATCTAAATACCTGTATCTACTCCCACTTTTCCTTCAAATTCCTAAAGTGTCTGCTGGCAGAGCTTTCCTTGACAATGTTTCTTCCTGTTTCATTCATTTAACCTCTCTTATTAATTCAGTAAAGAGCATGTGCCATCTTCTGAGATCTGGGGTAGAACTAGAATTAAAAACAAGAGTCAGCATAGCCCTTCCCATCAAGGGGCTTCTAGTCTATTAGCTCATTTTAAAATAAGTTCAATAGCTCATTTTTATACCACAAAAATTATTACATAAAATGTATATACTGCAGGAAATCTTTCCCAAATGGATATTTTACATTCTATTATTTTTTTAGATGCATGAATGAACAATTTATGATTAAAAGCTAGAATTTCCTGTGACATGCAATTTTAAAAGAGGGATACATTAAAAGGAAATTAATAATGAATTTTAGGGAGGGAAGGACTCTGTAGAGATCTGTTAGCGGAATGTTCTCATCTTACTGATGGTGACTGACACCAAGCGAGTGAAATAACTTTTTTCATCAAATATGATTGGAGCATCAACCATATGCCAGGCTGTAAGGTAGAAGCTGGAATCACAGTGATGAATGGGACCTATACTACTCTGCTGTAATTAACAAATAATTAAATTATAATTGTAGAATCTGGGGACATGAGAAGCATGGGTTGCTGAAAGAGTATAATAGACTGGTAAAACCCAATTTGTACATTCAAAAACAACTTTTCTCAGAGGGTCTCACATAAGGCCAACTTAATGAATAAGAGGCTTGTCCCAGACTGCATTAACTAGTGAGATGCACAACAGCAGTGAACCAAGGATTCTTTTTCTTTTATTTTAAATTGGTTTTTAGTTATACATGACAGTAGAATCCTTTCTGATATGAATATACAAGCATGGAATTTATCTTATTCTAGTTAAAACCCCATTCTTGTGGATGTATATTGCCAGGACCATCCATGAAATGTGCATGAACCCAATGGGCATGAAAGCCACTGGGTAGGAAAATAGGGTATCTAGGAAATAATCCCAGCCACAATCCTGCTGGTTTGAGATGGCCCAATACATGAGATATCCTACCTAGTTCTGCCAGGTTCAGCACTGCACTGGAGTTGGGGTGACCTGCTGGAGCCACCTAGCTGCACAACCTCTCAGAAATGGGTGTGGCTTGCCAAGATGCCAATCAACCTGTTGACTGCCAGACACCCTGAACCAAGATTCCACCCACTGAAACCCTATCCCTGCCTTTGATGTACTACTCTCCCTTAAATAAAGGACCTGAGCCATTTTCTAGTAGTTCTGTTCCAACTTCTACGTGAACTGGAGAAACTATTAGGCGCTCCTCTTTGAACCTAATTTCTGGCTCTGGCTCTTATTTCTTTACTAATTATCTCAGACTTTCATTTTCTCTGGTGGCTCACAACCTTCTAAACAGAAAACTACCTTGGCCAGGTGCTGGCAGCCAAAGGATAGCATACGACGATATCAGATTCATTCTACTGTCTTTCCTTTCTTATCCCCTCAATTCACAATAGCTAAGCTAAGGAGCCAGCCAAGGAGCCAAGGTTTCTTAAGGCACGATGGGCTTGCTCTCTGCTATGGCAAGTTCCCAACTGGTATTTATTTATGGTGCAGCAGCAATGAGATTGTCAGTAGAAGACCGTCTACTTAGTTTATAAGCTCACCTCCTGTGCCTCCTGTCCAGTTTACTTGTCATACAGTAAAAGTGTTGACAATATATACAACCCACGTTTGTTTCTTTGATCAGGAACATGTATTATACTTGTTGAAGTTTCCAAATAACTAGGATTTGCTTTTTTAGCTTTTATATATGTTTAATGTCTTTTAGGTCCAAGGCAAATTATTTTTAACAATTTTTGTTTTATAATTGATGATATTAGAATTGAGAAAATACAGTATATTAATATATATTAACTGTGTGTATGTGTTCTAATTATTTCTTTCTGATAGTTAAATTTTGCCCCTCAGTGACATACTATACATTCTACTTAATAATGCAAAGTAAGAAAGAAGAGTTTTAGATTTATAACTCTTGTAAATAACCTATTTATCACTAATAGACACATTTTATCATTGTCTTTCTGCCCTGGTATACTGTTGGCTAACATTATTAGCAGTTGCTTTGCTTAGGAGGATGTAAGGATAACTAACTCTGTACTGTTTTCCCAGAAATATTTGTTACTTCCAACTTTTTTGCAATATGCAGGTATCATTTGTGTTAATATGCAAATCCCTCAGTATTAATACCCCCCCACACACACACGTGTGTGTGTGTGTGTGTGTGTGTGTGTGTGTGTATGTGTTCATACTGGGTTACACTACAGATTTTCCTTCTTTCTTTCTACTGCATGGCTGCTTAAGATAAGGAAAAAAAAAACATTTATTTTTAGAGTTTAATGAGAAGTGATTCTGGAACTTCAAATTTTTAGAAATATTGAGAAACAGAAAGTAGATAGAGAAAATAAATGGCTTGGCAGTCAGTTCTTTGACTCCTTAATCCCAGTATTTATTATGTCTCATTATCTATAGGGTCTTGTCTTCTGTACGAATGTAGAACATCTAGGACCCCCTATTATTTTAGGACTCTCCACAAGTATCTCATTATTTAACAAAAGTTTCTATTGCTCTGTGTCAGCAGCATCTTCTCACCACCTCAGGTCCCCTTTAGAAAGCAGTCCATCCCCTGCCCCCAACTCCCTCACAGCTGGTTCCCTCTGCCAGGCACTGGTACTCATCAGAGAGCTGCACCTATTGAGGGTGCTTCGGAAGGACCCCCTCTGACAGCGATATGTTCACTGTTAATATAAGATCACAAACCAGCCAGAAAGTGCTGCACATACCTTCGCCCCAGTACCTATTCCTTATCAAGGAAAAGTTAGGGTGAAACTTAAAGGTTTAGAGATGTGATGGGTTTCTCCAAACTGGGTCAGTCACCTGTGGCAGAGCAGGAAATTTGTATTGTTCCAGTTTTACAGACATCCAAGCATCACATTGATACATATTTACCTTCAATTGCTAGGTACCTATTTTTAAAGGCAGATATATGAAGGAGCCTGTGTTAGTCACATTTCTATTACTATAATAAATACCTGACATAATTAATTTATGAGGAGGAAAGGCTTATTTTGGCTCACAGTTTTACAGGCTTTGGTCCATGATCAGTTGGCCCCATTGCTTTGGGCCTGAGGCAGCAGCACATCATGGTGGAGCTCAAGATGGAGCAAAACCACTCACCTCATAACCAGGAAGCAAAAATGAGAGGTGGAGGAAAGGACCACAATTCCCTTCACTGGCAGCAGCCCCCAGTGATCCAAAACCTCCTACTGGACCCCCTTCCCAGCAGCATCACACCGGGGACCAAGCCTTTAACATATGAACCTTTGGAGAGGGTTTAAGGCTCAAACTCTAGCAGATCCTTCTTTGTGAGTATGTTCAAGGGTCTAGTAGCTTGAATGGTCTCCCCTTCTCCAAATCTATTTTTAATTGAAAATCAGTATGTATCAGATAAGTATTCAACACAGAAAAATTCATTTTTCTAACACTGGACATCATTTTTCCCTTCCTAATTTATTCACTGTATTTATTATTTCTGACTAATTCTCATGATAATCTTCTCCCCTTTTATGAATGTGTTTTACTTGTTTTTAAGAGGGACCCCAACCCAATATACATTAATAAATTAGCAACTGTTCTAAATATAAAGAGCATTATTCAAAGCCAGGAAACTTTAAAACCAAAATGGATATTTGTAAAGCACAATATATTTCTTAGACTAACCCTTTGCCCTATAAATGCTTATACATATGTTCATTTTTCACCTTCCTTGACTATGGTTTCCCTTAAATTAGGAGTAAATATTATATAGCATTTCATCACCACCCTACCAAATGTCTGATGCACAATTAGCATTTATTAAATGTTGGTTGAATGAGTGAATGAATGAGTGAATGGAAAATTAGAGATCAATGATAGCTGCACTTTATTAAAAACATAATTCATACTAGGGGCTATATAGGGCAATTTTCATGAATTAATTTTTTTCATGCTATTGTAAGGCAGGCATTATAATCCCAAATTTACAGATGAGAAAACAACTACTTAGAGAGGTTAAGTGGCATGGAAAAGGTTATAAATCTTGTAAATGACAGTTTTAATCTAAACCCAGTGCTGTCCTCTTTAATACCTGTACTCTTATTCACTAAGACAAGGGTCAACAAAGTATGGTATGTACTGCTTTTGCCTGCCACTGTTTTAGCAAACACAGTTTAATGGTAACACAAACTCACCTTGTGTTTACAGATTGTCTATGGCTGCTTTGGGGCTACAAAAGAAAAGTTGAATAGATGCAACCAAGGTAATCTGTGCTACAAAGCTTAAAATATTTATTATATGGTGCTTTACAGAAAAAGCATGTGATCCTTGACCTTGGATATACTGAAGGAGCAGAGGGGAGAGGAGCAGTGAAGAAGCAGGAAATCCTGAGTAGCTTGGGCTCCATGTTTGCTGAATCCAAAATTCTATCCTACATTGAACTCAAACAAGATGATGTTATTATGGGAAAAAACACCCAGGCAAGTCCCTAACTTAAAATCTGACCAGTCTTAGATTAACACTGGTCTTGTCTGTGCTGCTGCCTTATTTAACTTTTCCCCCGTTTGGTGCCATGGCTAACTCATTCCTAGTGAGTCCTCTGACAGTTCAATCTGGGAGCAGCTAAAGAGCTGAACTTCTTATTACATGATTAATTAGTCTTTCAAAGGGTAGACATAAGTGATCACATTATTCTGCTCCCAGTATGACTAAAACACTAGTAAGCCTTTATCCTTTCCTGACTACTCTTATTTCTTAGGTGTTTCTTCTCCCTTCCCTTCCTCCCCTCATATCTCCACCTAACCGCTCATATATAGACCTTATTGGATGTCAAGTATTGGTAGTATTAATTAAGTAGAATCCAATGCTCCCCTCAATCAAGTATTGAAATATGTCACATATGATACATGTTACCTAAACAAGATGTTTTTCCCAGACAGGTGCCTGGAGATAAGTTGCTTTTGTTGCAAAGGCATGGTCTCTGATGATGGGCAGGACTTTCTAACCCACTGCTCTCTTCATCCTTGAGGGATGAGTAAATATTAGATTAAAGGCCTCCTGGGAGAAAATAAATTTGGACTGCATTCCCTTTCTGTGAAATAGTTATTAAAACATTTCTGAGGTTCTTAGATAAGGCAAACTAAAGCCAGAAGACAGGAAATTGTGACCTCCACCAAAAAAAGTCAAATTTTGTAATACTGCATTCTATATTGCCTAATGGTCCCTGGCATGTACGTATTATATTTGTGGATTTAAAAAGGTAATAAGAGGGAGGGAAGGTAGGAGAATGAGAGTAGAAAGAATAGGTGGATGGAAGGAAGATCAGAAAGGAAACGGTTTTAGTCAGATTTTTTGCTGCTGTGACTCAGCAACCCAACCAGAACAACTGTAGAGGAGGAAACTTTATTAGAAGGCTCACAGTTTCAGGGGTCTTAGTCCACAGAAGGTTGGCTCCATTCTTTGGGGCTTGATGTGCGGATGAATATCATGGCGACAGAATGTGGTAGAGTAAAGCAGTTCATGTCACTATCAGGAAGCAGAGTGTAAAAGACTCCACTTGCCAGATACAAATATACACCCCAAAGCCACACCTCCAATGCCCCACCTCCTCTAGTTACACCCCACCTGCTTTCAGTTACCACTCAATTAATCTCATCTGGTGATTAATTCACTGATTGATTGGATTAAGGCTCTTGTAACCCAATCATTTCTTCTTTGAACCTTCTTGCATAGTCTCACATGAATTTTTGGGGGGACACCTCACATCCAAACCATAACAGAAACCAATAGGAGTTCTTTGGACACACTCACCATAATGGAGTGGGTGGTACAGCTGACGTTCTGAACCAAGCACCTGGTTGTTGGCAGGGAAGGCTGATGTTGAAATCCAAGGGCTCAGCTTGGGGAAATGGCCTCCTTGTGTATTATTATACTTGGTTCCTAGTGACTTTGGTGATAACTTTTTCTTTCTGAAAATTGCGTAAGAGAATATCCTTCCTTGTACCTTGACGGGCTAAGTGTTAGGGAGAGTATCTCTGCACTTGGGACAGCAGTGTCCAGAAGTGCACTGAAATTAGCAGCAGGTGGGGGGAGAGGTTATTTGTCTACCATATTGTAGGCCTGCCAAACTCACACAGCAGTGGGACACCATCAGTGGCAGTAAGTGGCCTGCCTCAGGACAGTTTCTGTACAGTATAGCTTGAAGGGGCCTCTGCTCGACAGCACAGGGAAACAGATGTAGGGCAAGAGGGTTAAATGTGGTTAAATGTGACCCACAACATTACAGATTCTCAGGATTATGTTGGTAAGGAAATCCCAGTAAAGCCTGGGTTTTCTACTATTTCACAAATGAGGAGCCATGCACCTTCTTTTTGGTATATTTTGTTATGCATGGTTTTTTTAGTTGCAGATTATTAAAGACTAACAGTTTTGTACCCTTGGTTGTCTTTCCATACTGATTCATCTCCGAGGAAAATACTGCACCAATATCTGGGTTACCATTTCCTTCCACTCAGAGATATGTTCCAAAACAGGCAGGGAATTATTGACCTATCTCATCCCTCTCAGTGTGCCTGTCACCTCCCAATTCTAGTAGCTCACTTCCACTTGTTATTTAATTGTTTTATATTTTTTCAAAAATGTGACATGAGATATACATAGAGAAAACTGAACAAAACTAAAGTATACACCTTAATGAATTACCATAAATTGACATCTGTGTAGATACCAAGCACAAAGATGACTCACTGCTAGCACTTTCAGATGGCCCCTTTTGCCCATGTTCCTGCCCTGCTCTACCTGTCCCAATCATGGAGGCTGCCTCTTGTCTAAAGATAGCCATTCTGACTTTTAAAGTAATTGCTTTCTTGATTTACTTTGGTTATCATTTTGGCCCAACTGTGCATCCCTCAGCTTTTAGTTTAGTTTTTTTTAATTTACATAAAATAAATCAAAATTTTTTCTGCTTGAACTCTATATAATAGGATAATATAGAATCTGTTCATCTATATGGCTACTTTTGACTTTGCTTGAGAGAATTATGTTCATTGTTAGAGTTCTCTGTAATTCACTTATCTTCATTGCTGAATAGGATTCCACTGAACAAATATACTATAATTTATGCACCTATTTGTGTTAATGTACATATGGATTGCTTCTACTGTTTACTATTATTTACATTAGTATTATCAAAATTCTTTTATATATTCTTTTGTTCAGATTAATGTGTATTTCCATCAAATATATAACTAAGAATTAAATAGTGGATCAGCTGGTACCCATCAATCATCAAGCACTGCCAATTCCACTCCTCCTAGAGAGTCTAAGAATCCTCATAACTTCAGATCTTTATTGAGACCTGTTATTCTAGTTTTCTTTAAATTTAACTATTGTTTAAGGTAGATATTGCTATCTTATTGTGGTTTAAAATCGAATTTCCTAGATATTAATGGGGTTTAGAACCATTTTAAATTTTCTTTTTTGTATTAGTGAACTGCATATTCAAATCAATCAATACTCATATTTTCTTTTGGGTTGTCTTTCTTCTTCTCACCATTTTGTAGGTATGTTATTATCAGATAGGTTTTCCAGAATATCCACAAACACTTCAATCATTACATATATTATAAATATCCTGTTCCATACTAGGGCTTCCCTTTCCACTCTCTGAACATTTCCATTTAAAAGAAGATGCATTTTAAACAAAATCATTGTGGCAAGTTCTCTGATAAACAAATTTGCAAGGCATTGTGAAGTACACAAAAGGAATTTCCAATTAAACCCAAAAAGGATGAGAACTCAAAAAATGTCTTAGAAAGGTAAGATGACTTGCAAACATATTCATATTTTCCAGGAAATTAAGGGAGCAGAATCTCAATGCAAAGAGCCTATGACTCCTCTTGCCTTATTCATGCAACTCAGTGAGAGAGCAGTATTCTTGACTAGAGAAAATTTCAAGGAACTTCAGTGATAAATAGAGCACTAGGTATATAAGGAGAGATAAAAGACATCTCTAAGATTTAGAAGCATGGTTTCACTTTAAATAAATATTCCCAATGGTGTAAGAAAATGGGTGAACAGAAGGGAAGTACAGTTGTCCTGGGGTGCAGAGCTGAGCTTGATGACAGTGAGAGGGAGCTTTGGGAGTTGCAGACAGAAGACAACAGTGAGGCAGGCACTGTAAGCGATAGATAATTTTATCAACCTTGAAGTCCAGGAGATGTGGCTTTAACAACTCTTTCTGTACCCCCACAACAATGTGACTATAGTATAAAAAGTAGAACCTTCTAAAAGTGACTGGAAACGCTTCCTCGTAGTTTGCTGGACAATAAATGAGCAGGCGGTGAGAGCTCTCGTTTTGCCAAGAGATGGTGCTACCATGTTCTCCTCACTCTTAGAAGAAGAACATCATCCTCTCCCTGAGTTCCAAAGTCCCCAAATTCAGAGCAGCTGACTTCCTCAGAGAACAGGTACAGAACAGCAACTAGAAACCACTGATAACTTTGCCTATCAACCAAATAACCTGCAGTGTCTTTACAGGCACTGTAACGACAAGGTAAGCAATGAAGAGCACTGTCCCTTTAGTAGAACATAAACATGCTGTGTCTCCAGAAATAGCCTGGCCTGGCCCACCTCAGTGTGGGATGGAGAGAGGCATGCCTCCTTCACTGACCCTATCTTGGTAGTTTCACTAATAATTCATCTCCCTTAACCATGTGATCCTGTGGAATTCACCTTGAACCATGTTGCCAAACAGTGGACTGGGCAGATAACAACTATTCTTAGCCTTGGTATCCTCCTCCATAAGACAGGAATCACACCAACTACAAAAATGAGTTGTTGTGCAGGGTGAGCCAGATTAATGTGTTTTAAGATACTCAACACTAGGCTAAAATAATTAAAGCCAGGAAGTCTCAATTTCTCAATTGAATGGTAATGCCACAGTGCTGACTTCAACAAAATGACTCTCTAGAGTATGAGGGGAGGTACTGGGTAGAGCTAGAAAGGAGATCTGCAAAAAGTGAACTAGGTGGAAGTAGATGTACTCTGCAAATGTATCCCATTAACAATCAGAGATTGTATTTTCACTTATAATAATGATCCAGTGGCTATTTTGTTAGTGGATATATATACAATTTATGTATATACCAAATACATGTCCAAAAGTCTCTGCATGATGGTCAGTGGATTTGTGCTTATGTGACAAGAATCAGAGGATTGTGAGTGTCTATAACAATTGTTGGATTAAATAAATACTCTTTGGATGGTCTGTTTTCCTTTGTGAGAACTGTGAGGTAGGAAGAGATTCTCTATAGAGCAGGTTTTAAAGAAGATGGACAGATGAAAACATAAAAGATAAGCTCTAATCGTGCAAATAAAATAGTCAAAGCAATAGGAAATTCTAGTGCTAACCTTCTTGCATTGCTGCGGGGAATTGCTTCTGAATTTATTGCTACCACTTCTCAAGCCAGTCAGAGGACTAAAATTTGAGAAATGAGTTAAGACAATTTTGGAGTAATGAGACTCCACTTGGGGCCACCTGAAGTGGTAGGACTGAGGAAGGAGAGAAGTTAAACAGAAGTAGGAAAGTAAAAATGGACAGCTCAATATCTACATGAGCTTCCCTCCACTGAAACCAGAGCTGGCTGGATAGGAGGAAGAGGCTCTGACTCCTAAACGCAGGGCAGATTTGATAGCTCAAGGAATTCAAATTTTATTCAATCCGAATTTACTTATGTAGAGGACTCAGATATATGGGTCCTTTTAAATGTAGGTAGAACCAAGAGTGATTAAAAACCTTATAAATTAAGTGACTTTCAGGTCTGACTTTTAGGATTTTTTTTTTTCTCTCAATGGCAGTTATAGGATAGCATGATAGAAAGACCAGAGCTCTGGAACTCTGAGGGGAAGAGCAACAGGCTATGAGAAAAGAGAATTAGAGAATTAGAAGTGAAAGATAGACCTGGAAAAGACATGTTGTCTAATAGTGAGTTGGCTTTCCCTGTAACAAGGGCTTTGACTAAGGTAGAAGTGACAGAGCTGAGGAACACTGAACTACAATCTTGAAACTACGTCTTCGATCACAGAGGTCATCCTGGGAAGACCAGCAGCACGTAACAGAAACATACCAGGGCTCTCATCAATAAACTGAGAATATAGCAGGATCCCAGAGACTGCATCTAGCATCGCCTCTCTTAGTGGTAAAATATAGAATTTTATGCTCTTCTGAATGAAAAAAATAAATAAATAAAAATAAAACCAACACCCCACACACACACACACACACACACACACACACACACACACTGCAATTTTCTCTTCCCTATTATAGATGAGTTCCTTGATAACTTTGAATTAAAGAAAGGTTATTTTAACTTTAACTGAACTACTCCTTCAGGAGTAAATTCCTATCAAACTTAATTCCTGAAAAAGTTTTTTTTTTTTTTAAACACCTTTCAAATATCAGTCTTGTGAAACAAATGTAAAATCAGAAAATTAGTAGGTCATACTTTATGGGAAATTTCTTTTCAAAACCTAATGCTTTGTTTATTTAACTATCCATATTAAATTATCTCTTCAACAAGAATGGTGCCACCCAATCCCATTACCCAAACACTCAATAGGTAAGAGAGACATCATAATCACCTGAAACTTGACAAAAATTAATTGGTGATGCCACTTCCCCTAAAGATTGCAGTCCTCATTTACTAGAATAACAAATGACAAGGCAGAAAACCAAAGTGTCAACATGGGTAAAAGAAGCTATAAATTTACTGGAGGTTAGTGGATAATAGACAGTGTTATATTAATATTATTCCCTTGTGAATCACTTCCAATGGAATTCCTTTTATTAACAATGTTTCCTTCCTGATTATGAAGTAACCAGTTCTCCTTTTGGAAAAGCAAGGAGACAGGAAAAAGTACAAGAAAACAATAATAATAATAAGACTGACAACCACAGATATTCATTATAGTGGATTAGCATTCCTGTTAGTCTTGTGGTTATATGTAAGTAGCATACATCATACCAAGTATGTGCTATGAATTTGATATTTATATGTTTTAATTTTGTTAAATTGTGATAATCGTCAATCTTGATGCCCATATTATATTCAATTTCATTAACATTTATGAATGTTTTTTCTAACATTAAAAATATTTTAAAAATCCTTAAGCATAAATACTTTTTATTTTTAATATAACATTAGTTCTTAGAGTAAAATTCTTAGAAGTAATGTTTCTGAAGCGAAGGGCATTAAGAGAATAACTGCCAAATGATTTTATATTTTGCTTAATCTTTTGCTAAACACAGAGAAGAATACTCTGATTCTGTCCCTTTTATACACCCAAAGTACATTTTCTGAAAATATTTTCTGATTCAGAAGGTGAAAAATGTGCCTCAAGTTATAGTGCTTCGTTGATTACACTGTTGAAAATGGCTCACTCAAAAGTAGTTACTTTTGTGAATTGTTGGAATATGCTCTTGTAGATTGATATTTTAAGACTTAGGGAGATTAAAGGAAGTTGTTACAAATATATGTCATCATTGTGAATATTCAATATATGAAACGTCTCTCTTATATTTGAAATAAATATTTCACCCTTCTACTTTTTTTCTGAATTCAATCATGATGTGTAAGCTTTTTACTTGGTTAAATCCATGTATAGTTCCCTGTGTAATTGTTTTTTAACTTTCCATAATTAAAAATAAATCCTCTCCTCCTACAGATTAGACCACTATCTTTTAAAAAATGCTCTTTAATTATTATTGTCAGAATTAAATGAAACTAAAACTGGTTAATGAAATTAGCTAACAAAATTTTCCACTGCTGACCAGATATTTTAAAAAACATGGAACTGTTCATGTTTAATGGTGTATAGATTTTCCCAAGCTGGATAACTGTGAAATAGAGTGTAACCAATGATTTGAATATAACTGTGATTAAACTTTCCAGTGTTGGAAGACATTTTTAATGGAAGCTATTATCTATATTTATAGCAGTTTCATTTTTTACTTCAGCTGTTACTCAGTTTTTCCTAGGTTTTCATTCTTCTTTTTTGCAATTGATTTGCAAAGTATTCCATTAATTGCCTCATAACTGTCATATCTGTGGAAAATTGTTAGCATGTCTCAGAGTGATCAAGAAAGCTTTTTGAGTGTTGAAAGCTTATTTTAGATCTCGTTTCTCATCTGGGTTCTTTCTGCTTAGGCAAAATGAGTTAGATTTAATAATGCCTTTGTGTATCTGCTTTTAAACTATAATAGTTTGGGTAAGTCACACCTTTGAAATATGTTTGTCCCTCTAGGCTCCTTAAAAAGTCTGGGCAGTTCTTGTCCAGCTTTATATTCTAACCAGAGGCATCTCATCTGGCCAACAATGGCTTCTTGCCTTGATAATACCATGTACCTGGTGGTCTGGGCTTAAGTTTGGAGAAACAGAATTTGTGTGGTCCTTTCCTTGTACCCTCCCTCTTGCCTCATGGGTCTCCTGCTAAAAATGCCGTGATTTTTCAGAATCTTTGTTCTTACTAGGGTTACCAGAATGGGATGGGCTTTCCAATAAGGATGAACAAGAAGAGGAAAGATTGAGATGTGCATACTCAAGAATAACAGTCTTTAGGCAGATAAATCATGACACATTTAAATACTAGGTTAGTAATATGTGAAGACTTTTTAAAGAGAATACTATTTTCTTTAGAAAGGAGAAAAAATGTTATCCAGAACAATGTCTTCTATAATTTGAGAAATACCTCTATTCTGCCAAAAACTATCATGCACTAGCAACACAGGGCTAGAAGATACAGTCCCTGCTCCCAAGTAACTCATAGTATGGTGAGCCGGCTGTCTAAGAAATAGTGTCAGAGTTTTACGGAGGAAGTCCTAAATGCCAGGGAGCAGATCTTATGGATGCTCATCTCAGATATTAACATCTGCAAAAATTGCTAAGGCATGTGCCCTCTAAACTGAGTTCTAAAGGAAGAAAATTTCAAGCAGCATGAATTGAAGATTAGAGGACCAAAGCTGTGAGGAAAATAGCCAATTTACTGTCCTGCAAGTATCTGAGCAAAAGTAATTGGTCAGGAGAAAGAAATGAAAATGAAAGGCTTATCAAGACCCAGTGGGTAAGGTTCTTACGTGGTGTGCTAAAGATTGTGGATTCTGTTCTAAGCCAATAAGTAGGTATTGAAGGATTTAACCAAGTCAGGGGGTATGATCAGATTTGCATTTTTGAAAGATTTCTGTGACTGCAACTGCGTGAATAAAAGATTGGAAAAGGATGGGGGACACATTAGCATAAAATATGAGTTAAGACATTCAGGAAAGAATTGATGAGGGATGTTAAGTAAAGACAGTGTTTCTGAAGAAAGTTATAAAAGAGCTAAAAGAAGTAAAATATGACAGTTGATCATTTGGTTGGGAAGATAGGGGGGTATGTCTCAGATGCCCCAGACTTCTTGCTCAGCAACATGATGAACCAGGAGCAACTTCAGGAAGAACGATGGGATTGAAGGTAGACATAATTAGCTCCATTTACTGTGAAAAGTACAAGAAGATATGCAGGGCCAGGAAAAAGGTACAACTAGTGACATGAGTGCTGCATTTCATTGGGTGCAAAATTTAAGGAATAAAAGAACCCAAAATGAACAACAGCTAAAATAAATAAGCCAAAAATCTCAGTAGCAAATACTACTGTAATAAACAAATTTTAATGGAGAGATGTATGTATGGAATCAAGACAAAACCTAAATAAACCCTTGTAGTTTCACCTGATTTTAGTTGACTTTAAAAATCACTAATTCTGGAGGTCATGCAGAGAAGCAACACATTATTAGTCTCTCACCAACTGTGCTGTAGATAATACCTCTGACACCATGGGTCATGATGATAATGGCCACCTAGGATATTTTTCAGGGACTTTAATTTGGCTTTTCTGAAAGCACTGATTCTTCACTTGGGCCTCCACATGTCTGATGAGTGAGTAAAAGAGGATGAAGGAGCCTGGCATCTGCATCTCTACCTTCACATCATATCTGTCTCCTTTGCAATCTTAACCCTTAGGTCAGATTTCTGCTCAACCCTGCATGTGGACATATTACTCATTTAAGAAATGACTAGTCTAGAACTATAATACAAGGTTGATTTGACCTAAACTTACCTCATCTCTTTCCTCCCTTTCCAAGGCTGAAGACAACAAGGTAATAGCAACAAATCAGGCCCCTGGAGCAGCACCTAGAAACTTCTAGTCATGGGTTTCCATGTTCATGGCCTCCCTGCTTCTCCACTCCCTTCCTACAAAAGCCCACTAACCCCATTTCCCTAAGATGGCCTTTGTTGGCAACAGGCATCTCCTCAATCTAATTTGGTTTGCTGGCCTTCTGAATAAATCTTCCTCCTTGTCCAAAAACTTGGTCCTCAAGTCCCTGGCCTGTTCAAGCAACAAGCAGATGAACTTGGCTTAAGCAACATGTCTGAAGTTGGAGTAATGTTAGAACAAGTCTAGAGATATACAGCATGAGGAATTACAGTTAATAATATTGTATTATATGCTGGAAACTTGCTGAGAATAAAATTAGGTGCCCTTGCCTCCCCCAAAAAAAGTCTGTGGATATGGATATGTTAATTTGCTGGACTATAATAATCATTTCATTATATATATGAAAAAGTGTAATGTAACACCATGTTGCACATTTGAAATACAGTGAAAGAGAAGGAAAGAAGTGTTATGGTTTGGATGGGAGGTGCCCCCCAAAAACTCACATGTGAAACAATACAAGAAGAATCAGTGAAGAAATTATTGGGTTGTGAGAGTCTTAACCAGTGAATTAATTCCCTGATAGGGATTAACTGAAATGGTAGGGTATGGCTGGAGGAGGTGGGAATTGGGCGAGTGGCTTTGGGGTATATATTTGTACCTGGCAAGTGGAGACCTCTCTCTGTGCTTCCTGATCATGATTTGAGCTGGTTTCCTCTGCCACACTCTTCCTCCCTGATGTTCTGCCTCATCTTGAGCCCTGAGGAATGGAACCAGCCTTCTATGGACTGAGACCTCTGAAATGGAGCCCTCAAATAAACTTTTCTTCCCTAAAATTGTTCTGGTCAGATCTTTTAGTCATAGCAGCAAAAGAGCTGTCTAAAACAGGAAAGAAGAAAGAAAGAAAGGAAGGAAGGAGCAAAGAAATCAGAAGAGAAAAGGGAGAAAGGAAGGGAAGAGAAGGGAAAGAAAATGAGCTAGAGAGAGAAGGGCAGGTAGAGAGAGAGAGGCCTTTGTTTTGTGAATAACATCAGCACAGTTCCCTCCTGTGGGTCATTTTTCTCTTTCTTCTGAACGGTTTATAACATTTACTCACTTCTTTCCGTATTTCTCCCTATCCCCAAATTTAGAGGAATTAGTATGCAATGCTTATCTTCCTGCAATCCTCTCTTTTGAACATCAGTCAGCATTTACTAATGTGAAGCTCTAACAAGGGAAGAACAAAGCAACATTAAAAACACTGTTTGCTGAAAATAAAAGAAGTGGTGTTTAAGTGCTGCTCACATCACTTCCAAAATATTCTTATCCAACTGTCAGGTGGAAATTATACTCCAGGCCGCCATAGCTGGATATCCAAGTTCACTCAAGTCTACACCTTGGAGCAATTTTTCCATAAAACACTTCTTTTCATTTCAGCAATAAAATACCTACCCAAATGGTGAGAAACAATGCAAACAAATGCAGTGAATGTTTGTTATTCGTGGAAACCTGTTTTCCTTTGTGCTTTGCTATTGTTTGAGTGAAGTTGCAGAGGTCTATAATAATGGAATAGATTGCAGAACTGCCCCTGAGAACTACCTCTCAAACATGCTAAGTAACCAGCCTGTCAAATTAAAGGAGTCTCTGAGGCTGCTGCTTTTTTTGGTCATCTTTAATTAGGCAACCCTCTGGTGAAAACCTTACAATTAAAATAGGAGTTTCTTTTCTTCTAAAGTAAGTGGAAAAGGAATTTTTTTAAGTGTATGTAGTGGCTTGCTATTTTGTTATACTTTTTTTTTCTTTTTTTTTATTGGTTGTTCACAACATTACAAAGCTCTTGACATATCATATTTCATACATTAGATTGAAGTGGGTTATGAACCCCCAATTTTACCCCAAATGCAGATTGCAGAATCACGTCGGTTACACATCCACAATTTTACATAATGCCCTATTAGTAATTGTTGTATTCTGCTACCTTTCCTATCCCCTACTATCCCCCCTCCCCTCCCCTCCCATCTTCTCTCTCTACCCCATCTACTGTAATTCATTTCTCTCCTTGTTTATTTTCCCATTCCCCTCACAACCTTTTATATGTAATTTTGTATAGCAAAGAGGGTCTCCCTTCATTTCCATGCAATTTCCCTTTTCTCTCCCTTTCCCTCCCATCTCATGTCTCTGTTTAATGTTAATCTTTTCTTCCTGCTCTTCCTCCCTGCTCTGTTCATAGTTGCTTTATTTAGTGTGTTGTGGAAAGGCTAGAATATAACAAAACCAAATCATAAAATTGCAGCAAAAATTAGAATAACGGAAAGCCAAGAAAAAGAATGCTTTTCTTTGATAACGTAAGGTGTTTTACAAATATTAACTACATTAAAGTTGTTTCTCAGTCACACTTAGGTCACAGAACAATCCAGGCATTTCAGTGTGTATGCTCTGTGCTAATCACTGCAATTCCTTGATTCGCTGGGATGTCCTGGGTAGGGAGAGTGTGTCGTATTATGTTGTATACCTGCAAGTATCCAGACTTCTGTTACTGTTAACACTTCATTCATCTGATGCCACCTACACCATAAAAAATGTTTCCAATCAAGCTACTTTTCTTTTCAAAAACTTAACAACCATTAGTGACTACCATAAATAGATGAATGAAACAATGAAAAACAACAATGTGGAAAGATTCTATGGGCTTCTTTGCAATCTCAAATAGAGCCTGCTATAGAACCTGAACTATTAGCAGGCCAAATAAATATTCACCAAACTATTAATTACACACACCTTGCATAAGTGGAATATATTTCCTCACGAAATTCTAAATTATGTTAGTTTCGAAGGAGAAAGAACATGGTCTAGCACCTGATATTTGAAAACTTCATACTTCCTCTGTAAAAATATTCAAATTTCTTTTGACTGTGGAAGGAGGAATCAGTAGATAAATTTCTGAATGTCTGTATAATAAGGAGGGTTGCTGTCTAGGTTTAGCAATCACTAGAACCTGAGGGACTTTATCTAATCTTAATCCTGCACCTGACTGCCAGGCAGCGTTCATCACTTAACCTCTCAGGGAATTAATGGGTTCATCTGTACAACAGGATTGCCAAAGGATTCGAAAGGAAAAGACTAATGATGGAATGAGGGTGGATTTGAAGATCTGACAAAGCTATCAGAATTCATGGCAAAGCCACTTCCCATTCTTTCTCAATTGTAACTGTACTGCTTTTATGAAGAGTGAATTCAATAAAAATAAGCTTCTAAGAGTTTTGTGGTGCTGGTTCATACCTGCTGGGCTGATACTAAATGTAAAACCCACTTGCTTTAAAAATGTAGAATGGAAAGCACTTTGAAAATTCATGATGTTTTTATTTGATACCCAAGGAATTTTGACTCTGGTAGACAAAACACATACCCCATAATTTTGATTAGACAGATAAATAAAAAAGCAATTCATACATTTATTTTTATCACCTTCTTCCTTTTTTATTTTCACTTTCACTTTTCTGTTACACTTTGAATCTGACATTTATGTTTCTTTGCTTCCCCCCCAATCCCTGAAGAAATCAAAAGATATTTTTCAGGCTCTGAGGTGCCATTTTCAGTCTCTGATGAGGTTTTCCCTTTGGTGTCTGTTGTTTCTGGGTTCCAGACAAAGACCCAGAGTGGTCCAGATATGCCTGAAGCCCACTAAGGGTTTGCTGGCCAGAGCCAGCTACATCTCTCTAGTTGCAATACATTTTTTTTTCAGGACAACAATAAAAAGTGCATTTCTCTGTGATATAAGATCTAGGTTTCTATGGTTTGAATATGGTTTGAGTCTGTCCCACAAAGGTCCATATAGTAGGAGTTTAGTCCCTAGTGTGCTGGTGTTGGAACATTACAGAACATTTCAGAGATAGGGCCCAGTGGGAAGTAGCTAGGACACTAGGGAGTGGCACCCTAGAAGGGATTAATGTAGTTGTTATAAAAAAAAAAATAAGCCTGGCCCCAGAATCTCTGTGGCTTTCTCTTTCACATGTGATCTCTTTCCACAAGTACACCCACCATTGTTATATCATATCATCTGCCATGAAGCCCTCAGCAGAGGCCAAACAGATGTGAAAGCCTCATCTTGGACTTTTAGTCTCCAGAACTGTGAGCTCAATAAGTTTCTTTCCTTTTTAAAGTATCTATCCTTATGGTATTTTGTTATAAGAACAGAAAGTAAACTAAGACACAGGTCTATTGATAGATAAACTTACATGTTTTTGTTTGTTTTTCGTTTTGCCAGGCACTACCATCTATTCAGCGCAAGGAGGTAAGCACTGCCTTCTGAGGAAATGGAGGATGTTAACTGAACTGCTATCGGTGCCACAGTGTTATAGAAGAAATTCAGAACCAGAGCACATATTGTTCAGATCATTAATAGAGTTATCTTAATCATCCAGCTTTGCACAGTGATTGTATTAAGTAGGAGGTTGGCATAGCACAGATGGAACAACTGGAATTCCACAATTTCTAGACAACTAATGAACAGGAAAAGCTGTTTCATGTGCCATTATCTAACAGAGAGCATGCTGGACCTAAAGAAAACCAAAACATCAAGAATTTAGTATAATGAAAAAAAAAGGCTAAAGACTACCAGAATTGAATATAGCATGCCTCTGCATTCTATTAATAATTGATTTTTTAAGAAACCCTCTTTCTGTAAGAATGTTAAGTAATATTTCTTTATATCTCAATTTTAATATTTCCAAGTACTTTCTCATTCATTAGTACACTTGATTCTCATAACAATGATTCACATTCATTAAGTGAGTTGATTCTCATATTCTAATAATGCTAAAACTTTAAAAAGTTACTATAATTTACATATTAGAATTTAAAAAGTTGAAAGAAATGAAACATATAATTTAATAAGGGTGGTGGAGGGGCCTCTCAAACTTCAGTCCTAATTTAGTTCATCCTGCTGAAAGCCTTTCTTACATCAACCTGTTATATCATCTAATGAAATGAAATTGTAAATTACATTTATTTTTAATGTTCAGCCAAAAGTGCAATTACTCTAGCTTTCAGACACCTAAAATCCAGTCTAACAAAATTTCAAAATTTCATTTTTGAACTAGTCATACAAAACAAAGGAGGACATAATGTTGTCATTTCCCCAAGTGGAGATTTAGTTTTATGTTCTTAAATCAAAATTGCTTCCTAAGAATAGTTAATTCATTTTTCTGCTATTTTTCCTACAACATCTCATAGCTTGATTCCTCCTTCTCCTTCCCACTCCTTCCTTCCTTTCCTGTGTCTGTCTGTCTGTCTGTCTGTCTGTCTGTCTCTCTCTCTCTCTCTCTCTCTCTCTCTCTCTCTCTCTCTGTGTGTGTGTGTGTGTGTGTGTGTGTATCCTGGAATTACATTTCCAGCATAGGGGGCAGTGCTGGGCTCTCCATTGCAAATATTTCAAGACATAATAAGAGAACCCAGAAACAATAAAATAAGTCAGCTAGATTTGGAATCAAGTTTGTCACAGCTGATCCCAGCCACAAGCCCAGAATGTTGGAGGTGGGCTGCCTTATATTGCAATTACACCCAATGCAGATGGTGGGAATACAGTGGCCTTATTAATTCATACTGCTGGCTCATTTGTAGCTATTATCTTACTTAATGTCAGTGATTATTATATGATAAGTTTATTTATTATTGTACCAAATATGGAAGGGTTTTCAGAGCTGTCTAGTCTTATAGTTGTTAAACCTCACCATGCACTAGAATCATTAGTAATTTTTATAAAGAAATGGATTCCTTAGTTCCCCCAAGGAAATCAGTATATCCAAGAAGATTTTTTTTATTTGTTTCTAGTATACTCTCCCAGTAATTTTGTATAAAATGATATTGGAAGACCTTACAGTATAACCCTGATTTTTATTTTCATTATTATAAGATCTAGAATCGAGACCAAAAGTCCATATAAGGTTTTGTGAGATTTTATTGCAGTCAGAAATACTATAAGAGGTAGAAAATTGCTATCATTGTCCCTGTAACCAAAACACCTGACCAATCACGGGAAGATAACTAAAAGAATATACCAGGTGGAGACATCTGGATCCCTCTGAGGCAACCTAGGAAGACCAGTCTGGCAGAAAACAGTGATAATAACAAGCAGGCTGACTGTCTCAGTCTGTTTGGACAGTCCTATTCCATGCCTGATGTCTTATTATAATTATTAGTTGTGTTATCTGTTCCTCTCTTAAGTGTCCTTATTTGGGCAATTAGCTATATGGTCTTGCTCACCATACAGAAATCCTGTCAGAGACCAATGAATATCCTCCAGTGAGCTGGGGGCAGATCAATAACAGGTAGGCTCTATCTTCCACTCATTCATTCATTCAATACAGCAATGTATTTGTGTCAGTTTTTACAGATGCCACGTCATGCATAAACAAAGAGAGCTTATTTCCTTATAGGGCTTATTAGGCTAGTAGTAGGATATTCATAATATTTAAATGAAAAATAAACAAAAAGATAATTAGAGATTACAATAAAAATTTTTACAGGTAAAACCAGGGTGATATGTATGATACCATTTTATCAGAAGAACAGGTAAGATGGGGGATGACTTCTGGAAGACCATCATCTGCCTCAACCTCTTTTTATAAAACTTCTTGTGCTCTATAGAAAACTAAAAGTTGTCTTTCTCACCCTCCTTAATAGAAAGGGTTCCATAATTAGCCCCTGCCAACCAGATATACCTGTGTGAGGCATCAATGAATTGATGGAGGAGAAGGCATTGGCATATGAACATTTTCACTTTGCTTGTGTAGACGCCTGGCCTCCTATCAGGTAGCACATAAGGTATTGCATTCCTGCAGCTAACAACCCTGACCCAACCTCTTAGTCTGCTGCCCATGGTTATGGTGGTACAGCACTGAAGCCAGCAGATGGGGTAGTAGTTTCCCAACTTCCCAGTTCCTTGGTGAGGCAGATCTGGTGGATCAGTTCTGAAGTTGTTCTTGGAGTCAGTCTCAAAGCTCTGATCTGCAGCTATTCTCAAGCCCTTACCAATCATCATCATCATCATCAATCATCATCATCATCATCATCACTAATTTGGTAAATATCTATACTAAAAATGGAGCACTTTCTGTTATCTGTCACAAAGTGATAAAGAGCTGAAAAATGAAGAGGAAAAACGAGATAAATCAGGGAAAAGAATTCTAGGCAGGTGCAAAGGTTCTTGAGATTGCAGAAGGTCTTGACATATTCAAGAAATAAAGGAAGGATATTTTTGCTGGAGCAGAGCTAAGATATGGGAATGGGAAGGAAGAGACATTGTAGGAGGCAGATCAAGGTCATGTCCATGACAGACAAATTCAAACTTTATCCTAAGTAAATTGGGAATTCAATTAGGCATGATATGATTTTAAGAATGTTATTCTGGACACCTTGTGAACAAAGAATTGAGGAAAAAAGATTAGTTATGTGTTATGTTAGTAAAAAAGATAGGGTAAAGGAAAAGAGGAATTCAAGATAAGTCCTCAGCTTTCAGCTGGATCAAAAGGTAGATGTGGTATAGTTCACAGAAATGGGATCAATTTTTTGTTTTGTTTTGTTATTTTATTTGTTGTTTTGTATAAGTCTTATTTGAGATGCCAACTGATCATCCAAAGAAATATGCCCAGGAGAAGGTAGTGACGAGTCTAAAAGAGAATAGATGAGGTTCTAGAGAACATCTTCTATGCTAGGTCAAGTTATTTTAGGATAAAAGTCAGAAAAAAATTTTGACTAGGCACCCTGTAGCCCAGTCACATTGACACCAAAATTGGCCATCAAGTAGTTCAACATTCTTCTTTCAAGTTCAGGATCTTTTGTCTTTACTTAAACTTCATACCAAAGGAAAAAAAAAATGAATATAAATAGTAACAAACAGAGAGAAGCTGAACCCTTTCAGGGCATGGCGCTCAGTGATCCATCTCCTCCAGTCCTGTCCCACCTGCCTAAAGGTACCCTATAGTTACTACCCAGTCAGTCCATTCAAAGTAGGATGGACCAGTTATTGCTCTCAAAATATAATCATTTCACCTTTAAATATTCCTGCATTAGCACAGGATTTTTTGGGAGACACCTCATATCCAAACCATAACTCCACCTGATCTCTCTTTCTCATACACACTACTATCATGATTCCATCCACCACATGAGACATAGCCAGGGAAGCCCTTGCCAAAAATGGTGCCATACTGTTTTGACTTCCTAAACTCTAAAACTATGAGCCAAATAAATTTCTTTATAAGTTACTAAACCTGGAGCATTTTGTCATAGTAACATAACATGCATATCTTTTACACATTGAACATTTATTTGACAAATATTTTTATTTACTTATTTATTTTTAATTTTATTCATTCATTTGTTTGTTTTGGTGCTGCGGATTGAACCCAGGGCCTTTTGCATGCAAACCAAGCACTCTTCCAACTGAGCTACACCCCCAGGCCCTTGACAAATATTTTTAAATTAAATAAATAATGCCCAATCACTCATTTCATGGAGCTCAGAAACTAGCAGAAAGTAACTTAATGAGAGTATCTACTTACAGAGCACTTACTTTATGCCAATTTTGGTGCTTAACATTTTTCATAGTTGTCATTTAATTTTGACAATCACCCTCTCAAGTAGTTTCTCTTATGGTCTCTAGTTTATGCATGAAAAAACCTAAACAATAGAATAATTGAATAATTTGTAACCAGGCTTTGCAAGCACACTCCGGCTCCAGAGCCTATAACCATCAAATTCTACTATGAAATGTACTAAAGAAGCTTTGTCCAGAAGTGAATGAGAGTCTAAATGAAGAGTGTCATAGGAATTAACATCATTAAAAGGTAACTCCCCTCTTTTTTATTTATCTGCTTGTCTCTATCCTTATTTCTCCAAGGCCAATATTCAAATACTGCAATAAGTAGGCAAGGCTCCTATCCACGTCCCTATATCCTACATTTTTCTCTTCTAGACTGAAATACCCTTGTTTCTCTCTCAAAATAGTTTTCTATCATTTCCAATGGCTTTTCTTTTCTACTTCCTTTTCAGATAATTCCTGCCAACACTGAACTTCTCTTTTTGAACCACTTATGGGTAATTAACTAAGCATATATTTTCATAGTTGCTTAAAATCCAACTCTATTCTCTAATTTTTTCATATGCATAAATCCCTTCACCTGAAACAAATTTTATATCATCTTGTCAGAAATACATTTGCATCCTCCAGAATATCTAGACTTACAGTAGATGTTTAACAATAAATTATTTCCATAGGATTAAATTAAAGGACAGTTAAATTTAGGCATACAAATTGAATAATCACATGAATTCTTTCTCTCTAAATGTCTAACCTGGATTCTTTTTCAAAATGGTATTTTTTTCCTTCCTTACATACAGTTAGGGTTTTAAGACTTCTGACTTTGCAGTCTAATTGGCCTAATTTAAAAATCATGTTGGCAGCAACAATTTCTGTAACTATCAAGAGTTATGAAGCAGTTAGCCAGAGAAGTGTATTTGACACCTGAATTATTTCTCTCCAAAAATACACTGAAATTTGAAAAGGGCTCAGTTAGTCTTGTAATTTTTACTGTTTTTTCTAATACCCTTTGCTCCACATGGTGTCTGCCTGTATCATTCCCCTGGGATCCCAAACACAGACACTTCTATAAAGTACCTCATGATACATCATACCTAATATTTCAATAATCCTTTGTAAAATGTCTCTATGGAGTGCTGATTCTCACTTCCACCCTCTTGTCTCACAGCCCCACTTTATTCAAAAATTTATATCATTGTCTAGTCCATCTGTGCCTGTGTCCAAATCTTCAAAAGCCAAGAACTTTCATCCTCCCTGAGGATGTTTGTAAGGATTACTCTGTTCTCATGCACACCAAGTATTATTTAGAATATTTGCAGAATGAATTATCAGTGATAATGGAGAGATGCAGAAAATGAGAGTAATTGAAAAAGAGGAGCATGAGAGTGAAGAGGAAGGATTGTGGACATGAGTGGAAGGATCTTATAAAAGAAACCAGAGAATTCTTATGACATGAGTAAGAAGGGATAATTAAGGTATAAAAGAGAGCAGAAACAGGATAATGATTTCTTAAATTTTTTGAGATGGAGAAAATAAGCTACATTAAAAATGGCCATAGATAGCCTAACATTTTTCCTTTAAAGAAATTGGGATTTGTTTTTTAGGAATTGGCTAGCTTCACTAAGCATAATCTGCTCTAGTGCCATCCATTTCCCTGCAAATTCCGTGATTTTGTCATTTTTTAGTGCTGCGTAATACTCCATGGTGTATAAATGCCACATTTTTTTTCAGTATGTAAAAATGTGATGTGTAACCGATGTGATTCTGCAATCTGTATTTGGGGTAAAAATGGGAGTTCATAACCCAATTGATTCTAATTTATGAAATATGATTTGTCATGAGCTTTGTAATGTTGTGAACATCCAATAAAAAAATAAAAATAAATTAATTAATTAAAAAATAAATAAAAAAAAAAAGAAATTGGGAGTAAGATCACTTCCTTGGCGCATTTGTCTAATATAAGATAACTGTTATTATGTGGGTTAGTCTCTGTGTCCTCTATTCTGTACCATTGGTCTACTAGTCTATTTTGGTGCCAATACCATGCTGTTTTTGATAGTATTACTCTGTAGTACAGTTTAAGGCCTGTTATAGTGATGCCACCTGCTTCACTCTTCTTGCTAAGAATTGCTTTAGCTATTCTGGGTCTCTTATTTTTCCAGATGAATTTCATGATAGCTTTTTCTATTTCTATGAGGAATTTCATTGGGATTTTGATTACAATTGCATTAAATCTGTATAGTGTTTTGGTAATATGGTCATTTTGACAATATTAATTCTGCCTATCCAAGAACAAGGGAGATCTTTCCATCTTTAAAGGTCTTCTTTAATTTCTTTCTTTAGTATTCTATAATGTTTGTTATAGAGGTCTTTCACCTCTTTTGTTAGGTTAATTCCTAAGTATTTTTTATGCTATTGTAAATGGGATAGTTTTCCTTGTTTCCCTTTCAGAGTATTTGTCCCTGAAATATAGAAATGTCTTTGGTTTATGGGTGTTGATTTTTGTGCCCTACTACTTTGTTGAATTCATTTACTAGTTCTAGAAGTTTTCTGATGGAAATTTTTGGGTCTTCTAGGTATAGAATCATATCCTAAGCAAATAGTGCTAATTTGAGTTCTTCTTTTCCTATTTATATCCCTTTAATTTCTTTCGTCTAATTGTTCTGACCAGTGTTTCAAGAACTAATTTTAAAAGAAGTAGTGAAAGAGGGCATCCCTGTCTTGTTCCAGTTTTTAGATGAAATGCTTTCAATTTTTCTCCACCTAAAAGCATCAAAAACATACATTGGAGAAAAGATAGCCTCTTCAACAAATGGTTCTGAGAAAACTGGAAATCCATATGCAACAAAATGAAATTAAACCCTTACCTCTCACCATGCACAAAACTCAACTCAAAGTGGATCAAAAATATAGGAATTAAACTAAGGATCCTGAGTTTAATAGAAGAAAAAGTAGGCTCAAATGTGGGATTAGGCCCCAACTTCCTTACTAAGACTCCTATAGCACAAAAATTAAAATCAAGAATCAATAAATGGGATGAATTCAAACTAAAAAGCTTCTTATCAACAAAAGAAATAATCAGTGAGTTGAATAGAAAGCCTATATTCTGGGAGCAAATTTTTACCACTCGCACATCAGAGCACTAATCTCTAGGGTATATAAAGAACTCAATATGAATTTCACGATTGCTTTATCTATTTCTACAAGAAATGCCATTGGGATTTTGATTGGCATTGCATTAAACCTCTAGAAAACTTTTGGTAATATCGCCATTTTGATGATGTTAGTTCTGCCTATCCATGAACAAGGTATATTTTTCCATCTTCTAAGATCCTCTTCTATTTCTTTCTTTAGGGTTCTGTAGTTTTCATTGTATAGGTCTTTCACCTCTTTTGTTAGGTTGATTCCCAAGTATTTTTTTTTTTTGAGGATATTGTGAATGGAGTGTTTTTCCTCATTTCCGTTTCAGAAGTTTTGTCGCTGATATACAGAAATGCCTTTGATTTATGTGTGTTGATTTTATATCCTGCCACTTTGCTGAATTCATTTATTAGTTCTAGTAGTTTTTTTGTAGACCCTTTTGGGTCTTCTACGTATAGAATCATGTCATCTGCAAATAGTGATAATTTAAGTTCTTCTTTTCCTATTTTTATGCCTTTAATTTCTTTCGTCTCTCTAATTGCTCTGGCCAGTGTTTCTATATTGAATAGAAGTGGTGATAGGGGGCATCCCTGGCTTGATCCAGATTTTAGAGGGAATGCCTTCAATTTTTCTCCATTCAGAATGATGCTAGCCTGAGGCTTAGCATAGATAGCTTTTACAATGTCGAGGTAAGTTCCTGTTATCCCTAGTTTTTCTAATGTTTTGAACATAAAGGGATGCTGTACTTTGTGCTTTTTTATGCGTCTATCGAGATGATCATATGGTTCTTATCTTTAAGTCTATTGATATGGTGAATAACATTTATTGATTTCCGTATATTGAACCATCCTTGCATCCCAGGGATGAATCCTACTTGATCATGGTGCACAATTTTTTTGATGTGCCTTTGTATCCGATTCGCCAGAATTTTATTGAGGATTTTTGCATCTAGGTTCATTAGAGATATTGGTCTGTAGTTTTCTTTCTTTGAGGTGTCTTTGTCTGGTTTCGGAATCAGGGTGATGTTGGCCTCATAGAATGAATTTGGAAGAGCTCCCTCTTTTTCTATTTCCTGAAATAACTTGAAAAATATTGGTATTAATTCTTCTTTAAAGGTTTTGTAGAACTCCGCTGTATACCCATCCGGTCCTGGGCTTTTCTTGGTTGGAAGTCTTTTGATTGCTTCTTCTATTTCATCTATTGATATTTGTCTGTTTAAGTTGTGAGTTTCCTCCTGACTCAGTCTGGGCAAATCATATGACTTAAGGAATTTATCGATGTCTTCACTATCTTCTATGACCCAGAATAGCAAAAACAATTCTAAGCAGGAAGTGTGTATCAGGTGGTATAGCGATACCAGATTTCAAACTATATTACAGAGCAATAGTAATAAAAACAGCATGGTACTGGTACCAGAACAGGCGGGTGGACCAATGGTACAGAATAGAGGACGCAGAGACTAATCCACAAAGCTACAACTATCTTATATTTGATAAAGGAGCTAAAAACATGCAATGAAGAAAGGATAGCATCTTCAACAAATGGTGTTGGGAAAACTGGAAATCCATATGCAACAAAATGAAACTGAATCCCCTCCTCTCGCCATGCACAAAAGTCAACTCAAAGTGGATAAAGGAGCTAGATATAAAATCAGAGACTCTCCGTCTGATAGAAGAAAAAGTTGGCTCCGATCTACAGATTGTGGGGACGGGCTCAAAATTCCTTAATAGGACACCCATAGCACAAGAGTTAATAACAAGAATCAACAAATGGGACTTTCTTAAACTGAAAAGTTTTTTCTCAGCAAGAGAAACAATAAGAGAGGTAAATAGGGAGCCTACATCCTGGGAACAAATTTTTACTCCTCACACTTCAGATAGAGCCCTAATATCCAGAGTATACAAAGAACTCAAAAAATTAGACAATAAGAAAACAAACAACCCAATCAACAAATGGGCCAAGGACATGAACAAACACTTCACAGAGGAGGACATACAATCAATCAACAAGTACATGAAAAAATGCTCACCATCTCTAGCAGTCAAGGAAATGCAAATCAAAACCACCCTAAGATACCACCTCACCCCAGTAAGATTGGCAGCCATGATGAAGTCAAACAACAAAGAGTGCTGGCGAGGATGTGGGGAAAAGTGTACTCTTGTACACTGCTGGTGGGACTGCAAATGGGTGCGGCCAATTTGGAAAGCAGTATGGAGATTCCTGGGAAAGCTGGGAATGGAACCACCATTTGACCCAGCTATTGCCCTTCTCGGACTATTTCCTGAAAACCTTAAAAGAGCACACTACAGGGATACTGCCACATCGATGTTCATAGCAGCACAATTCACAATTGCTAGACTGTGGAATCAACCCAGATGCCCTTCAATAGATGAATGGATTAAAAAATGTGGCATTTATACACCATGGAGTATTACGCAGCACTAAAAAATGACAAAATCACGGAATTTGCAGGGAAATGGATGGCACTAGAACAGATTATGCTTAGTGAAGCTAGCCAATCCCTAAAAAACAAATACCAGATGTCTTCTTTGATATAATGAGAGCAACTAAGAACAGAACAGGGAGGAAAAGCAGGAAGAAAAGATTAACATTAAACAGAGACATGAGGCGGGAGGGAAAGGGAGAAAAAAAGGGAAATCACATGGAAATGGAGGGAGACCCTCATTGTTATACAAAATTACATATAAGAGGTTATGAGGGGAATGGGATAACAAACATGGAGGGAAATGAATTACAGTAGATGGGGTAGAGAGAGAAGATGGGAGGGGAGGGGAGGGGGGATAGTAGAGGATAGGAAAGGTAGCAGAATACAACAGTCACTAATATGGCAGTATGTAAAAATGTGATGTGTAACCGATGTGATTCTGAAATCTGTATTTGGGGTAAAAATGGGAGTTCATAACCCACTTGATTCTAATGTATGAAATATGATTTGTCAAGAGCTTTGTAATGTTGTGAACATCCATTAAAAAAAAAGAACTCAAAAAGCTAAACACCAAAAAAAAAAAATGATCAATAAGTGGGGCAAGGAAGTGAAGAGACTTTTCTCAGAAGATAATATACAACCAATCAACAAGTATATGAGAAAATGTTCAGCATCTCTAGCAATTAGAGAAATGCAAATCAAAACTACTCTTAAGATTTCATCTAACTCCAGTCAGAATGGCAGCTATTAAGAATACCAACAACAGTAAGTGCTGGTGAGGATGTGGAGAAAAAGGTACACTCATACATTGCTGGTGGGACTGCAAATTGGTGCAGCCAATATGGATAGCAGTATTGAGATTCCTTGGAAAACTGGGAATGGAACCACCATTTGACCCAGCTATCCCACTCCTCAATCTATACACAAAAACTTAAAAACAGCATAATACAAGGCACAGCCACATCAATTTTTATAGCAGCACAATTCACAAAAGCTAAACTGTAGAACCAACCTAGATGCCCTTCAGTATAAAGAAAATGAGGTAAATATACACAGTGGAATATTACTCAGCAATAAATGAGAATAAAATCAGGGCATTTTCAGGTAAATGGTTGGAGTTGGAGAATATAATGCTAAGTGAAGTTAGCCAATCCCAAAAAACCAAATGCCAAATGTTTTCTATGATATAAGGAGGCTGATTCATGGTGGGGTAGGGAGGGGAAACATGGGAGGATTAGATGAATTCTAGATAGGGCAGAGGGCTGGGAGAGGAAGGGGGGGGGCATGGGAGTAGAAAAGATGGTGGAGTGAGATGGACATCATTATCCTAAGTACATGTATGAAGATACGAATGATGGGAATATACTTTGTATACAACCAGAGATATGAAAAATTGTGCTCTATATTTGCATTATGAATTGTAATGCATTCTGTGGTCATATATAACAAATTAGAATAAAAAATAAATTAAAAAAATAAAAATAAGATTGGAATTCGTATATTAAAAAAAGATCACTTGCTTGCAAGGGGCAGTGGAGTATGAAAAAAACTCCTTCCTCAGAAATGTAATCGGGTACTTATAAGAAGTTAATAGCTGCGGTGAGCGCCATGTGAAAGTTACTGGCACAGACCTATAATGTTGTAGTTACTGGAACTACATGACTCTGGGGCAGATCTGGACAGGGAAGGGGTAGAAAGCACAGACAATGGCACCAATCATGGGGGCAAATAATTCTGGAGTGATGGAAATGGAAGGCATTGGCATGGCTGACTAGAAGGGTCAGGCATGGAGGATGGAGGAGAGAGAGGAGAATGGGGGGTGAAAGAGGAGCTTGCAGGGCCTGCATATGAGTGTGAGCAATCCAGGATCAGGAGAGATGGGAGTGACAGAGCATAGCAGACACAGACTCCATTGCCCTCTCTATGCTGAAAGAGGTCAGATTTGACTGGGACATATCATTATGAACAAAATTCCACAAAAAGAGGCAATTAGGAAAAACAGTGGAGGTCAGTAACTATGCTTTCTATGTGAAGTTGAAAGAACTTGCATCTCTTAACATAATCTGTGTTTCTCCTTCAAACAACCGTGGGATCTAATATTTGAAAATATGTATTACTTGTGATTACATACTACATTTTGTAAATAAAATTTACAAAATATTTAAATAAAATTTGCAAAATTATTTATTTAATCAAAATTACAACAGAACTTAAGTGACCAGCTCTTTTGGATAATATCTAAAGAATTTTAAAGAAAAACACAAAGAACATAAATTTAAGATCAAACTATTTACTTTTTCTGGATGTAACTCAAAAGAACATAGTTAGGTGGGTTCTTTAATTGGATCAATGATGACTGTCATAACCTTAGTTTTTTTGTGTGTTATTACTCAGTTTTCCACAGGGAAGGGTAAGTTTGTTCCATATTGTGAGGCTAAAAAAATGTATTCTTCAGAAACCAATTGTGTTTATACCTGATAATTTCAGGCTCAAGTTCTAGAACAGGGGAAAATACTTGATTCACAGAAGTTTAAGGTTTGATTCAACCTGGGATGAGTCAGAGTTATAGGATGTACTCATGGGCTTTGCCTCTATGCTGGTGAGCTGCTTTTCCGATGTGCGGTAGAGGTCAGCACTTACCTCCACTGGCTACTTTGCAAGGTTCATGGCCAAGGTAAGAGTCACGGTAGATGTAACCAGAAGTAAGCTTTAGATTCTTCAGTTACTTTCTATGTCCAACACTTCAGGACCATTTGCCTCTGGGGTCAGCTCTGTTAGCTATGCTTTCTTTCTCTTTCCTTTTCAAAACTCCTTGAAGGCCACAGAGCTCCAGTGAGTTCATCATTACACATCTGTACAAGTGCATTTCCTTGGCCTCTCACCAAAATCATTAACTCCTTATGGATGCCCCACACATTTCTCATGAAGGTGACTCCAAGTCTTATATAATCTGCCAACCTTTCCAATCAAAAAGCCTCGTCCCCTACTTCATTAAGGAAAAATCTTAGGCTCTCTATGGTCATCTTTCATGTACTTTTATCTACTTCAAAAAATCCTTAATGTGTAATCAATATTGTACATTGTGAGAGAATGGAAATGCTCGGGTTGTAAAGTTAATTAGATGTGAGTTCAACCTAAATTAGCTTCCTAAAAGGCAGGAGGATTTAAGAAAGTTATTTTACCTCTGTGAACCCCAAATCTGTGACCCAAAACATGGTAATTATTAATAATAAGATATACTTAACAAAATTAAGGACAGAATAAATTAATAAATAATTTATTAAAACATTTTGCAAAATTGTGGGAACATAATAAATTGTCACAATATATTACTCATTTTTAAAACCTGCTGAGTTCTTTCAGTATATTTTTGAAAGCACTTGTTTTTAACATAAATGTAGATTTCATTTTCTAGCTTATATTAAATAATCAAAATAAAATATTTACTCAATAAAACTCTGACTGGTATAAATATTTTGAACACATAGGAATTCTGCTATAATCTACTATAACCAGAAAATAAGAAGGAATGTTTCAGGAGTTGAATTAAAAGGAGTCATAAAAAAGGTTGTGGAGGATTTTTGTCAAATTTTCCATCCATTTCCATGTATGCTATCATGACCTGTGACAATCAACCTGTGTGACATGATAAAATGGGCATTGGAATCACCCAGATACCTTATAGTTGTGTGGTATTGGGAAGCTGAGGCGCACCCAGGCTAAAACATGCTGTAGTTATTAGCCGGGCAATCTTTCTCTTGAAAAATGCCACACAATTCCCCAAGTCTCCAGGGAACTGGGAAATTACAAATAGACAGAGATTTGAGGAGTGGGCGGATTTTTTTTTTCTTCAAAGCAGCAGCTGTTAGGATAAAAGGCAATCTTGAGTCTTAAAGGAAAAAAAAAATCAAGAAATACAAGGTGTTTACTGATTTCTGTATCAAGTTCTATTTTTTCTCTTCCCGTCTAATCCCAATGTTGTTTTTTTAAAGCAACAGTCACAATTTTTACCCAGATCTTTAATTTATAATGCCCCTAATAAAACTGAGTAGTTGTTTGTTAGGGTCTGTAAACAAGTCAGGATGGCGCCTGGCATTTTGTAGAGGGAGTGGTTTGTGAAGTAACGCCAGCGAGCCATTAAGTGTGGAGATTCCTTATTGGTTGACTGCTGTATCTAGTTTATGTTAATTAAGATAAGCTGTGTGGAATGTATATATACCCCTCCGGTCCTACAATAAACGCCTCCCACTCCTGCTGTATCAATGTACACAAGTTGCTCGTCCCCCCCCACCCCGCACCCCCCCCTGTTATTTTGCCCAGCCAGCCGGACTGCAGCAGTTGTTATATCAATATATCATAAACATACCCCTTGTTACTTTCTCCTGTCTCTTCTTCTCTCCCTGCCTCTTTCCTTCTCTCTCTCCTTTGTTTCCTTTTTTATAAATATTAACTCATGTGACCCTCAAAAGTGACCTTTTAAATGAATAGGCAGTTATTAAAAGAAGTAATCATTCTTATGATGTTATCTTCTTGATATGGGCACTGTATATAAATACAAAGCAAGCAAATATTGATGTTTACCCAGAACCATTCCTATACATTCACTTGAAGGAAATGACAGAAAGGATAAATAAATGATTTTTAGGATCCCCACCCCCAACACACATACTGCCTTTAAAATTCCAATATTTCATAATTCTAACTCTAAGAAACATGCCGATAAAAATAAAAGCTTTAGCAGTTATAAATAAATTAGGAGAAGTACATTATATATCTTTTATGCAAAACTTAATTTAATATAATGCAGCAAATATTCCTTGAACAAAGTTATTCCATTGTTGTTACAAATAAGAAAAAAAATAAAGGACATTTTCCCTGGATGGTGTTGGGATTTTCATTAGCATCCCTGAGAGTCTGGGCAATAGCTTTATAGAAAGCATTTTTTTTTTTTTTTTTTGGTGAGTGTTTATTTTGCTGCCTTCCTTTGCTTTTTCCCTCTAGCAAACACAGGGATTAAAGATCAGTGTGTTGGTCATCCACTGTCATCACAACATAAAATGCTTTCTGCTCTCTTGAGCTGCTTCTCATCAGCACTAACAGTTTGACCCCATGCCCCAAACGGTATATAGCATATACCTGTCTTTAAAATGTGTGAACCGAATTTTATCTGCAGTGATTTTTCTTTTTATCCCTTGATCTGTCACTGTTTCCTCACAATGTCAAATGCCTCAGAGCTCGACTTGAATGGTGATCAGACTCAAAGGCACACAATTTGGGGTTTGATCTAAATCTACCCAATCAAAAATCTTCTCAGTTCAGACTCAAACCCTGCACTTTGTCCTCAATAGTGAAGAGCAGCCATCACTAAAGCACATTCTCCTTTAAGCATTTTAGAAATGAACATAATGATGTTATAAAGAAAGGAAACAGATATATTTTGCCAGTACTATGATGTATGCATCTAAAGAAATGTTCATCTTTGACCCCTTTGCAGATCAAATACTTTCTTGATGGTATGGCTATTGTATAAAACATTTATGTTTTAATTCCTCTTTGGAAACTAATTCAA
The DNA here is from genome assembly GCF_964194105.1 of Spermophilus citellus. Taxonomy (NCBI): domain Eukaryota; kingdom Metazoa; phylum Chordata; class Mammalia; order Rodentia; family Sciuridae; genus Spermophilus; species Spermophilus citellus. The sequence continues at coordinate 179,180,069 of NC_138184.1, read as the reverse complement.
AGATAGTTTCCCAGGTTCATCAGAAAATCAACATCATTAATTTATTTTCCTAAGACATTCAATTTGCCTAATCTAGTCTCTTTCTCCCATGCTCTTTCTTCACCTCCCTCTAGTTAGACCTGAACCCTCCTGCACTCTACTGCTAACTGATTCACTTTCATATAATATCATTCATTGAAAGCCAAGTTCTGTCTATGAACAGTGCTTCCCTGACCACGGAGCCTCTTTTTACCACATTTTGTAAATATTATTGCTATTATTTTGTGGTTGTTGTTGTTATTTGATTTTTGACATCAAGTTAGGACCAGACCTCCTGACCCTAGAATTTGAAGGGTGGAATTGTAGTTACAGGCATTTTAAGAGAAGGATATCAGGAGGTAGCTCACTGACACATGTGTATCTGATACAGTTATGACCCTGACTGGGTATTCTGACAATCAGAAGGCACTAGAGCATCAAATCTGTATTTAAACTATATTTCTCTAACTCCTCTTCTAAACTTCATGCTTGTTTATCATATTTTCAACTGGACTTAACCAGAATGGGGAATTCAACACAACATGTCCAAAGCAAAATGCATTTTCTCTCCACTGATCTGCTACTCCTTTTATATTTATTTAATCAACAACCCTTCCATTGCCCAAAGAAAATGGGTTATCCTAAACTCCATTTTGTTTGTCCTTCCATCTAAGTAAGTGTTACCAAGTTGGTAAAGCCTGTCTCCTATATAGCCATGAAATCAGCACCACCCTCTTCACCTGCCACCCATAATCATCGACACCCACTGGATGTTGGCCACAGCTTTTAGGACCTTTCTGCTTCCAAGATTATCTCATCATCATTCCCTCTTGGGGCTATGAGGATGATCATTCTCAAAGACTAACTGTTCACATCACTCTATTCTCTAAAAGTCTTTGCTCTCTCCTATAGTCTTCGAGATAATTTTCAAATACTTTAGTATTGCTGATCTTTTGATCCCAGCTAATCTTCCTACCTTTTCTCACTGAATCAATCAAGTTCAATCCAAAATGCATCTACAACAACACTTTACCTATTTTAGAAATTCTTTCAATTGATGGTTTCCTTTTGTTATTAAGTGGAGTCTTTGAAAAGTTATTCCTGCAGACAGGAGAACACATATGGGAAACAGGGACCCCAAAACTTATCTAGGTTGAAGAGCAAATCAGCCAAACAATAAAGACTGCCATGGTACTAGGAAATTGCATACCATGGAAAAGGAATGATGTCTCAGAAACTTGTGGTTACTAAGGCTTAGGGGTAAACTAAACCAGCCTCACTTTAGGCAAGAGGATAACAACAGACCCAAGAGATCAAGGGAAGCAGAGTTCATATCAACAGCAACACTTGGGGCAGCCTTGGACTCAGATATGTGCAAGTGAAAGTATAGTTATGCTGAAACCAACAGTCTATAGAGGTGCTCTGAATATGTGTAAGTGCGAAGTAAAAATTTTAATGTCAAGGGATGTTGCCATTTTGACATTTAGGAGCTTTTTACAAATAACTATATCTTAATGTGAATTATCCATCTAAACAAATTAGTATTCTGCTTACCTCTACCTAAATTCATCCACTATGAGCAAAGAGTGAAAAGACAGAGCATTGAAGAATTTGGGGTCATGGTCAAAACAGAAATGATCAGAAATAACAAGAAGAAGAAGAAAGAAAAAGGAAATGGTTCATTTTACTAAACCATTTTACTAAAGTCAGGGCCTATATATGAGATACCATCCCTAGCCTCCAGGGGCACATTTACATAAAAGGCATGCATGTTTAAACAGGAAACTGAGGTCATTAAGAGAATATGTTCTCATGTTTTCTCTACATGGAGATACCTTCATTCACTAGAGACCTGTTATCAAGGCTTAGAGGAGAGAGCTAGATCAACAACTCTGCAGTCAGAAGCTCTGAGGTCTCTGCAGTCAGAAGTATAAGATTAAATAATTGTTCACCAAAATATGTCACCAAAAGGGAAGGTAGGTCTTTCCCCAGCATCCCTTGCAGCTAGGTACAACCCTTACTGGGTTCTGGTCAATGAAATGGGATTGGAAGTGAGTGTGACACTTCCACAGGCCTGGCTCTCAAAGACTTCCTGCTGTATCTCACCTGCCTTCACTCTTCCCTCATTGACTAGCCACATGCAAAGATCCAGAACCTTGAAGCTCTAGGATCCTGTGAAACAAACCTGAGTCCCTAAAGGACTGCATTTACAGGAAAGTGCTCTCCCCCAGCCTTACCAACCTGCACTGGACTGTGATGTTTATAAAGAAATCAACCTTTCTCATGTTGATCCACTGAGACTCTAGCACTGCTTAGTACAACAATTGGTTATCCTGAACATAACACAGGTATCATAAAGATGGTTCATGGAGTTCCCTTTCTGTTGCCTCCTTTTTGGTTGTGAAAATATATGATGTAAAGAATACTTCAAAAACTTGTCTGTCAAGAGACAGCTGAAAATATTGTATATATGTATAATTAACTTCTATTTCATAAAAAATCCATTTGGGATTTTGATAATGTTAATAAATGTCTCCTGTAATTATCTTCAAACCTGATTTTAAGTAGCACTTTTTAAAAGAAATGAAAACATTGGTTTAGGGAAGAGAAAGAAGTGAAACAAAAGAGCTTTCCAAAGTTACTTAAATTGATGCACATTCTTGTGTGTAGAAATGGACGAGACCTCATGTCAGCTTTTACAGTATGTGGGTTCTTTCAGATGAGGTACATACTGTGAAAGAGAATTGCAAAGTAAATTACAAGAACACATGTTTGCTCTAGATGACTGAAGATAAGTCTGAAAGCATCAAAACACCGAGTCTACAAGTTATCAACCGGCAGGTTGGCTATGCCAGCCTTCAGATCTGCATCTTCAGGCAAAGCTGGCCTCTCCAAGGGTAATCTTACTACACTCAATAATGAAGGAAAGTGACCTGCTTTCCATTACACCTTTAATAACTTAGATTCTTGAGGATCATCTGCATAAATACATATGATGCATGTGTATTTCAATCTATGACATTCCTCTTTATGGAACACAAAAATATATGCCCCACCTTGTGATGCTCAGACCTCAGACTGTGAGGCCCAAATTTCCACCAGCAGGAGTTCCTGTCTATCCTTTCTAAGTCTTATTCTACACTAGTCAAAGGTCATCAGTGCCTGTGTTGCTTAACAGTGAGACTGGAAGTGGGAGAAATACAGAAATAGCTAATCTGAACCCCTCCAAGCTTAACACACTGTCTGCAATAGAAGGTCCACTAGTTTCTAACACAGACAGACATGACCTAGAAATGAGCTAATAAGGCACACTCAATCAATTTCCAGGTGGCACAATTAGGAAGACTCACTGTGCCTCATTTTATTCTTCTGTTAAATGGAAATAATAACACTTTCTCATAGCATTTTGTGAGAATATAATTAATACATGTTATACCCCTGTAGTAAACTTTGTCAACATCTATCATCATTATTAATTATGAATCATGGGGGAAAATAGGGGAGGCCTGTCCCCTACTTCAGTGACAAGCACAGACACCTTGCTCTATGAGTCTGAGTGTAAGCAGGCTCCTGCAGCAGTTGCTTGCTATTGCACTGGCCAAGATATTCAGAGTCAACTTTGATACCCTAATCTAGACCATTTTATAGGCATATGGATCCAGACTCTGAAGGATATGTCACATCTCTGTGCCTATAGGGATGACTGGTTCTCCACTCTGGCCTCTGATCTGAGCTACAGGGCTCCACTCAGGCAAGTTGCTCCCAATCCTCCAACTGCCTACCTATTCCTGTCACTTACGGTCCTGCCCCAGGACAAGGGCAAGTCCTGGTTCTATTGCCCTGACCTTCCTAAAACTCCTTTCAGGAGTTGATGACCTTGTCTTGCTACTGATTCTGAGTCCATTCTAATTTAGAACACAAAAGAGGAGCTGAAAGTATTTGCCCCTACATCCCAGAAAAATCTTCAGATTTTTATGTGAGTTTCACTCCAGAGCTATACAAAAATAAATTGTTTAAAATATTTGTAAATACAAACCTAAAAAACCTCCCATTCCAAGAAAATTCTGATAAAACTATGACAAACTATGTAAGATCTGTACCAAGAGGTTTAGAAGTAACTAGTTTCTAATTAGCATGAGTAATGTGCCACCACTCATAAATATATTATCAAGCACTTAAAAACACAAATACATACACATTTATTCATTATTATTCTCCTCTTTAATAAGATCCCAAGTATATCAGAGTATTTGATTAGCTATATCACAATTACCCTGTAAAATAAACTCCTCATATAACTATATAAAGATATACATATGTACACTAATTAATCATAATTTTTTTCAATTCAAAGAGTATCTAAATCTATGAAAATAAAATTATTAAATTCAGAATGATATATGTGGAATATATTTATATGTTAATTTGTATCAATATATAAATTCAATAAGACAGGATTTAGAATGTCCTATATACTTCTGTGGGGATGGTATGAGACATGTGAGTGCATTAATAAGAAATTTCTTTAAAAACTCTAATCATTGATATTCATAAATTAATGTATGAGATCTGTGTAAATGTAGAAAAAATGATTTCAAGTTTTACTGCCTCGGAAAAATATAGATTTTTAAATACAGTGTTGAAATTTGAAGCAATTTAAATTCATTATGCCACTGAATTGATACAATGAGTTCAAAACCCTCAATGAAATAAATCATCATTCAGGTGATGTCTTTTACATAGACTTTTCCAATTTCCCACTAAGACAGCTATAAATACTAAGAAAAACAAAGAGAAAAGAAATATATCATCTAAAGCAAATACTAATAGTATTCCAGGATGAAAGAATTTTAAAATGACTTAAAGTGGATTTAAAAGCATACCCAGTGGTGCGCCCAGCAGAAAGAACACCTGCTCACCTAAATGGTGCAAAACAACAAAAACAAAAACAAAACACCACAGGTTCTCCCATGCTGTTTGCCTCCCCACACTCCATCTCTGTCCCCCACCCCATAACCTTTCAGACACAGATTTTTTGACAACAGGCAAAAAATGAGTAGCTGAGTACTGGGGCCAGCTGTGAGGTTTGCAGTATGTAGCTTCTTGGTAATGTGACTGCCATGTACACTTGAGCACAGTTATGTCTAAGATCCCATTTTAGGGCTTGCATTATGATACCATTTACTCATTGGAAAAGAAATGGATGGTATGCTACGTGACTCTAGTACATCAGGAATTGCATAAACCCCTGTAGACGCAAAGCGCTGGGGTGGGGTGAGCAAGCATGGGAACATCCCTTTAAGAAATGCCAAAGAAGAAAATCATTATGGAGAACCTATGTATTCCCCAGCCGTTGCTCTTTGAGGCAGCACAAGTAATCTATGTCTGCCACTCCCTACCCTGCACTCCCGCCCCCCACTGCCATTAGCGTGCCTCTTCACAGAGCCAGCCTGGCACTGCAGCATGTGACAGCAAATGAAGGAGGGGAGAAGTATGTGGTCTAAAGCCATTCTCATAGTGCTGTGCCCCTCCTGCCCCTGCCCTAGCCTGAAGCACTGCTCAGGCTGCTGTCTGTGTGTAACCACATTCCTGTCTGCTTCCTGAAGAAAGATGGACCCCAGCTGGCTGGCTGGCAGTGGGAGCAGGAGAAAAGATCCCACTGAAAACCAGTGATACTGTGGGCAAGAAAAATCTCCTAGGTACTGGGAACCACGCTGTATTCATTCCATGTGGCCTTCTCAATCTGTGAAAAGCCAAACATAGAAAGAAAGAATCACAGAGAAGCAATACACCCTCTGACTCAGGAGAGATTGCCCATTCTACACAAATGCACAAAAACTATAACTCCAGAGTGCCTTTGGAAAACACCTCAAATCAAGGGGAAAGACTCGATTCTGAAAAGTTATAGAAAGATATTTGGAAAAGTCTCAATTGGGTAGCTAGGTGAACACCTTAGAAAAATCAATAAACTCCACAGGTGACAAGAGGAAACAGCATCAATAATTGAGGGACACAAGAAAGCTCATTGGACCTGTGTGATGTGGCCCCAGACACCTGTCCTTCCCATTCTTACCCCACTCCAGCTGTACCTTTAACACAGTGGGCACTTTCCTGAGACACAATCCCTAGCTTCACCTTCTTAGTTCTTTGGGCCTCTCTTCATACACATCCTCTGCAGAAGGGCCTTTCCCTTTCCACCTGCTTACACAATAACTTCCTTCACTTTTCTTGCCTTAGTCTGCCATAAATCTTCATAGCGCTCGAGTGCCATGGCTGTTTGTTACAGTGAGGGCCTGATTCCATCCCTCCTGGCTGTGCAACTTTGAGCAGATTATTTACCCACTCTGCTTCACTTTTCTCATTTGGCACCAGCGGTAGCCAACATTATTGATGTCTCCCCATCTCAGCACTCTATTCCTGTGCCCTCCAATGGCTACACATCATAAGCACCTGCACTCTACAGCTATAAATGGTCCTCTGGCCCTGGGAACATGCTCAACCTCTGTGCAAGGCAGGCCAGAGTGCCAAGTTTACACTCTAGAGAATGGTCTTCACACTCTGATGAGAGTTTGATGCTAAATATCTTCCTCACACCTTGATACAACAACTGAGGCCAATTCTACATCAGAGTCTTCAGCAATCCAGTTGCTCACAGACTATAAGCTTTATAGGAATGGTAATAATAACCAATGGATGAATAGATTTAATATTAAAAAATAAGTTGGGGCCAAGTAGGCAGATCTACATTTCTAAGTATTTGTAAGAAAAAAAAATGAGAAAACCTATTAAAGAGTTATTTCTACTTTCTTCATCCTCTTCAGAGCTCTCTAGAGAAAAGCCAACATCATCTGTGTAAACAGAGGACATTTTCTGTCCACAATTTCCTCATGAGAAGAAAAGATTGTCTCCTGTGCTTTACAAGAAAGGAATCCCCAGATTCTCATTTCCTACCTCCATGTAGTATGAGATTCACGGGGCTTGGCCCTCTGGGGCAGCTGCCAACACCTGTGTGGTGAGTGGGCATGTAAACTCCAGCCTCCAGCACCAAGGCACAGTAAACAGGCAAATTCACTAAGCCCCACAGCATAAGTTGTGTTTTTCAGGTTACAGTCCCAAGTTTGGCAGGTACAAAGTGCCCAGACTATCCCTGAATAAAGTGGAACATCACTTTATTGTGCTGCACATAATCACCATGTTTCTTATATGATGTTTTTCTCTTCCAAGGTCTCACAGAGAAAACCTCAAGCCCTGAAATACCTTGAATCCCTAACAACATGCACCAAAAATACCCTGGCAATTATTTTGGATTTATAAGGATGAGAAATGAGAAAGTAAATATCTCTCAAGTTTAGAGGCAATGGGGAAAAAAAAAGCCCTTAGTTAAAGAGGATATAGCTTTCAATGGAAGAGCATTTGCCTACCATATGTGAGGCCCTGGGTTCAATTCCCAGACCACCAAAAATAAGTAAAACCCAAATTCTAAAAACCTAACTAATTAATTAAAAAAGAGAGATCAAAGGGAAATTTGGAAAAATAAGTTTGAGGTGGACCATGGTAGGTGGACACCAGATTTCAATCCAGGAAATTTAGAATTGTGTGTGTGTGTGTGTGTGTGTGTGTGTGTGTGTGTGTGAATGAAATTGAATTGTCAAATATTTTTAACATAAAAGACGGTAAATAGCTAAGAGGTATTAATCTGTGCACTCATGAAAAAAAAGAGGCATAAATATATAAAAGATTTAAAAAGAGAAAGGGTAAAAAGGAGAAAATAGTGTGACAGCAAAAATGAAAAATAGTTGGTAATTGCTTAAATGTGACACTCAATATGGAGAAAGAGGCTCTTCAGAAGGTGTCATTTTGATGAACTAGAATGAGCCCACACAGAGAAGCTAGTACTAAGTCTCATTCTCTGGCCACTCTCAGGAGATAGAAAAGAGTCACTAGATGTTCTGAGAATTTTTGTATAACTAAGTTAAGTCAAGACCCGATTTCAACCTAAATACTTACCCTAGTGCTTAAATCATTTCAAAGTTTGAAGAATCATTTTATGATTTTCTCATTTCCATTTCTACCTGCTCAGTTTATTTCTTTGACCCTTAGTTTTATAATTTTCCATAAGAAGAGATTAAAGAAATATTGACTGAATATTCCCAAAGATAGTAAAAAGAGGAGAAACAAGACCCCTTCAATAAACTGTTCATTCTAACTCATTCTCTGACATTTTATTAATAATAAAGCCCAATTTTAGACATCCCAAATCTTACACTCGTGACTCCATTGTGTAATATATACTAATATTCCACTTCATCACTAGAAGCAAATGCTCAAATTCAGATTAGAATATTTTTAATAATATACTCACCATTATTGAAATAAATATTAATAAATTCACATATGTTTTCATATAAATTGTGGATATAAACATTCCCCAAAAGACAATGAGGAAATCTTACTTTATTATTTTCTAGAATGTCTATCCATAAGTAGAAAATAACTGATTAAAGTAATCAGGTACATGACTTGTATTATTAAGAAATCAGGCATATTACTTGTATTTTAAAAAATAAAGTTTTCTGAGTGTAATGTTGTGAAAGCTTCTGCTAAATAAGAGATGTTATACATTTCATATTTGGGAGATCTAACCTCCTTTGATATTAGAACTGCCATGGGGCATAAAGCAGCTAGGAAAGACCATAATAACTAGTACTCAGTATGAAAGTACCACCAAAACCCTAATTAGTTAAATGTGCCAGCAGCTATTCCTTATACACAGTCATTAACCAAATTTAGTCCATAGCCAGAACAAATATGATCATATGTTCCTTTCCCATATTAGATGTTTAATATAATTTCAAATAAACTAATTTAAACTATGAAACTGAAAAACTGCAGGCAGGTTATTAAGGATGATAAAAGACCAGTTATAAAAGAACATCTGTTGTAAAAACTAAAATGCACATTAGGAAATCTAAGAAATTATGTAATTAAGTCTTCTATATCCACTCATAGCAACAACAAATGTCTCCAAATCATCTAAGAAAAATTCAGTTTCCAATTAACAAATTCTTTTTATTCTTTTGAATTTTACATCTCATGTGAATGTCCTTTGAGAATTATTAGTAAAATCTATTGCTATCTTAATTTAATGAAAGACATTTTAGTGAAGTCATCCTATTTAGCAATGATCACCTAGAGCATGAAAGAAAAAAGAAAATTTTGTATGTTTCATCAAGAATATTAATATAGCATGCAGAGAACTTCATAAAGCAGATTAAGAATTTCACTTAGTTGACATTGAAAGACATATGAAGACCTGATAAAATATATTATAGCATACCTACTTATGGAAAATAGGGATATAAGGAAATATTTTCCTTTTGCTTTATTGTTGTTAATTTTTTAAATGAGTAATACTTTCCATTGAATCACTATATTATGAATCAATAACTTAAAGAATCATCCAGTTTATTTTGAATGCATATTTAAGAAAAATCCATTATGTTTATTTAGTTCATCTTACTGACAATCTTTTTCTTTTTCACTAATTCACTTTAAAAAGGGCAATGTCCTTTCTAGTAAATGGAAACAAAATCATTAAGAAATATTAAAGGACATTTTTACATCAACTGGAAATTGCAATAAAAGAAAGATTAGCAAAATGTAATTTTTTTTGCTTTTACTTCATTATATTTTTACTTTATATATAAAATTGATAACATAATAATGTATTATGTCTTTTCCTAATTAAAAAATTACTTTCTAGGAAAAAGATTAAAAGAGAAAAGGCCTGTAACTAAGTCTCATTTATTAATATGAATGAAAAAATCATTGATAAAATATTAAATATTAAGGATTATTAAATCTACCATTATATTAAAAGAACAATATAACATATTAAAGAATCATTTAGTTCACAGATAGAAGAATGTTAAGATATTAAGAAAAGTTAGGACATTAAGAAATAAGTGTATTAATAAATTAAAGAAAAAATATGGCAATAGGTGAAAAAAGAGCAACTGACAAAATTCATATTGAATCACATTTTTAGAAGCACTCACAATTAGATGTAGTTTTTAGCATTGTCAACAGTAACTATTAGAAATCAACAACAGCATTATACAAAAATATTGTCATTAACGTTACATCAAGGGTGTCTGGTATAATCATTGTATTCCATGTCATTTGTGATACCCAACCATTGGAAATAAGACAAGTAAAAGAAATAAGAGATGAATATATGAAGGAACAGACAAGATTATCCTTTAAATATGATTGGTTACATAGAAAAAAAATAATTGAATCATCCAAAATTTCATTAGAAATAGTTAGTAAATAAAAGTGCTATTTAAAATTCTTATTTTAAAATTATTGATAATTTTTCAGCATACCTACAATAATTAACTTAAAATATTATGGGAGAGATTCCATTAATAATAATGGGTTGGGAATGTGGCTTGAGCCGTAGCGCACTCGCCTGGCATGTGTGTGGCCCAGGTTGGATCCTCAGCACCACATCCAAACAAAGATGTGTCCGCTGAAAACTAAAAAATAAATAAATATTAAAATTCTCTCCCTCCCTCCCTCCCTCTCTCTCTCTCTCTCTCTCTCTCTCTCTCTCTCTAAAAAAAAAACAACATTAGCTAATATAAAATGCTCATAAATAAACCTAAAGAAAATTTTTCAAAACTATATTAATAATTATAACATATTACTGAGCCATACATGTTGAATAAAGAACATACATATATCACTGTCCTGTATAGATGCAGTATTCTTTCCAAGTTGATCTGAAAATGGAGGTTATTTCTAAAAACAATAGTCCCAATTCATTGGGGAGGTGGGGGATTTTACAAAATGTTCCTAAATATGCTGGAAATTTTTGAAATACATACTAAAGGTAGTGACTTATCTTGGTAGATATTAACATGTTGTAGAATTACAACATTTGAAACAGTGTTCTACTAGCACTGTTCATAGAAGAGTAAATTCAAAAAACAGATCCAAAAAATATAATAAATACTACATCATTAAAGCGGCATTTCAAATTAGTAACAAAAAATTAATGGCTTTTCAATAAATAACAATAGATGCTGCCTATTTAGAAATTTAAAAGTTAGACATCAATTTCCAATCTTATAAAAAGGTGAAGAGTAATTGTAAAAAATTAAATCATGAAAAAACTACAAGAAAATATATATTTTTAATAATTCTGAAAGTGTATTATATCTGTTTTAGTCTAGTTTAAAACCAATTTCTATTTCAATGATCAAAATGTGAACAGGACATGATGAAGAACATAAATGCATTATATATGATTTTACAAAAGGATTTATTGATACCTGCATCCCTAGAAGCAGGGGTGGGAAATGAGAAGGGACTTCAGGAAATAGAAGTATATGTGGTTTTCAGTTCTCAAGGCAGAATTGTTGTATACCTGCTAGGGAGTGCTTGGGGACATGAAATGGGATGGTCTAGGACCAAAGCTGGGACCGACCACCTCACTTGATCAGAGGAGAAAGAGCATTCCATCAGCTGAATCCAGCTGATAGGAAACAATGCATTTTTGTGTGCTTGCATGCATGCCTGCCTCTGTCCAGAGACAAGAGCAGAGGACTGCTCCCCCATCTGCTAGAGTTAACTTAGAGTGGCCACACCTCCTAAGAGGGATCATACATGCACAGTGTGACCCACAAAAGAACAAAGATGCACAAATCCCCTGAATGCATCACTGAAATCTAACTATATTCTTGGAATTCAAATGTAGCATTAACCTTAATTGTACTAGAATAAATTGGCATCATTTGACTTTTAAATTCCAAATAATTAAGTGGTGAGTTTGGGGTATGAAAATATAGTGCCTTATTCAAAGGTAATGTTTTTGGCAAATCCAGCCCCTCACAGGGGATTTTCCATGGAACTGTTAACTCATGTTTCTAGGCATAATACATTGACATAAAATACAAGGGAAAAGATGGATGGATGTGCCCTCATAATTTGTCTAAACTGATCTAGGACAAGAAACACCAAATATGAAAGAATGATTTACAGAAATAATGTGTATAATATTTGAGAGACAGAGGGTTGGCATATTCAGTCTAGAAGAGTTTCATACAAATCTATAGGCAACAGGAATACCCCACAAGAAAATGAGCAAAGTGATGAACAAGCTATTTACAAAATAAAAAATATGGTTGCCTAATTAGTATTTAAATAATTTCAAGATCATTAGAAATAAATAATAACAAAATAAATTTTACTTTTGATATCAATAAAGGTAAAAATAATAAAATCCAGTTTTGATGAATGTATGGAAAAATAGGTAAACTTACCTACCACTAATATGTAACTATGATGGGCTTGATAATATCTCTCAAGAACTTAAAGACAGCAATTATCAACCCAAGAATTTTTACTAAAGGAAATAATTGAACAACTAAACGGATTATTATCATCTCCTTCATATACAAAGGATACCATGTTATTACCAAGATTCTGATGAATTATTTATTTTTCCAGAATGAAAAGCTATTTCAGATTTTAAAGACCCTGTCCTCACAGTACATTAAAATCAAGTACACACAAAGATTTTTTAGATGGCACCCACAATTCAAAAGCTCTAATCACAAGAACAAAGAGAGGCACAAGAATAAAAGAGGCAGATGGAGACAATGTGAGTCCCATTTGTGCACCTGTGGGGAAGAAGTTTTCTGGAACATTAAAAAGCCGTAAGCAGAAACAGGGACACCTGGGCACTAACCATCTTTCTTTCCCTAGATGAGAATTAAGCCTTGATAATGCTACATTCGATTCAAGAACCAAAGAGCCCAGTACTTGTATGCAATACCTTAAACAGAAGTGCACAGATTGTTAATGTAAAGTTCTTCCAGAAGGCTGGCATAAACTCTGGGTACAAAAGACTCGTGGCTCTGCACAAATTGAACATTTTCAAATATCAAGCACCTCTCTGCTTAGTATAGATAACATCAACAGCAATTCTGTGATGTATTTGGGAAGGAGAGGCCAGGAAATCCTTCAACAAAATGTGCTGTAATAAATCAGAAACAGTCTAGCTTACAACTTGTGTTCATGTGTCAATCTCTTTTCACTAACTGGAAATGGGCAACACCTTTAACGACTATGAACCAATTGAAATTCTAGCCAATTTTCAATATCTTCAACTAAGTGTAAACATAACCCCCCCAAATAGGGATCAAAAAATGTCCTAGAAGTTGTAAACATAACCTGCTGAACCAAGCAAAAACATTTCCATTTCTCATACTTGATACATTCAGGTTACCCTGTAATTTGGACAAGGTCATTCGTTAATTAGTTATGTCAATATTATGAGTCTATAATTGCAATCTAGATTTTTTGTGTGCCTTTCATTATATTTATGGGGTGCTTTAAATATTTCTAACCTTTGCCACTATTTATCCTCTAAGGCTATATAGTGCCAGAATATCTTTAATAGAGATGGGAAAATGCCTTCAATCACTACTCAAAATAGCTATTCTATAAGAGGCCAAATATGCTTATATTTCTGAATACCCAAAGATTTATCTTATTGGAAAAACTTTCAGTCAATGTTTTCAGCATTAAGGCAATGCTATCAGGTTTCTTAAAGATTCAGAATTAGGTTTAACTCACTATCTTTTTAATATCATACAGACTTTCTCCTTTCCCCCTAAAAATAACCTCTCAGATGACATTAAATATAACACTAGACAAAAAATTCACAGCATATAATTTTTCCTGTCCCTTCCTGACCAATGGCCAAACTTACAGAGAGTCATTTCAAAAGTCCACTAATTATTTTTTTTATTCAGAAAACATTTATTGAACACTACTTAGCTAAATACTGCACAAAACCCTGAAAATATAATGTTATATAAGTCATGACTCCTGACCTCAAGAAAATTATAGTCTCGGTAGGAGTATACCAGTAAATTAGCAATTTAATTGCATTACAGTTAGCACTACTTACTGATGAAGGGCCATGCAGGTGGAGGGTGGAAATCAGATTAACACTAATGAGGATGATCTCATGTCAGGGAAGACTTTCTAGAGGGGACCCTTGAACTGAGAGTTGAAAGATGAGGAAGAAAAGGTGGCATGTCAAAGACAGCAGGGAGAATTAGCCAGGAAAAGAAATAGAATGTGCATTATCAGAAAGGTATGATGTAGCATGATCCATTTGCATAATGACAAGTCCAGCATTGCCAGAGAATAAGGCACATGCAATAGAAAGACAGAAAATCAAAGCATTTTCAGGACAGGTGTGATTAAGCCAAGGAGTTGGGTCATGATGATGAAAGCCATAGAAGTCATTTCAGGAGTTTAAGCAGAGGAAAATATGATGATACAAGCATTTTGAAAATAAGTCCTCTATTATTGAAGGGTACATTGAAAAAAAAGAGCCAACTATAGAAAGGGAAATGGAATATCACTGCAATAATCCAAGAAAGAAATTGTATTAACTTCAGTTGAGATAGGAGCAATGTATGGTACAGAACAGATTTGCAATATATTTCATTATTGATGACATACTATAAATATAAATAGTAGTCTAAACTGGTTTTGACTGCTGACTTGGAGGACCAGGTAGATGCTAATAATGAATTAAGATAAGAAATTCAAGTGAATGAATAGATGTGGAGTTGGTAAGCTTAGTTTTGAACTTGTTGAGTTCAACATCCAAGTGGATCAGTACAGAATACAGAGAAGTTTACTTCAGAAGTATGGGAATCATGTGCTATAGAAGTTGTAGCTGAAGTTATGACAGTGGTCAAGGTTTCCAGGGTGGAGAGAGAAGATGCAGAAAGAAGAATGGAGGAACCAGCATAGAACCCTATTAAACTCTGAATGGAGGGAGAAGAAGAGAGCTTATTGTCATTATCATTTACAGAAGTTAATGAAGAGCTCCAAGAAAGGTAAGAGTCTCAGATGCTACAGAGAAATCACTATGGATGAGCAAGACTGCTGTTCAGAGACTTTAGCAATGAAAAAATCAGACCTGAAGGAAATAGTGGTAGAAGAAAGGGAAGGAGAAAGGACCAGATTCCAGAAGGCTAAGTAGGATAATAGGATATAGTGTAGGTCAGTTTTCTTAATAACTTACCAAAGAAAAGGATACAGATGTGCTCCTGATCAGCTACCAGTTTTACATGAACTATTATCACAACCAGTTTTTCCACAATACATAGTTTGGTAACATCCTTTTCAACTATAAATGAAGTATTTTGGAAATAGTTTTAATGGAATAGAAAATAATGTTTTCCTTTGAATTCTGATGCCAAAATCCCAATAAAATGGCAGCAATATCAGGAGAAGCATCTGGGAATTAGAATGAATCACCTTGAACTTCCTTCCAAAGGTACTCAAAATTGTGTTTGTATGCACATACATCATAGCACAAAAACATAATTTATCCTATGAGTACAAATAAACTCATAATGTTCACTTCATTGCATCTTATGTTTCTTTTAAGACCTCTCTGTTAATCACCTGATATTTAATGCCAGTGTTTTATATTGAAGGTGACATGCCACCTTTTCTTCCTAGAGATTTCTTCACCAGAGGTTGAAATCATTGCTCTCAATTTTCCTAATGCAAAATTCTCTATTATTACATGGAGTTTAGCAATCCTCCCACTACCCCTTTGTATAGTTATTTTTAGTTATTCCATATGGTCGTATCTATATCTAATTGAACATCACGTTTAAATTATTAATAATTGTGATGATTTACATTTCTGCAGCATTGTTCAACCTGAGGGATCCCAAACACCTTCCCAAGCTCTACATTTATTACCTCAATAAATGCCATGCAGTGTTAAGAACTATGGAAACAACCAGGCCCACAATAAACATGCTGTTTACTTGGTTCCTGAAAAGATGCTTCACAAGACTCAAATCATCATCTATCACAGGAGATGCTCCACTGAAGAACACCTAATGAATTGATATCACCTCCCATTACTAACATGAGGCCATTTTTATTCTCTAGGATATAACTCGTATCAAGTCAAATTGAATCCGTTTTTTCAAAAAGATCAATGGCCTTTTAAAAAGTCTTTAATAAACACAGGTACTTTATGAATACTTTTTATAAAAGCACAATTCGTTCTTCAACTAACTTTTACTGCTCGACAGGGAATTCTGTACTAATCGTTGACATACACACACACATACACACACACACACACAAAAAAAAAATGGTTCCCAGGTCGCAAACTGAGACTCCAATAAGCACTCCTTCCCTGACCTTGAACAAATCATTTACACTGCCTACTTTAGTTTCACAAGATTGGAAAGAAAATTCTATTATTTCTGACTTGAACTCTACAATTCTTGATTTGAAGGATCATGAAAGTATGTCAAAAGATTCCTCTAGCCACAGATGATTGTGTAGTGAAGTCCTGTTCTAAAGCCTCACATTATTTCAGGAATGTAAGTCAAACAATCATAATAGTAACTTAGAATTTCAAAAAAATATCAAAGGATAGACATTCACCACCATAGAAACCCTGGTTAATATCTTTCTTCAGGGATTGAGGATATAGTCTATAGTAGAGCATGTGTTTAGCATAGGTGGGGCCCTGTGTTCAATATTTAGAACTTAAATGTCAAATTAAAATATAGATAGATAGATAGATATAGATATAGATAGATTTTATATATATATTCCCATATATTTCTATATATATGTATAAATGTCTACATATGTATGTGTATGTGCACATTTACATATATATTTCCTTCAGTAAAACACATAGATGTTATTAACATAATTGTCCAAAATATATCCTCTTGTTAAAAATTGATTTTATTGTAAAAATGACAAGTGGTAAAACTTAGGAATCAGCTATAAATAATATCAATAACAGTAACTGACTAATGCTTTACCTAGGAAATGATAGCAAGTATAAAACCTATACTCTCTTATATGGTAAACCTTTGTTTATACAGATCAAATAAAGAAATAATAGCTATTAAGGACATCATATGCTAAATGTATTATTGTTTTTATCTCATGATCCTTATAACTATCAAGTGGCTACAGTAGAATCTTGCATTTGTTAGGAATATATATCCCTACCGCTAAATTTTCAAACATGGAAATTTTGGTGAATGTTTCTAGTCTTTAAAACCATGTTTAAATCAATTATGTCCCATATATCTATATCTATATGAAAGATATGTATCTATATCTATTCATATATATGATATGACATCTACATATATATGAATAGACATATATCTATAACCATATAGAGATTATATATCATATATATGATCGAGATATATACCTTTGGTGTAATCTGCAGTTCAATTTGCATTAAAGCTTGATTTTCTTTGGGTTTTTGTTTGGGGGACATTTTGTTTCACTTGGTTTGGTTTTTTGTATTTACTGAAAAAGTTTCAGGAATCACTTTCTCTAGTTTCTTACACGTGGAACTTATGAAAAAGTACAAGTTATATCTTGGATCTGAACCAAGTGGAATTTGACACTCTAACTTTTATCCCAACTTCTATTTCCTAAGGACCATCATTTTTATTAGATAACTACCATCCCTTTTCTTTTCCACCACCATCACCAACAGTTGCATTTCTTTTCAGTCATATATATATATATATATATATATATATATATATATATATATATATATAGAGAGAGAGAGAGAGAGAGAGAGAGAGAGATTTTTAATCTTCGAGATATAGAGGTTTTTAATCTTCAAGAGAAAATCTGCATAGTTGATTAAGCCTACTCACTAGCTAAGGGAATCAATTACTCTGAAGCACTCACTTTGCTACATATCATGGAACTCTTAAAGTTGTTCTCAAATATACAAACATGTGAATACTTGACCATGAATGCAAGGGTCAGTGTTATTGTATCTATATTCAAAGGAAAAGGAGACTGAAGCTTAGTAAAACTCAGCAGTCTACTCTAGTTACATATGCAGAGAAGGTGGAAGCCTGTCAACTGAGGTCTAAAGGCTTTAAATCCTGTGTTCTTACTTTTTCAACATAGGATCTCTCAGCCCATATGGCACAGTAAGTGGTCAGAATTCAGTTTCTTTAATATAAATAATCTTTTCTATATCTTTGATCAAAACAAATAAAAAGTGCACCCCTAGTCTCATTTTGGAAATTATCCAGTTATGAGGTTTTAGTCATGTTAAGTTTTCTATTATTCAATTTCTTCATCAATGAAAATGAACAAGTTGTCAGGTTTTAACAAATTTCAAGGTCCTAAGACTCTGTAAAAGCATTTCTAAATAGAGTCACTTCTAGGAAAATCTGTGTATGAATGGTGTACAAGTATATACTACAGAGTAATAAGAGTTTATGTGGGTATTTTTATTTAATTAGATCAAATGCCCCTCAGGCAATTAGATTACAAAATTAATGTGCTTAACAAAGCACTAGTGCTATAAGTAGTTTAAGAAGAAATGTTTGTTTAGTCCACATCTAAGTCATCCAGATTTCCATTTAATGAGGTCCAAACTAATGCTGTTTTGCTATAAAGTTTGAAAAACACATATTGTGGGAAACATATAAGTGGGACCCACAATTGAATTGTCCTAGATATACAGTTTTCTTTCCTTGCCCCTACGTACAAAAACGGTTCCTTGGATTCACAGGATTTTCTCACTTGTTCCTTAGATTTTCCTAAGTTATTGTTTCCTCTAGTCCAGTAAGTCTCAAGTCAGAATGCATAAGATAGCCATAGTATATGTGGAATTCACAGGAAATTCACATACAGATTGATGATAAATTGATGCACAAAAAGGCTATTGAACTGACCAAGCTAAAATAGTTAAAAATAAAACCAATGAGCTCTGGCTTTATGGGCCATTTCACCATGGCAGCACTATGCTGTCTTAACCACAAAACTTTTAGGAAAGAGACTGCTGGGCATTATATCATCACCACCTGAGCTTTTAAATCAGAATACCAAGAATGTGTGTGTACACATAACAGTGTGTATGTGTGTGTGTGTGTGTGTGCACGCACATTCAATGTTCCATGTTGATCCTAATGAGGCTATTTCCAAAGGATGTAAATTATTAACCTAGACCACCTGCTAAAAATTTAAATAAAAACTCTATTTACTACTCTAAGAAAGACATCATTTTATGATCCAAACATTTGCCCTTCTGTTGGGAAGATAACATGTAATTGCTTTGCTCAATTCAGGGATGCAGGTAATATGCCCGTAAGGATGGCAGAGTTATGTAAGCATCAGTTGCTCTCCTTTCTGCTTTCTCTTGGAACAGGACATGATTTTTTTTTCTTGCAACTGATTGTGGGAGAAGAAATAAAATGTCCTCAGGAGGACCAGTGCAACACAAACTGACAGCATAGTGTCAAAAGAAGAACAAAAGTTTTGAGTGGCAAAGCAAATGAGGGTTAAAATCCTAGCTTGGCCCTTTTTGAAAAAGGGTAAGGATATGGGAAACTTATTTAATCTTCCTACATCTTAAGTTTCTTACATATAAAATGAAAGAATAGGAGCCACTTACACAAAGTTTAGGAGACAGTACAGCATGCTTCTCAGGATTAGATTCAAATCAGAGCTCTATACCTACTTCTCAAAGATTAAGTTCTTCCTCCATAAAAAGGAGATTCCAAGAGTTCCCACCTCAGAAACTGATGAGGAGGATTAAGTGAGATAATATATGTATTACTACTACTATTAGTGGTAGTAGTAATACATATATTAGGATTATATTAGTAGTAGTAATACATATATTATGATTGCTGCAGCAATCCTTTGTGATGAAATTGGTCAAAAAATTATTTTTAAATCTAGTTTTTTATATTTTTAACCTCATATCCAGGGGGAACAGCAGAAAAAAACCATCCACACTACATATGCTCCATGAGAGAGCATCAACCAGCAGAGAAAGTGAAAAATCAGAGAGGGAAAATAGTTCAAGGTCACGTTTTTGGATTGTAAAACTAAAACAGTATCCTGCTTCTCTTGATTTGGAAGCATTTCAATGGTTAACCCCTGCTTATGGTAACGGCCCCTTCCTAACATACACACCACTCCTCACAAGACCAGCCTTCCCAGCCCACTGTATCTCACTGCCAACGACCATACTATCATGCTACCATGCTGAGCATCTTCAATTCAGTGCCTGGATCCCAACACTTCCTTCTGCCTGGAGTATAACCCACAGAGTACATCACCACCAGCAAAACCTATCTCACTCCTGACAGACTGACCAAATACTACTTCTTTTGTCTCTAAGTTTCTCAGTTGGAATGCACCATTCCTTTCACTGGCCTCCCATAAAACATTCAGATGTATAAACCTCCATTGTTAATTCTAGTCAATAATTCATTCTGATAGATTTTAATAATTGCCTTTTATGGCACTGGATTTCCTCTAGCTTTCAATTCTCCTGGGGAAAGACAGTCTATCTAATATACCTATATTTTTCCCCACAGAAGCTGGCATCCTACATTGAAGATAGTAGATATTCAACACAAATTAATTGAAATAATATTTGTGCACTGGAGGATGCCATGGCCACAAAAGGAGCCCAAGGAAAAACTCATCTTGACCATTTGGTACACATCATGATGCCTTTAATTTGGTGTATGGTACATGTTAAATCAAAGTGTACTCTGAAAAGTAAAGCATAAAGCCTTTAATATCTGAAAAATAGCCTAGTACATAACTGAACTTTGGACATGTGTTGTTAAGATTTCAGTGAAAGGATGCAACTAATTGGTGGTTTAAAAAGTAATTCTCCCACATAAAGATATTATAGTTTAATGTACTATGATGCAGATCCAATAAAACCTGTTTTTCATTTTTAGATATTTGAAGGCATGCATGCTAATGTCCTAGGGCAGATTTTAAGTGTTTGTGCAATTAAAATTATGCACTTTTTATATCCCACCCTATACTGACCCACGTGACACTTTAAAAAAAAATTATACTAAATTAGATTTCAATCAACTCATAAAAAAAGAAGAGAATATTCACCTGAAATGGAAATGCAGTCACGGCTAACCACATGACTTTGTCTTCATATTCCTTAAAGAAATTATGCCAAATGAGGGCACTGAAATTTTCAAATATAATATTTAAGCAACTTCTTCAACAATATAGTCTACCCACGTTTTTATAATATAGTTTTATTTTCTTCCTCCTTCATACAAAAGTACTTTTGGAGAGATATTATCTAAAATAGTATTTCTCAATCTATTCCACAAGCCCCAAGAAGCCCCCCAAATCCTTTCAAGTAACCTGCAGGATGAAAACCATTTTTATCGTAATATTAAAATTAGATTTGCCTCGTCCATTGTGTTGATATTAGCATATTTCACAACAAAGGCAGATAGTAGTACCAAACTATACTAGTATTCTTTATATTTCTCAGTATTACATACTTGCAGTAAAAAAAAAGCTAGTTTCACTTAAGAATGATTGTGATAAAACAGCAACATGTATTGATTTTTAAAATCCTTAAAATTAAAAACTTCTTAATATCCTGCATGATTAAATGTCAGTACATATAAAATGCTGAGGGCCATTGCCAAGTAGGAATGATGCATCGAAATTTCCTTGCCAGCATACCCCATGTTAAATGGACTTGCCTTGGAAATTCGCTGTGACATTGCATGTGTGTTTGAGAAAGGTGACCCTGCTCAAGGACAAGGGTGGATCCAGGTTTAGGGTGTATCCTGCAGGTTTTAGGAAGTATCCCGGTTTAGGACAATCTGGATTTAAGGCAGTTCCAGGTTTAAGGTTATTGCTGCTGGGAATAGGGCGTATCCTGCTGCCTGAGTTCCCCTTGAGTTCTCGTGGAATTGAGAAAGTATTTGGGACGTGAATTGTGTGGCAGAACTTGGATTTCCCCAGAACGTGTGTGTAGAGGCCCGTGTGAGTTCAGGAATAAAGAATTGCTGTTTGAATCTACAAAGCTGTGAGTGGCTTGTGATTTTGTGCCCAGCCAAGACTGCGGCAATAAAACATTTCTGTTACAGACCAAAGGATGACAGTTGACTTGGAGGATGGCAGGAGAATTCATGACTGAGTTAAAAGCTGAGCTAGCCACCCTGTTAATGGCACAATACTTTTATTGAAAAAAAAATGACTGATAAACCATGATTATTAAGACTTGAGTGTTTGGAAGATTTTTCTAAAAAATGAACCAAGTGAACCTGTTAGAAAAACTGACAGCATTTTTTTTTCTTTTAATCATGATAAAATTTGAACTCCAAGTGAAAGTAAATATTTTGGAAAATTCCTGTTTTCCTCAAGTCCAAGGCTTCTCTGGTCAGACTTTTCTGGTTACACTGGGAGGATATTAAAAAAAAAAAAGAACTGCCTTGTTATTACTAGATAAAATATTCTGACATTTTAAAGATATATATAACTCAATGAACCAATTATTTACAAACATTTCAAAAACATCTATGGTTAAAGGATCTATTCAAAGCACATCATAGATAAATGGAATCCAAGTTTATAGAAGAAACAGTCTCATTCTATCTTGGAACTTTATAAAACAATATTTGTGAGGTTTGGATATAGCATTACAGATTATCTGAAAAGGTGTTAAAATATTCTTTTATTTTACAACTGCATATATATTTGAGCCCAGATTTTCTCTGTATTCTTCAGGTAGAAATTAATAGAACAGATTGCATATGTAGAATATATGAGAATAAGCTTTCTCCCACTAATCCAGACTTTAAAAAGATTGTAAAATATGTAATGCAATATCTTTCTTCTCACATTTGTTCTTTTGGAATATTTTTATTACAATGCTATTTGTCTTAACATATAATTGATTTAGAATTATTATTTCAATCAACTAAATATTTTAAATTTTCCTCAACTTTAATTTGGAATGTAAATAATCAATAGATAAAATGCACAAAAACAAAAGCTTTTTTGAGTCCTTAATAATTTTTAACTGTAAAAGTCTACTGGGATGAAAATGTTTGAGAATTGCTGACTTAGAGAATATGTTAGGATTTCCCACAATGTAATAGAAAAAAAGTCATTCTCTGGCAATGCTGTTTTTTATATTGTTGAGTTTGGTTCTTTATCTATACAGGACAAATTATTTATATAACATTTACTCAACAACCATTTCTCAGTCCTATTTCTTCATAGGCCACAAACAGTGGAAGAAACCAAAAAATAAGATTCAGGTCCTGACAGAGTACTTACACTTCCCACTGTTAATCATATAAGGACATATTCATAAATGTATCCCCATCTCACCTTTCTTCTTCCTGGAAGTATGCCCACTGAGAACTCTAATAGACCCAAAACAAACCACTGAATTGTACATGTGCTCACTTAATTGGAATTTCCCTCTCTGTGTTCTGAGGAGATCTTTCCTAATGTTAAGACTAGGCATAAAATATGAATACATTTTTCTTTTATAATAAGTCATAACTGTGAACTTCTTTCTTTTTTTATTCAGTTCTACAATATGAACTCTGCTTATAAACTTATTCTCCCTAACTCATGATTATTCAATTTCTTGTACACTGGATTTTCACAAAATTGTTTCTTTCATTCAGTGTTTCTTTCCTTCCAAATAGCATATGTGATCCTCACAATAAAAAGATTCAAAATCACATTGAGTATGTGTGTGCATTCCACTTAATGCTTCTCTCAGTTACTAAAAACGAACTCAGAAATAGATATATAAGAAATTTACATTTTTTAAATCCTCTTATTGATTAACATATATTAATTTGCCCCAAAGAAGGCTAACGGAGTACTACTTATTAAAATGGAAAAGGGGATTTATTACAGAATACTACAATCAGATTGTAATAAGGTGATTTAAAACATATCATTTTTAAACTCAGTATGGAAAACACTAAAAGAATTGAGACACATTTATTTAAATACCAGACTCCATGTGAATCAGTAAAGCATGACAACAAAACTTGGAAGTATAGCCATAGTCAAGGAAATTCTTACATAATATACCATAATATTCATATTACTGAAATCATGTTAATAAATCATGAGAGTCATTGAATATTATCCACTATTATGAATCTTTCATAATGAAAGGCTGGAGACTTAGGAGTAACAAGGAAATTTATTCACTGTTACCTAGAATATAAAAATAAAATTTTCTATATTAGACCTTATTGTTGTTCTATTGAAACCACCTTCATATACTACCCTAAAATTTAAAAATATATAATTAGTCACAGAAAACTAAATTTAAACTTATGACATCTAAAGTTATTCAAGAAACCCTGGTAAATAACTTGGTCATCATCTTTCCTACAAGGTACCCATAATCTAAATCATCCTTAACTGGAAAAAATGAGACACCAATGCCAATATTTATTGAGTCCTTCTAATGTGCCAGGTCAGTTTCTAAGCGCCATTTGTACATTACCTTATTTAGTTTTCAAAATAACATAATGAGGTTGGGATAATTTTTATTCCTGTGTCTACAGATGAGGAAGCTGAAACACATACCTAGTTCACTTACCTGATTAAGTGATGGAGCCAGGATTTGAGGCCTTTAAGAATTACTTAGATCATAGCTGCAGTCCTAATTACTGTGGTGATTATGGTAATTACTACAATAATTAAGGTTTATCACCTCTAATGATAACACTATTGGAGAAGCAGGGGAAACTTGTAGTGAAAAACTATGCGTCTAAAGGAGAAAACAAAGAACCTTTATAATGTAGACAACTCTGGGACTAATGGATTCAGATTAGTTCTGTTTAACTATGTAGCTCCTATGAAACAAAGTGGGAATGAGGCTGAGCATCAAAATCCCAGAATTGTTCTCAAGAGAGGGAAGGCAATGGAAAAAACAAATGTGGAGTCAAAGTAAATCCTTTCAAAGCTTATTACAGTCATATAGGACCCTGAACGCTAATATCCATGACCTTCTAAAGGGTGAGGAGGGGACATTAGGTTCCTTTCAGCTCAATCATTTTGTCTTGGTTTTATTAGGGTAAAATTATTGTATGTGTGATTGTATACAGCAGTGGAATATACAGAGAATAAAATCCACCCATTTTAAGAAGAAAACTTGATGTGTTTTATACCAATATTATGGCCACCATCATAAGCATGACTTTGAACATTTTCTTTATTTTTTAAATTTGTTATAATTAGTTATACATGAAGGTAGAATGCATTTTGACACATCATACATAAATGGAGAGAAGACATAAGTATAAGATTAAAGGAAGAGTAAAAGAGAGAATAATAGAGATTGGGTATTATCAGAAGAAGAGAAAGAATCAAGGGAAACAGGAGAAAAAAATATATATAATGTAAAAATTTTTTAAATAAAAATGAAAACAAAACAAAATTAAAATATACAAATCAAATATCCTAGTTCACAAAAAAAAAACTAATCCTTGAAAAATAACTGGCTTCAAAAGTGCTAGAATTGAAAAAAAAAACATGAAAATGTATAAATGTCCATGTACATTCAAAGTCACAGTTCAACAGAGAATAATAATTTAAAAAGAAAAGAGAAGAAAAAAATCTTGATAAAAAGTTAAAGAATTCTTTCCTTTGGAGCTCAAATTATTCTCAGCTTCTCTTCTCAGCAATTTTAAGTGGGTTGTCAGGAGCATGATGCTCCACCCTCTGTATTGCTAGAATGAGAGAGGTAATCCCATAGACAAAATTTAGGCTTAGGTAGGCTCCATGCTCTTCAATGAATGCCAACTGGTCTGGAGATTTTAAATCAGTGCACATCCAGCACCTAGTACTTGCTGGTCCATGCTGGAAGACTCTAACCCAAAGATCTCCCCAGGTTCCACTCATGTGGTATGGGAGCCAATTGTTAGTCCCCTACATCATCTAAGTACCCCATGTTTCCTGGTCTCAGGTTCAGTCTCCAAACAAACTGTCTCACTCTGGCCCTTCTGAGCTCCTGGCCAGATGCATCTCTCTGGTCCTGCAAGTAGCAGATTGGAGGAAGAGGATAGAGCTCGGGTGGGTTTCTGCAACCAACTGTCCCCTGTGTAAACCTCTCTCCACGTTTGATTTTTCTCCTGATCACTTAAGCAAACCTATGTCCTGTAGTGTGTGTCTA
This sequence comes from Spermophilus citellus, assembly GCF_964194105.1. Lineage (NCBI taxonomy): Eukaryota > Metazoa > Chordata > Mammalia > Rodentia > Sciuridae > Spermophilus > Spermophilus citellus. The sequence goes on along the minus strand of NC_138184.1, from coordinate 179,153,974 downwards.
CTGGGCCTGTATTTCAGGCCAAATTCTGGTTTGCTGGGAATCAGCTTCCTCAGCTGCCAGCCCCCTCACCAAGGCTGCAAAACAGTTCCTTCCTTTGGCTCCCACATGCTGCCTGGAGAGATGACAGCTTCTTTCCCCACACACAGCACATCTTTCAGGTTTGTTGGGCAACATCCTTGGTCTCTAGGTGCTCTGTATCTAGACACCTGTTCCTTCCAATGTGGGTTCCTTAATTCTCTTATGCCTCTACTATGCTCACAGAGGGAACTTTCTTGCTGGTGCTTCTTTCTGGCCCAGATGTGGCAGTGGCTAAGCCACTGACAATTTTTCCCTTATTTTATTATATCCAACCTACTGTATCCCCAGTCTACTTTGAATATCCAGTTTTAAATTCCAATAAAGTCCCCCCCACACACACCTTTTTGATCACCCAGCTTGCAGAGAAGCTGCCTGTCTGCTTTCTTGGTTTTATGCTATGGAGCAGCCAGGAACACAATCTCCTCTATTCCACCATCTTCCACCAGATCCCTTTCTTGGGAAACACTGAATTTGCCTTCTATCCACAGATTTTCACTTTAAAAAAAATTTAATATGAATGAAAGCATACATTTTTTTTCAAATTTTGTGTCTGATTTGTTCTGTTTAGCACAAAATGCATCTGAAATTCATTTGTGTTGTTGTATCTATTAGTTCATTCATTGCCCTTTTTATGGTCATTAATATATAAAAATTAAGCCATTCACTAGTGGATGGACCATTGGGTTGTTCTAAAGGTCGTTCTGTCTTTTTCCATTATGACTAAGGCATCTGTGAAGATTCAAGTACAATTCTTTGTAAAAACATGCTCTTGTTTTGCTTGGGTAAATACCTGGGAGTAGAATTTCTGGATTATATTGTAAAAATGTATTTAATCTTGTGAGACTCTCTCAAGCTATTTTCCAAAATAGCTCTATCAGTTTGCATCCCTAACAGGAATATGTAATAGTCCGAGTTACTTTACTCCTCTCCAACATTCCCAGAATACACAGTGATTTATCATTGTGGCCTTAATTTGCATTTCTCTTATCAATAGTTCTTCTGCATATCTTTCTATATGCTTATTTGCCATTGTTATATCTTCTTTGTCCCTTCAAAACTTTCACACATTTTTTAAAGATGGAATCATTTATTTCTTATTATTGAATTTAAAAAGATCTTAATCCAAAGAAGTCCTTTATTGATTATGTGGATGATGGTATAGAATATTTATTTTATACACAAATATGTAATAATTCTTTTATATATATAGAAAAATAATTATTTTTTCATAATTATGTCTTTTGACAAATACTTTTAACTTTGATGAAGCCAATTCATCAACTTTTTCTTTTAGGAATCTTAATTTTTCTTATTTTTTCTTTCATAGCTAGCAAATATATGTCTAACCCAATAGTACAATATTTTCTCTAATGTTTTCTTCTGAAAGTCTTAAGGTTTCAGGTCTTACACTTAAATCTGTGGTCCCAAGAAAGGTATTTTTTTAAATATGTCATAAGGAGAGGGTTGAAGTTCAATTTAAAATATAGATATCCAATTTTCAACCACCACTTTGTAGAATGATTACCATTTCTCATTGAATTATTTTTATGTCATTTTTGGGGGGAGAATTAGTTAAACACATATCTATGAGTCTATTTCTGGAGTCACTGTCTTGCTCCAAAGATGTGTATGTATATATGTGTGTGTGTGTGTGTGTGTGTGTGTGTGTGTGTGTGTGTGTATATATATATATATATATATATATGCTATATTGTCTTTTTTTACTATTGTGTTACATTAGGAATTCAAAACAAGTAACATAAATTACCCAGGGTTTTCTCTTTAAAAATTGCTTTTTTATTCTGACTTTTGTGTCTATATATCAATCTTAGAACTATTTAGTCAATTCATAAAAACAACAACAAAGAAAAAAACAACATATATATATATATGTGTGTGTGTGTGTGTGTGTGTATGAATATATATACACATGCATATATATGTGTGTTTATGTATGAGTGCTATCTATATATCACTCATTTGGAGTTAAGATACATTCATTTAAAACATGACAAGAAAAACAAAATAGCATGAAAACATTAACATCTTCATAGTTGATTGTGTCCATAGTTTTTAAATATTCATTAAGTTACTATAAAATGTACAAATGTAATTTTTAGCTCTGCATGACCTCTTCATTTTTTAATCTTTTATATTGTGTTATAGTTATATTCTTAAGTTTCTGGTGATATCACAATAAAGAGAACAAGTAAACATTATGTCTTGGGAATAGACTTCTTATACCTGTTACAACTTTCTATATCCTGTATATGGGTTTTCATTGTATATATATTTTACCTCAGTCTCACTTTATTTTGGGTACCTTTCAAGGATTTACATTCATTTGAGCCCCTATAGAAGGCAGCATTATTGGACGGAAGAGCCAGAGACATCTGAGTCCAGTCTTGGGTTAGCCAATGCCCTTCTTATGGTGATCTCCAAGGAAACATACTTCTGGAGGTGGTGGAGAAAGGCATAATTGTACTTTAATCATCTATGACTTTGGCTTCAAATTCCATGGTGGAAATTCATTAACTAGAGGAGACAATATGGAGGGCTCCCTTGTCCCTATGTTAGATAGAAAAATGAACCAGTAAACACAAGCAAGGGCCTAATTCTGAGTTGAACCAGATAAACCTGTGTCATGGCTTCTCAGGCCAGGACAGCAATGTTTGGTCAGTGGCCAAACAGAAAAAAACACATCCATGGGGGGGGGGGGGGGACTAGGATAGCCCAGCCTGATTCCAGACATGGCAGTATTTGATTATTGCTTTTCCTTCTGGGAATCTTCTAATTAAGAGACTTGTTCTTGTGCTTTCAGCCAGAAGATGGTTCCACCAAGAAACAGAGGGGTCAAACCTTGAATGTGACCCAAGCAAACCACTCCCTTTCTCCTTTAGGAGGAGGAGGAGGGAAATCAATGAATAGGAGAGTTTACTTGCCCTAGAAACCCATGACAGCCATTAAACACAACTAGCTATTATCTGATGTAGTTTGCTGTTCTATACTTACCACCAGCTACAATTATAATCCGGAAAGCATTTGCAAGACAAAACACTTCCTACACTGCCTCAGTCTTCAGTAGTATCATGTTCACAGTGTGAACTTCAACAAAAATGCTTACTTATTAAAATTAGTACTTCCCCAAACAGTAGGATGTAGCACAAGCTCATATGGAAGACATGCCTGAATGCTGACCACTATGACATCAGCTCACAGGTTTCTATGGGTTTCCACTGTGTTTACTAGATGATATGCCATCTTGACTTTGAAAGAACAGTCATATACTGAGAATTTCAGGAAATAACATACATTTTAACAAAAAAGGAATCTGATTACCATGACAGAAGAATTTATCATGATGTTTGAACAAATCTTTTCTATCTATAAAGGTTTTTTTCCCACCCCCTCCCATCATTTTGTTATTCCTAGGCTCTTATTGCTTTTGTGATTCAAGAAAAACTGGTGGGATATTTTTTGACATTTTTAAAATTTGATCTTGCAAGTGAAAATCAATATTTTGGAAAACACATATGTTCCCCAAATCTAATTAGGCTTTTCTGTTCTAACTTTTCTAACTACATCGGTGTGGATAGTTGTAACAAAGCAACTGTAGTGTTATTATTTGATAAAATATTACAACATTTTAAAGAAAAACAGGACTCAATTAATTCTAGTGATATTCATACCTACTCAGCTCTACCTCTTCTCACAATCTTCTACATTTAATTATGGTAATACTTCTCATGCTGTTATTTGCTTTTTAACAAACTGCTGGCTTTATTCAACAGTATTCTTCTGAGGGCAAAGACTGTGTTATGCTTGTCCCATTCCTAACAAAGACTGATTCATTGCAGGCATTTATCAATAATCTATTGAATAAATAACTTGGTAAATGAATATAGACATTACTGGCTACCTTCAGAGCAATATCCTATTTTGTCTTTTTTGATATCTGAATTATTGAATATAGAACTAAAATTCCTGATCTAGTCCAAATTCCTTCACTTTCTATGAATGAGTCTTAAATATATTACTTAACTTTTATATGCCTCTGTTGTCAAATGACATAACAATACTCACTTATATGCCCTACCACATGGACTGTTGGGGTTAAGGAGAATACACATATGTAAACACATATGCAAAGAGCTATGCATATATATATATATATATATTCTTTAAAAAGAAAAGCATTAACATGGCTGGAATTATTATTTTTATTATTGTATGCTGAAATTCAGGGTAATTAGAAACCATTAATATTCATCATTGATGAGTTTTGAAATTATCATCAAAAGAAATCTTGCACGGAGGTGCAAAGTAAAAAAACATGGGGCATTTTTTAGGGTTTTCTACCAGTGAACACACACATTTGTTTGAACATAAATTCCGAATAACAAGATTATTTTTCAACTCAAATACTAATAGAATGGTTGTAAATTAAAGTCTATGATGGGTACAGAAAAAATATATGCCATATAGTTTAAAGTGATTTAACTTTTTTCCTAAACACTACCTAATTTTATGTAATCTTTTCTAATATACATTTCAAGTGATTTGAACCCATCAATTTTATGTACTTGTGACACTATCATCTTTGCCAGGAACTCTGAAAAGTCTTTTTAAACATAGTGATTAAGTAATCATATGCACTTATCCATAAAGGGAAGTATTTGAAATCTTAGAGATATCTCACTAGATAATGACATAGCATTTAACAGTTTATTCCTAATTCAAATCAAATGATAGAGATGGGTAGGTGAACCAGGTATATTATTTCCATGAACTCTTGAAATACAGAGTTAATTTTTCATGTTAAGCTACATCTGTAAACCCATTCCCTTATGATATCAAATAGGATCACCTAAGCTTGCATATGTCAATCAAACACAGGTTTCCTGGTTATCAAGAATTAAATATCTACAATATTTCATTGATAAAATATTACAACATTTTAAAGAAAAACAGGAGGATCATGAGTTTCAGGCCACCCTGTCTCAAAATAAAAAATTTAAAAAGGCTGAAGATGGGGGCTGGGGATGTGGCTCAATGGTAGCGCACTCGCCTGGCATGCGTGCGGCCAGGGTTCAATCCTCAGCACCACATACAAACAAAGATGTTGTGTCCGCCGAAAGCTAAAAAATAAATATTAAAAAAATTCTCTCTCTCTCTCTCTCTCTCTCTTAAAAAAAAAAAAAAGGCTGGGGATGTAGTGTGGTGATAGAGTGTCCCTGGGTTCACTCCCCAGTACCACAAAAAATAAAAAGAAATAAAACCCTGCACTACAGCACTATCATTTTAAAATAATGCATTCCATTGCCCTGCAATCATGTCACACCTATATTATGATGCTCTAAAAATGTACTAAAGAAGGCAAGGCGGATATTGTTTACAACCCTCCAAACATTCATGATTCCTGTTTGTGTTCAATTATTTAGATTAAGAATGTAATAATAATATAGGTAGTGACTCTGGAAACATTTTCTGTAAATGCCAACCAAAAGTTAACAGAAGCTCAAATGTCATTTGGTTTATCAAATTGCTATTCAAAGATATGAAGCTTTAAAAATAGACAATATCTCTATAAAGTTAGAAAAATATACAATATCTCTATAAAGTTAGAAAAATTTATCCTGACACTGTCAAGGAGACACACCCTTTCTTTCTACATATTATTTTATTCCTCTATTTCTATATAGAGGTGTGTGGATATATGTGTGTGTGTGTGTGTGTGTGTGTGCATCAATATGCACATTCCATTATATAAATATATAAAAGTTCTTATTATTAGAATTTCACTTTCTGCACAGACCTGTTTCAGAAGTTAAAGCTACTCTGCTGAAAACATCTTTGAGGGTGCTGTGTTATTTTATTTGCATAAACATTTTGTGTGTGGAGGCTGCTAGAAAATTTATGGACCGGTTATTTTCTGCCTCAGTACCAATGAAGCACATTGCTATCATGTTCAAAAACTAAAATATGGTTTCAAGTAATGCTAAAAAGAAAAAAAAATCCATCATGAAATGCTATTTGTTTATTCCTATATTAGCACATTATTGTCCAAAGTACTGTCATTTAAATTTTGCTTCTGAAGCCCACTTTAAAGGCTCAGATGGTACAAAACTGATGAAGCACTCAACCTGTAAAAGCATATAAAGAGAGTATTATGCAAACATTGCAATAAAAATCTCATTACTTTTTTAACAATATCTGAAATTTTGTGTCCATGTAGATAGACCATGTTTAAGAAGAAAAGAAAAACTCGCTCATCCAGATCTCCTAGTTCATTACAGGCTTTAGCAGTGAAGATAACTTTTGTCTCCCCCACCCTAAGGTAGTTCTATATATGTCACTTCTGTTTATGGTTTTGACTGAAGTTTAACAAAAAGATATGCCAAACCAATTCTATTTAAATACTATCTGGAAAAAACTTCCTGAAGTGTCAATCTGACATTGTTTTACAGATGGAAAACAAATGTCATTTCTGGAGAAAGCATGAAAACAGAAAAATGAAACCTCACTTAATTTTTTAATGTATGTGGAAATGGGAGCAATTCACAATCAAGAACACCACAGTTTCCTCAAACACTTTTTTAGCACTCTAGAATTTATGGACTCCAGAATTGGTGACAATTCTGACATATTGTCATTAACAGCTAAGTTAAGGAAAGCAAATGTGTTTTCCTCCCTGGTAAAATAAAAATATTACAAACTATCGAGGAGAAAAAAGAAAAACTGTTCTCAAATCTTACACTGGTATATTTGTTTGCAAATATCCTAGCAAATTAGCTGGAACAGTCTAATTTCCATCTCTTCAATGCCTAGAACAAAGACTGATGGAACTAGGCAATCAAGAAGCATTTTTTTTATGATGCTGATTAAAACTGAAATAGTCATGAAATGCTGTTTCCTACAAGATGGAATGTATTTCAAGAGTCACACTAAATGTCCATATGCATTAATCAGGTGCCCTTGTTATGGTTTGTGTATGTCCTATAAAGCAGTATTTTCACTGGACAGTTTTTAAGCTCAAATTTATTATTTTTTATCTTTTATCACTGTTTACATAATATTATATGCATGCCCCTTCAGTTCCAACAATCACAAAAACAACCACAATGATGACACACACACTCATATTCACACATGTAATGATATACTGGCTGCAAAGAATGAGTTCACTTCTAGTGACATATGAACAATTGAGTATGATTAAAATTATTTAAGGAGCTATATGAAACTAATTTCTAGAAACATTTTTCTCAGATTCATGAAAAATAAGACGAATATTATAGGATCTCAATTTTTACTTATGCCAATTCTGAGAGAAAATCGCTAACTTTGTCAAGAAATGATGGGTGGCTAGGCAAGGTGGCACATGCCTAATAATCCCAGCAGTTTAGGCAGCTGAGACAGGAGGCTCACAAGTTCAAAGCCAGCCTTAGCAAAAGCGAGACACTAAGCAACTCAGTGAGACCCTGTCTCTAGATAAAATACAAAATAAGGCTGGGGCTGTGGCTCAGTGGTTGAGAGCCCCTGAGTTCAATCCCCAATACCCACCCACCCCAAAAAAGAAATGATGGGCAAATGATAAATTCACAAAGTGGTTGTTCTGGTTTGAATATGAGGTAACCCTGAAAGCTCGCACGTAGATAATGCAGGAATGTTCAAAGGTGGATTAATACAGTTGATAGAGTAATAATTTGAAATGACTATTGTGCTGCCTGATAACTATAGAAAGGCAGGTATGGCTAAAGAAAGTAGGCTACCCGGGTGTGCCTTTGGGGTTTATATTTTATCCCTGGTTCCCTATGCATTGTCTCTCTCTCTCTCTCTCTCTCTCTCTCTCTCTCTCTCTCTCTCTCTCTCTCTCTCTCTCTCTCTCTCTCTTCCCCCCATACCCGCTCCTTCACCACAGTCATAATCTGAGCAGCTTTCCTCAGCCTCACACTTTGCCATGATGTTCCCACTGACCTAGGGCCCAGAGCAATGGAATCAGCCAACCATGGGTTGAGATCTCTGAAACTGTGAACTCCAAATAAACTTTTCCTCCTCTGAATTGCCCTTATCAGGTATTTTGGTCACAGCAACAAAAAACTGAGTAATATAGTGGTAGAACAAGTAAATATTCCCAAGCCAAAAAAAAAAGAATGAATTTGGACATAAACTTTACACCCTTCATACAAATTAACTCTAAATGGAGGGTATGGAGGGTAGGCCTATTGGCTTTATCAATGAAATAGCTATATTAAAAATGCTTATCAGATATCACTAGGGAACTCCAAGTTGAAATGAAAATGACATACTACTTATGAAATACCACACTGTAATGTACTTATTACAATGGCCAGAATCTGAAGCACTGGCAACACCAAATCCCATCAAGCACGTAAAGCAACAGAACTCTAATTCATTACTGGAAGAAAGACAAAATGATAAGGCCCCTTTGGAAGATAGTTTGGCAATTTATTACAAAACTAAACATCCTTTTCCTGTATGATCCAGCAATTAAGCTCTTAGTACTTACCCAAAGAAGTTGAAAATTTATCTCCACACAAAAAACTATCCCTGGATCTTTATAGAGGCTTTAGTCATAATAGCCAAAACTTAGAAGCAATCAAAGTGTCCTTTAGTAGGTTAACTGATGAACTGGAGCACATCCAGAAAACAGAATAATATTCTATGTTAAAAAAAAAAAAGAACTACCATGCCATTTCAAGACTTGGAGAATGTCTAAATATACATTACTAAGTGAAAGAAGCCAATCTGAAAAGGCTACACATTATATAATTTCAACTATATGACAAACTGGAGAAGTCAAAATATGGAGATAATAAAAAGATCAGTGACTGTCAAAGGTTAGTAGAGAGGAAGTGATGAACAAGGGGACAGAGGATTTTTAGGGCAGTGAAACTACTCCGTATTATAGTAGTGCATTTTGGCTTCATGTCATTTTACATTTGCCAAACCCCATAGAAAATACATCCATAATGAACTCTGATGTAAACTATGGACACTCCTGTACTTTCCACTTGATTTTGCTGTGAACCTAAAATTTCTCTAAGAAACAAAGTCTATTATTTTAAAAGATGATGATAACATGCCCAAGATGAGAAGGCTCTTGACAGTAATATTTTCTTTACTGATTTCACAGAAATTATAGGTATTACACTAAAAATTTAACTCTTCATATATTCAAACCTCATTAAGACATACCAAATGTTATTATTTCATAAACTAATTTATTGGACTTTAAAACTTTAAATATTGAATATCCAACAAAGTCAATTTGAATAATTGAATCTAACATTAATAGATAGACATAATAATGGAAATGTGCTTTACTTCCTCTATAGTAAAAATTGAAGTAAAATGAAGCCAGACATAAAAGAAATTTCATCTATATAAGTATAAAGGCAGACAACCTCAGTCTATGCTGTTCAAAGTCAGGAGAGGGACTTCCCAGAGAGGGGTGTAATGATGGGAAGGGAACACAGAAGAAGTCTGAAGTTTGGGAGTTTGGTTCAGTGTTCTGGATGCGGTTGGGTGTGTTCTGAATTATGACCTGGAGGTTTTCAGCTTATTATGAAAATGCACTGAGCTGTAGACTCAACATGTGCATTTCTGTATGTAAGGTTTACTCCTTATAAAGTAAAAAAAAAAGGCAGTAAGCATGATTCGTTGTTTTATTAAGTGTTGATTAAAGCAAAGAGAAAATAGAGATAAAGGTATATAAAATTTCACACAATCCTCAGGTTAACATAAGAATAGACAGGAACATAAAGACGCCAAGAGGGCTTCAAGAAGGTGAAAAGAAAGCTCTTTTGAAATTATTTCCATGAAGGTCAGAATTTCTTGGCGTTACTCATGAACTAATATAAACCACAGGGTCATCTGTATAACCACCACAGCCAGCAAAGAAAAACATAAGATCTGGGGAAAAGTAGAGCTTCTTCAGTAGGATAAAGATTAAGTTAGAAATTAATTGCCTTGTTGAGAGACTTGCACTACAACCCCTTTATATATATTCATTTCTATTTGAATGATTATACAAAACAAACAGAGCTTATGACTTTTAACCAATCTTATCCCGAGAGTTCAGTTTTCATTGCTCTGTGAGTATAGACACGATCATGCACTGGTGCAAGTTTTCTCTGTTGAAGTGGATGAGATCGAAGACCTCCGGTTATAGAGGTCATTCATTTCTGTTCAGTCCATGAATAGATGAGTTTCCAAGGATATTCTGAACATGGGAAATGTGGTTCACTCTAGGACATTCCCTGAGCTCCCCTTCAAGCAACAGTTCCTACCTCCTTACCTGCCTGGTTACTGAACTCTAGGAAAAATTGATTAGTATGAGTTTTATGCCTTCTTCTTCCCATATCTCACCTTAAGGTTCTAATAATAAATGAACAGTTCTGACAGCCACTGCAAGAGAAAAGGGAAAGGGAAAACTAAAATGCCTATGTAGTCTTGAGAACAAATGAATGAAACCTTGAAGAAATAATAAGTTAATATTAGACCACAATAATACTGATGAAGGAGATTTATCACATTCTGAAATCTATGTTGAAAAATTTATGCAAATGGGCGCATATTTGAGAATTGTTTATGTGTGTCTGTTTGAAATTCTGTAAATATATTCAGAGGTTTATGCCTCTCAGGGGCAGGGAAAAAAAGTAATCATTACTATTACCATCCATTGATTATTCACTATATACAGGCATTGTGCTAAGCCCTTAAGGAAGAATTAGCTCATTAAATGCTTATGTAACACTATACAGCAGTTATGATTACTATTGCTTCCCAATGAAGGGAACACACAGGCTTGTAAAATCTAACTGACTGAACCAAAATGTCATGGCCTAAATGGAAGAGTCAGGATTTGCCTTCATGTCTATCTTTCCCAAGCTCATGCCATTGGCTACTTGTCACTGTCTTGGTTACTGAAGGATCACAAAGCAAGTGGAGAAATATTGGGAGAAGGAATAAAAGAGGAAAGAAAAAGAAGGTTAAGATATAAAGGATAATAAGGAAAAGAAGTGAGAAACGGAAGGGAATACAAAATACCAATGGCATAATTTAGACACATAATAAACATTGATAAATATTTGTTAAATGAACATGTTTGACATATTCATATAAATTCCATAAATATGCACTCATGATTTTTCTACAACAAAATGTGTTAATTGTTCACTTAGCTAGAGACAAAGGTAGTTCAAAAGCAAAGTTATTTTATAGTCATGGTTTTTAAACACACCCAAAAGACTAAGAAAGCAAAGTCCCCAAACTGTAATGATTTAACCATCAGCATTAACATGAATTTTTTCATTCATATCCCTCATTTTCAAACTAACTTTGTGATTAAACTTAATGTAATTATAAGAGTTAATAACATTAAAGAGAAAAATAATCAAGGCTCCATTTTAATTTTCAGGTAGATTCTTTCTGAAGTGAAATATCACCAGAAAATAATTACCCCTAATAACATGGGAGCTATTCCATTAAATACCTTTCTTCATTTCAAAGAAAAGGTATGTAATTTTTTAAGAAAACAGAGGAAATAATGAAAGAATGAGCCCCATTTGGTCTACTCTAGACTCATCACATGCCCATCTCAATGGTAATGCATTTTTCCATTTGCTTTGAAAGTGGAAAAACATTCACACATTCCTATATCCAAGAGGCTGGCACTGCTGGAAAAATACTTGCTGATTGGAGCCATAGCAGAGGCATCCTTTCCAAAGTCTGGCCTGTTTTCACTTCCACTATTGGACTTTCTATGCGATGCTTTTTAAGTCTGTATCTTTCTTAAGATGTTCAAGTCCTCAATCTCAGACTACCCATCTCATCAAACACTTACTTCATTGTAGGTCTATTGATGAAATATTCTCCATGTATTGTACAATTTGTCTATCTCTTTTTAAGTACTAAGTATTAATCATCTTAAACTTATAGGAACCCTGAATATATATATATATATATATATATATATATTCCTCCCCCAAGGTTACACACACACACACACACACACACACACACACACACACAGTACATATACTATTATCACTATTATTTTCATCAGAGATGAGGAAATAAAGATTTAGGGAGATTTGTTTCCTTGGCCAAGATCATGATATAGTAAGTAGTAAAACTGCATTCAAACTCTGAATATAAAGCCTGTGTTTCTGATCACTGTGAAAAGTACAAGCCATTACATGCACACTCATTCAGAAATTTTTCCCATCACCTCAGATCCTCTCAGCTCCTTCATCTGTTTCCTCATTCTTTTTTTTCAGTATAATTGATTTATTCTTTTTAAATATATGACAGAGGAATACATTGCAATTCTTGTTTCACATATAGAGCACAGTTTTTCATATCTTTGTATATAAAATATGCTCACACCAATTCATGTCTTATACATGTACTTTTTTTTGCAATTCTTATTACACATATATACCACAATTTTTCATATCTCTGTTTGTATATAAAGTATGTTGACACCCAATTCGTGTCTTCATACATGTACTTTGTATAATAATGTCCATCACATTCCACCATCCTTGCTAAACCCCTGCCCCCTTCCTTTCCCTCCCACCCCTCTGCCCTATCTAGAATTCATCTATTCTTCCCATGTTCCCCCTCCCTACCCCCTATGAGTCAGCTTCCTTATATTAGAGAAAACATTCGACATTTTTTGGGGGGGGAATTAGCTAACTTCACTTAGCATTATCTTCTCCAACACTATCCATTTACCTGCAAATGCCATGATTTTATTCTCTTTTATTACTGAGCAAAATTCCATTGTGATATATGCCACATTATTTTATCCATTCATTCACTGAAGGGTCCTCATCCTTCACTCAAGGCTCACCACAGCATCTCTATTTAGACCCATGGTTCAGCCCTCAGTCCTTAATACTGCAATCATGGCATCCTATCTGTCTCTGGGATTTTCTTATCATTTATTCCTCTGTTTTTAGTATATTATGAAGATCATAAATAATAAGAATAAATGATGGGTAAAAGAAATCCAACCTAATGGATGAAATTGAGCAATTCCAAAAAAACAACCAGAATATATCCACTGATTTGTTTCAAGCTTTTCTTTAAGGCTGGGAAATCTTGGCATGTGTCTCTATTTTAAGGAAGGAAATGATAAAATAGTAAACTTCATCCTTCATGACTATGAAAGATATTAGACTTTAATTCCCTTATAGTCTATCACCCTACTCAGTTAGAAAACAGAAGCAGAAGTATAATTCCACTCCTAACTTTCATGATGACTTAATTTATAAGTTCAATACTTTATAACCAACTTGAAGTTCTTAATCAAAAACTAAAAAACTACTTAATTTCAAATCAGACTTCTTATTTATCTTTATGTATTCATTATTAATATATACTCTGTTAACTTTTCTTAAATTTATAAATATTTCCAGGAAATACATGTAAGCTCTTAGCTTTGAAAAATTAATTATATAAAATACCTTCAAATTATCGTTGACTTCCTTCATTCTCCTGCCTTCAATCTCACTCCCTCCCATCTTTCAATTACTGCCATAGTTATTTTTCTAAAACACTTTCTCATCACCTACTTAGCACTTCATCATCCTGCTCAAAAAGCCTCCCTGGTTTCTTTTTGCTGGTTGTGTCACATTCAAACAACAGAGCTTGGCAAGACTTCAAATGGGCCCAAGCTTACCTTCCTAGCTCATCTTCCAGCATGCACCCCTCTCCCCTCATCTCTACAACCTATTATCATGCATTCTTCCATTATGGAAGCTTTACTTTCTTGTGCTGTGTGTGTTCTTCCCTGTCTTTCAATGATTATTAAACTGCTTTGTCTGCCAAGAATTTCTTATCCTCATCTCACCCACCTGATGAAATGTTACTTTCCATTTGTAACTCAAATCAGATATCATTTACTCTCTGTGTTGTATTCTTTATACCTCTTTTATATTGTTTCCTAAATCTCAGCATTCTGTTGTTTGTGAACATCCATGTCTCTATCATATCACTAATCACTTGAATTATTGTTAGTGAAATGTTTCTGTACCTCTCTGTTAAGCTATGAAATTTGACAATTCACAGGTCCACATTTTAATAATCTTTGTGCTCTTGATGCTTAGCTCAGAGCTCTTTCATTAGGTTCTTTATAAGATTCCCAATAAAATGTATGTGGGATAAATGATTCATAAGAGATAAAAGTGAACATAAACAGGAAAGACAACAATACAAAAATTGATAGACATATACGCTTTTAAAATATGCCTTCACCTTATAAAAATAATCTTTATCATAAAAGGGAATATGTAGACAATTTAGAGCTGGAAGAGAGCTCTAAGCTCAGATTCAATCATTTTATATAATGCTTCTTTTTAAAAGATGAAGCTGAGAGGTTGGGATGGGCTCACACCACAGGAAGAGGGTGGCAGAGCTAGGAAGTCCAGGATCCCAGTACCCAGTCAAAGTGCTGTGCCACAGTACAACATATCATTTGTAGGTTTTAATTAAACACAAAACAAAAATATGTTTGGCTTCCTTGTTTCTTCAATAAGCATCTGAAAATACACTTATTTCAAATAATTTCCTTAGAATATATTCCTAGAATTAAGAAAATAAAGATTTAATATGCTATGATCAAATGATCATTGAAAAAAAATCACACTAATGCTTACTCTTACCAAGCATATTTGGAATACCCAGGATAATCACCTTTTAATAATTACATTTTATTATTACTACTATTTTTATACTCAAGTCCCATTTATTATAGTAAGATGCCATAACAAAGAGTTAGCACCACCATATGTATTAGAAACACTGTATTATACCTTGCACATGCCTGCTCACCCTTGGAATCTGGAATTCAACTGATAATTAGCATTAAATACCAGCTATCACCTGTTTTATCATTGATGATTGAATAAGACACCTATTGTTCTCTCTGTTAATTAATATCTAGTGATTAAATTTGAAGGCTGGGTGTCAGGCATCTGTGCTCTTGGCTAACTCCAAGGTAATGAACATGTTTCCCTGTTAGTTGATTGTTTCTTAATCTTTAAAAAATGTTTTTATTAGTGTATTATAGTTATACATAACAGTGGGTTCATTTTGACAATAGTTGTGCATTCAGGGAATATAATTTGCTCCATTTCTGTCCCCAGTACTTCCTCTTGCACTCTCCTCCTGCTTCCCCCTGCTCCCATTCCTCTCCTCTATTGACTGGCTTTTAAAAATTGTTGCTTTATAAGATGTATATAAAGACAGAATGCCCTCTACAATGAAAATTATTATTAAGTCTTTGCAAATTTGATATATGGAAAACTGTTTCTTTGCTGATTAATTGGTTTTTCTTTGATTATTCATGAGGCTTAACCTTTTCATATATTTATTAACATTTATAAGTTTTGACAATTGGTACCTTGGAGATGTCATAATTTATATCAATCTATGCATCTGCTTCATATTTGATATAGTAATTATTTGACATGCCTTCAATACATCATCCCTACTTTGTTTTAAAACTATGCTTATGATAATTTTAATACTCGTTTAGCACCTCAATATTTTACTAATTTTAAGCTTATCCATTTAAATCAGATAAACTTTCCTACCTTTTTTCTTTTTGTTTTTTAACTAAACCTAAAATAAACTCCATCTTATGTGAAGAAATTGTCTCAGTTTCACTGAATTAAATAATAGAAAAAAAATGTCCTTTGTCACTTTTTTTCTTTTTTATTTGTTGTTTTTAGATATACATGACATTAGGATATATTTTTACATATTATACATATATGGGTGCAACCCATTACAATTTTGATACATTCTTGTGGTTGAACAAAATGTGAAGTTACACTGGTCATATATTCATATCAGAGCATGGGAAAGTTATGTCTGATTCCTTCTACTATCTTTCCTATTCCCCTCCCCTGTCCCTTCCCTTCATTCCCCTTTGTCTAATACAATGAACTTCTGTACTTCCCCTCCCTAGATTTTCTCACTATCTCTTTTTTCTTGGGTCATGGAAACTTGACCACTAATCCACATCCCTAGCCCTATTCTGTATTGTATTTAGAGATAGGGTCTCACTGAGTTGCTTAGTACCTCACTTTTGCTGAGGTTGGCTTTGTACTCATGATCCTCCTGTCTCAGCCTTCTGAGCCGCTGGGAATATAGGAGTACACCACTGGGCCCAGCTTTTCCCACTTACTTCTAAAGCTATAACATGATAAATTCATATGTAGATGCATATGCATGTGTAAAATTATTTAGTGTCATTATATACTTTGGGCTATTTCTGTTGTTGGGTGTTGTGTGTGTGTGTGTGTGTGTGTGTGTGTGTGTATGTGCGCGCGCGCGCGCTGGGGATTGAACTCAGGGCCTCATGCATGCAAGGAAAGCACTCTACCAAATGAGCTATACCCCCAACCCTCTGGTTTAATTTTTATGTCTATTCTGGTACTAGTTAAATACTAGATTGATTGTTATAATTATTATAACTTAACATGTTGCTTAAATGTAAATGTTTGGAAGGAATAGTGTTTTCTTCAAATTCATCTTTTTATGCACTTATTCTCATCATTAAAATTTAAAATAATATTTATCTAAAATTCCAGAACATACTCCTTTTTAATTTTTTTTAATTGCACTAAGCACAAATACAAATTTACTCAGAAAGGATTAACATTTTTTATATAATTAGCTCTGCATCCATCAACAAGGACTCTCCATTTTTCAAATGTGTTGCACATCTGTCAACAAAGCTGTCTTCATATAGGTCTTTCATATATTTCATTCAATTTGTTGCAAAATACTTTAAATATTTTCTGCAAAGGAAACAGAGCTCAATTACATATAATTTAAGTCAATGACTTCTTACTGGTACATAGAAAGTTCTGAATATTTTCATATTAATTTTAATATGGATTGGATTATCTTTCTAAAATAAGTAATTTTATTTTTTTTTAATTTATTATCCTTAGAGCAGATTATTTGAATATAGTAATGATACTAATTTTACTTTTTAGTGGTAATTTTTGTTATTTTTGTTTCATGCTTTATTATATTGGTTAAAATATATAGAATATTAATAATAGGGTTATAGTTCTAATCCATCTATTTAATAGAAACAGCTATAAGTATATAATTATAGATGCAGTTATACTTTATCATATTAAACTTTTATTCCCTTCCTAGTTTGTTTTGTACTTATAA
This sequence comes from Spermophilus citellus, assembly GCF_964194105.1. Classification (NCBI taxonomy): domain Eukaryota; kingdom Metazoa; phylum Chordata; class Mammalia; order Rodentia; family Sciuridae; genus Spermophilus; species Spermophilus citellus. Next base: position 179,136,667 of record NC_138184.1, on the reverse strand, counting down.
TAGAAATGAGGGTTATATTTTAATCAAATGACTTTAAATCATATTATGAAATGCTAATTATCTTATTTGACCTATTAGCATGGTTGTAGTACATTTCCCAATATGAAGCTATACTATTTCTTTAGATAGCTTAAGTGTATTTTATGCAAATATATTTCCTTGAGAATCAGACTAAAGTGTTCAGAGGATTCTCAAAATTGTATAACTCAACATTTTGAGCTAAGTTTTTAAAATCAAAAAGGTTTCTTAAGAAACAAAAAAAGCAAATGTTGATAAATGCCATCTTTGTACCAGTCCCTGAGGTCTAGAAGATTGAGCATTGAAATGGTGGGACAGTAAGATTTAGGGGCTACCTCACCTCACTTGGTGTCAGGAAATTCAATGCATGTGAGGCTGACCTCACATACCCACAAAGCTGATTGCTTTCTGGTGTTCTCACAGATACTCTGATTCTTAAGGGGGTTTTCATTAATCTTGTGAAGCTCATAGAGCCTCTGACCCTCCTTGCTTATGGTAGGTAGGTACCAGTCCTCTTTGTTTTCCACCTCTCTGCTCCATCTGTTATAACTTTCCCCATAAATTGCTTAGAGAAACTTCCAAAATAGCCTCTTCATCCTCAAGGCAGGACTCATGACAACCAAATTTGTACTACTTGCTCCTGAACACTGATAATTTGGAGCAGAACTGATACCCAACCAAAGTTTATTAATGAGATTCAAGCTCCCACATAGTTGGAATTGAGAGTTTGAAAAAAGTGCTTAGTGTCAGCAGGTGTCCTGAACCAAGAATGGCTAAATTCTAGCAGTGTAGGATGGATCTATGCGCCACCAGAGAGCTAAAAGTAGAGAGAATCAGTACAAAGAGAACCAGATGGTGCAGAGACACATACAGAAAGATGTTTGAGTTTCTGTCAGGTTTACCTTTCCTAGAACCAGTTCTTTTCTTAGACCCTTTTATATTCTGCTATGGTTTTTCTTGACACGTGCTCATAAATTCTATCAGCATAATTAAGCAAGCTTAAATTGCTTTTTGTTACCTGAAATCAAACAAACCAAATTAATATGCCATTAGGCTTGACTCACTCCTGACATGAGCTCAACTATAGGTAAAAGGAATGGAGAGATATCTCAGGAATTCTGCCCAACACTTTTTCTTTATGATAAATAAGGTTTTCGTAGCAACAGAAGAATCTTTGATTCCGTACAAGATGTACAGTATTAATAATTTATTGCCTTGGAGTAAGGAGTTGACATAGTTGCTTAAGTTCCTAAAAAAAAAAAAAAATCTGATCTCCTTTTCTTTATGTTTTTCTTTTGATAGGTCTTAGGATTTAAAAAATTTATAGAAATAGCATTTTGTTCAAATAGTAGCAATAAAAGTAATCCTAAAAAGTCAAGTCGTTGTTTTCCTTTGGCTTCCCAAGTAGAGAAGAGAGGTTGAGAAAACTTGTAAGGAAAACGCGAGTGATTCTAAGCCTGTCATGATTCTGAATGTGCTTGCAATACAGATTCAGGAGATGGGAAAGTAAAATTTTCCAGCAATGATAAAAAACAGTTTGAGTATTAAAAATCAATCAAACCTCCATTGTAGCTTATGTTTTTGTTGCCAAAAGTAACTTAAGTCTTTTAGTTTAGTAATCTGACTAAATATTTCACCTTTAGTAATTTCTGAGAGACAAATTTAGAACTGAAATACTAATGTTTTATCATTATAGTTCTCTTATGCTCTTCACATTGTCAAACAATACTCTGGAAGAAACATAATTTTTTAAACTGAGTGTCTTGAAACCACTGCTTAAGTAGGCATACCACATCCCTGTTTACAATCTCAGCAAGACTAAATTTTAAACATGATTCCCTTTTACACCAATGGCCTGTGCAGCATTCAGCAGCTTGTACTGCTTTATCTCCTGCTCTTATAAACTAGAAGTCTTCCTCGAAACATGACATAGTTTTACTATCTTGACTAGAAGGGACCACAAAAAGCGATATATGTCCATATTAATGTCAAAAAGAAACAGTTTAAAGCCCTCATGTTCATGTGAAATAATTTAACATCATCCACACAGAAATAGCACTTCAGCACAGTCACTATTCAATATTTAACTGGGCACTGCTAAATAATTTCATGCGATGGGTTAAGTTTTTTTTTTTTTTCTTTTGAGAGAACATCATGTAGCTCACTGATCCTGATAGGAACTGGAAGCCACATTGTACAACACTGGAAGTAGCCCTGAGAAGCCCATTGTTTGACAACTGATAACAGTATGCTAAGCTCTTTCCAGTGTATAGTATATTTTTTGTATTATGTATGGTAAGCAGCGCTGGGTCTAGCTGAGCACATCTGTGCTCTTCAGGAAATTAAAACTGGTCCTGAGGAATACGTGGTGTGGCCAAAAGCCCCTGCATTTCCAATCTTTAGGAAATAGGCTGGCTGTCCCCCAGATGAGAACAATTGTTGTCACCAACACAACCAACTCCATAATGATCCAGTGAACAATGCAACATAGTTGTTTGCTAGATTTCCAAAAACAAATTACAAACATCTACTTACAATACAATTCCTGCAAAAAGCAATGATATGTAAGTCTGTGGGACAGAAGTAAGTTCCTTATACAGCTGCTGGGACCCTTCAAGGTAACACCAAGACCAGAGAGTAAAACTGAGAAGTGTATTGGCCAGGGTTACGCCAATCCCTTCAACCCAGCAGCTCTTACTTCAACTGATCAAAATGTCAGATTTATGAGTAGGAAGTTAATTTTTTTTAAAAAAAGAGTATAAGGAAGATGTTCTTCATTTATTCTTCTCAGAGTACGGTTCATCCCACATCATCAGAGTGCAAAAGAGTTACAAATCTAGAGCAAGAAAAGGTCTTCCTCCTCCTTGAAAACACCTTTAATGAAGTAGCTTTGGTTTTCCAAACATTACATTTCTTAGTTTTGATTGTGGGTACAGGTGCAAAATAGCTGAAGAGAAGGTTTTGACTTTTGCTGTATGATTTTGTTAAATAGAATTGCTCACTTGACTGTCAAAACCCCATATGATACTTTTTCTTGTAGAAATAATTTCCAAGAAATTTTATTCTCTTTTGAAAAACAGACTTGTTCTTATCACATAATTTTCATTGCCGGTCCCTTTGTGCTTTGACTGCGTAGAAAGCTCAGAACTAATACAGGCCCTTATTTGGGTTACAATATTCATTTCTTCCTCCTGTAATAGTTTTGATGATGGTATATTCCTATTCTCTTTTATTTTTAAACAGGCAAAATATTAATGATGAATGAACATTAATAGATAAACCAATAATGAAATAAAACAATGATGAACATCCTGAAAATTGAGGAAAATCAAGAGAATTATATAGTCCATGATAATTTGCCTATGTTCAGGCCTCTCTCCCTTTATCATCAGCTATTGGAATACAGGCAAATCTAAAGCCTTGCAAAATAAATCTCTAAGGAGCTCAAAGAAATTCAAGTTCATACAGTAAAATTCAAGTATTTTCCATGACTCTTCTCCATAGCGTACTTAATATTGCATCAGACAGAGTACTGTTGTACTTCAGTGGGTTCCTATTATTTTTCAGATAAGAGCAAACATTAGGAATTGCCTAAAAGACCTCACATGGTCTCATATCACTCTGTCTATGGCTCCACCTTAGACATGAAGCTCCTTAAGATTTCACCTGTTTATAACTCCCTAGATCAGAGAAATTTCCCTCACTATAAATACTAATTCCAGCACCTCTCCCTTTGCAGCATTCATTGTCGGTAATATAATTATAGTTTGGGGGTATTTACTTGACTGGTTATCTAAGTTCACAAAAAAAAAACTCTAAATCCCCATGACTCACCAGTAATATATGTTTAGCACCTATCATATTGCTGAGCAAAGCATATGTGCTCAATTAAACATCTTGACTGAATTAATGAAGTGTTATATTTGCTTCTCTGTCCATAGTGGATTGAAAGAAAGCAGATTATGGAAGGAATCATGCCTAAAGGCAAGAACAGCAGCCAAACTCTGATAATCTAGCAGGGGAAATAAAACCTGTGCAAAGTGGACAGGAGAACTCAGAGATCATTGGTGTCTAGAGGCAAATTCTGTTAATAGCCATTAGACATGCAGACATTCTTTAATAGTCCATAATAGCACAATTATATTATAGTATGGTGTAATAATTGGAGTCATCAAGGAAGGGTTAGGTTTTGATCTATGGTTAAGATAAAAGGGAAATTAGTAATTCACCTTTAAAATGCTTTCATCAGTGCTTCTTGAAAAGATTTCCCTTTCTGAAGGTGAGCCTCACTAATTGAGAAAATTTCCTCATTTGCATTCAACTTCCTACTTCCTAACACTAATGGATAAATGAAGTGTTCCCAACCTCACATTAGTGTAAATAACTTTACACTGTAACAATCCTCTTGCTCAGTTTGATAACTGCATGAAAATTATTTTCAAACGTTTTCCTTAGTGTTTATATTAACCAAAGAATTAATGCCATGTAATGATTCTCAAATATTTCTGCTAGAAAGGAGAATATTCTGTGTTGAATGGAAACCAAATTCTGCCTTATGTTGCCTGAGAAAAATCAAAATAAGAAGTTTCCACTTGAATTCTAAATTGAAGATGACCTTGTGCTGTTTTGAGAAAGGCTGGCAGCGGAGGTCACTGGAGTGCATTGTGATGGACAGTGCCGCGCTGTGCGTGACTTGGAGGCATGTCCATTGTGCGGATTACAGCCAAACTGAAAGAATTAGACAGCTCAGAGCATTCTATCATTTCATTTGAAAATAATGGTCAAAGTCATGGGCATAAACCATTACAACTCTCATGAAAGAACAGCAGCATTCAATAATTCCATCACTTCAGACAGGGTAGTTTGGCTCTTCTCTACCTAATACTATGAAACCAGGACATTCTATAACAGCTTCTTGTGACAGTTCAGAAGCAAGATTTCTTCTTCTACAGTAGAAAAATCCTATCTACACAGCATTGTATGCAGCTCTTTGCTTCTAACTGACTAAATCATTGAGAGAAACACAAGGAAAGAAAAGAAGTCACAGAAACTCAACACTCTTAAGAATATAAATATAGAGCCACTCCAGATCATCCATTTTCTTCAAGTCAATTTACTGTTTAAAAACCTTAAAATGAGTTTCAAAACAAAACGTCTATAATCTTTTCTCTAATAATGGCACGAACAAAACATTTTCAAATAAATCTAATCTGTCGTCAATGGTTTTGAATGAGCCTTCTAAGTTGTTTCTGAAATAGCAATATTTAAGTAGAATATTTTGATTGATAGAGGCTTATTTTTAACTTTTGCTTCTTTCAGAAGCAGATTAATGGTAACATAAAAAATATGTTGAGATTTAAAAGCAGGTGGAAAAACTCACACTTCTGATTAAAAAGGAGAACTGTTTCTAATCCTGTGCTTTCCACTCTGCCTGAGTATCTTCTATATATAGGGGGGACAAAAACATCCTGTCACTTCTAAAGCATTTAGAGACCACACAAAAAAAGTTGCAACTTACCATTAAAATTTACAGCCCTGATATAACCAAGTAGCTCCTTCCCATCAACGGTGCTCATCCGTGGGCAAAGGCCAATGTATCCAGGACAGAGATCTTTGTGCATATTGTGCAGGGCATAAGCCATGGAATACACTGCATCGATTACAAATTGGACTTTCCCTTCCTGTTCATAAGATGAATCCCGAGCAATTCGCTCTAGTCCTGCAAAATAAAAGGAAAAACCATCACTTGACATTGACAGATTTCAATAAAAGATGGCATTAGCACAAACATTTCCATCGTTGGAGGTACTTAGTATATTTACCAAAATACAAACCATTAGATTTTACTTCTGATTAATTCTACATTATTGAGTTTTGTTTGTTTTGTTTTGTTTCAGTGGCTAGAGATCAAATCCAGGGACCTGCAAATGCTAAACAAGCACTCTACCATGGAGTTGTATCCCCAGCCTCCCAGCCAGGTGGTTTGTTTTGTTTTATTGGTTTTAGTGCCAGGGATTAAACCCAATGGCCCTTAACCACTGAACCAAATCCCCAGTACTTTTTATTTTGAGACAGGGTCTCCCTAAGTTGCAAAGGCTGACTTTGAAATTTGCAGTCCACCTGCCTTCTGCCTCCCAAACCACTGGGATTATATATAGGTGGGCACCACTACACCCGGCATCCCATTTAGGTTTTTAAATTGGGTATTGAATTTGTTTCTTTAGAAAGAGTGGAAGTTATTGCATTAGTAACAAAATAATAAAATATAGAGAAGTATAGTTTCATTATCTGTATTTCCACCTTATTAAATTCCATTATATCGTACATTGTAGTAATTATATAACATTTTGATAGTGACTAGATCTTTTAAGTAAAAGGTAGAGAATGTCATCTCTCTGAGCTCCAAGAGCATCATATTTGATTAGCGGCTAAAACTAAGTAACTAAGTTCTTGGAGGGGGGCGGCTGGGGTTGTAGCTCAGCACTTGCTTCACGCATGTGAGGCACTGGGTTCAATCCTCAGCACCACATAAAAATAAGTAAAAAAAAAAATAAAAATATTGTGTCCACCCATAACTAATTTTTTTTAAAGTAAGTTCTTCCCCCTTCAGATCTGTTCTTGTTTTGAATATGCTGTATTTGGGAGCTTTTTATAACTATTATATGACAATGTATTGTTAAATGACTCCAGTTATCTTTAAAAGAATCATTCAATTTATTTTCTCTTTGATCTCAATTTTCTATTTTAATTTTCTATTAAAAAGATGTAGATCTCTCAAAATGAATGTCAAAGTAATTGTGCCTACGTTTAGGCAAATTTAGGGCTGAGAATTATCATTGGATAATACTTTTAAGCTGGTCTGGAAGCAGAGATTTTTTTTAAAAATGGAAGGTAAATTAGAGCTCAACTGTGGTTCAATGTTCTTATTTTGAAGATGAGGAAACTGAGACACATGGAGATTATACTTATAGTTCTATGGGTTACATAAAGATTTGTGAAACATCCCCAGATATCAGACTGAAAACACAATATTTTCACCTTCCCTAGGGAAAAAACATTAGTGGGTGAGAATAATTGGGAGGCATTCAAGAAAGAATTACAATAAGACCTAAAGGGTTCATTAAGGGAACAAAAACAGAGCTTCTTCCACATCCTCCCCAAAACTTATGCATCAGTAACATTTGGAGAAAGAAAAATCAAGTACTTTAAACTTTCCAATGGATGTTAGTTTCTAATCTACAATAAATCCAACAAATATTTGTTATTTTATTAATGCAAAGATCTGCTAAATTTAGAGTTGAATTCAAATGGCTATTTTAATAATTGGTATTTATATTCTCATAAAACCAGTTACTTTCTTCAGTTATTCATTTTTATTCATCCAGCCAATCATTGGGTATACCCCCCACCCCACCCATGATGCCCCATCTCAATCAATCACCTGTGACACTCTGTTCCTTTCAGTGCTGCTGACTGTGTTCTAGTCTCCACAGTCCATCATGATACTCCTCCCCTTTAACATGGATTTTCTGATTTTTCTCATGTCTCAACTACCCATTCTGCAAGGCTATTTCTAACCTTAGAATCTATTCATTATCAACACTGTCAACTATTCCTATTTCTATGGTCTAGAAATATAAATTGGAATTCAAAATGTTGTTATGAGTCCAAAACAATAGAATCAATTTATGATAATCAATTTAATTCATTTTGGAAATTAGTTCTTTGGAAGGTTAGTTTTCTATGCCTTTCTTATCACCTAATTGCCAGGCTCACATTTTCAATCACCTATCATATGTCTAAGTAGTCTGATTCTAAGTCACACTCAATGTCCAAACTCAGGCAATCATTGTAGGGAACTGCATTATTATTTCCCTGAAACTTCCTATTGAGACTTTTGTAGGTTTGGAGACAAAGATGATCAGTTCACACAAAGTTTCAAAAGGCATGTTCTCTCCTTCAGTTTACCCTAGTTACATAATCTTAGCTCACATCCATGCAGAAATAGGAATGCTGTTCTGACCCTTTCACCCCTTTCAGCTCTTGCTTACAATTTTACTCCCACAATTTTAACCTTAAAATAGACTACTCAAGTAAATATTTAAGAATAGTTACAGACACTAAATAGATCCAGCTATTTTTAATAGACACTTATCTATTACCAACTGCTCTGGTAAATTTCAGGACTGAGCAGTTTCTCAGGACATGGCACTGAAACCTAAACAGTCCTGAAAAAGCCAGGATGGTTACTTATTAAAAAAAAATTATAAGTACTTGTAAGATAGGTCCCTGAGTCTAGATGGATATCCCTGGATGTTGACATTGCATTGACATTGCATCACTGAACCCAATGACTAAAGAGGAAGACAGTGAACCTCAGAGCATTTGTTCCCATGCTAAGTCATCTACATACAGATTCCTGAGTGCCACCACCCTAGATTGGCCACATCAGAAATTCCTGACTTGAGCATGAGGAGAATCTGTCATTTCAAACACTGCCCCAGACTAGTCTGAGGAATAGCTTTTGGAAACCACTACCCTTCAATATCCTATACTTTAAAATAGCAATATAAATTTACTGTTTAGAGATTACTTTTATGGTATTAGAGTATCAAAATGAAAATAATTTTTTTCATGGTATGTGCAACTAGAAGAAAACCTCATCAAACCCCTCCCACTTTTAGAAAAAGACCATGCAGCTGTCCCTCAGTTTCTCTGGGAAATTGGTTCCAGAACCCCAGCAGATACATTGTTCAGGGATGCCCAAGTCCCTCATAAAATGGTGTAGTATTTGTAAATACCCATCCTTTATATTGTCTGTAGATTACTTGTGATATCTAATACAATATAAATGCCACATGAACAGTTATACTACAGTATTTGGAGGATAAAGACAAGAAAATCTAACCTGTTTATATTTTATGCAGATGAATTTTTAAAAAATATTTTGGGGGCTGGGGATGTGGCTCAAGTGGTAGTGCACTCGCCTGGCATATGTGGGGCACTGGGTTTGATCCTCAGCACCACGTAAATATAAAATAAAGATGTTGTGTCCACCAAAAACTAAAAAATAAATATTAAAAAATTCTCTCTCTTTAAAAAAAATATATTTCTGATCCATGGTTAATTCAATCTCCAGATGTAAAACATGTGGATAAGAAAGGTAATGGTATAATTCCCAGTATCTGTATATTTCAAAACTTCTATCATGTCCTTAGACACACATGGAGGCCTGGAGCTGGTTTCAAATAGATGCTAGAAAGATATGAATGATCTATAAATTAAAAAAAAAACTCTAAGGAAAGGAATAGAAAATGAAGAGATGGGTCAGTGGAGAACATAGGGTAAAGCTTAAGCACAAGGAGGAAAAAAAAAACACCTGTGCAGGGACTTTTTTAAACAGAGATGTCTAACATTCCAGGTTAAAGCTAATTAGATCACTGCTCTGTCAATCTCTCCACTATATACACTCTCTCTCTCTCTCTCTCTCTCTCTCTCTCTCTCTCTCTCTCTCTCTCTCTCTCTCTCTCCTCCTTTGTAAATATTGCTGTTTAATCTAATTTTGCTTTCTTCTGTTGGCTTTAAAGAAAAGGGAGGGTGAAGGATGTCTATGTTTCCATTTCTAAAGAGTGAAGTGCGGACAACAAGCACAGAACTGGCAGAAAACACCTGAGCCAAACTGTTTCAAAGGAAGCAGTGACCGTGAGAACATGAAGGAATTTGGAAATTTCACAACATCCATGGGACACACATCAGAGCTAGAAAAATACAAATATTTAATATTTTTAAATTTTCTGTATCCCCAAAATGTCCTGTATTTAATATATTATAATTTTATTTTAATGCTATTATAATCTCTCTGTCGATCTATAAAGATATTCCCTATCATTTAATAATGAAGATAAATTTATATACAACCCTTTCCTGATTAATTGTAATAAAGCAACTTCAACATAATAGACATAATACTCTTCTTCAGCTCTTCTTTAAAAAAAAAGGTTCAACTTCATATATAATGGATTTATATGCATTCTTAAATTCCACACCACTTTATTAAAGGGAATTATTTAATTTTCCCTATTCAAACCATTTATTTTCTTGGCTAGTTATAAAATCCAACTTGTTTGAGAGAAGATTCACTATATCCAAATTGTGCAGTTTCTAAAGTAAAAATTCAGAAGTCTGTCTAGTGACTGGTATCACATATGAATCCATAGATACCATGAATCATTTTATATAAGCCAATGTAAGCACATGGAAACAAATGGAAATGAGGTAGGACAGAAGACAGGACAGGTAGGAAGCAGGAATGTGGGGCAACACTAGAGTAGCCACAATTTAAATTCTAGATTTAAAGTCCACTTTTGTATGGACTTAAAGTCTCAATTTAAAAGTCACTTTCACATACCTTGACCAGAAAAAAAAAAACACCATTAAATCATTTATTAGATCTTATCCACAGGTGCACTAATATATCAAAGAAGAAAAGAAACCCCAGCCCGTAATGGTCGACATGTCCGGTTACCTATGAAAGGAGAACTAAAAATACCCTTAGGTGATTTTACACATGTAAGTGTGGCTAACAGGCAGCTGTTTCATTGCTCTCCAAAGCCTGTACTCCTCCCGCCTCTCAGATGTGTGCACTTCTTTCTTTCACTTAGTAAATTTAATCTGCACCTCACTTTGACCCATCCTTAAGTTCCTTTCTGCAAGGACATCAAGGAACCTCACTGAGTTGAGGTTCACCGCCATCTGGGGAGAACTCCTCAGGTGTGATAAAGACTGAAAGAGACTTTTTAAATTAAAATAGAAATATAGTATATTTCTCTTCAGATTCATCTAAAGATGAGGTATTTGTCTGTTCACTAAACATGAGCCTCATGATAATACTTAAGATTTTACTGCAGCTAGAGGTGGATCTTCACTTCCTATATCTGATTCCCTTATTCATCCAAAAGAGGAGTTTAGGAAGCGGACAGGAACTTAAGAACTTAATTTGCTGTAAACTTTCATTATGACATAGTTTTTAAAGTTAGCATTAATGTATTGCTATAAAGTGCTAAATATTGTCAAAGGCTGTAGGTCAGCCATCCATTTAAAACATCACTGATTGTAAAGTTGTGATGTGTTTTAGTGTATAGCTTAAAATTAACAACATATAGCAAAGCATTTGCACCATGGGAGATGGAGTCAGCCTCATAAATTTTACAGCAAGACTGCTTGATGCTTACATTAATTAAATCTCAAACTTCTCACTCTTTCTTATTAGTCCAAGAAATACCACATGTACTTCAGTTTAGGTTTTCACATGCCATGGTGCATCTTCTTGGCTTTTGTTAGGTCTATATAAAGTCAAACCAGCTCAAGATTGCAAAGCTTTGTATACAGTAAAATGTGGGTGCCTAAGAAGAGCTCAACAGGAATTTTAAACTCTCTGATGCACACATTATTGTTGCAGAGCTCTGCTTTCTAAGAATTTCCCATTTCTTGGGCTGGTATTCAGTTTTCTAAACTGATATGTCAGATGGCTGTTTTCATTTTCCTGAAATTAATCATACAAAATTTCCAATATTAATGTGGTGATGGTCTAATAAACAGCAGTCAATTCAGGGCCGAAAGAGGAGGAGGAGGAAGAGGAGAAAGAGGAGGAGGAGGAGGAGAAATAGTCTTGTCAGTTGCTTAATTCACATGAAATCAAACATCCAGTTGATTGCATTGTTTTATTACTGACTCTGTTTGGGGTATAAATAATCTCAGACTCTAAGTTACAAATGTAGGTTAGAAAATATTTTTTTCTTTTCTTAACTTCTGTCTTTTTCTTGAATATGGAGCAATTGTTTTAAACAATTACATCATTTTCTTGGAGTTGCTGTGGGGACAATGGTAAGTGGAAGAAGAAAATTTGTGAACTTTACATGAATAAATACATTAATATGTAGGACTGGATTTAAAAGCCATTCTGAATTCTGCAAGAGTTCCATGACTAACTAGTGATAACCAAGAATAAGGCTTTCCTGCTTCATCTGTGCTTTCCCAATACTGCACATATATGTTGTAATTGCATAGCACAGTGACACTTAAATCAGTGAGAATCTTGCCAAAAAACTGTACTGTGAACTAAAGAGTAATTGCCATCAAGTAAGCAAACATAGCTCATTTTTTGCTGAATGCAATCTGATTTGAGTTCAAAGATATAATAAATGGATCTTAGGGAAGGAACTTGAGCAGCATGCTCAATTACACAGGAATGTCTCCTGAGCACCAGGCTACCCACATAAATATGTACCCCACACACTGCAGGGGCATGAAATCATGGACCCTGAGATAAATAAGAAAGATAAATTGATGGAAGCAGCTGGCCCTGACAGAGGACTGAACTGACAGTAGACCAGTTGGGGTCCAGTTGGATCCCCACTGGACAACTTGAAACGTGTAGCACCAGACACATTCCCGAACCTTACTCTACCTGGTTTAACCTGGGAATATAGCCTACCAAGGCCTCCATGATGGGGTTCTCCCTCTATCAGCCTTGTCCACTGGTGCCAACCACCTATCTGTGCCACCATAAGTTCTTAACTTTAGCATGAGGTCTCCAAACCACAGGACCTCAATCTGCTGTCCACTCTGTGACTCTTCACTCTGGTTCAGATGCTTCCTTCCCAGCTTCCAAGTCTCAAGTCACCAATTTTGTTTTTCAGTTTAACAACTTAGATTAGATCATGGAGTGTTTCTAAATGCTAGGCACAAATATTGAATACTATTCACTTGAAACAGAGAGCCATCGTCAACACCTAAGATTATTGCTGAGAATGAACTGCAAAGTGAATTGAAGTAAGCATAAGTTGAAGGTAGAGATGCAAATTAGGCAGACCACATAAAAAATGGAAATAGGATGAGATAGCAGAAATTAAAAGTACAGGAGTACGAGAAAACATATTTCAGATATACATGTTTGTTAATATTTAAAGAGTATACAAGCACAAGTATCAAAAGTATAAAAGTATAAAAATAATGTAAGCCTTTACAGAAATGCTAATAAATGTATTTCAATACAATGTATTTCAGTACATTGCAAAAAAAAATTTGAGCAATTTTCCAAACTACAAAAAAAATTAATCTTGCTTGTGAATTTTGGCCATGCATTTGTGATAAAATAGGCATAAAAGGGCTGAAATTCACAAGCAAGATGATTGGGTATTTATGATGAAAGACAAAGATAATAAAGTTTATAAATTCATACTTACAAAATGATAATAGTGTATTTTAGCCTTGGAGGTATGTGTGTTTATGTCTCTAAAGGATTTCTCTATGAAAATAACAAGTTCAAAGGAGAATTCCACACCTACAGTTTTGCTTCTTGGATTCTATGTAGGCTTTGTCAAGGACCTGTAGAGACAGGTGTTTTGGGCTAATGAATTCATTTGAGCCTCTGCCTTACCTATTTACAAAGGGCAGAGGAAATTGCAAGGTAAGGGTCCTTTGCTGAAAATCAACTGCTCTCTACCTTCTTCTGTAATTTAAATGCAGTAGCAAGAACTGAAGGCTCTCAACTGCTTGAGGACACATCAGGAAACACTTGTAAATCAACCACTGAAGAGCTCTAGATCAGCTCACAATAACTTCTCTCCTTTGTGCCTGGCAGGAAGTGGAAAGTACTTTAGGCAGGTGCCAGGTGTCCCCTTCAGGTGTTAAAATATCCATGAAATGCCCTAGGGTTTCTAAAACACTGAGAAACCTAAAGTTAAGTGGCAAATAAGATTAAGAGCTTATCTTCAGGCAAAACAACCAGTTTAAAAGAAAGACTTTACGGGAGAGCAAGTTATTTCACAGATAGATCTCTAAGTCCCTAAAGAAAGAAAAGGCTGTTTGATTAAATCCGGTCATTTGCATTTTTCTACATAATCATCTTAGATCATGCACATAAGAGACAAAGTATGATTCAAACAATGAATAAAACTATTGCGGATGGTGAAGTTTCTCTCTTTAAAGTATATTAAAGACATCCCTCTTGAGTTAGTCAGTTTTGAATCACTGTGACCAAAATACCTGACAAGGACAACTTAGAGGAGGGAAAGTTTATTTGGGGCTCAGGGTTTCAGTAGTCTCAGTCCATATACAGCACATGCTATTGCTCCAGGCCTAAGGTGAGGCAGCCCATCATGCCACAAGGGCATGGCAGAGGACAGCTCAGTGACCAGTAAGCAGAGGGAGAGGGAAAGAGAGCAGGAAGGGGCAACAGGAAAGATAAGCACCCCCCTACCCAGGGCATGCCCTCAGTAACCCACCTCCTCAGGCCATGCTCCATCCACCTACAGCTACCACCCAGTTAGTCCATTCAAACTAGGATGGACACATGAGATTTCAGCTCTCACAGTAATCATTTCACCTCTGAACATTCCTACATTAACACAGGAGCTTTTGAGGGACAGCTCATATCTGTATCATAACATACTTCTACAAATTAATTCAAATTTTCCTATCAGAATTTCCTGTCAGATGAGACTTCTAATGTTTCCCTATCCAATATGTTACAGTCATTATAGACCCTATGGCTTGGCTTAGGATTTGCCTTTCAAAAATAAATTTATTTTTTTTCCTAATTATAAAAGTAACACATGGTTTGACTAGAAAATAAAATTTTATAAAAAAGAAAGTAAAGAACATGCATTAGCTCCCATCTTAGCCACCATATGCACATTGCTCTGGTGTCTTTCTACGTTTCTTTCTCTGCCTCTTTAAACATTGTGATATGCTCTTTTTTAAATGTTGTATTCACTTCGCTATATTTTCCTGTAGGAAAACTATAATTTTTAATATCGTCTTTAATCTTTAAGATGCTCATATAACCTTTAGTTATTTAATGGACTTAGATCTTTTCATTTAATTCTTTCTTGATTCTCAATATGATATTTGGGGCAGGGAAGAGGTCCCAAATATTTTTCCAAATAGTAAGCTAATTCTCCCAGTACTATTTGTTGAATGTATACTTTGTCCCATTAATGTATGTAAAGTCACTTTTAATACATATCAAATTCTTATAAATTCTGGGATATATATCTGGAGTCCCTGCTCTACCCTTTTGTCTTTTGGTATGTCAATACTGTGATTTTATGATGTTAGATCACATCATTGGTTCATTGGTTCTATAATACTCTTATTTTAAAATATTTCTGGACAAGTCTTACTACTTCAAGAAATTGTATCTTTCATTAGGATTGTATCCATTTATAAAATTAATTGAAGGAGATTTGACAAACTTACAGTATTGAATTCCCATTTGAGAACATGAATTATCTGCTGAATATATTCAAATCTTTGGGAATCCTCAGTAACAATATATCACCCACATTATTTCTTTTTAAGTTAATGCCTTGATATTTCATATTTTGTATCTCTACAAAAGAAGAATATTTGATTTGATTTGTAATTAGTTATTCTTGGCATAATTCATAAATTTTGATTCACTTTTAATGCTCAAAACTTTATTCCCCTCTTCTTTAAATTTCATGCCTCCCGGAAGGCACAGATTAGGTTGTGTTTCTCCTATGTGACAAAGGAAAAATGCAAAAGAGTAAGGGTTCCAGAATGAGACTGATCAAGATTTTAGACCCTGCTTTGGAATCTTATATTCTTCACTCATAAAATGAGAATTTCAACCTTTTGTGTGTGTGATGGTTGTGAGAATTAAATGAGATAATATAGGATATCCAGGCCATTATGTAGTAAATAGTAACCATTATAAAGTGTTATATTTAACTTCTATAATGTGCAACATTTTTCCAACCACACAAATGTAAAAAATTGCAACAGAAAGTGAAACCAGGTATTCAGATTTGTATATTCATTCAATAAAGACGAAAAAAAGGTAATTTAGTTTAGTGGTTAGGAACACCCACACTGTATCCCATCTTCCTGGGTTCAGATCTTAGCTTCACCATTTATTAGTTATGGGACTTTGAGTAAGTCCCTTAACCTGCTATGTTTCAGTTTGCTTAATGTAAAATGGGGATAACAGTGGTATCTCCCCCATAGGGTGGCTGTCATAATGAATGAGTCAATGTATATGACAGTCTAAAGAGGATGTGAAAAGCCACAGGCACTACATAAGAGGCTGCCATTTTTCTTATAATCATCTTACTATCATCACTCATTAAGCTTTGTGATATACTAAGTACCGAGTGGGATACAATAGTAAACAAAAACTGACCTGTCCCTTGGGTCATAGAGTGACACCAGGGCTAAGATCTGGAAGATAAATGGGAGTGAATTAAGTAAGCAAGGTACATAGAAAGAGTACAAGAGCAGGTGATAGCAATGGCAAAAGCCCAGTAATGGGGAGCAGAACAGCACAAAGGGTCAAAACAAGGCCAAGGAGGCTGAGACTGAGGCAGCAGGCTCTCTCAGAGGAGGGCCAAGAGGAGACCAGAGACCCTGCCAGCTACACAGAGTCAATTTATCTTCTTCCTAAGAACAATGGAAGCCATAGAAAGGTGGCATAACCTGATTCCCTATTCAGAAATAGCACTAGGTCTGGAGACCCGATAAGAAGGAGGAAAGCATAGATGGGAAGGTCATTCGGGAGGTAATTTCATAGGTTGGACAGGAGTGTACAGTGGCATGGGCTCAGGTGTTAATGAAGAAGGGGAAACATGAAAGCACTTGAGACTATTAGAAGACAAAATTAACAGGATTTGGATATGGGAGCTGAAGCAAAGAGTGGTGCTAAAAGTGACTTCTAGGTTCCTGGTTTCTATATTTGCATCGGTCCTGATGCTGTTCAGTGAGCTAGGCAAGACTGTCTACACCAGAAATGTGGTGTCCCAGTAAGAACTTCACACTGGCCTAATGGGCAATCAACACAGTGTGTCTCTTCCTATTGAGACAGGTCAATGAACTTCTACTAGCCTTCTCTTCCTAAAACTCTGGGTGCGCTCTTGACACTATGAGACTACTCTGTCTGACTTGTAGCATTTGTATGTTCAGATTTAAGGATCCAACATTGGGTTGTCCTTAGTCAATTATTAACAAACTTCTTGGATATAGGGTATGGTGCAGGAACTGGGGAAGGAGGTGGCATAAGAGTTGTTTCCATGACAGACATGGTTCCATGGCTGACTTCAGGGTGGGGAGGCAGCTCAGGGATACAGCACTTGCCTACCATGCATGAGGCCCTGAGTCCTATCCCCAATGACACACACACACACACACACAGAGAGAGAGAGAGAGAGAGAGAGAGAGAGAGAGAGAGAGAAAGAGAAACAAAACAAAACTGACTTCAATCATCTCATTTGCACATTCCTAGTATCATCCTCTTACTAAATATGATAGTCTGCCTTTAATATAAACATAGGAAAATATAACTCTTCTCCTCTCCTCTCTAATTCTACCTTGCGATTCCTCTACACTGTTGTTTGTTTTCAAATGCTGTCAACAATGAAGGAATATCACTGCAGAAGACATGTTACCAGACCCTAGAACTGGTAATTCATAAAATAGGAATGCCCATAAAAAATGACTTAGAAAACCGTCCCCATCTGCTTTCTCTATACTTTGTGACATACCCTATGAGTGTTTCTTGAAATCATTGTATAATACATTTTCAAAATTAAGTGAAATCAAGCACATCACAAATAGTAACAGGAAGCAAGGTTTCTTAAAACCTTTATTTCAGTAATGAGATAGGTGTTCTGTGTTGTCATACACCATAAATTATTAATCTAGAAGGTAGTTTTAAAACATTTGAAACTCACTAACTTGTTTTAATTCTCTTATTTTACAAATGCTGAAACTTGGACCAAGAGACCAAGTGAGTTTCCCAGTTCCAGCAGATCATGGCAGAGCCAGAAAAGGACCCCCGAGTTACTTAATACCATGACTTTCCCTTTATGACATGGTGCTTCTTTTTGGCCACACTTTCTTTCTTGTTTTAATTACATTCCATCAATGATAAGTAAAATTCAAAGGAGTCTCTAAATGAGATTTCCCATGAGGAATTAAAAACCTTGAAGAAATAAGTGAATTATGGAGAGATGAATAACAGGAAGGTATAAGTTATGTGAAAGTTGTCTCAATCCAATGGGAAACTGTATCAGGGAAAACCAATAGCAGAGAACCATGTTTTTTGGTTGACCTGGCAGAAATCAAAGAATTTTGTCATAAATACTTAAATTTTAAAAGAACAAAAACTAAAAATAGATTAACTATAAGATGCATATACTTAAAATAAGTATAGTATCTGTGTGTAGTACTGGAGCACTCAATGAAACAGGAAAACAATTGTTGAATGTAGAGCACAGTCAAATCCTCTGGATGACTGACTAGGTCTTTCACTTTTCTTCCCAATTTTAGGGGTCACTGCACAGGCATAGGTATAATGCCAGCGCCTGATTAAAGCGGGTCGCAATCTGTCTTGAGAGTTTCAGTGCCATCCTTCACAGGGACAGGGACCAGACAAGATGACCTCTCTTGTTGCCTTCCAATTAATTCAGGTGGCCTCTGCTTCTACCAGACATCTTCAGGGAGGATGCAAACTGAACCCTCACTCCAACTCCTCAACAGGGATCAGTCAACGCAGAGGCTGCAGACTGTTTAGTGGATAAGCAGGATTCATCTTGCAGTTATAATTTTTTGATTTATAGCTTGTTTCCAAGTATTAGTTCCCTAATAATCTAAACTCCATGGAGCACAGGGGCTGGATCTAACTCCTCTGAGCTCTTGCTGGTCCTGGTACAACACCCTAATACATCTTAAACTAATGTCAATGTTTGTAAACTGACCTGAACTGAGATTCTTGATAAAGAAGTATATATAAATAAGATAGTCCTAATTATCTTTCCATAGGCTCTTGTTCACTTCCAATATTCTATGAAGTACCATGCTAGGAAGCTATTATAAGACATATTAAAGTACAACTATAAAACATTGGTCAAATAAACTAAATCTATACCTTCTATTTTTATGTTCATCAAAGATAGTCGGAAGGAGTATTTATTTTTGTTTGTTCTTTTGCGGGGGGTGGGGGGGCAGGTATTCCTCTTCAAATGGACTAGCAGGACAATTTCCATAATAGAGGAAATAGATCATCTGAGACTAACCACCTTAGACAGTGTTGAAACAACAGATCCAAGATGAGGTGAGTGCTCACATGACAGCTCATTGCAAACGCTCATAAATCAGCAACCTGTGGTTGTATTTCAACACTTCCCAAATAATAAATAAAACATCAGTATCCATTAAGCAGAATACATACATAGCATTACCTATGATCAAAAAGTGAGGCTTTTGACTAAAAATTTAACTAACAATGGAAATGGAGTGAATTAATTTGATGAGTCTTTCCTAAAAGGAAACCTAACTAATATAATATGTGATATTCTTCCACAGTGCATATGAACTAAATTATAGCCCTTGGTTTACCTCTAGGTTCCATAAGGACCTAGAAAACATTCCAAAACAGAAGTAGAATTCTGGCCCAGGAAAAACTGAGCGAACAACCCAGAATCTATTCTAACAACAAACTCTGATTTCACCTTGAGAGATGGAACAAGACCTATGAGACTCTCTCATTATTACCCTTGTATGCAAATACAGAGAAAAAAATTGAAAATATTTTCATCTTTAAACTTTTATACATGCAAATTCAAAAAAGAATTGAAAATATTTTCATCTTTTAACTTTCATCACATGCTTTGAAAATCAAAACATATTTTGTGAGAAAAATTATAAATAGAAATTTGATAAATTTAGAATTAATGTGAAAATCATAGCCCTAGATACACTTTAAATTTATTTCTAACAAGTCTGTTTTCCTCAGTGATTTATTTTTGATACCTAAATTATGTTACTGGTACCAAGGACTAGATAGAAAATAGAGAAGGCTTGATGAAATTACATTTAGATATAAAGGTTCAAGGGTATAAATGTTCAGAAATAGCCTTCTTCTTAGAAGCTGAAAGAAGACCTAGGATTTATAGGAATCTGCATAAGCCAACCACCATACTAGACAAGTTGGAAATGTTGCTGCATAACTTGAAATAAGTCTGGGAGGCAAGATTTATTATTCCCATTTTTGTATAAGAAAACAGTCTCAGAAAAAAAAAAAACAACAACAACAATCTGCCCATTACCACAAACTTAGAAGACACACAGTCAAGTGTCCATATTGTGTGTAGCTCTACTTCAATTGTTCTTCTTTTTCTTATTACAACTAATGTCTATATAAAGAATAAGCCTACAAATAATGTTCTGAATTTAGATGATGATATAACTGTGACCAGATCCTTGGATAGACACATCTCATTTAACATCAGTCCTTTAAGCATCTAGTAAACATTTTCCTTTAACATTCTATTACAGTCTTGATATTCAGATTCCACATAAAGTGGTATCTTGTTTTTAATTTGTGAGTTTTCCAATAGTCAAATGCTTTTAGGAATGAGACATCCTCAGGTATTGGAAACATCTGGTAAACCACTCACTGCTTCAGAGCCAGGCTTCTTAGAAGACCATTTGTGACCCTACTACATCATTGCAGTATACATCCTGACTCCTGCAACCTGACTTGGGCCCAATCACACAAACCATGGCTACCTGGGTGGAGATCATTGGTTGTACCCTGATACTAATCCACCACTTCTTACAATGCATTAGGACACCATATAGCAGGTCTATAGCAGGACACAGTGCTGACCAGATCAAGGACTTCATTTTCCAGCCTCCTTTGCAGCTAATTTTAGCTGCCAATAGCTCATAGGCCAATGTATAATGTGGCAAATTTTATGAGCCTTTCTTAAAAGACACAGTTATATAGCCTTTGCCTCTTTATCCTTTTTCATCCTTTCCTCCATTCTGCCACCTAAAACCCTGATGTGATCACTAGAAACTCACCTGATATCTAGAACCAAGAGCAAAGCACTGGACCCTAGAGATGGCAAAGCAATGAACTAGAAGGAGCTGTGGTCCCTGAGGCCTGTGTAGGGCAGAACCACCCCATCATTCCTGGACGGCTTTGTCTTAATTGTACCAGGCAAAAAAATTAAGTTCTACCTTGTTGAAACAGGTGTCATTTCCACTCTCTGTTACCTATAGCTGGGAATAAGCCTAAATGATGTAAAACCAAGCTCTTTCTTCATTTAAGTCCAAGGACAGTGACATGTTCATCCCCACATTTTGACTTTTAATTCTACTAGTCTTTCGAGGTTGCCTAGTACAGTAGGAAAAACTTTAAATTTATCATAAAAATTCCTCTTATATCTCTATTATGTCTGACAAATAATGTAACCTCTCATAGTTTCAGTGTCATCTGTGAATGAGGGGATAATGACCCCCTACTTCAAAATGCGAAAACTATGATTTCTGCAGTATTCTTGACCTATTTTCATAAAAGTCATTTAAGACATTTAATTTTAAATGCCTTTTAACCTGAGTATCTCTATAATTTTGCCTCCTCACTGAATCAATGAACATTCTGAGTGCCTTCAAATAAACCAATTACTGTTCAACTGGTGAATGGATAAAGAAAATGTGGTGCACATACACACTCAAATACTATTCAGCCATAAAAAGAATAAGATCATGTCATTTGAGGTAACATGGATGGAACTGGAGATCATTACATTAAGCGAAATAAGCCAGGCACAGAAAGACAAGTATGACGTGATCTTACTTATATGTGGAATCTAAAAATATTGATCTCATAGAAGTTGAGAATCAAATGCTGGTTACCAGAATCCAGGCAGAGGAGGAGGGAGGGAGGGACAGAAGTGTTGATTTATGGGTACTAAGTTACAGTTAGATGGGAACCAGAAGTTTTGGGGTGCTATTGCACAGTAGAATGTCTATAGATTACAAAAATGTACTCTATATAGCAAGAAGCTAGAAGAAAGTGTTTTGAAATGTTTCATCATAATGAAATAGTAAATGTTTGAGGACATAAATATGCTTAATTTGATTTAAACATTTCCCAATGTTACTTGAATTGAAACATGATACTCCATTAAGATGTACTATCTTTATATTTTTGTATATGTCAATAAATAAATAATATAAGAAAGAAAATAAAAACTTTAAAGACACTCTCCCTTTTGTTTGTTTGTCTTTTTCAAAAGATATCTTTGCATCCTATTTAATTCAAAGCAACGCCTTTAATGGTCCACAAGGACAAGGACTATGGTTTTTTAATTTGTTTCATCTCGAGTGCACACAGTAACATCTCACCAAATGTTAGTGCTCCCTCTCCAAACCTCCATATTAGTCATTCCAGTGGCAAAGGGTCCTTCCCATTGCCACATAATGAAAAGCGACAGGTAGAGTTTAGTCTTACCTTTATAGGCCACCTCATGGCAACCTTTTGTCTTTTATTTTCCAATTATAATCCTAAAACAACAAGTAGTTATTCTATTTCACACTCTTATAATCTCATAGTAAATACAGTAAATAAATAAATAAGACAAGTTCTCCAAAGTGGTTATAGTGGGCATGTATGGAATTTCAGTCGATTTGTTGGATGTGATACCCTAATTTAGAAGTAGATCAGTTGAGTTTACAAAGGTTTCTGAACTGTGTGACTATTTTCCACTCTTTTCTCAATTAACTTCATATGGTAATTTTCAGTGCCATATTTTTTTCAATTTGTAAATGTTACTTTTTGACACAATATTGGCTCTTCCCTGCCCCCGTATTTAGTACATGTCTCATCCAGAGGAAACAAAGTTGGTCTCCAGTGCCTCTTGCTTTTGCAATTCTAGCTCATTTTTCTCTTCTGAAGAATCATCATTCAGATACTCTCATTCTTGCGCAACAAGTGTCCCACACCAGCAAGGCAGACTGCTTCACATAGAAGTTTTAATAATGGATGCTGCCCCAGGGTACCAACCAGAGAGCATTCTGTTAACACTTATTCACTTCTAGACTCTACACCATCAGGTCCAGAAGTTGTACATATACAGGAAAGAACAACCAAAAAATATATGGGCATGTAATTTAACTATGCAGAAGATGACCCTCTTACCAGATTGCTAGGAGTCAACAGGAAGAGGAAAGAAAATGATTGTACAGTGTTCTCTTAATAATTGGATACCAGTCATTTTAAGATAAGTGAGCACATTTAACTTTTAAGCAATTTGTTATGTTCTACTCTGCTAATGGAAAATATCTTTCTTCAAAAATAAAATTTCACATGAAAACATATTGTGAAATGAATTACTTTTCCCTCCCAAACTAAGAAATTGTCCCCCAAGATTCCTCTATTCACATTGCACTTATAAAATACTTACAAAATAATAGTTGCTATTCTGGCTGAGAAATTTATTAATTAAATTGGTATTTATTAAGGTTTTGCTCCATTTTAACTTCTTTTTAAGCTTTCTTATTTTGACTTACTGTAACATCGACTTGCCTAACTCAATTTAATATAAACCTTTTATTTCTATTTTTGGATACTTGATATTTTCTTACATATATATATGTGTGTGTGTGTGTGTGTGTGTGCGTGTGTGTGTGTGTGACTGTGTCTCAATTATACAACTTCTGCAACTAAGGAAAATTTCACTGGGATTCAATCTTTAGTTAATTTAATTAGTATTCAGAGAAATTTCTAAAAGTTTTTGTTTGTGATCAGTTTTATTCTCTTAGACACAAATATCACCTGAAAAATCAAACATACCACAAATACCTAATAACAAGGGAAATCCCTCCACCTAATTCTTTCTATCTTAAAGTACCAGCCTTGAAAATGGACTTGCTTCTTACTTTCTGCCATGAAACTTCAGTCAAATCCAACAAAAACAGCAAGTTGCCTGAACATTGTAACATTTAAAAATCTCCTTCAGCCAGGCACAGTGGCGTACACCTCAAACCCTAGTGGCTCAGGAGGCTGAGGCAGGAGGATCGCAAATTCAAAGCCAGCTTCAGCAAAAATTGAAGTGCTAAGCAACTCAGCGAAATCCTGTCTCTAAATAAATACAAAATAGGGCTGGGGAAATTATCAGTGGTCGAGTGTCCCCGAGTTCAATTCCAAGTAACAACAACAAACCTCTTTCAAATATCCTTTGCATTTATTTTATTCATTCTCCACCATCTTCTTAGTATTTACCTTATTTTAGTCTCATTTGATTAGCTCTTATGTCCTAGAATGTAGACAAAATTCATTCTCCCTCCCTACCTATTACAATGATCAAAAAAGTACTATTACATTAAAAGACATAGAAAATCAATTATCTTTTACCCTACCAAGGACTTTATCATAACTCTGCAGGTAAACATATAATTACTAGCATACCAAGAAAGCATTTGGACTAATTAGACATATACTGTAGTAAATGATCCACAGATTATGCCTTTGAGAAGGCTATCAGTTTGGTTAGGTCAATTTTTAAAGCATCAATTGAGAGAGAGAGAGAGAGAGAGAGAGAGAGAGAGAGAGAGAGAAAGCACTCTGTAGCTTTGTTTTGTAAGCAACGTAAATGCAGCCTTAGTGAAAGACAAGCTATTCTTCACACAGAAATAGATTTTTCCTATTGTCCAGAATATATGTGAAACCCGTAATATATGTCATTCTAACTTTGAAACAAAGTTTTTCTGAGCTATCTACATATTATCAGGGAAGAGAGAAAAATAGAACAAAGAGCAAACAGATTACGAATGACTACAGATGGAGAAACCAAACATTTTGTTTCAAGTATATGTGTCATGTCTCTACAATATGATTTATAGCATGTAGTAGGATAATTGCTATAAACATCTTACATATATTACACTTATTTTGCATTTCTTCCTTGCCAGAAGCCATACTGAAATCTAAAATAGCCTAATAATATTCAAAAGACCAAAAAAAATCACAATGATCCACAAAAACAGAATAATTACTATTCAGTGGGGAGAACAACAGAGGGATTTTCTCCAGCTGTAATCAGTTTATAATTATGGCCCTGTAAACAAGGCAACATATAAAGAAACAGCAAGAAACTCCTAGTCAGCTTCAATGTTATAAATTTATGGCAGCTTCGAGCTTTTTATCTTCACGGCCCTGACAGATGATGGAAACTCTGCTGTTCTTAGGCGGCTGCTCTCTTCATCAGGACCAACATCCAGTTGTACAGGTTAATGTTCCACAGAAGTTAATTTATTTTTAAAAAATGTTGAAACCCCATAGACCATGACAAATAACATAGGTTAAAATATAAATAACTAAAACTGAGCATCAGGAGAAAGTAGTTCCTTATTTGTTGGTGACAAATAACAAGCTTGAAGAAATATGAAAAATGCTCTCCCTAAAATAGATGGATATTATCCGATATCATGACTTGTTAAAATTATGTCATTCTAGTGGAACAGGAACTACAGGTCGCCTCTGCTATTCCAGCCAGTTACTTCTTCTACCCTGTGAGTGACTTTGGGGACCAAGTTTGCTATGTGGGTTACATCATATAGATCAGATCAATATTTCTGCAAAAGGAAGAAGATGAAGTGATTCAAAGACTTGAATCACTAAACTGCTTCCCAGCTGGCACTTTATAATAGGAAATACAAATATTTTATTTGTTTAATTCCAAAACTGGTCTGTATGAGAACATACACTTAAAGTCATTATAATGATAGACTACATTTTTTAAAAAAGCAAACGAAAATGGATATTACTAGCATGGTAAGTATATATTAAGACCTCTTAAGATATATTCTTAAGTGGATATATTCTATTTCCTAAGGAGAAATTTATGTTTATGTCACTTCATAAGGATACAACAGACAACACAGCCATTCACAGCAAAAATTTAAATTATATGTTGGAAATACAGTTTTTGCATTAGTAATTATTCATATTGTTGTATTAGCCATTGTTTTAAACTATTATATTAGCATTTTATTTAAAAGTTTACTGTTTCCTTAAGGACTAAGTCCTAGAGGTAAATAGCTACTTTCATATGGCTGTGCTAAAAAAGTCAGAGAAGAGGTATTTGCCAAATCCGAGACCATCCTTGGACTCAGGACTGCACTAATGGTGGCAGGAACATATGGTGAGAACAGTCTAGATTCCAAACAAGTGAAGGTGAATGAGAAAGAGCAGCAGCAAGGTCCCATAAAGTGCGTATACAGACACGAATGCCTGGTGGCTCAGTTGGTGAGAATCTGGGACTTGGAGTAGAATAACTTGCCATGAATGTCAGGGGGTGCCCGCTGCTTTGCTAGACTGCAATCGTGTCAGATGCCTTTCCTGTGAGGGAGGAAATGTGAGATTCTCATTAACTCATTAACTCTGAGGCCTCTAGGGTGCGATTTGATAAACAAGAGTGCTGGACTTCTATGTGGAATCTAAGCATCTGTTGAAATGAACCATTCATGCTAAAGTGCTAATCTTACTAATATACACTGTTACCCACCTGAACAATGTGAAACAATGACTTCTACATCTGATATATGCAGTTAGTGCACTAAATGGACAGAAAGCAAGAAAAAGACCTATTCAGATATGGCACATGGTTCTTCAGAATATTACATGACTACATTTTTACTTAAAAAAAAAAAATAACCTTACATGGAGATGGCATGCTTAGATAATTAAACATCTTGGCTTGCCACCACCTTTCTTTGCCCACATGTACTTTATGACTTCTTTCAGAGTTACTATTATCTTTCTACCTTCCGCACTGTATTCAGTCCTGAAATGCAAAGCATTGTCTGTATTGTTTCACATGAGGCAGCTTTCCCAGATCGGTTTTTTTGAAGTCCTGGGAGGTTGCCAACTTGAGGTGGTGACTCACCCTTTGAGCTCTGCATACATTCAGGCACAGAAGCAGCAGAGCTCTCCTTTCTCCTTGCTCAGGAGTTCAGAGTGGTAATACAGTGCACAGGCCTGGGCTCAACAGCACAAGCCTTTAATGATCTTCCCAAGTGTTTTGCCCACGATTATAATTTGTCTCCATCAAGTGCAAAATCGTCTTTGGGGCACAGCTTGTGGGTAAAAGAATGATAGGGTTGGTTAACTGAATTCCATGGAAATAAAAATGCAACTCTAAAACAGATAAGCATCTGTTTTAATCAGGCTATTAATCACTATCCTGAAATTAACATGTAATTGCAAATAAACAGGGTTCTTCTGGAAAGATGGAGAGATAGAAACAGAGGCTGAATAGGTACACCTGTGTATTCTCTGCTCCTTCTCATCAAGGGTGTAAGCTTGCTGATGCTGAGTTTGCCTCAGAAATCAGGAGTGCCCAGTATTTATAAATATTCTTTCAATGAAAACCCATAGATTTTTAAGTAAAAAATTCCAGAGGGGTGATTTAAAAGATTCATGGTACATGCAAAATGCTGTTCTTATTCCAGTATCTGGCAGACAGTACTCTAGAGAGTAAGGTTCATAGCCTCAGGATGCCCCTAAGGAACAAAGACTATGGGAGGTCAGCAGGAGGATTATACTTTGTGCTGGTTCTGGGTCAGCATCTGTTTTCTTGATGGGAATTCAAAGAGCTTCAGAGTGAATGGTTGTGTTTCTTTTAACCAATATCCATTGCTCCTGGAAATCCAGTCATCAGAGCTATATTTAAACAGTAGTCAGCAATGTATGGTCCTTGTACCAAAATAGTGGCAGCATCCTGACAGGGAACTTTAGGAAAAACTCAGGTCTTACACCAGCTATACTAAATTAGAAACTCTTGGCTAAGGTCCAGCAATCTGGATTTTTAGCAAAGTGATTCTGATGCACCCTTAAGTTTGAAGGCCAGTGGCTTCAAGGTAAACAATTAGGTGCAGTTATTCTAAATGACTCTCAGCTGTAATCATTGATTCATCTGAACCTGATTGTCTTCCCTGATGTTACTACCACAGCCCCTTCAATTCAAGTAGTTTCAGCCTGCAATATATCTACAGTTCTAGAAAACAGCCATTTTTCCAATTGAAACCAAAAAGTCTTCTACATAGGTTACCAGGAGCTTTTGTCATTGTTTAAACTGTCTCAGTGGTCATGGGGAATCAAACGACCTGGACTTTCTACAGCTTTGGACAAGATTTGCACCCCACCCATCAGTAGGAAGACAGGCTACAGCAAATGTCCATTCTGCACTGCCCTTCCTCGATAAGAGATACAATATCCTTCCTAATCCTTCTCTCATCTTCCCTACTGAAGTCCATACTATAGAATTCACATCTTCTTCTAAAATATAATTTAAACCACCGAACACACTTTCACATCTGTGCCAATCCCTTTGTACTTTCTTTTCCCTTCCAGAAACAGAAGTTGGAAGAATATATTGAATATGATTGTGCTGCTATGTGACCTTTTTTTCATGAGTTTTCCCATCAGCTTGCTTTCCAATCTTATTTTTTTTTCTGATTGACATAAAAAGTGTCTTCTTTTACTACTTTCTTTCTGATCAATACTTTTAAAAAATAAAGTAATAGTTTTCTCCGTAAGAGTAACCCACCTACTGTGTTTTTATATTATTTTGCCTGGTTTGGTCTGTTCTAATAAGAGCTGGTTAGGATGGTGTGAGAAGGGTGTGAGTCAGTGGGTTTGTAGTCAACGGACAGTTCCAGTACTCACAAATTCATCAGCACATGCCACTTTGAACACTGAGCCAGAACTCCTGAGCTAGAAAATGGGGTTGATAATTACCCCTGCCCTGCATACCCCATAACAGCTCTGGAAATCAAACTTTAAAACTATGTAAAGCCATTGGTACTGCAGTAAAGATCTGCATAAACCTGACCTACTCATGTAGGTGAGAGAGTTTACTAGACTCAGAATTACATAAATAGAACTTAAGACTTGAAAGGGATCACAAGTTTTGTGACAGTAGCCATGTGGTGTACAGGTACAATGCCACAATTTAGACCAGTTGATCCAATTCACTAGCTAGTAAATGTTAGTAATAAAAGCAAATAGTAATTGTTCTGTTTTGCTAAAACAAAATTCTAAACAGAGATACTTAGAAAATATGGCCTAAATTATTTCCAGATTGAAGAAAAATTGAAACAAAAGGAGAAAACATGCCAAAGACCACACTACCAAAAAGAACCATGAAAGGGGTTCTTGGGGGATCAATGATCACGTATGAAAATGCTTACTCATAAAAAATGGGCTTTGGGGCTAATCAACAATGCCATGATAAATTATGAGAAATAGTTGTACCCACAAGGAATTACTCTGGATCATCAATAGCAGTATAGATTTCCATCAATTTAAATGACCCTTGAAAATAAAGCACAATATTTACTTCCCTGGCTTTTTTTCAAGTCTTAGGAAAAATATCAATTTGGAACTCAGAAACCACCAAAACTAAAAGGCTAAAATAAGACAGAATGTCTTTGCTCTCTTTATTACCAAAACCACATAAGAAATGGGAAGAAAAAAAAAAAACAGCCCTTGGCACCAGCAGTGTTAATTATCTACATTCTTTTTCCTGGTATACAAACTTGAAAAAAAAATCAGACTATTAACCTTGTAGAGTGTGTTTTCATAGACATTTTGCTCAGCATGAGTTTACAACCAGTCCCAAATTGTGTCAATTCCCCAGGCTCTGTGACTTCAAAGGTCACTTCCTCCAGTTACTGAAGATTAGAGTCCTTAAAAAAGTGTAGCCTTTAAAGTTAACATTGTCACCACAAAGATCCCACTTTCCAATTCAGAAGATATACTCCTTTTATTCACTACATGAGAAATGATAGCAAACTACAGAACACAATACATATTGATTTTTAATATTCTTCTGAAAAATATTTTACCAATCCATATTATTTGTTCAAATATATGAAAATAAATGTTCATTCCTAACCAGTGTATTAGGCTATGTTCTGGGATTTTACTATTCTGTGATATTTTTTTAAATAATAACATAAAAGCAGCATAAGGCTAATGAGAGAGAGAGAGAGAGAGAGAGAGAGAGAGAGAGAGAGAGAGAGCGAGCGCGCAGTGCTTGCTAATTTGCCCTGAAACAGTGGTTGTCAAAGTGTGCTCCGCAGACCTCCTGCAACCAGAATTAACCATGATGTTTGTCAAAGTTCTTCAACCCCATCCTAGTGAATTAGATGGGAGGGATGCTGGAAGCTGCACTTCACAGACTGCTGGGGACTCCTATGTACAGTGCACCATTGTGTCAAACTAGCCTGGGGTTCCCAAATCCATTGTACTCACTTGAAACACCAGTGGCCAGACCACACCCTAGACCAATTACATCAGAAGCAAGATTACCAGAAAAACCACAGGTCATACTTTTTTTTTTTAACTTACTGAAACTAAAATATTATTTGTCTGAAGTTTAAATTTAATTGGACGTCCTACATTTTTATTTATTAAATCTGCCAACCCAAGATCTGGGGCCTAGGCACAAGATTTTTATAAAGTTTCCATCTTTGCATCAACTGAGCATTTGGGATTGAGAATTATTGATTCTAAACCCAGGCTCTAAAAAGGTGGGAACATATCCCTCTTCAGAAACACTCAGGTAGTGCAGGTTGAGTTGAGATAATCTAGTTCAGAAGAAGGCAAAGGCAAATAGAGTGAAGTTCTCATCCCTCCTTGACGATTTCATGATTTGTTTTCAAAAAAAAAAAAATCATAGGAGTGGACTGATTTTAAATTAAGTATATAATAACTGAGCAACCTCAACATAAGACTTAAGCTTTATTTGTGGAATAATATATTTTTTAAATTGAAACATAATACTTGTATGTATTTATGGAGGACAGTATGATAATTGATTTATGTGCTATGTGATGACCCAATCAGGGCAACCGGCCTTTCTATCTCCTTATACATATATCATTGCTATATGTTTGGAACCTTTGTGCTCTTCTAGTCATTTTGAAATACATTGTAAATTGTTGTAGGCTATCGTTACCCTATTATTGCACAGAAAGTTAATTAGAATAAACTTTTTAAAATAAAATATCCTCTTAGAAAACACTGAGAAAATACTAACTGAAATGAGGACCTCCAAAAGATTTGTTCCATAATCAGCTAATTTTTTTTCATAATTTATATATTGGCTTCTACATTCACAAACCCCTCTCTGAATTTCTGGGATTTCCAGCAGGAGAGGAGCAAAGTCAAAGCCCTCTCTCTCAGTGACATTCATTCTTTGCCTTTGAGAATTCATTATATTGGTGGTTTTTTTCGCAGTGGGTTCTTCAAAAGTGTCTCTGGGAATGATGGTGGTTATTTGCTAATAATGAATATAGTATTCCTGGTGAGAGTGTTGTTATCATGGAAGAGTGCTTTAACAGGAGAGTCAATGACTTGCATTCATAGAGGGTCTGTGCCCTCCTGGACCTGAAGGGAGAAATAGGAACACTGAACCTAACGGAAGGTAGCATCTTTATACATGGTTTATTTTTTACTAATAGGAATTTGGGAATTGTCCAATGAATAGGGATTCAGGTAGAATAATTATGGGCACAAAAAAATCATTCACAGGTTTGCACAACAAGGGAGAAGATTCAGGTTACTATATATATGTTGCTACAGCCACTGAGTTAGAACAGTAAGATTAACAAATAACAATCCTAACATTTCATTTATATACATGTGTATATATATATATATATATATATATATATATATATATATATATATATATATTAGTTTTAGTTGGACACAATACCTTTATCTTATTTATTTATTTTTATGTGGTGCTGAGGATTGAACCTAGCGGCTGACACGTGCTAAGTGAGCACTCTACCATTGAGCAACAACCGCGGCCCCACCCTAAAATTTCTTGAAGTGATCAACTTCCCCAACTACTATATCACCCTATATTTACATATCAATCTAATCAATAGATGATAATAATTTACAAAAAAATAAAAATCAATATAGCCTTTAGGTAATATTTTCTTAAAAAGAATATCAGCTTGCAAGAGTCCTCAACATGAATCCATTAGGATTTTGAAATCCAGAATTTAAACAAAGCTGAATTCTAAACAGATAACTGATTGAGAATTAAATTTTAATTAAAATTTAAATTAAAATTTATTACTAAATAAACTTTAGCAAGATGTACCTTTGTATTGCCACTTTGTAAATGAAGAAAGAGCACAAATTGATCAATATGGAAAGGCACAAGCCCATTTGCAGCTTTCTTTCTCATAATTCATCTTTGTCTCCATGCTCTCACTATCCTATCAACACACTAGATCATATCAAACACAATGGGAAGCCATATTCCTGTTTCACAAAACAAAAATGGAATTTCAAAATTATCCTGATATCTATTAGTATAGCTCTAGATTTGGGGATAATTAACCCATTTCTTCAAGATATGGCATTTTCCTAAAGAGGGAAAGATAAATGATCAGTGAATGATTTAAATGATCTTCACTGAGTTGGGTCCATGATGATACTGATACAACTGGTAAGTAAGCTATCATAGTGACTCACATATCGCACAGGATTTGATAGAACTTAACAGGGCAATCCTAATGACCAATTATCATGGCCCCAGTAAGTTATTTCCTGACTAGATAAAGAAACCTACTGATTTACTCTTTGTACCCCAAATTCCTATTACTTGAAAATAAACCATGTAAAAAGAGGCTACCTTACTTTAGGTTCAGTGTGCCCATTTCTCCCTGCAGGTCCAGGAGGGCACAGACCCTCTATGAATGCAAGTCATTGACTCTCCTGTTAAGCACCCTTCCATGAGAACAACACTCTCACCAGGAATACTATATTTATTATTAGCAAATAACCACCATCATTCCCAGAGACACTTTTGAAGGACCCACCGGGGTTTACCTCTACTCTAGGCATTATAAAACCAAGTCTTATCTTCTTATCTCACCACCTTGTCTCTCTTCAGGTCAATTAAATCTGAATTGCCAGATTTCACAAATAAAAATACAAGAATCCCAGTTACATTAAATTTCAGGAACCATACAGAGGTGTTTCATTCTCTCCTAAACAGAAAAACCTAATTGGACATTTTAAAATTATAATTCATTGGCTGAAAACAAAGAGTTCTACTGTACTGTAGACTACATAAATGGTCATTAAAACTCAAGTTTCCTACCCCAACCCTTTGAGTTATTATCAGATTTGCAGTTCATTAATTCTTGAGATATCCACAGGTTATAATTCTCTTTTATGTCAGTATAAAGATTTAATCACTTAGACCTCTTAATTTTTACAAATACTTCATCTGCATTATGATTAGCATTAGTGAACAGCTTAAATTGAATAGCCTAACAACATCATTTGTGGTTTATCATCAATTATTTACATTGTTTACACGTAATCTAGAACTAAAAGTATAATGTCACATATTCTTAATTTTAAGTTATATTTTAAAAATATTCGACCACCAGTAACATTTCCAACTCTATTTAAATTTTTATAAAAATCACATTTGGATTCCTCTAAATATCCAGCCATGCTCCATGGTCCATGAATATATTCATCAGGACCACAGCCAGTGGTGTGCAAATTTATCAATAACTTGCAAGTAACAGAACTGAAAGATCGCCCCAATTTGAAGTCTACTGACAACTCTCTGAAGCTAAAACCTTTCAGTCTATCAAGCATGGATTTATTCATGATTTTTGACCTTAAGAGATTTAGGGGAAAAACACTAAAAATTGAAAGGTCTAATTATTGGATAAAAACTACTCATAGGACATGAAATATTATTCTAAAATCCATAGCCAGCACTGATGGTATAAAACAATAAAGACATTCAAAAGTTGCTGTCCCCTCCCTTTTCCTTTAAATAGCAACATACTTTTTTTTCTGGCTAGACCTAATACTATCTAAAGGTACATTTTTATGTCCCCATTAAAAGTAGGATTAAGGAGACCACAAATATTGGACAAGTCTATTATAGAAATATATCTAACCACCAAAGCACTTGGAAAAGATTCAAGATTATCTCCTTTGGGGATAAATTTATATCCCCAGAAACAGTACAGGAAGAAAATGCCTCTGAGAAGAAGTAGATGACATCATGGTACCCTACATTCTTCATTAAACAAAATCTCAGATTTTTTCAGATTTATATAGAAACAAGTCCAGAGTTTTCAACTTGTCATACATTATATTGGGATTAATATTTTAGAACATTTTTTCCCATTATGCAGTGTGTTATCACCTTCATATCAGCAAAGAAAATGACCCAGGTAGATTCAAAACATATAACTAAGTATTAAGGGAAAGGGCTTTGGTGTTTCCATTTTACCAAGTATAACAAAGACATCAGGGAAAGTCCTGATGGGGAAAATGTGGCTCCTGATAAGTTAGTCTGGAAATTTAAAGCAAAGGAAAACTGGGTAAAACTGAATATTTTCCTTTACTTCACGGGAAAAGAATATACAGTTATTCCCACCTTGACATGTTCCCATGGCTACATCTAGGGTTATTCTGAATGATCAGTAAAAGTTAGAGATAACTACAGAGATGAACCAGACACCATATCCTGTGCATAAATAGGGATAGTAAAGAAGCAACCTCTGGCTTTTGAAATAAGGCCATGCAGTCTGCAAGTCAGCCTTGGCTCCTGCCTAATAGAAAATTAAAAAGACAAAAGAAGACAGCTTACTTCAACAAGACTAGTTTTACTTCACTGAACTTGTTACATGAATGGTGAGTTGCAGGGTTTGCTGCCCCTGACATATTACCAAGGGCAGATGATTGGCATTCTTACAGGAAGCCAGAGAGGAGGGAGCTTTAGAAGGCTGGGGCTATGGGAAAAAGTCTCACCTAGGAGGTGACACAGGAATTGGAAGGACTATAATGATGATAACTGGGAGCAAAAGTTTGGAGGAAAGGCCTATGTGGCACTATAGAAGAACACTCCAGAAACTGAACTCTTCAGAGATGTTATGTAGGGAGCTTAGCAGTCAATGCAAAGTTGAAAGAAGCCAGAAACACAAGACTAAAATGCCATAATAACTAGATTAGACACCCTAGACCCTTGCTACTTGAACTCGGGTATATGGACCAGCAGCATCAACATCATCTGTATACTTGATTCAACAGACCTCTTGAATCAATTGTGCATTTTGACAAGATAGCCATAGGAGTCTTATGTACATTGATGTTGGAAAAGCACTGCCCCAGTGATTTACTCAGTTTTTTCTCTGCTGTGACTAAAAGACCCAACCAGAACAACTGTAGAAGAGGAAGTTTATTTGGGAGCTCATAGTTTCAGAGGTCTTAGTCCACAAAAGGCTGGCTCCATTCCTCAGGGTCTAAGGTGAGGCAGAACATTATGGCAGGAGATTGTGGCAGAGGGAACCAGCTCAGATGATGATCAGGAAGCAGAGAGACTCCACTCTCCAGATACAAAATATATACCCCATAGCCATGCACTTCCTCCAGCCACACCCCCCTGCAACCAGTTACAACTCAATTAATCCCATCAGGGATCAATTCACTGATTAAGTTAAGGCTACAACCCAATAATTTCTCCACCAAACCTTCTTTCATTTCATATATGTGAGCTTTGGGGAGACACCTCACATCCAAACCATAACACCCAGTAATTGGTCGAATCCCCAGTTACTAAAGCTGAAGGTAAGCTCTGAAATGTCTTTGAAAGAAACATCTCAAATTGTACAAAAGAATGGAAAACACCAAGAAATAGTTAATAGAGACATTAACCTGAAGAAGATGAATAGGATGGATGTAAGAGAAAAGGAATGAACTTCAATCACTTGAAAGATAGTGACAATAAATGTAGACATGACTTTAAACAATCTCTTTGAATCTCAGTTTGACACGGAGAAACAAAGGATGTATTAAGCATTAAGAATCTCTCCTTAAAGTTCTTCAAAGACTAGGAATGGAACCACAATATGTCCCCAGCTACACCACCCCTCAGCATTTATCCAGAAGAATTGAAGTCAGCAAACTATAGAGATATAGGCATTGCCACAATTATAGCAGCACAATTCACAATAGCCAGATTATGGAACCAGCTGAGGTACATGTCAGTAGATGAATGGATAAAGAAAAATACACACACACACACACACACACACACACACACACACACACAATGGAGTTTTATTCAGCCCTAAGAACAGAATTATGTCCTTTGCAGGAAAATATATAGACCTTGAGAAATAAGTGAAACAAGGCAAACTCAGAAAGTCAAAGGCCATATGTTTTCTCTCATATGTGGAAGTTTAAAAAAAGTTAGGAAAATAGGGGGTACAGGGGTAAAAATGGGAGTTCATAACCCACTTGAATCAAATGTATGAAATATGATTTGTCAAGAGCTTTGTAATGTTTTGAACAACTAATAATAAAAAAAGAAAAAAAAGAATACAAGTTAAAAAAAAGAAAATATAAGAAATATAAGGAAGACCTGTAGAGGAAGTGAACTGGTAAAGGAAGGAGTGAGGGGAATGGGGAGGTTCTGAGGAATGAAATTAACCAAATTATGCTTGTGCATGTATGACTATATATATCAATGAATCCTAGTAATATGCATAATTTTAATGCACCAATAAAAAAATTTGTAAAAATTAACCAGAAAGCTGGGCACAGTGGTGCATACCTGTAATCCCAGAAACTCAGAAGGCTAAGGCAGGAGGATTGAGAGTTCAAAGCCAGCCTCAGCAAAAGCAAGATACTGAGCAACTCAGTGAGACCCTGTCTCTAGATAAAATACAAAATAGGGCTCAGGATGCGGTTCAGTGGTCGAGTGCCCCCAAGTTCAATCCCCAGTGCAAAAAAAAAAAAAAAATCAACCAGAAAAAAAAAGAAACTCTCCTTGTGCAGTCATATACTGCATAATGACATTTTAGTCAACAGCTGACCACACATGGCAGTGATCTCATAAAATTATAATAAAGCTGAAAAAGTCCCTAGTGACATCATCATTAGCAGCAGAGCATCAAATCACATGCATTACTCATGGATTTGTGGAAATGTTGGTGTCAAATGTACTGCAGTGCCACTCACATAAAAGTACAGAACATACAACTATGTACAGGACATAAGACTTGATAATATTAATAAGTGACTATGTTAATAGTTTATGTGTCTAATATCACATTAAATCAATATATTAGAATGTATTCCCTATACTCAAAAAGGTACTTAACATAAAATAGCATGTTGCTTTATGCACCAGCCTCATACATCTTGTTTACGTCCTCTCTTGATTACATCAAGAGGCTACTGTGAGTGACTGACCTACACTATCTGGGTTTATGTAAGGACACACAATAACAACATCACCTAACAATGCATTCCTCAAAACATGTTTATGCAAAGTAATGTGTGGCTGCACCTAGGAAATTCATTCCAAAAGTAGCTCCATCCCTTCTTCCTCCATCCCTGGACTACAGGAAGCAGAGTCCCTGGCTGGGATATTTGGCCACTAGTAAACAGAGATCTATATAAGGAATACTCTGAACCCTGGAGGATAGCAGGAATTCCACAAGTGTGGTTACTGTTGTTGTTATAATAAGAACAATTACTACTAAGAATTGTTACTGACTGTGCCTCTGACCTATCCAATCTGCTCCCTCCAGGCTGCGTTTTCTTAGCTCTTTGGGATTTTCAAGAACTTGAGTGAGACAGACCTGGACTTGAGGCAAACCAGTGGCAAATTGCAGAATCCAGCCATCTCCTTCCCCATCCAAGGAAAGTAAAGCCAGGGAAAGGAGCCAATGAGTCTTAATGCCTATATTTAAAAGATGTAGTTCAATCATCTCACTTTACAAAATTAGAAAATACAGGCATCCTCTTTGCTTAAGTTCAATAATACAATTATCATTAAACACAAAAACACATCTCTAACTTTCAAATAAATTGTCTTTTTTTTTTTTTTGAGATGATGACAATGACGATAATGATGACTAATGCTGCTGAAAATATTCTACCCTGGCAAATTACTCTGTGGTACCATAAAACCATAAGCTCTGCAAATCTCATCCCATCCTAATGCATTGCTCTGTACAACCCAGGAAGGAGACTCGCCTTCATCATTCATCAGGCATCCTTTCTAATGCAGTCTGGGTTCCCTTTTCGAAGTCCCTCATCTGCACACTGGTCAGGCTGCATTCTCACATTTCTGCCCTTAGTAGATTTTTGCTACTGTTTTTCTCATTTAAATATTTATAAGTCTAATGCAGTTATGCTCCAGATCATCAATACTAATTCTTCTTATATTTAATGATGGAGAAATGTGAAACACTACATACTGAGCTAATGTTTCCATCTCTCTTGCTATGTACAAATTTCTTCCTTGGACCAGCCCCTGAGCCTGCAGCCCACATCATCCCCACTCTGACACTGAGTCAATATTTGGAAGGTGTGAAGCTTCTTGGAATGCCCAGCTTCCTGTGATTTTTCTATGTGATGTCCCAGCCAAAGGTTTGGGGAAAAAATGTGTTAAATCCTTTTCTCAAATCTACACCAAAATAAACTCTGATGAAGCAACAATTTACATTTTTACAAATAAAGTACTTAAAAGACAACAGAGTGCTGATATTATCCTGACTTTTAAAACCAATCAGAAACCTTAAAGACAATGAATATTTAACTTAATAAAAATACGAAACCCATGAAATGCAAAACAGTAATATATTGTTAGTAATGTTAAATGGCAAATAAGTATCTGGGGTAAAAACTTGTAACATGAACATTGAATGTGGATAAAGCTGTTTAAAATAAATAAAGGGTGCGGTAGCACACACCTGTAATCCCAGCAGCTTGGGAGGCTGAGACAGGAGAACTGCAAGTTCAAAACCAGCCTCAGCAACCGTGAGGCACTAAGCAACTCATTGAGAACCTGTCTCTAAATAAAATACAAAATAGGGCTGGGGGTGTGGCTCAGTGGTTGAGTGCTCTGAGTTCAATCTCCAGTATAAAAAATAAAAAGAGAGAGAGATACACTTGAAAAAAAATTAAATGTTTAATGATAAAGATTATAAAAGGAATATTTGGGAAAATAAGGAATATAATCAATCAATATGCATATGAAAAGTATTTAATCTTCTTTGTGTCAAACAAATACAAATCAAAGTCAAGTCATGCACTCTATTTTTCACCAATTAACACCCATTTACTGATAGTAGTAGTTCTGGTAGACCCACATTTTCTAGATAGCAATTTGCTGACATTTAAAACTGTGTTATGTTTCACTCAGAAATGACACTTTTAGAAATATATCTTAATTAAATGCAAAGTTATTGGTTATTAAAGCAACCAACAATGGAGGGTATAGATAAAAAGGAATACAATTGCAGCCATGAAAATTAATGATTTAGCTCTGTAATTGTTAACTTAAAGGTTGTTCATGATATATTGCTAACTCAGGGGATAAAACAGGCTTCTACATGACAGCTTTTCTTATTTATTTTGTGTAAACTGAAATGATGATGTGCATCTGTTTGTGTAGGGAATAAAAATACAAAAGATTTTTTACTACATTTTATATAATTTTCTATCTTATTGTAGAGTAGTTATTCTACTATATGATGATTATAATTAAAAATATATAAATATTTACAATTTCGAAGTGAGGAAAGCAGGCGAGAGGCAGTAAACAAAATATTCAGAAGAATCAGCTTCCTCTTAGTAAAAAGTAAAATAGAGCCCCGTTCTTTCACAGTGGCTCATTATAGGGGGAAGAAAGATGAACTGCAGTACTGCTGTCTCCTTTGCTCTGAGGAGGATTCTATTGCTTGGTCCACTTTCTTAACTATTTTAGGAAATTTAAACATCAACATGGGTTATATTGGACTTCAAGCAAGTGAGAGTTTCCTAATGGTTTATTTAGCTAACATTGGCAATGGGTGTCAATCTATTATTTATGAAAGATTTGAAAGAACTGTGCTAGTTCTATGTTTCTTTCATTATGTTAGAACTTTTTAATTGACAAATAAAAATTGTACCTATCTACGGTGTACAACATGACGTTTTGACGTGTATGTACAGTTATTGTGGAGTGAATAAATCAAGCTAAAATATGCTTTCATTTCACGCACGTTTTAAAGGTTAGAACACTTAAAATCCAGTGGATTGGCAATTTTGAAGTATAAAAACAGATTTCTTAAATTTATTTCTCCTAATTTTACATCCTTGGACCAATGTCTCCCTGTTACCCCATCTTCTAGTAGTCACCATTTGCTTTCTACTTCTCAGTGCAACTTTTGGGATTCCCCAGATGAGAAAGATCAGGCAGTATTTGTCTTTCTGTGCCTGGCTTATTTAACCAACCTAAAGGTGCATCAACAAATGAACAGATTTAAAAAAATGTGGTGTATATACAATGGAATGCTATCAAGCCATAAAATGGAAAAAAGACTCTGTCATTTGGAACCGCAAGGAGCCTAGCAGACATTATATAAACAAAATAAGCTAAAAGAACTTTTGAGTGTGCCCCATACTGGTCATTTTTTCTGGCCAGCCTTTGCACTGGCCTTTTCAGAATGCCTATCCTAACCATGCCTATTTCGAGTTTAAGTATAATAACAGTATTACCAACATGTGCTACAAACCAGAAAAAAAATTGTAAAATTAAAATTTTAAGTTAGAAAATAAAAGCCTTCATCATTTGAAAATCAAAAAGATCAAAATGAGCAGAGACTATACTGAAGACCAGGACTACCTGCTTCAAGGAAGAAGGATGTTCATTTGCATAATTACAACAGCATCATGTGAATGAACTAATAGACTGTGGGCATGGACCTGGACCTGCCATAAATTTTCAGGTAGCTCTTAGCAGGGTTTATTGGGGAGGAAGGAGAGTAAGAAGCAGTACACAAAATATTCTGGCACCTTTTCTAGAAGCAGATTAAAGAGGCAGGTTTCCAAAGGATCGGTTAAATGAAAATCCTCTCTGAATGAATTGGTAGTTTTCTTGGTGCTCAAGGGGCTCAATATTATTTTGGCTTTCATTTCAAATGTTTAGAGTGTCATGATTTCTTTGTCTTATTTATTTATTGGTTCTTTTTATTTACACATGACATTAGAACCCATTTTTACATAAGTATACAAGCTTGGAATATATCTTTTTCTAGTTGGGACCCCATTCTTGTGGATGTACATGTTGGTGGGATTCATTGTGATGTTTTCATATTTGTGCAAAGGAAAATTATGTCAAATTCATTCAAATGTCTTTCCTTTTCTTATCCCCACTCCCTTCCCTCCATTCTCCATTGTTTAATTACTGAACTTCTATTCGACCCCTGGACCCTTATTGTGAGTGGGTTAGCTTCCACATATCAGAGAAAACATTCAGCCTTTGGCTTTTGAGGATTGGCTTATTTCACTTAGCATGATAGTCTCTAGATCCATTCCTTTACTTGCAAATGTCACAAAGTCATTCTTATTTATAGCTGAGTAATACTCCATTTTGTATGTATACTACATTATCTTCATTCATTCATCTGTTGAAGGGCACCTAAGTTGGTTCCATAGCTTAGCTATTATGATTTTAGCTGCTATAAACATTGACATAGCTATGTCACTGTAGTATGCTGATTTTGAATCCTTTGAAATATATACCAACAAGTGGAATAACTGGGTCACATGGTGGTTTCATTCCTGGGTTTTTTTGAAGAATCTCCATACTGCTTTCCAGTGTGGTTGCACCAGTTTGCAGTCCCAACAGCAATGTATGAGTGTGCCTTTTTCCCCACATCCTCACCAACATTTATTGTTACTTGTCTTCTCTAAAATTGCCATTCTTACTGAGATGAAATCTCAGTGTAGTTTTAATTTGCATTTCTCTATTTGCTAGAGAAGATGAACATTTTTTCATATATTCGTTGACCATCTGTAGTTCTGTGAAGTGTGTGTTCAGTTCCTTTGCCCAGTTTTTGACCAGAAACTCTGCACCTACTAGAAGAAAATGTAGGCCCAACTCTCCAACATAATGGCTCAGGAAATGACTTCTTTACTAAGACTCCTAAAGCACAAGAAGTAAAATTAACACTCAATAAATAGCATCAAACTAAAAAGCTTCTTTATTCACAGCAAAGGAAATAATCAAGAGTGTGAAGAGAGAGCCTACAGAATAGGAGAAATTCGTTGCCACCTGCATCTCAGATAGAGCATTAATTTCCAGGATATGTAAAGAACTCAAAAAACTTACCACCAAAACAAAGCAAAACAAAACAAAAATTCCCAATTGATTCCTTTGCCTTTTAGTTTCCATCTCTAAGGTACAGGCCCTTAAATAGGAAGGACCCTGGAACCTTGTGCCTGCAGTTTAGAGAAGTAACCAGCAGATGGCAACATTGGCTTATTGAGTTATGTCACAGGACTCAGTCTCCAGGCATGGGCTGTGACCAACCCCCTAGAGATTCTCCCTACAATGTCTAGTTTAACTTTTTCTGAAAAAGAAGAAAAAAAGAAAAGAAATTATTAAGACTCTGGAATTGGTGGAAATTAAGGACCCCAATACCACTAAGTGTATGTAAGTATTTTTAAAAGGTTATAAGAAATGCATTTTCTTTTTCAAATTTTGAAATTTTGATCTATAGGTATTTTGAGTTTCATAGCTAATGTTACCAATTGATTTTTTGTAAATTCTACAATAAGACTTCATATTTTTCTGCATCCTCACAAGTGGCTTTAGTTGCCTTTCTTCGAGTCCTGCATATTCTAGTTATAGTGAGATTTCAGCATTGTTTTATGACCCTCACACTCAAGTAAACTGATATCTTAATCATCTCTCAGCAAGGATGCTGACCACAGTGGTCAAGAGCTCTTGGTCCTGGTGTCAAAAGAGCTATGGGCTTAAATTGTTCACCGGTTACTTGTTAAACCTAAGTAAAATAGTGTTAACAATATACCTATCTCACAAAATTAAATAAGAGAACTTGTATTTAAAGTGCTAAATTTAAAGTTATTTTGGGCCTGTCTCATTCGTGCTATTAATCCTTATAACATGCCCTTGATTGGGCACTTTTTCCTCTGTTTATATGGTCAGATTAGGAAAAAATAAATAAAATGGAAGTAGCTATCTCACGATAGCTTCCTACCTTAATCACAAAAGAAGGACAAGGCCAACATATTGGCAGGGTGACTAGGTTTTCCTTTTATACCTGACTTCAATCTCCCCTCATGTCTTCTCAGGTTGCATCTTTGCAGAGAAAGAGCTTATCCGTGTTGTATTCCATAGTCTTGCTTACCAGCCCTGTGGCTTTTTCTATAGCTGTATGGTAGGTTAGGTTTTGTTTGTTTGTTTTCTCTCTTTCCTCCATATCTACTATTTTAAAGAAATCTCTTACTTGGCAAGGTCATTTCTTTTAGTTTTCTTTCCAAATATGTTCAGAACATGAGAAAGATTTACTGAAATGACGGGGCTTCATCATTTTATTTACTACAAATTCCCTCCAACTCTACTACATTTCATCTTTTTCTTTCCTTACTTTATTCTCTTGTCATAAATGGCCAAATTAGCAAGCCAGTTGCAGTAAACATTATGCCATTAACCTACTAACCTCAGAACATTCTGCATGATAAACCTAGGTGATGATCTCCCTGCCTCCTCCCTCTTCTGTTCTCTCTTTCTCCCTCCCCAGCCTTTATCTCACAGTCACAGCTTACAGGGAACCTAGTTTAAAATTCCACTTCAAAATCCATTCAACAAAGACACCTGCATTTTGTTCTCACTGTGGATGAGTTGTTCAGTTTTATAAGCTGAAAACATTGCAGCATAACTAGGAAGAATGACCCTTTCTTTAGAGCCTCAGTTCAGCAACTCAGCTCTGGGAGCCAAATT
Source organism: Spermophilus citellus (assembly GCF_964194105.1). Lineage (NCBI taxonomy): Eukaryota > Metazoa > Chordata > Mammalia > Rodentia > Sciuridae > Spermophilus > Spermophilus citellus. The sequence continues at coordinate 179,092,973 of NC_138184.1, read as the reverse complement.
GCCTCTATAAGGGAGATGAAATGACACTGCCTGCATCTAGTTTCCATTAAGGTCTACCCTATCTATGCTGAAGCTGGTTAATAATTTGCACGTCTTTTAGAATCCTAACCAGTTCTATTCTATTCTGCTAGGAACCCTGACCCCTTACTTAACAAATAAGTAAATGGTAAGAGGGAGTTCCTTGCCCACAAAGTGGTCCTTTCACCACTTGCTATCCAACAAAAACCCATTCCAATATTCAGCTTCCACTTAAGAGCCTGAGTTTCCAAACAGTAATGGCCACACCATAAATGGCAGTAGAATTCTAGCTCACAATCCCCCCATTAATCAGCCTAGGAATCCAAACCATAAACTTCTGCAAGAATCAGCAAAGAAAGTTCAGGACTTGACCAAGTCAATGACTGCCAGTTTCGCTATTTTTTTCTCCCTGCTCTCTTTCCAACTCAGGACCAAACAAAGAAAGCCAAATATGCTCCCTAAATGCCCCTCCTGTAATTAGCCTGCCTACAGCTTCCTCGATGTCCAATCAGAGCATATCTGGATCTATTTATCTCTCTATAAAGTTTTCCCACTCTCCTGCCTTTCAGTCTCTGCAAGTGGTAGCTGCTGAGTGCCTTGTTGTGGTAAGCTCTAAACAAATACCTCTGCTTGATCCCACCTGCTTAGTCTTTGTTACTTCCACAGTACTTCTGGAAGTTCCTGAGATAGGATTTGCATTATGTATCTCCCCTGCTATTAGGTTTCAATCAGGTGCATTATCTATGCCTTGCTGCTTGTGGCTTGTTGAGTCCACAAAAATGTGGTAAATCAGCAAAGGTCTGAACTCTGCTCTCTTTTGAGTCCCCTGGCTATTTGTTCCTGATTTGTTAAATAAGTCTTATTATAAGTTACCATTTGTTTGACCTTGTTGCCTGGCCATTCCTATCATTCCCTTTTGCTTTCTTTTGTGCTTCTGTTTGTATTACACTATTTAAAAGTGTTGTTTATCATGAAGAGGAGAATCACAGGAACACAGGCATGGGTGCTGTAATACTTCATGCCAGCCTCACAGACTGCTGAGATTTGGGTTCTCACCAGACCAGTTTCCATTTGTACAAACTTTGCTGTGGGCCACTAATAAAACTGAATGATTTCTTGCTTCCAATTCAATTTTTTTGTGCTGAGAGTTTGGTTTCGATGCAGAGAGGGTTCTCTCTGCTTTTCTGCCTACCAAGGGGTACACATTGTCAACTCTGCATTTATAGGAAGCTGACTGTATGGGGACTTGAGACATGAAATATTTATATAAACATAACTGTTTTGGGCACTGAGGATTTAACCCAGGGCCTTGTAACATGATAGGCAAACCCTCTGCCACTGAGAGTTACATCCACAGCCTTTTTATTTATTTATTTATTTATTTATTTATTTATTTATTTATTTTTTTGAGACAGGGTTTCATTAAATTTCTGAGACTGGCCTCAAACTTGCCATCCTCCTGCCTCAGCTGGGATTACAGGCAGGCACCATCACAACCAGCCAAATGTCACTTTCCACCAATCATTGTAAGGCCTCATGGGTCATTAAGTCTGTCTTCTCCTCCAAGAAAAACTCCTGATTCTTCTATGCACATTCACTAAAATCCCAATTCTTGTGCATATGTTTTTAAATAGCACTAGCTGACCAAAATTTGAGTCTTCAAAGGTTACTCTGTGGAACATTGGACTTGAGCAAAACTGTTCCACTTGAGAGGGGCCTCAGGAAAAAAAGGAACGATTTCTCAGACCCAATGGGCAGTATTTTTCTATTGATGTGCAGAGGGCTCCAAATGAAATTCTCATTAAAAAAATTGCTTCACTTAAAAGATCCTTTGGCCAAAACTAATGAAAAACTTGACTTAAGCAAGTAAAGTTCATTTTCATAGTAAATTCTCTCCTTCTTTATCCTTCAGTTCCCTTCATACATCCAGATTTTGCTATGCCCTCTCCTCACTCTCTCTTCTCTGTCTTCTCCCTCCTCTTGGCCTTGTCTAGACCTTTTCCAAATGACTCTCCTAAAACCCCAGAATGTCATTTGCCTCTAAGGACCCATTTTTCCCAGACTCAGTTATACAGGTAACATGAGAATTAAAATTTCTGATTTTAGCTGGATTACAAGCTACAATCAAAGATTTCCCTAAACCCAGAAAGGACCATCAGGTACTCAGAAGAATTTATAATCATTTGAGTGCATACTTGACCTATGTTAACTTAGACACATTGGTAGAATCTCAGATGCTAAATCCTTGATGGCAAATGCTGATTAGACCAACCCAGAAAGAGACCTATAGGATTCTTCTTTTCACCATAAACCTAAGGATTGAAATAGGACTAAAAAAGTAGTCCTGTACCTGAAACATTTCCAACAAAAATTGATTGGACTGTAATTCAATCATGCAAACAGAGAATAGATGAAACTGTACAACATTTTCAGGAGAGAATAGAAAATTCCTTTTGTCAACATTTGAGAATTAAGAAGGTGTTGATGTAACACCAACCCTTCCATCTAATTTTGTCAATGAAGTTATACCTGAAATTGGAGACCCAGTTTAGAGACAGAAATTAGAATTGAAAGTAGCCCCTTTACCTGAGTTATAGCATCCCAGAGAACAAAAGGGCTTTAGAACAAAATACAAGACAGGACCCAAAATAAACTTATAGTTCTGCAGATCAAACAGCCAGGTATCTCTCTTTCTAACTGATCACCAACCAACAAGGACACTTGTGCACAGTAGCAGAAAAGACACTGAAAAAAAAAAAACAACAACAACAACAACATAAAAAGATCTTACAAAATAAATACCAAGTCAAAAAAAATCCCTTCAATGCATATTGGTGAGTAAGTTCTGAGGAAGAAGAATGCATCCAATATCTGCCTTAAATCCTTAAGATGAATTCACTGCAGTATAGGTGGCCAACCTCCAGGCAGGTACAAAAGCTCTTCTCTCTTCACTGAACTCTGCCAACTTTGGATTCTTCCTTGAAGTAATAACTCTTAGCCCTTGAATAAAGAAAGTCCCTACCCAAGGATGCCACCTTGAAAATTGACTAGAAAGAGACTTTGCAAATGAAATTGCAATATTAAATGCAAACCAGTTGGACTATTCTTGAGGTTCCAGAGAACCGCTTTAGTTGTATTTGTGTCCGCCCAGGTATCTTTACTCCTTCACTGGGTCTCAAGCACATCCCAGAGAGAGATCTGGACATATGGATCAGTTCCCAAACTGTCACAAATTTAGTGGCTTAAAACAATGCACATCTATTGCTTTACAGTTCTAGAGGTCATAGTGCAAAATGGGTCTTATTGGGATAAAATGCAAACTCAGAGGGAGAAGCCACTGGCTCTATTTTTCAGCTTTAGGGGCCATTTAAATTCCTTGGCTCATGGCCTCTTTTTTCCACCTTGAAACTGAGCAGTGGGATATCTTGAAATCTCTAACTCTGACCTTCTTCTTATCCCCTTAAGGATCCCTGTGATTACACTGAGCACACCTGGACAATCTTGCATTATCTCCCCTTCTCTAAGTTACCTGATAAGTAACTTTCATTCTACAGATAGACTTAACTCCCCTTCCTACAGAGCACAACACAGCCAGTTTCTGTAAAGTGAGATATGGGCTCTTGGGAAGAGAGAGGGGGAACTATTGATTTTGTTTACCATAACATGATTCCTGACATTCTGTGGACTAAAATTTTCACTGACATAGGAAGTCACAGAGAAAGAACATAATAAAATTCAGATAGATTTATCTACCAAATTCTTACCAAATTTCTGTAATATCCCTTGAAGCCAGAAACAAAGGAAGAACTTGATTCTATGAGGAAAGCCTAACATCCAAAGCCCTCTCATTATCCTGCACTAGTGTCTACCACATTCCTGACCTTCCAGTAAAGGAATCAAACAAGTAAGGATATTGATTTTTCAAGACTTTGGAGACATCAACAAGATTATTAAACTTCACTCCCCCACAGTACCCAGCCCAAATACCATTGACTCGATCCAAATTAAGCTGCTTGCTGAACTCTAGTGGATCTCTGCTCTGCATTTTTTAGTGTGTCTCTAGACCAGTGAAGTCAACACCTTTGCACCAGGTGAGACCTGGGGAGGACACCAGTACACCTGGACAGTCATGCCTCAGTCACGAAAACCCTCCCCTGTTTTTCTGAAATGATCATATAAGGCTAAAAAGATGCTTTCCTTCTGATTCAGTTTTGTAAACTATATGGATGATCTGAAATATCTCATTATGAATTGACTAAGGCTCAGGAAGTAATGCTCTCCTCTGAGACACCAATCATGAGCAGCCCTCCTGAACCCAAAGATGACTTCTCCTCCTTCCCCACCTCCATCCCTCCAGAGCTGGGGATAACACTCAGGTCCTCTTGCATGCTAGGCAAGACAAGTACTCTATCATTGAGTCACATATCCAGTCCAAGAATGCTCTTTAAAAGCTTCCTTCTCTAGGCATCCTTGATTCTAAGAAGTCTTTTGCTGTGCCTAAGTGATCTGCACAAGGTGAGGTTTGAACTCAACTTCAAGAGACACATCAAAAATCCATTGCTTACTACAGCCTCACCCTTGCATGGCCGCAAGGAGACACCAAAAGGTTTCTTAACTTACCATCTACTTTAATTGAAGTTTCAGTAGAGGTAAGAAACTCCTTTGGCTGAAGAGCTTTCCAAAGTCATGTACTACTCCAAAAGCAATCTAACATCTGTAATGTACATTTCATCTCTGGTTTTTAGCTAAACAGTAATCACCAGTGTCCTTGTCTCAGGACAGAAGCTACAGATACAAAATTTATCAGTGTTTCAGAATTAGTTTTCAGCTTCCCACCTGATTTCATGGTTCCTCACACAATGATAGTACTACGGATTGAGAGCAAACAACACTTTTTTAGTCAGTCAACCTCTTATAAGTTTGTTACTCTCCTCATATTACTAACTTCACTCAGTACCCTAAATCCTGCCACTCTCCCACTGCTACCAGAGGAAGGGAAACTTTACAAACATCTTACCTGAGTCAGAGAACCTTCTGTATTTCACTCAGGGTTACTGGAGATCCCCAGTGCAAACCTGATCTAATATTATTTACTATTAGATCAAATCTCAAGGCAGAAAAAAAGGAGGTTATCAAGCAGTGTGTCATCAACAATTCAAGCTCTTCCTTTGAATGTTGTCTTCTAACTGAAGTAATATCAATTCAGGTGGCAGAATTTATTATTCTTACTAGAGACTATAATTTAGCAAAAGACAAGAAGCTAAATGTACAGAGAGCAGATTGCTTTGGGGTAGTACATGATTTTGGAATACTCTGAAACCAGATTCTTTCCTTTAATGAAAGGTCCACCAAAATTGACAATAAGTTAAACTTTTCAATGTCTCCTAAAGAGCTGGATATTATAAAGATTGAGTCCTGCCCACTCTATGAAGAGAGAGAGAGAGAGAGAGAGAGAGAATATAGAACCTATAAGAAACACTATAGCAGATAATTCTGCTAAATAAGTAGCCTTCACCAGGGGTTATGATCATAATGAAAACTCAAAGGGTTTGACTTTCTAAGGGGATTCAAAAAAGGCCATTGAGAAATGCCAATATTAAGTCCCTGAAAAGGAAGAATTGGGAAAAAAAATGTTAGTCATTCCATTTCTCTCAGATAGTCTCTGGCATTCTCAATAAGAATGCATGAAGGCACAAAATCACCTTCAAATGTTTATTAGCTAAACTTCTTTATGAAGTTGCTCCCCATCATCTGTACAAATTGGTTACAATCCCAAGTCTACCTGGTTTGGAAAATTCTACAGAAAGCTGAGGTTATTTTCAGGTCATGTGTCATCCAACCTGAAATGACATAATCAATAGCATAATCCTGGAAAAAAAATAAAGATGGGACATGGCCAGGAACCTCAAGAACCTTCTAAACATCTTCAGATGGATTTTATCCAGCTTCTGATATCCATGAGATTTTAATTCATTATAGTTATTGTAGGTGTTTATAGGGTGGGTTGAAACTGCCCCTTGCTATAGCTTTCATAGTCACTAAAAAAACTCCTTGTTATTATTATGTGTTTCTAACATGGTGCATACGGCTTTACCCACAAGTAATAAAAGCATGTACTTAATGGGAAACAGTATAACATAAATTCTAGATGTAAGGCATGCTGTACTCAAAAATTATACTTCAACACCTACAACCTTAGTTATTGCTTAATTTAAAGTGAAACATAAAAATTGCACATATTAAGGGGTTAATATGTAATGTTTTGATACATATATACATTGCATAATGCATAAGTGAGGTTATCCATATCTATCTTCTCAAACATTTAGTATTTAATTATGGTAAAAACTTTCAAAATCCTTTTTTCTATATTTTTGAAATGTATAGTACATTATTGTCATCTATATTCACCCTCCTGTGTAATAGTATACCATAAGGGCTTGTTCCTATATAACTACAACTTAATACCCATTAATCAACTTTCTCCTCCCTCCCCCCTCCCTTCCTCCTATTCTGCCCATTCTCTGTAACTACCATTTTTTACTCTCAAATTCTATGAGATCAACGTTTTTAGATTCCACCTATGAGTGAGAGCATGTATTAGTATCTGTGCCTGGCTTATTTTACTTCACATAATGATCTGCAGTTTCACCCACATTGTCAGAAATGACAGGATGTCTTTTTCATGGCTGAATAGAATTCCATTGTGTATATGTTTCACCTTACCTTTTCTCTATCCTTTCATCAATCAATGGAAAATTGGTTGTTTCTACTTCTTGGCTACAGTGAATAGTCTAACATGGGAGTACAGTTTTCTCTTGAACATACTGATTTAATTGACTTTGCATACAGAACCAGGAGTGACCACCCACCATCACATTAAAAGTCTGGAAGAACCAATGGCATCCTTAAATTAAAATTAGCAAACATTTCAGAAGTCTATGAAAGTAAGACCAAAGTTATTTCCACTAGCCATTTTGACTACATTGTCCCCTCCCTCAATGACAGAGCAGTTACCTACCTATGATATGGTAATTGGAAGGCCCATTCATTCAGGGTCTCCCCTCTAATACTAGGCTCTTTCCTTATACACAAAGTTGACAAAATATCACCAGGATTCATGCAATGTATCCAGTCTCATCACAAACAAGACTGAATTTTAACTTGTTCAGTGCATCTTCCTCAACTGCCTCTTTGTATCTTCAAACCAAGAGATTCCAACTATTAGGGGGGTGTGAAATCAGAATAAAATTAAAAGCAATTCAGAACCCTTATTGAAAGGAGTTACAATAAAAACAGACACAAAACTCCAGGAAGTCAATCCTTGGGTCTGTGTTGAACAACTGAAAAAAATTAATTTATTGTTCCACACAATTGGAAGACAGCCCAACAGGGGTCTCACACTGAGGATTCTCAGAGATACTAGAGAAGCTGTCGCCAGTCTTCATAATCAGGTAGCTGATATGAAACCTTCAGAAAAAGGAGAAATCTTGGATAGTAAACACATTCTGCTCTATGCTTCTGACCAAAACCCGTCTAATTCCTATTCTCATATCTTCATAGAGATGTTTGTCATCAACTTATCTCTTCTCTTTATTATAACTAAGTCAGAACCTACTCATTCTCTTGCCATACTAAAATTCTCTGAAATAGTAGCTATTGCCCTCAATCTTATTGACTGCTCTATATGTCATCAATAATCATGCCCTGATAAAAACTTCTGAGCAATCCTGATATCATTTCAAATGATACCATAGAGAATTATAGCTGATGGCATTTCCATTTGTAACTCCTTGGATGAGAGACCTTACACAAATCATCCTGTGACTTTTCTACTGCTCCTCCAACCCAGGAGGAGAACCAATTATTATCATCCATTCATTAGATAATTCTAAACTTGAATTCTAAAGTCATAACTGGATGATGAGTAGATTACTTGCTACTTAGAAGACAGAAATAAAGTTTCAAATATTAAACCCAGCTAATATAAGACAATGGTTCCAACCTCGTGCCATAAAGATCCTTTGCTCATTTTCATGACTCTCCATATGCCCTTTTATTGTCTGATCTGGAATCACCCCCAAAGATTCATGAGTTAAGGATTTGTCCCAGTGCCACAGTCAGAGGTGGGGCTCTTGGGAAGTGCTGGATCATGAGGGTTCTAACTTCATTAGTAAACTAATCCATTGATGGATTAATAATTTGGTGGCATTATTGGAAGGTGTATCTTGTCCCTGGCCCATTCCTTCCCCCATCTGCTTCTGCTGCCATGAGGTAAGCAACTCTCCTCCACCATGCCCTTATGTCATGATGTTCTGCTCACTTCTGGCCCAAAGTCATGGAGGCAACCAACCATGGACTGAAACCTCTGAAATCATGAGCCAAAATAAATTCTTCCTTTTTTTTTTTTTTCTCTCAGGTATTGGTCACTGTGATGAAAAGCAGACAAACACGTGCTCCACTGGTTACTACTTCCTCTGTGACCAGGATGCCTGGTCCCCTTTGCCTCAGATTGATACCTCATGTATGTTAGGAGTAATGTTTCAAGACTTTTCTATACAAAGAGACCTTGACTCTGTCCATCAGCAAGGCTGGAAATTCTGACTCAAACGCAGTGCAAAATGAGGCAGCCCTTGATTATGCAGATATTCTACCTGGGAGAACTACTGATTCATTGTTTATGTGAACAGTGTTCCCAATAATAGGAATCATCAATATAGAAACAACTTTAAGAAATTTACCACTAATTCTAATAGACGTTATTAACAGTATCCGACCTAGATGTATACACATCAGTATCAATTCACTGGCAGTAGTAAAGAAAATTCTACATGCTCTAAGCTTCTTGTTGGCTAGCTATGGTGGCATCTGTGCTGTTGCTAATACTGCTTGTTGTACATGGATCAATGAAGCAGGCAATGCACACCAGATAATATGCTGCCTTAAGAGAAGACTACCTGGTTTCCTGTGGCGATCCTTATGCTCTGTGGAATTTGTTCTCGTGACCTGAGGTGGATCATTGTTGTTACTGGCTGAGGTTCCTGGTCACAAAGCATCTTATAGGGACTGTTAATTATTCTCGTTTCTGTAATCCTGATCAAGATGCTAATCTGTTGCACTCTATCTAGAGTCCTGAATGCTTCTGTGCAGTCATTTGCTCACAATATGATAGCCATGGTAATATAATAATAAAAAGGTCAGGAATACAGAGACTATGCCAGCAACTGAACAACCTTTACCTGAAAGGTAAAGGTCTGGATCTCTAGCCATCTGTGAATTTGCTAACTTCTCACAATGAGAGAAAAACTTAAAGGTTGAACTGAGAGTCTGAATCTACAAATAGACAGTGGCCAGAGTTAATGACAACAGAGCACTGACTCATCGCTGCTGTATTAAGCTACAGCCAGATTCCCTGTTCTTCTTCCCACTTACAACTCGGGACAAATCAGAAAAAGCCAAATAGGCTCCCTAGACCAATCACATTAGGCTCACGCCTTCTAGTTAGCCTACCTTCAGCTTCCCCATGCCTATGATGTCCAATCATAGCATCTCCAGTCTTTTCTTTTTTTTTTCTTCAGTCTAATATTTTCTCACTCTTTTGTTTGTCTTTGAGTCTCAGATAGATATACGTGATTATGGCTGGAGCTGTAACAAGTTCTGAATAAATGGTTTCTTCTCATTTTGTTGAACTTCATTTATTTTCACACATTCATATACTGCCTACAGGCAACACTGCACACTGACCTCTACTGAGCATACTGACAGTGTAGAAAAGGCAATATGAACTTAGTTATTACTAATTCTGCCCTTCAGTGTATGTCTAATCTTGGAATAGTTAATATCTCTAAGTCTCCGTTTCTTCTTCTGACAAATCAGGATAATAATGTCACTTAGGGTACAAAGATTAAATGTGATTTAATGATTAATTATGATAAAACATGGAACATACTTATCCTATTGTCTGGAACATAGGTGGTAAATAAGCAATAACAATGACAATCATGATGATAATGGTGGTAGTAGTGATGATAATTTCTCACAGTTGCTTTGTTCTACAATCTGAATGGCAATTGTATCACTATTTGCTATCTCACAGTGATACTGACAAGTTGCATCTATGACCAACAGAGTGTGTGTGTGTGTATGTGTGTGTGTGTGTGTGTATTTCATACATCTATAAAATTCATGCATATACAGAGGTAATAGTATTATGAACCTTGATATATTCATCACACAGTTTCACCAATTATCAATTCAGACAATATTTTTTATCCATAATTCCCCAATTCTCTCTTCTACTTCATTTTATTTGAAGAAAATTCCAAGCATCATTCTCATTTCATTAGTGATATTTCATTTTATATACATTTTTTAAAATAAGAACTCTTTTGTAAAATATAACCATAATATCATTATCACTCCTTAAAATTCCTTAATATTATCTACCCAATTGCTTGTGCTATGAATCTAATATATGGTAAGAAGTTCAATGCTGATTTTTACATATTTCTATTGTTTCCACACATTTATGGCTCCTTTTTTCATTTTTACTTTTCTTTTAAATGGTTTTCATAAAAATGAATGGTTACTAATTGAATCACTTATATATTTTTGTTAAGAAGAAGAATTTGGAATAGAACTGAATTTTATCTCTATAAATATCTATCTTTACTACCTCTTGTGAGTTTCCTTTACAATTTCTTGTTATTTTAATTACAACCAACCTAGAGTGGTCTATGTAATATTTGCTATTTAATTCACTTTAGTACAGTAAAGAGAATTACAATGAAATGATAACATGGAGACTTTGCATGAGGCTTCACTTCATGCCATAAATATATTTTCAAATATTTTCAAAATATTTGCCAGTACCATCAGAAATAATTTACTTACGGGATGATAAGTTTTTGCTTGTCTGATTCATTTGTAAGGTTTGGTTTATTTACTGAGGATTATTGACGCACAGTTACCAGTAAATTTAGAAAATATCCTGTGGGTTGCATATTTACGAAAAGTCCTTCCCTGTCATTCATCATCTGTAAATATATCCTGACCACTTTTGCCATCATCAGTTTTGAGCAATTGATTTTCAGAAGCAGACATTTGAGGGGAAAAGATAAGGGGGAGGTCATTCGAAATGTTTCTGTTTTTATGCATCCATAACTCACTTCAATGAAAAAGATTTGATTTTACTGAGGGTAGCAAACTATCCCTTTAAAAGGATAAATAGAAAATACCTTAGATTCATTCTAAATAATTTATCATTTAATTTCTTTTCTTTCCTCATAACACACTTATTTTCCCAAACTCTAATATGTACTATAACAAACCTTCTCTTATTTTTTTTCTGTTTTGCAGTACTGAACAAACACTACCACTGAGCTACTTTCCAAGTCTTTTTAAATTTTATTTTGAGACAGGGTTCCACTAAATTGCCAGCTCTGGCCTCAATCCTGGTGCTTCAGCCTCCCAAGTAGCTGGGGTGACAAGTGTGCACCTCTGCACCCATGCCAACCAAAATTTTCTTAAGTTTTATGGAAAAACAACATTTAGAATCAAAGGTAATTCACCTAGTGAGTTACTGCACAAAAGTCTTAAACTTCATATTCTTTATGTCTTTCCAGAGAATAGAAACAACAGCTAAATAAAATAAGAAATCCTTAAGAGGCATTTTTTCCAGATGAAAAAGTTAAGGATGGTAAAGGGAAAAGAATTATCTAAGTATATCATCTTTACATCTTAATAGTAAATGAATTGGTCAGATGCAACAGTAACAGAAATGTCTAATTTTCACCTGTCAAATAATAAAATTGACATGAATGAGATGTTTGCCTTTTATGAATATTAAATATAACTCGAAGTCATTAGTGGGAGCATGCTCTAAAACCAGTGAAATCTAAATCTAATTTCTGTGGATTGGCTTAGGGCTTGATTATGTTCTTTAAGTGAATAACATCAACTGCTCTGTTAAATACTTTTCCAAGAAGAAAAAACAGAGGACATAATTGCAGGACACAAAGATAATCTCTTCTTGCTTACTGTCATTAAACTAACATTCAGATCCTTAGTGCCATTGGAAAATATCAAATGTCAAATCTCTCAACTGTAATAATTCAATTCTTGGCTGATTCAGTCTGCCTCAAATAATTTCTTTAAAATGCTCTGTCATACCCTCAATATTTTTTAAAATTTGTAACCATAACATTTTTTATATTTGAGAATATTTTCAAATACATACACTGTAAATTATTTCTTTTTAAGTACAGGAAAAGTTGAAGCTCTTGTAACTCAGTCCAGACACAATCACAATCAAAATGAGATCTATCTGTTTCCAGAAACCAACACATTATAAGAACAGGACATTTTCTATGGACTGTCCTATGGAATCCTTTGTTCAATTAAAGTGTGGTGGCCATCTTTCTTTCTACTATACCATCTTACCAGAATTCATCTTGGCACTCTGGTAAACCTTGGTAAGTACATATTTCCTCAGTATTAAGATACTCTTCTAAGCTAAATTTCAACTTTATCCAAACCTAGAAAATCAAACCTAGTTATTTAGAACTCTGACAAGAAAATGGTATTAATATGGTAAGGGCATATTGCCACCTGTCAGTGGTCCTGGGCATTCTTGGCCAAACCTGGGACATACATCAGTGCACAGTATACATTTGCATATCAATCAGCAATTCCCCCCAAAACCAGTCATAACCAACTCCTGTCAGTTCTGCCTTCCAAGAGTCTCCCCAATTCACCCCACTGCTGATGCCTCAGTTCATTCAGATCCTTTGTAGCCCTCACCTGAATGGTAAATGGGAGCGGCCATCTGAGAGCCCGCCCTGATTCCACATCTACCCACTCAGTAACTGATGCTTAACTGAACAGACAAGAGATCTATATTCCCAGAGGATGGATCTTAGAATGGATCACAAGCCAGAGTGTCACTCACAAAACGTTGCACAATTTAACTCCACCACATTTGACCATGTTTTCTCCCCTCACTTGTTCTCCTCTCCCCACAACTGACTGGACACACACACAAACACACACATGCATACACTGCATGAACCCTAATCTCTCCACAACTTCCAAAACACAGAGCCCATTTTAACAACCTTAAAAACCACACCAGACTTTGTCAGCCTCATGTGAATATATTCACACAGTATTATAAATATCTGTTCTATCTATTTCCTTCCTGCTAAACAACAAATTTCATACGAGAGTAAATCATATCTTAGTTTTTAAAATTAATCTCTTTGATAAATATTCATCAAAGCGAAATTAATTCTAACAGACAAACCAATGTAATATAATGAATATCCAATAAATAAACTATGAATATTTAAATACTCATTACATGTCATATCGACTTCATTTAACTTTTGGGGGATTTGTAATCAGAAATTTGAAAAAAGAACAAGACCTTAGCTCATTTTATCAGATATAGTACCAATGAATCTATAGGTAAATAACTTTTTTTAGATAACTATAGAAATATTAGAATTTTTAAAAATTATATCATGTTGGAAGATGGAAAAGACCTTTCTGAGCATAAATACAAAGGCAAATGTCAATAAGGAAAGTAGCACTGACTTTTCTAATTTTGAAAAATATTCTATAGCTTTGCTTTCTAATATAACTTTTATCCATGATCAATATATTTCATAGTTACACTGTCTCACACAGTATCCACTAACTACACATAGCTACTGGGAACTTGAAACTTAGTTAATGAAACTATAGAATTGTATTTTTACTTCTATTTAATATCGATCAATTTATAATTCAAATTATACTTAAACTTTATAGCCACTTGTAGTTAATGACTGATGTTTTAAACAGATAGTTCTATAAGTTCTAGAGACCCAAGTAAAATCTTCCATAAGAGGGGGCTGGGGTTGTGGCTCAGGGGTAGAGCACTTGCCTACCATGAGTGAGACACTGGGTTCAATTCTTAGCAGCACATACAAATAAATAAAATAAAGGTCCATTGACAAGTAAAACATTTAAAAAAAAATCTTCTGTAAGAAAGTACAAATACAAACCACACATTGAGAATAAAACATTTGAAATAAAATTGTTGATAAATTCATCATATTCTTAAAATGAAATTGCTCTATTTCTTACAAATTAGTAATGCTCTCTTTTGGGAAAAAAATCACAGATGATATAAGAAGAGCAGAAATATAAATGGGCAAAAAATATATGAAAAACATTTACTGCTCACAGTAATCAAAAGAAGTGCAAATGAAACATAGAGACTGCTCTAGTTCTTCCTTATCACCCCCTCCTACCTTCACTTTACTCCTATCAGAGCTTTCTTAACAACATCTTTCTTTTCTTGATGAATAACTGTCTGGTGCCCACGTGGCAAAAGTCTGACCTCCCTGGATAAATTCAACAGCGCACAACATGGACAACAGAATGTTCCACAGAAAGCCATGCGACTGCAGGGGCAGAACCACTGGCAGATACAGTCTCACCACTGGCTCTCAGCACAGCCTGCCCACCCTCTCTGTTCTTTGCTAGCTCTTTCTCCACATTGGCTACTCACAACCTTTCCACTCTCTCAAATTTCTGTCTCTGCTGTCTTCCAACTGACCATCAGCTGGTGGTCTTAGATCCTACTTCACAAAGAAATTAAAGACCATCTGGGAAGAACTCTCAACTTCCACCCAGGATAACCTACCCATTCACTACCTTCCCACTTAGTCCTTAAGCTTTCCCTACTATCTCTGTGGCTTCTGCGTCTCACAGCTGGGTCTAACTACATTTACTCCACCCACATATTGGGTTTCACCCTGGATTTTCTAGCCTCTCCCCCTTGTTTTTTCTATTTCTCCTCATTTAAGAGCACCCATCCGTCCAACATTTAAATATGCCTAATTCTTTCCCATTTTGAAAGAAAATGTAATAGTGACTTAAAAAGTCAGCTTCAACACACTAGTTCTGTATTTACTATTATGCGATTATGTTTAGCTTCGTACATGACTACCTTACATGTAAAGTGGAACTGGCAAAAAGAAAATGTTTCCTCCAGAGTATGGTCATGAACACAGAATGAAAAACTTCCACAAAGTACTGAACATTTTACCTAACATATAATAACCAGAAATACTGTCAATCATTTTATTGCTACAGTTCATTTTAAATTTCCTACAGCTTTCTATTCTTTCCAACCATCCCCCATCTCACCCCTTCCCCTTCAATCAAAGTGTTTTGGCAACCAATTTTAGACTCACAGAAGTTTCAAAGCAGTTCCGAGTTCCCTTATACCCCTTCTCAACTTCCGCTAAAGTTATCACATGACATAATACTGGAACAATTATCAAAAACAGGAAACTTTTTCATATTTCACCAATTTCCACTAATCCCATTTTCTATTCCAGGGTCCAGTACAGAATTCCACATTGTAATCAGTTGCTATTTCCTCTTAGTGATCTATAATAGTTCCTTTGCCTTTCCTAGGCATGATCAACACTTTTGAAAAGAATCATTTATTTTGTAGAATGTCCTTCAGTTTGGCTTTGTCTCATATTTTTTCATGACTGAAATTCGAAAAATTCTTGAGTTTTATCAAGAATACCACAGAAATGATATTGTGTCCTTCTGAAAGGATCATATCAAGAGATTCATGATATCAATATGTCAGGCAAAACTTTTTCTAAGAATTATCTCCTCTGACTGACTCCCCTTTATCTCTTCCCTCCTGTTTTTTAATCCACTGTTCACTGGCTTCCGTTCCTATCAGCCCATCAGAACTGCTCTTGTAAAGAACATCATGACCTCTCTGGTTATTCAACATAAAATAAACATCTTGACTCTTTACTCCTGGGCCACATGGTAGCCTTGACACTGCTGAGAACTCTCATAATTCTTACACCAGGACTCAGCTGCCACAATGCCACACCCTTTCCTACTTATCACTAACTTTCTTCTCTTCAGTCTCAGCCCTTCTCTGGCTCCTTTTGTGATACGTTACCTCTAAATGTCAGAGTACTTATTTCTAACCACACAATATTTCTGAACAAAATCATCTACATCTCAGGTTTTACTTGCCATCCTTATAGGGAAAATTCCCACATTGATATCTTCAACATATTTTCCTTTGCTAATCCTTAACTCATACATACAACGGTATTCCCAACATCTCTGTGGTGCACATTAGAAGAATCATAAACCGAACATACCCCTCAACCAACAATAAAACCCTGATGTTTAGCCCTGTGACTCTGATTACAAGTACGGAGCACCCCCTAACCCTACTAATCCAACCTATATGTGAACCCACCAAAGTAGGATAGTTCAAAAAGTAGTTCACAATGCCATGTGTTCTTTGTAATAAATTTTATTAATATAGTCTCAGATTGCATTAGATTTTTGTGGTGACCATGTCATAATTAACACTTATTGAACTATGAAAGAATAATCTCTCAATTTTCAATCTATATTGCTCTAGCTGTTTTCACAATCCTATAATTGAAAATATAAAATTTAGTCCACACCTTCCACTCTGTTAAATTTGCACTCTGCTAAATCATTGCAGTCTGATACATTTTGGGATCCAAGTGCAGTAATTCAATTAGTCATTAAATCAAGATACACTGAGCAAGTACTAGGTATGCAGCTCTTTGTGAAGTGCTGGAGAGAGAGTAGTGGGGTAGAAAAATGATTGTCCCCTCAATCCTTTCTTTTCTTCTTCCATAGTATCACAGTTTTATTTGGTTCCTGTTCACCAGAGAGATGCAACACTATCTGACAGAAATATAATGGGAGCCTCATATGAAACTAGTTTTTTGGTACCACGTTGAATAAATTAAAAAGAATTGAAAATAATTTAGGTGCATTTCTTGTTTATCCCAACACATCCAAAATATTATCTTTTCAAAATGTAATTGAGATAAAAAATTAATGAGATATTGTGCCTTTTCACATCATTCCAAGTCTTTGAAATAAATGCATATGTTATACTCAGAGCACATCTTCATACAGAACAGACAAGTTTCAAAGGCTCAATAGCCTTATTTGTCCAGTGGTTACTGTAATGGATAGTTTAGAGGTACAGAGTTTGCATTTCCCAGTAAGTTGTTCTTGCCAGTGGAAACTGGAAGCTAGTTACACTTGCAACATATACGTCATTTACCTATAAGAAAACTACTTACATTTTGGAGTCTCAGGTATAGCAGTTTAAACCTGTACCTAAAAAACCTAAGAGTTGAATAAGCAACCCCACTCAGGGCCTAAAGTCTGCATTCCCTCCCATCTGTATGTTGATAAGCATGTCTTCTTTATCTTCATCTAAAACAAAGGATCCAAATATAGTCAAGAAAGAGAGAGAGAGAGAGAGAGAGAGAGAGAGAGAGAGAGAGAGAGAGAGAAGAGGGGAGGAGGAGAGGAGAGGAGAGGAGAGGAGAGGAGAGGAGAGGAGAGGAGAGGAGAGGAGAGGAGAGGAAGAAAGAAAGCATGAGCTCTGCCATACAATTCTGGAGACATATATGTCTGTGTGGTGGTCCATTAGTCATCAGCCCTCTGGTGCAATTTCTCAAGACTGTCCTAGTTACAAGTCTTCACTCTTTTGCATTTACCACATAGTTCTTCCAATTGCCCTGTCATAAGGTTGAAAAGTAAGGAGACATTTGTTTGGCTTACAGTGTCTCCAGCTTGTCTCTTGACATTTCTGTGCATCTTGTCCCACTTATTAAGGAGTTCATTCATAGAACTCCTCAGTGGTGTTCCCTGTGTCATGCTGTACCATCCAATGGCTTGAGGACATGTGATAGTGGCTAAGCTATTGGGTCACTATCATGACAGCAGTAGGAGGGAGAGCAACCAAGATTTTCCAGGTTTCTCATCATCAGTGAATGGTGGATTCCCATAGTATATTGTGTGTGTGTGTGTGTGTGTGTGTGTGTGTGTGTGTGTGTGTGTAGCAGGAGGGGGAAATACATGGAGATATACAAAGGAATCCATCTTAAATCTACATGTATAAAAAGAACTTCATTTTTTGTTTAGAATGTAAATATAGTACATTTGGAAATGCTCTTATTAAATATTTTATATAAAACTGAAGAAACTATTATTCATATTAAACTATCATCATCACTGGTACTGTTATTTTTGGATAGTCATTGTCCATCCCTCCTTTAATCTTTCTCCAGGTGCAGACAATCCAGGTGTGACAACAGTCAGGGGGTGTTGCTGAGTTTATGTCAATCTCTGCCTCGGATTATTTTATGTATGTCACAAGTGCTCACGAGAAAAGAAAGGAGTCAGAGTCAATGGTTAAGAACAAACCAATAAATTGCAAACAATCTACTCTGAAAATTTGTTGACCCACTTCCCAGGAATTCATGAGTGTCAAATGGGTGTTAGCTTTCCCTCCCATTGCCTCCTTCCTGTTGACTGGAGGAAAAAGGGTGTCTTGTGAGTGGAGGAGAGGACATGCCACATAAAGGAACCTATGCAGAAATGCATGTTATCCTTAGAAGGGGATATCTGGGCCACAGACTTTGGCTTAACCCCTGACAGTCTCCAAGATGTGGGGTCATTCACTCTTTCTATTTGTCAGGCCATAATTATGACCGTTAATGGCACCTGTCCAAAATATATATGATTCTTCATGAAGGGAAGTATATCAATGGGAGTATCTTTATAAGCAAAAATAAGAGTATATGATGTTTGATTATTTCCTTACCTTATTGGTTAGCAACTAAGAAATATCTTGAAATCTCTCAACCTGTGTGAAGTCTTAACAATTCCATTATATTACCTCCTTCCTCCCTAACCCATATGTAGCAAAATTTAAAAAGAAAAAGTTGGTCAAATGAGCATTAAGAATAAAAAGTCATGAAAGCCTCCATGCTACAACACTCTCAGAAGGGATCCTCTTCCTCAGGAAAGTAGTTGAGAAACAGCAGAATTTGGAAAGACCACTTAGGGTAACCCTTCATGTCTGTTGTTGCATCAGATTTGATAATGCAATTTCCCAAATATGAGATTCTTAAAACATACACAAATTCAATGGTATTATTTATTAGTATTGCTATGTCTCACTAACAAGTTAGGAAACCTAAGGTTTCGAGGCATTAAATGACTCATCTATGGTCGAAATTAATAAGTGCAATTACCCAGATTTAGGTTATGTTTTGAAAGTATGCTTCCAGACTTTTGTAACTCTTTAAACAATATGATCACACCAAGAACAAATTCTGAATTTGTAACTTAAATTAATGGAAACCTAAACATTGATCTAAAAACTTTGAAATTGTTACACACAAATGACATGTTCATAGGTAAAATAATTTCTTGAATCTTAAACATTTAAGTTGTTGAATTTTCTTTCTCTTTCATTTAAATTTACATCTCCAGTATTTCTTGGAAAATTGGGAATGGAACCATCATTTGACCCATCTATCCTTCTCCTCGTTCTATACCCAAAGGACTTAAGAACAGCAGACTACAGGGACACAGCCACATCAATGTTTATAGCAGCACAATTCGCAACAGATAAACTGTGGAACCAACCTAGATGCCCTTCAATAGATGAATGGATTAAAAAAAGTGGCATATAAACACAATAGAACATTAATCAGCAATAAAAGAGAATAAAATCAGGGCATTTGCAGGTAAATGGATGGAGTTGGAGAATATAATGCTAAGTGACGTTAGCCAATCCCCCAAAACCAAATGCTGAATGTTTGCTCTGATATAAGGAGGCTGATTCACAGTGGGATAAATAGGGAGGAGGAACATGGGAGGAATAGATGAACTCGAGATAGGGCAGAAGAGTGCAAGGGAGGAGGCATGGGGTTAGAAATGATGGTGGAATGTGATGGACATTATTATCCAAAGTACATGCATGAAGACATGAATTGGTGTGAATATACTTTGTATACAACAAGAGATATGAAAAAATGTGTTCTATATGTGTAATGTGAATTGTAATGCATTCTGTTATCATATATAAATTTTAAAAATTAACTAAAAAATAAATTTACATCTCCAGAAATTTGGTAGAACATATTCTGTTTTCCTTTTCAAATGTGAAAGCCATCTCAATAATTAAGCACAGACTTAACTTTACGAATCTATGCTCAAACATCTTTTTTATACCTATCATGCGCCACAGCCCAGTGAACCCCAGTGAACCAGATCCCTGGTCCACTTAGGCATGTATTTAATCATGAACAAATGACTGTTTTATGATATAAGTTTCATAAAGCTGGGAATGTGCATCCAATTATCTTAATAATGTAGTTAATCTCTTTTCATTGAATTCATGTAAGTCATATATAAATCTATTTGTATATTCAGTGCCTAAACTTTTCCATTCAGTTAAGGCAAAAAGAAACATATATATAATCAAAAACTAAAAAGTTGAGTTGGAACAGCGAGTTACTTTTTCTTCACTTATAATAATTCATTTACCTAAAATTTTCATTTTTTTAAATCTAGACTGATGTGTTAGGCCATCAAACCTGGCTATTATATAATCTCAATTTGAAAATTCTATTATAAGAAAGGATCAGACAGTAGCTTTTAAGACTTTCAATTTTCTAAACCATGTGACTATTCTTCCCAGCAAAATTAAGGAAGAAATTGGCAATTTGGGCACTTCTGTATTATATCAAACACTTTTCTGTTAGTTCCTTTTCACAGCATTTTGGAGTGATTCTCTAGCTAATAGTAATAACCCCCAAATTGAAAGCTATAGCATATGTTGAATAGCTGAAGCACCCAATAAATCACATTTACTGCCATTTGTTAACATGCTGTTTTAATTTAAGAAAATTCAATGACAGTTCATAAATTTT
Organism: Spermophilus citellus; assembly: GCF_964194105.1. NCBI lineage: Eukaryota > Metazoa > Chordata > Mammalia > Rodentia > Sciuridae > Spermophilus > Spermophilus citellus. The sequence continues at coordinate 179,072,139 of NC_138184.1, read as the reverse complement.
GCAGAACCTCAAAGATGACATGATCTTATGTTGAAGACTAAAGGGATATTGTCTATATTAATGTGTGCTAGGAGGTCACATGCTATTCTCAAATTTAATGCTAAAGAAAATTCAGTTAACTCTGCAGAAACATAAGGAGTCTTGCACAATCAGTCTTTTGGCTAGCCAAGGATTAGGGATGAGGACTTAGAGTTAAACACCTGAGTTGTGCTTTGAAAACCTTTTTTATACCAAATACAGCTGGTGGAAGGAAAGCCGAAAAGGGTAAGAAACAAGGGCTTTAGAGATATATATTAATAGTCAATAGTCAGCAAATTTAAAAAAAATTCAAGACTACTATGCACAAGAACTAATAATCTCTGAGTAATCTTTCTTTGGTCTTCATTCTCAAACTAAAGGATAAAACTATTTCTATGTCCAGATAGAGGGAGATTCCCTTAGGATGCTGGTTGTCTTTGTCAGTTTAGGCAGCAATAACAAAATAACAAAGAATAGATGGCTTAAACAAGAGTCATTTATTTCTCATAGTTCTGGATGCTGGAAAGCCTAAGATCAAGGTGCCAGTATGGTCAGGTTCTGGTGAGGATTGTCTTCCTGGCTGACAGCTGCCTTCCTGCTGTACCCCATGATGGAGAGAGGAAGGCTTGGTATTTCTTTCTCTTCTTATAAAGACAATAATCCTACCATGCAGCTGACACTGTCATAACCTAAACTAAATCTAATCACTTCCCAAAGGTCCTCACCTCCTAACATGGTTACATTGGCGATGATGACTTTAATGCATGAATTTGGGGGGACACAAGCCTTCAGTCCATAACTGATTTTTAGTCTTCAGTATACCTAGGAACATTTTGTGGAGGCATAGAAAACTTCAGATCATCAACCCTGCACCCTTCTGATTCTGATTCATTCCATCTAGGAGGTAGCAGAAAATACTTTCAAAACCAGTCTGGGGAATTCTGAGGTAAGAGTCCACTGACTTCATTGTTAGAGATCCTGTCCTGAGCTGAAATTAGCTTTGAGAAGAAGGGATTGCAAACAAATATACTATTCCAGGAGAAGTCAGAGAGATGAGTCTGGAAATCAGGCTGTTCTATGAATGATATCGGAGAGAACCAGGAGATGCCACCATAGGCACATGTATCTTAGGGTCAGTCATCTAGTGGTTGAGCTGAGTAATGTATATGCAAGCACTATCCTATTTCCACCCCCATTTCCACTTCAAAGGATCTTAGAAATCTATCTTTGAATAGTGAGAAAAGAAAATCTGACGAGTATCCTCCTACTCAATCTCAAAATGAATTTTTAAGATTGATGTAGGAGGGATAGTAGATGAAAACTGGCTGTCCCTTGGTGGGATACAGCTCTAGCCTGGTGGGGTAGGTCTGGACAAGGAGAGCTCATCTTGAGCAATAAGTCATCTCTCTTTACAAAGAAAAGTCTCTTGAGGAAGGCAACAACAAACCTGTGAGGATTATGTCTAATTACACATAATATTTTTCAATGTATTGAGTCCATTTTGTCTTATGGGCTATGATCATGAATAGTTCAAATAAACAAAACAACAATAACAGAACATGTCACAAGAAGTGATAATTGTCCTGACAAATAAAGCAGTGTAGTCAGATTAAAACCCCTGAATAGGGAGGCTTTAATAGAATTAACCACTGGGGCTTATTTTTCAAATCTGAAATCATAAGCTTTAAAAGTATTTTGCAGCTTCAAAGTATTTTGCAACACACATATAATGATGATTTTAAAAATTATTATTGTTTATATGCATAAAACAAAAGCAGCAAAAGAAAGAGAATTATGATTCTGAAAAACTGAGAATTACTTTTAGTGTATTATATAGTTCCCTACACAAGTTCAAGCTGTCCTTTAAATACAGATGCATGAGACCATTGCTGTTTCTAGCAAAGGAAAAATGAGTGCCCTCATAGTGCTATTTGTTATTAAATTATTTATATAGTGGATTTACATAGGCTATGTGTTACTAAAGGAAAAAGCAAGTGAAAATGAAGTATAATTCCTACAGAGCAATTCTCTTTAAAGATAAGGGTCTCTGTGCACTAAGTGAAATTGCTCTATTGATGAATCTGGTGAAATGTTCCTGGATAAACATGAGCCTCAGGAAATATAAAAAATCTCTTAGGCCAACTTCCAAGTGCCTAGGAACTTTTATCACTTGCATACTGTGGAGCAGCTAGATAAGCATAAAAAATGTTGCAGTGATAGAGGATTAACTAATGTTAAATTACACTGAATACTTCTATCTTTAAAATCCATTTAATTTCTTTGAAAACATGAAGTTTTCTAAAGATTAAAGTTTATTAATTGATTTTGCTCTCAGATGATTAGTAAGTACTGGTCTCAAAATGTCATTTAATATACTGATGTCCCCAGGAAAACAGAAATTATGTGAATAATCCCATTTATATGTCCTAACTGCTTCTGAAAAATTCAGGACATTAATTCAAAGGACAGATGTAGGTTATTTTAAAGAAAACTTCAAAGTGAATATATTTCCCTGCTTTAAAACACATACATACGCTCACCTCTGAAAGGGATAGGTTATCTTCAAGGGCAGAATACTCATTCAACATCTAGATGTACGCTGCAAAGACTGATGGATGAGAGCAGGGCAAGGAAACAGTTGGCAGTCAAGGGCAGCATCCCCTATCTTCAAAAAAATTCCTACTTTGGTCATCTCATTTTATGTATATATAAAATTTTAAAATATTTTATGTTTGATCAAAAGCACCGTGCAACCACTTGTTTAACATAATGAAGAAAGTATGTCAAAATCCAAATTGAACTTCATTTTGATGAAGTTCACAGAGAATTAAACACAATTTCCCTAGAACCTCATATTAATTTCCTGGCCAGAATTATATCCTCCCAAAAGGTAGAAGAAAAAAATACAAAACTAAAAATCTTTGCAAAAGTCACAGTCAATTATAAAAGCCAATAGATGAAACACCCATATACTCACTAAATATAAGACAAGTGGTATATTTAAACGTAAGTAAATAAATAAAGGTATTAAAAGAAGAATTCCACAAGAGTACAAACTGAAGAATGAAATATCCTGGCAACAGTCACTAAAATAGGAAGCAGAAGACCTGGTTTAAGTCAGGTCATGTAATCCCCCACCTCCAATTTTATCACTGTATTTACATGAAATTTAAAGTCCATGACATGGCCCACTACACCCTACATGAGTTGTCTTATGCCTTTCTCTCCAGTTTCTTGTGTGGGCTTCTCCTCAGCCTCATCACTCATTGTCCCCTCCAAGATCACACTGGCCTCCTTTGAAGTCCTCAGGTACACCAAGCTTCATCCTACTGACCCCAGTCTACTTAAATTTAGTCCTCTCCTAACCCACCTGTTGAATTGAGTGCCCTATTTGCTTTCTCATGTTCTACTCTTCCCCTGAAACATTTATCAATGTGTACAATTATATACATGTAAAATTATTTATTTAAGTTCTCTTTCCCACACTTGACCATAAGATTTCGGAAAGCTTATGTGATAACTAGCATTTACTAAAAACTAAGTCAACAATGTTAAGTTCTGGCACTTACTAATTATGTTAGTGGAGATCCACTACACTGATCTGTGCACAACACTCACATCATTCTCTCTTCCAATGGCCAGGTGAGAGGATCTATGTCCACATCACTTTTTATCAGAGTGAAGGGAACCAACAAGTGCCAGATGGAACATGACCGTGGTCTCATCTCTTCTCACCTTAACCTACTGGCCTAATGGGCCCAGACAGCAGGAGATTTATAATGCTACAAGAATTTACTCCTGCCTGGATATTTTAGGGATTTGACTCCTGTCAGGTATTGCAACAAAGTCAAGTGATTTCAATTTACCAGGCAAGGACAAGAAATGGTTTCAGGAAAAACCAAGGTGATGAACTATTGAGCATTCAGTTCATTAGCTGTCATCCATCTTGACATCTTCATCTTTCAAGCAGTACTGCAGAAAATCAAAGACTTGTGATGCTTCCCTTAAAAAATCTGTGAAGGAAGCCATATCCTCTTAAAGTTAAAGGGACCATGAAGGATATTTCAAATGGATTATGAAAGATGACCATTGCCTCAAAAGTGAAAATCTTGATATATAATTGTAAATACTACCTGTATCTTTAAACACACTAAACTTAAAAATAACACCACTAAAATATATAGTAGGATAACTGCTGGAGTATTTTTAGCTTATTCTAATTTGATGCAGTCTACATTTTAATATGCAGTCATAGTAATAAGACAAATAACTGAGTATTTGATTTTAGAAAAATCATCTTAAGGGAGAAAAAATAATCTCAGGAGTAAAAGGTATTTTCCTGAAAATCCAGCCAAACCTGGGCAGTAAGATTTCAGTGACTAGCCAAGTATTGAAGATATCTCCTTTCTTCTTTTGTTTCTCTGCTGTGCTTGCTCAGCATTGAAGTACTGAAATTCCAGATTTTTTGCAATTATATGAAGAGTTTTCTAGAATTACAGAGTAATGTAAGCAACCAAAGACACTAAAGAATTGGTTTATAACCTTCTCCAGCTACTATCCATTACTAAGGGGAAAGAAACTATTCTACTTCAATTTCCTTATCTCCCCAGAGATAAAGTAAGATGAGCTTCATGCTTTACTTCTATATTCCAGGTAATATTTTATTATTGCTAAGAGGCATTGTAAGTTCCCTTTGAATTCTCCCCTTCCTGAACACTCCTTGAAGACTCCTCCAATGTGTAGATACTAACAAGTAAAATAAAACAAAACCAAGACTCTTTCCCATGTCTCCCCTTCCTGAATTTACTTCTTAAAACATCTAAGTCAGGCTGTAAGAGAAAAATGGTAACTCACAGCTGGTACTTTGTGGCAACAGGTCCACAGACCCTAAGACACTACCATGGGCTCACAAAAGCCTCTGTATTCTTAAGTTACTGGAAGACAACTGAAGGACTATCCAGGTACATGCTTTGCCCTTTGGAGAAAACCCAAGGTAGCTGGGTGGGCTGTGTCTGAAGGATGACATCTAGTAGCTCAGTAAACTCCAACATATAAAAATTATTTCAAGGTCTTTGCCCACAAATTCTCCAACATATAACTAAATCTCTTGTCGCTATCATACCACCACCATCATGTCCACTTCTACTAATACTTGATTTTTACACTTGGTACTTAATGTAGGGCAATTCATATAACAACTGCAACAACACCTGTAACACCTGTATGGTACTGGCATTATTATTTTCAAATGTCAGGTGAGAAAACAGAACCAGGTAACATGTTTTAGATTTTTGCTACACAAAGTATGGTTCATGGAATAGTAGCTATGCATCACCCGGGAACTTGTTAGAAACAGAAGCCCAGGGCCAACCTCCAGATGACTAAAGAATCATCTGCATTTTAATAGGCTATTCAGGTGACTTATATGTACATGAATATTGAGAAGTGCTGCTCCAGGTAAACAGAATAACTCAGATTCCAACTGGTATGTCTCTAGCTCAAAGATTCAGACATAAAAATAGCAAGAGCTCTTCTTGATGATGCAGTGACACCTAAAGAATGAAAAACACAGAGTACATTTACACTTAGGCACAATTTTTTCTTCAGCTGACAAAATCTAAGACTGAGAATTTTACATTTTAGGGAACAAAAGAGTGGCCTGAGAGTCACAGAGGAAATACATGTCTGGTTGGGAAGTAGGAGAGAAGCCTTGGAGAGGAAACTGGACTGAAAACACTATTTGTCCATTTCAGTTTGGCTCAGGACTAAGGGCTGACAGTTCCAGCTCAGTAGAAGTGGTCTTGATATCAGATAATCTTACAGAGAAGCTCAAGAGTGCTTAATTGAATTATGGCAATTTCACCTCATAAATTAAGCTTGCCTTATCCCTTGATTAAGGACCTGGGATATTCCTTTGCTGAGTAAACATACTTAATCTTCAGGTTCTTATATCAGACAATCAGTTCAATATTGAGATTTCCAGAAATCACAACTATTTCACTAAGTCTGATAAATAGAAATACCTCTTTGGGTGAAACTTTTTAAAAATCAGAGTTTTTTTCTACTACATATAGTAAATCAAACTATATTAACCAACCAAGTGTCCATTTGAGATCTGTACCGATGGTATTCAAGCCTGATCATTAAAATGTGTTATTTTAATGCAAATTAGTGCCTGATTTTAAAAAATCCCTTAAGTTTGGTTAAATAATTTTTTGCTATAGTCTTAACACTATTATATTCCCCAAGTTAATATTCTTGATCCCAGAATAGAAAGGGAAACTTCAGGTCATCTATTTATTATTCAAGTTGTCAAAATTAATTAGGTTAAGATTTTTACCTTTTTGTTAAAAACTAGTTGGATACAACTATTTTCCCTTCATGTTCTTTTTGAAAATTTTAGCAAATGACTTTTTACTCTAAAAAATTTTTCAACACTTTAATGAGATATTATTTCCATCTTTTCTTGGAGGAAAAGTTGGCATTGTGTTTTAAAAATTTTGGTTTTTATTGTTTTATATAACCATGTAGCCCAAGTAGATAACCATGTTATGTCAATATCTATGACTTTGAGTTCCAATTTTAAAATCAATCTTTGGTCATGTGTTTTTCACTGTGAAAACTTCCAAGTTCCAGGCCTTAGCATGACTGGCCGATGAATTCATTTATACCAAGAAAATAAATGAGCTTTGTTCACATTTCTAACATAAATGAAAGAGAATAGAAAACCACTCACTTTTGAAAGAAAGATGACAATTTTCCCTCAAACTTTGACTTTAATAGAGGAAGGTATAAACTAATATTATTTCACAGATAGGATTAGAGTTTTAGATTTTTTTAATCAATATTTGTTAGATTACTCTGGACCCTATCCAAGGAAGAACTGAAAATTTAATAAAGAAGATATATTTCATTTTGTGTATGTAGTTATGCATGTGAAGATTAAAGGCTCTGGCAGTGTCTAAAAATGAAGTCTTTTATTTTTTGTGCTAGAATAATGCATGTATTAGCATTGTGACAGCTTTAAAATCTCATATAAGGAGCCTGAACATGGATTACATGATTCACTTTCAGGCCCCTGAAAGCTATGAGTAATATTCTGGTCATCTGTTGCTACTAACAAATTACCCTCAAGTTTTGTGGCTTATCACAACAAACATTTGATCGTTTATTGTAATTGTGTGGGTCAAGAATCAAGAAGGCCGGGCACTGTGGTGCACACCTGCAATCTCAGCATTTTGAGAGGCTGAGGCAAGAAGATCACAAGCTTGAAGCCAGAGAAAAGATAAAAAAAAAAAAAAAACATTCAGGAAAGGAATAATTGAGCAACTTTTCCATGTCAGGTGGCACTGACAGAAGTTACTTGGTTGTCTTCAGCAAGAGTTGGTGGCCGAGCTGCTCCAGAGAGCCAGCTTCATTTATGTTTCTGGAATCATGGTGGGAATGGTGAGAAGAGTGGGCTCAGCTGGAAGCAGACTGATGTACCACCTGTGGCCTCTCTGATGCAGTGGTCTCAGAGGACTGGGTATTTGATTTGGCAGCTCAGGGCTCCCAAAGGAAATGTTCCAAGAAACCCAGACAGAAGGTATAAGGTTTCTTCTGCATTTGTTTCAGAAATCCCAAAATGTCACTTCTACTACATTTGTTAACTAAGTAGAATATGGATCCCAGTATATTAAGTAAAACCAAAGAAGGTTGAATTGAAATGTGGTTTTTAGGTTTTTAAAAAAAAAGAAAAGAAAGAAAGAAAAGAATATACACTTCTTATTTCTAGGTAGAATAAATGAGATCATTAATATGAAATAAAGGGGAATCTCACACACCTACATATAAGGGTAAATGTAAAAAAGTTAACTATGATCAACACATTGTTTAACCATTTTGTGACTCATTGCTAAAAAGAAATGACACAATAATTGGGAAAACTTTAAAATAGTTTATCTGTCTATATTGAGAAGGAAGAAAAGAGAATACTCTGAAGAGAAAAAAGGCTCTAAATGGGAAGGAGACTACAGCGGGGCAGCCAGTAGCAGACCAGGGCAGCTGTGTGCAGAAGGAAACCAGAACAGAAAAAGAATCAGAGTCACTGAAAAGGTTTAAGAGGTTATAAGGTACTGAAATCCAGGATAGCCTTATATTCTTTTTAACCACAAGCAGGTGTTTTCTAAGTCACAAGTTACTGGAAAAAAGAAATACTGCCACCAAAAACAATGTAATAAGAAGTCTTAGTAAATAAGGTTTATTTAGGCTTTGCAAGGTGATTGAGAGCAAGAGAGGGTGCAAGGGAGAATGCCATGTATTTGTGGTAGGCAGAATAATAGGCAGATAGATGTTCATGTTCTACTCCTGAAACCTATGGATATGTTACATGAAGGAATTAATGTTGCAGAACAAGTGAATTTTAAATCAGGAGATCATCTTAGATTGTCTGGGATAATCATGAGGATCCTTAAATGCAGAAGGAGGATGAGCCAGTTCCAGAAAGATGACATAATGAAAGACTCAAGGGAATATTGCTGGTTGTGAAGATAAAAGGAGACATAAACCAAGGAACACAAGCAGTCTGAGAGAGAGAGAGAGAGAGAGAGAGAGAGAGAGAGAGAGAGAGAGAGAGAGAGAGACTCTCCCCTAAAGTCTCCAGAAAGGACTGCAGCCAGCTAGCACCCTGATTTTAGTCCAATGAGGCCCATTTCAAGCTTCTGATTTTCAGAATTATAAGATAATACATGTCCATTTTAAGGCACTACTTGTGATAATTCATGACAGCAGCAATAGAAATTGTGAAAAATGTATGAGGAACTTGAAGGGGAAAACCAAAAGCATTTAAACACATGTGCATTTACAAACAGTTGTTCAAGGATGATAAAAATGATACTGAGGCTAATAAATGCATTACAAAAGAAGATAACTGCTTGAAAGAAGTCTCCATAAAACCCAATGCTGGACAGTCCTGTTGGGTTCATAACAAATGTGTTCCATATAGTGTTTGAAAAATCAGCTTCCTGTTTTGTTTAATACTGATTTGATGGCTATGGACATCAGGAAACTAGCTCAAGAAGAAATGAATCCATTATATAAGTAAGCTAAACATGGCTATGAAATAACAAACTCATTATCACATATGGCTTGTTAGATTAGGTACCTTAGCAAAGGAAAGAAGAGAGAAGGGAGCTAAAATTATTTGGAATTAAAAAAAAGATATCAAATTGGATCCAAGTAAAAATGCAAATACATTTCTAGTGAGACATTTTTAACCATTGACAGAGCTTCCGAGTTTCAGCTGAGTCTTCATAACATCTTGCAAAAAATGCATGGCAAAGATACAGCTGAACACCCACCAGCTGAAGCTGGGCTATGATTGTTCTGGCAAACACATAACCCAGAGTAAATATTGTCTTTCACGAAGATGTGAGGAGGTGGATTAGGCATTGTAATTACCATTCACTGGGTATTTGGCATTCTTTTTAAAGATTTAATCATTTAGATGAGACTTAGTATCACTAAAAAAGAAGTCAATATTTCTGTGAGCCAGGGAGGGAACATCACGGATGTTTTCCTTCTGTTTAGCTGTGACATGTGCCTACAGAAAGACAATTTCACCTGTTAGTTACTTGTTCAAGATAGCAGAGATATGGAATCATGAGTAAAAACTTCCTTCAGACCATTTTTTTCCTAAACACACTATGTTCTCATATATTATTGATCAGAAACTGATAGTTTAAAAGGGTGGCAGTTTATGAAATTGTACAGTAGTCTTATTATGTTATCTTAATTAATTTTACAACCAGCACTCTCCCACTGTCATTTGTGGTACATCTAAAGTATTTATGCACAAATTAACACTAGCCAAGGCAGACTCTGATAGCAGCTTTCAGAGAGACTTCTGTTAATCTTCTCCTTGTCAATGGGCATCTACTGACACAAATTGCTTTAATCTGAGTTGCTGATATTAAGCATTTGTAAAACAACATATTGAGACACTGATTAGTTTACTAATCCTTCAAGGTAGTGTCCCTAAATTTTAGTGTACCGAAGATCATCTGAAATTTGTAAAAGTCAGCTTAGAGAAACCAATTCTTTAGGTCTATGTAGAGCATAAAAATCTGTATTTTCAACAAATTCTCTGGGAGACTCGGATCATAGAGTCAAGGATATGTAACCAGAGTGGTTTTGCAGTCATGATTATCCTGGACAATACTGTCCTTCAAACCCTTTTCTTCTTTTCTTTAAATCTGTAAGTCCTTGTACACATGATCTAAACAGTCTTCACAATCACCTGGTGAGGCAGGTATCATTATTATCTCCATTTGACAGAGAGACAAATGATTACATCACTTGCAAGTAACTCAGGCTGCCAAACCAAAATACCATAGACTAGAAGGCTTAAATAAAAAGAGAGGGAGATATTTATTTCTTGTGGTTCTGGGGGCTGAGGAGGCTGAGATGAGGGAGTTAGTGTGGTCAGCTTCTGGGCCCTCTTCCTGACTTGCAGGTGGCTGCCTCCTTGCTGTTGCTCAACGGTATCCAGTCAGTGTGTGTGTGTGTGTGTGTGTGTGTGTGAGTGTGTGTGTCAAAAGATCTTTCTCTTCTTCTCAGAAGGTTACCAATCCCATTGGATTAGCATCCCACTCTTAGGATGTCATTTACTCTTAATCACCTCCTAAAAAGCCTTACCTCCAAATACAGCCACATGGGGAGTTAGGGCTTCAACACATTAATCTGAAGGAGGGGGAACACAGCTCAGTCTATAGCACTTGTCTATTATAGTGAGTAAGTGGTACCCAGGATCTGCACCCAAATTAGTCTGATTCCAGAACTTAACCATTTCTGCCTTCCCTCACTCTTACCCTCTATTCTGGACCATTGGAAAGGAATAGTGATTGGTCACCCGATGACTGGGACATAGAGGTTGGCTGGGAAGAATCATCAGTCTCCCATTAACTAAGAATAGACTTTAATATAGTCCAAGTTTCTTCATTAAACTTTGAGGCTATGACTATTTTATCTCTGCAACTTTATGACTAGTGAAGTATTTGTGTTCATGGAGAACCATGGTTCAAAAGATCTCAACACAGGGGTTTTCAGCAGTTTAAGAGAGGATGTCAGAAAAGGTTGAGGTGGTTGTGTTTGCCTTTGTATTTCACATCCATCTTCTCTTCCAAAGCCAGAAGCCTTAGCTTGAAATTAATATTCTGTCTTATACTTTTTCTTATCCCAAATTGGTGAGAACAAAGTAGAAAAAGTCAGCATTTTTTCAATTCACAATCTATATATAAATGAGTCATTCACATCTCAACTTCCTTCACACACCATAGTCTGGGGAGGAAACAAGTAAGAATTAAAGAAAAAATATAAAAACACATTTTTACAGTCTTATATCAACATCCAAGCAAGATAAATGAAAATGTATTTAAAGAATCACTTATTACAATTGAATGAATATTTGTATTTTGTTGGGAATTTGTATACCAAAAAAATATTTAGCATGTATTATAAAGATGGTATTATTCACATATAATAATTAATAGAAGGAAATTTCATTAAAAGAAAGAACTCAGTTCTTCTGCTTCTGTGTTAATGTATAGATGTCATTTAATGTTAGGTATGCGTTGAAGAGGGGAAAGCCCTTAACGTACTGTTGGGAGGGAGAGGGGAAGGAAATGCAGAGTATCATCACTGATTCCACTCTTCTCCTTATGGAAAAAATAAAAAAATTATTGTTATTAATTCAATCTTCTAACTTATTCCCCAAACTATAAAACTTCATATATAATATTATAAAAATGTAGGTATAAAAATAGATGTGGCATATTTTATATATAGTGTATGTGAGTATGTGTGCATGTGTGTGTATCCATCATGAAAATCCTGAGTATTGTAGATAATTGGTGAAGAAGATCAGTTAAGCTGCCCAAGCCATATAAATGTTAAATGTGGAACCAGGAATTACCAAAAAATCTGGAAAAGCAGGGTATGATATTCTATGTTTAGGAGTTTTTCAAGGAAACTTTGGAAATATGCTATTAAAACTCAAACTCAAAATGAAGTTCCTTCTTTCAAAAATTTAACTACATAAGCAGTAACTCAGAGGCAAGGACATTTATTAATAAAACCTAAGGTAGGAAAAAAGGTAAGTTTCTTTTCCATTGTAAACTATCACTTGAAGTGACTAAATCATTTCTTCCCCTCAAATAATCACATAGTGTAAACTTCAGTGTAAAGGCATTTTATCTTTTAAAAGTTGTGTGTAAGCAACATTGTAGAAGGGAAATTTTGATTCCTGAAAGAAACAGCACAATGGGCTACATTATTCCAAGGAAATAACAATGATTTTCCGTAATGAGTGTTTAGTAAGCAAAATTCTTTATAATCCTGGAATTGAATAGTAGGGACCATTCTTACATAGTTGAGATTCAAAAATTCAATAAGAGATTCTGCTTGATAAAAAATATTAACAAAACATTCCAACCTTCATGGTTAAATGCAACAGCAAAATATATACATTTTAAGAGTCCACCACCTGGTTAGAAATGAGATAGTTCATCCCTTTTCCACTCAGCATTAGCTGGGACATTCAGGTGTGTGAACCAGAGGCATCTGAAGCCTCAAAACACCAAGGCTGAAACAGCTGGGGATCCTTGGACATCTGTGTCTATGTGGCTTTTCCAAATGATCTCTCCTGCATAGTACTTTCAGGATAAAGAGACATTTTATATGTTAGCTCAGGACTCTCAAGGCTCAAGACTTGTGCTCAAAAGAGACAACAAGGTGGAAGCCATGTTGCTTTTTATGACCTGGCTAAGGGTTATGCAACACTGCTTCTGTTTTGGTTACAAGCCTTTCCAGATTCAAAGGGAGAGAACATGGAACTTATCTCTATGTGGAGAAGTTTCAACAGGCATTTTATGAAGAGAGTATGTGAGAGACATATATTGTTGGATCCATTTTTGAAACTATAATCTGCACAGATGTCCTTTTATCAAGTCTTAGCAGGGAACAGGTACAAAAGCATTAATTTCATATGGGAACATCCCATTTTCTGTCATCCAAGAAGCCCATGGAACCAGAAAGGAATTTTAGTGGCCATATTAAACTTGTTTCCCAGTTCCCTTCTCTGGGAATTTTCCACACTCCACCCACAGTTCTCTCACCCTAATGTTCACACATCTTCATAACTGTAAGCCTCCTGACAGCTGTTTGCCCAGTTGGCTGCAGCCTCAGTTAATGGTCAAGCCTGGGTACCTGACTCAATGGAGCCAGGAAAAATCCATTCTGTTTTTTACAGTAATAGGGAAAGAGAGCATTTATAAAGAAGGGAAAGAAAAGAAGGAGATGGGAAAAGGCAGATAATGGAGAAGTCCAAGAATAAGTGAAGAGAAGGGAACAAAGTGAACAGGAGTGCCACCTACAGGTTTATAGGCTCTGGTTCCTGTCTGTCCCTGGGGCCTGCTCCATCCTTAGGTTCAATTTACCACTATATCCTTAATAAAGTGCCTCTATTATTGCCTAAGCAACTTGTTACTCATCAAAGCATAATAAGTTCAAATTTACACATGTATATGCATATAACCTTACCAATCTACATATATACATAATCTTATATCAGAGATTAATTATATAGGATGAACCATGTATGGAAGGCATTGGTTATCTTTTAAGTTTTTCTGGGTCCAGAAAAGATCCTAACAGATTGATAGATTTCCTGTGTCTAGAAGGGGCCTCTTCAAGCCTCACCCTCCAATCTCACCTTTTTTTTTTCTATGACCTGGATACTCTTAAAGTAAGTAGAAATCAGGCGGGCACATTTTAACACAGTAAAGTAAAGGGAACTAGGAGTAAGAAAATAATCCTTCCCTCATCTGTTATTACATATGATAGATTTACAAAAAAAAAAAAAAACAAAAAACAAAAAAAACACCAGACACTGATGAAGAGACAAGCTAATATCAAATCCAAAGTGGTCTGTCTGTAGTGATCTGATTCTTTCAGCCCCAGAAACAGAGGAGGTAAATAGTACTAGAATTCCTACATGTGGTACATCCTTTTTCAAAAAGGTCTAAATTTACAAAACATCCCATCCATCAGAAAAGTATGTTCTCTAATATCTCAACTTGGAAAAACACCATATGCAGGTGCTAGTAAAGTCAATCAGTTTACTTCTAAACTAGAGGCAATATTAGGTCGAAGTTAAATTAAAAATTGTTGGTCAGTCATTATTGGAGTCAAATCAAAAATGTGTTCAACAAAGTAGAACTTTAATCTTTCATAAATGCACATATTTTAAAATATGTAAGCACAAATATATTTAAGCATAATTATATAAAACACATATAAAAAATTCAAAGATTAACAATACAGGGGGGAATATGTACTGAGTAATGCATATGTTTCTAGATTTTGAAAAAGTAGTACTCGAAAATTGTTTCAATGAAAATACTCTCAACACACTTCAAGATTTCTCAGAAGGTTTATTAAATGTTACAATTTAGTACAAAAGCAAGTTCTGTTGTTTCTAGTTCAGTTCTACAAAACAATTTACTGTAAGCTCTTTCTTTTTATTTTTACCCTTCATTAGGGAGAACTGGGATAATTTAATTGGGGATAAAAGATACAAGTAATGTTTACTCATTGCCACCCTGCCCTGGGCAACTGTGGCCCTGCAAGCTGCTGACAGAGCAACTGCTACTGTCTTAGTTTATTTTTTCAGTAATATACTCTGCCAACTCTCTAGCTAAACTTTGTGTAATTATATCTAAAATAGGAAAACAAAATGCCATGCACTGATGTCTAGTCAAAAATTAAAAAAAAAAAAGTATTGTAGGTCAAGCTGAGCTGCCTAGCATGCTGCCTAGGATCTGGGATACATGGAAACAAGACCATAAAGTGCCTGGAGCACAGAGGGTGATTCAGACAGATACAGCCCCACTGGCCTGCACATACACCAGAGCTAGACATCTCCGTCCACATATGAGGAGAACACCAGAAAGGGGGCATAGTGCCACCTGCACTCCACTCCTGAGTACTAGCATCAACCCCACTGGTCTCTGGAGACATGGACCAGCTAGCTCTTCCAGTCTGCCACCTTCCTCTGACTCCTCAGTTGCCCCACTATCCACTGTCTCTGGCATGACACTATGGTACTCAGAACAACTACTTCTTGAGCATTCTTCTTGCAGCAGTTAAACAATGAGGAGCCAAACATTAACTTAAAACCAGTACGTGCAATATATAGTATATTAGAGAGTGAGAGGGCTAAAGAAAAAAAAAACATAAGACAAGAAATGTGGAGAGGAAATGTCAGGTGTAGGAGGTTATAATTTTAGAGAGAAAAGTTAGGGAGAAACACAGAAGATGACATTGGAGTAAAAACCCAAGGAAAGTGAGGAAATAATACATGGAGATAATGAAGGAGAGAGCATTTTAGGCAGAGGAGACTATTATAAAGTCCCTGAACAAAAAGTTAGTGATTTTCTACATGTTCAAAGGACAGCAAGGAAGTCAGTATAGGAGAATAGGGTGGAGAAGAGTGGAGGTAGCAAAAGATGAGGTCAGAAGAATATCCAGATCTAATACATCACACAAAAAAAATCTGGCTTTTACTCTGAGATGGGAAGCTATTCATGGGAAGCCATGGAATTCCTTTCTGCTGATGAATGCTATCATCTGACTTATTTTCTGACAGAATAACTCTGGTTGCCAAGTTGAGAGCTGTCTGAAGTATAGAAAGGTCAGCAATAGGGAGAATAGTCAGGAGCTAGTCCATAATCCAGGAGGGGGACAATGGTGACCTGGAACAGAGGGATAGCCCTGGAAAGGTGACAAGTGGTCAGATTCTGGGTATATTCTATAAGTGCAGCCAAAGAGATTTGCTAAATATAAGATATGAGGAAAAAAGAAAGATAAGGTATATCAAAGAAAAGAAAGGAGTGTTTTGACATGTGAACAAGTAGAAAGGATGAAATTATCTAAACAAAGATGAGGAAGTATACCACAAGACACAGACTTGGAAGGGATTATTAGGATCCCAGATTCAGGTATGTTCAGTATGAAAACACTTCTAGGGGAAGGCTTTTTGGTTGTCATGTCAATTCATGACTCTATGAACTATGGATATAAACTTGAGAATAGGCAGGATATTCATGAAATTTAAAGTCATGTGATTAGATGTGAGCAGAAACAAAGCAGTTCCTGACATCCCCACGCCAGCCTCCTCCTACTAGCTAGGCCTTCTTGTTCTGACAGGCTGATGTGGCTATCAGGTAGCCTCTGGTGTTCACCTGTTAACCATAAACAATTTCACAGAACACTGATATCAGAAAAGGCCACACTTTGCTATGGGGGATACAAAAAAAAAAAAAAAAAAGACCATTCCACAGTCAGCTCTGAACACAGACAAAGCATGAACATTGTTCAAATTAAAAGAGTAACTCTCCTATGGCATCTAGTGGCTGTGCATCTGTACCTGTTAGAGCTTTAGCCTTGTCCTAGTGTGCGCTTCTCTATAGATGAGATTTGAGATGCTCAATCATACACTATCTTATAGTGCCCAATCCAGAGTGAGCTTTCACTTCCTTGGACCCTCCCCTGAATCACCCAAACAAATCCCAAATCCTATTTAAAAAAAATTCTAATGTATTTTTCCTGTTGTAGTGAGTAATAAATTCAACTTGTTCAATCACAGGTGTGTTCTGGAAGTATTTGGCTGGAGATCACTGCCATGAGCAAACAATAGAACAATGCTAAAGGCTGGACCCTGGAGCACCCTAACAGGTCAAGATCAGGGAGATAAAAAGGGGCAATCAAGTATACTGAGAATAGCCCAAGAAGTGGAAGGTAGACCAGGAGTAATCCTTCCCTGGAAGCCAAGGACGGACCATAATGGACAACTATGTCAAGTGCTTTTGAGCAATCAAATTAGGACCAAGAAATGATTTGGTAACTTAGAAGTTTTTAGTGGCCTTGAAAATAACAGGTGAACATTGGAAATTACAAGTGATGTAGACCCAGGAGTGAATAAGGAAGAGAAATTGAAGGCAGCCTGTGTAGGCAACCCTTTCAAGATATTTTGATGTGAAGGGAAGTAACCATGGGAGAATGAAGTAGGATCAAGAAAGGGTTTCATTAAGATAAAAGAAGGAGCAATTTTTCTATACTGATTGGAACTATCCAGTCAAGAAGAGGAAATTCTTATACAGGAGAGAAAAACCTGCTGGATCCCTGTCCTGTGTTGAATGGACCTTATGTACAAGTGGAAGGGAGGAAAGATGGATCTGTGGGCATGCGGGCCAAATGAGATAAGTGGGGACAGAGCTGGGAAAGTAACTCCTCTTCTGATTGCTTCTAGTTCTCAGTGAAAGGGGGAAGCTAGATCAGCAGCTCATAGTT
This sequence comes from Spermophilus citellus, assembly GCF_964194105.1. NCBI lineage: Eukaryota > Metazoa > Chordata > Mammalia > Rodentia > Sciuridae > Spermophilus > Spermophilus citellus. The sequence goes on along the minus strand of NC_138184.1, from coordinate 179,054,736 downwards.
GCAAGGGAGGATGGTGGAGGAAAGATTGGAAGTTAGAGGTTTGAGGGAAATTATCTAGGAGGATGAAAGCAAATGATTGAGGAAAATAAAGTATGATTGGTGAGCAGCAAGAAGAGTCCACTTGAAGGAGCAGATGTCAGCTCATCTATCATTTTCCATGTACTTATTCTTTCAGAAAGTATTCACATAATGGAACAAATCCTAACAGTAAACATGACAGATGAAGCCAAGAGCACCTCTCCTCTCACATTCCTACTTCTAATTGTAAGCATTCCCTGAACTTCTCTCCTCAGCTCCTCCTCTTTCCCTCTACATTCTATGTCTTTGAGATGCCATCTAAACCCATGCTTTGAAGCACAGCATACAGGTAAAGTACCTATGTATGCTGTATGCTTTCTCACCTATACACTGACTGCATAACAGAATTATAATGGGACCAAGTATCTGCCACTTTTAATTTTCTAATAGGCATATTAGAAAAATGTAAAAAGATACAAGGTAAAATTGATTTTAATAATACATCTTATTTAACCCAACATGTCTGAATTATTGTAATTTCAAGAAATAATGTGATTGAGATATTTTATGTTTTTGTGCTGCATCTTCAAAATTCAGTGAGCATTTTATATATATAGCACACCTCAGTTCAATCCAGCCACATTTTAAATGCTCAGCAGCCTAGACAGAGCAGCTCTAGATTCTCACTCTCAGCTGAACTGAGATAATGTCCTATAAGAACAATGGAAAATTTTGCTCCTCACCCTGCACTCTTGCTGCCAGAGGAATACTTCTTGAAATCACGCTTAATAGCGTCACTCTCCTACTCAACAGCTTTCAATGGTCCCCCTCTGCCAATGCAATAAAGCCAAAATTCCTTAATCTAGTTTAAGCATAGCATGAAAATTCTCCAGGATTATACCTACCCAACTTTTACCTCTCACTATTGCCTCTTTTATAACATAAAGTCTAGAAAAATTATCTTCCATCTCTGAAATGGCTTCCTTTCCCACCTCTTACTTTTACTCGAATAGTGTAAACCAGTGGTCCTCAGTTTTAGTGTGCATCAGAATCACCTGGAAGGCTTGTTAAACCACACATCACTGGAGTCATCTCCATCATTTCCTATTTGGGAGGTCTGGGGTGGAACCCAAGATTTTACATTTCTAATAAACTCCAAGATGATGAGGAGGTTGCAGCTGGTCCTGGAATCACACTTGAAAAATCACTAGTTTAATTTCTCAAGAAGACTCCTCTACCCACCTACACTATGTAAATACTAACTTCACTTGATTCTTTTTTTATTGGTGCATTACCATCATATATAATTGTGGTATTCATTATGTCATATTCATACATAATTTGATCAATTTTATTCCTCAGTACCTTCACTTTTCCTTCCCTCCTCTTTCCCCCTGATCTGCTTGTTCTATAGATCTCCCTTCTAATATTAGTATCATTACTATTTTAATTAGTGCAATATAACTATAGATAAAACAAGGATTAATTGTAGAAATATGTTCATACATGGACAAAGCATAATTTGGTAGATTTTGCTCCCATTACTTCCCCCTACCCTCCCTTCCACCACACCTCTAGATCTCCTACCTCTACTATATTGATGTCCCTTCTATTTTCATGAAACCCACAAACACTTTTTCAAATACTCTTTTATTCCAAATCTTACCTAGTTGTTAAGTCAAAAATAATTTCTCTTCCTTCTGCACTTCTGTAGCTATATGAATGTCTCTTGAACCACTACCTACCTTACATGAGACTAGATTTGTAAATGAATGTTCCTTACAAGTAAAGACAATGATTTACTTATCTTTGTACCATCCATAGTTTCAAGGATATTTAATTCAAATTTTAATTGAATTAAATATGTAGACTATGCCCTTGAGAAATTTGAAACCCTTGGAAAAAGAGAATGAAATGTCTTTCTTTAAAGGAAAAAAAAAAAGGCCTCAATGATTAAAAAGCATGGACTTTCACAGCTTTTGTTATTTTTTCACAAGTATTGCTAAAATCTACATTTTTTCCAAAAGAAAATTCTCTCTAAAGTTTTTTTTTTTCCTAAATTCAAATAATTAATGAAAGATCAGGCTTATATGCAGAATTTTAGAGCTATGGACCTTACTGGTTCGAGTAATTACTTTAAGAAATATCATATCTTAAAATATTTCCAGCCAGTGCATCCTTTTTATTAACACTCTATAAATTTCCTGTCACTGTGATATCTGCAGGGAATGCCTGTAAATTAAAAAATCAACGAAAATAACATTGCAACCATTTTTTTCCCCAGCAATCTATTCTGAAGGATCTGAGTAGATGCAATTGAAATATGGGCTTGGAACTTGGGTGATTAAAACTTATAGAAGAAATGGTACTATTTCTATTTACATTTCATTTGCATTTATTTGTTATTCTCCTGATTTTATCTAGGGTAGCTTCAGGGATGAGTTCTGTTCCATGTTGCTATCTTCCTCAAGTCAGCTCAGTTTAGAGATCAATCAAACCACTGAATAAATTCATAATATGATGCAGATGAACTTGGAAACATTTTATCTATCTCATTTAGGGGTGACTTCTTAATACAAGTGTTTGAAAATGAGAACAAAAATGTAACACTGCTAAGCTATTACCTACATTAAACAGTGAAATTTCAAAGCCTTTATTCAGTCCCATACTGCTGTTTAATTATTGTTGTGAGAATAACCATCAAATGTGACATTCTATCCACTATAAGATTCACTCATTCTTTCATTCTGCCCTGTAGAAGGAAGTCTTCTTGGCTGAGTCTATTACCAATACTGCCCTATGGTATGTGGTTAATTAGCATGTGTTTCCTCCAGTCCTTTGAGAAAGTTCTCTGCTACTACATTCCTGATTCAAAGAACTTAATAATAAAGAAGTTCTTTGTAATTACATAGAACATTTACTGTATGGCAAAAGCAGAATAAACTTTCTTTCCATGAGGAAGAAAATCTTTACTCAAAGGATCTTGAAAATTGACCTAATTACTCACCAAAAAGAAACTGTACCTATTCTAGAAGGGACAAGGGAGAAATAAAAATAATAAGGAAAATTCTGCATGTTATCACAACAACTGCATGAGATGGTATCTTTATTTTTTATTGGTGCCTAGAGAAGTCTCTGTAAGCTTTGTAAAGCACTGAACTAAATGGAGCTATTGCCTGTGCTTCTGCAAGCAGAGGTGATGGTTGCATTTATAAGCAACCATTTCCCACTGAATTACCCAGGTAAAAAAAGTAGTTGAATATGGAACCCACTGAGAGAGGAAATGCCTTAGCCCTCAACTCTCAAAACAGTGGTGAGCCATCTTCTTTCAGCATTATCAACTACTCCCTAAAACTGAATGATTTCTATCCATATGCAAATGTCTTCTGAAGCAGTTCATCTGAAGAAAAAGGTAGAAGAGAAGAAAAAAATAAGGCTCCCAGGTTTGTCTCAAAATTCACCTCTACCTACAAAATCATTTCTGTGTTTTCCTTTTGTTTTCATCAGCTTTTTTGCTGTTTTAGCTAAAAGACCTGACAAGAAGAATTTTAGAGTAGAAAGAGTTTATTTGAAGCTCAGCTTTCAGAGGTGTCTATACATAGACAGTAGACCCCATTCCTTGGGGGCTCAAGGTGAGGCAGAACATCATAGTGGAAGAGTGTGGCAGAGGGAAGCAGCTCTCATGATGATCAGAAAGCAGAGAGAGACTCCATGCACCAGATATAAAACATATACCCCAAAGGCACAGCCCCAATGATCTACCTCCTCCAGCCACACCCTACCCACCTTCACTACTCAGTTAATCCCATCAGGGATTAATTCACTGATTGGGTTAAGGCTATAACCTAATCATTTTTCCTCTAAACCTTCTTGCATTGTCTCAACCATAAGCTTTTGGGGGACACCTGATATCTAAACCATAACACCTTTAGAGCAAAACTTATCAAGCGAGATTGCTACCTATGCAAGTCCTCTCTGCTTCTCTTATCAGTCCCGTGGTTTAAATATCATTTGTGTACAGCTGATTCTCAACTTTCATCCAAGGTCATACATTTCCTCTGTACTTTTGAATCCCCCATGCAATTCTACAACTGCAAGTTTTCTCAGCACTTACAATTTATTATGTTCAAAATAGAAGTTCCCATTCTCTACCCAGTCAAATCTGGACCTTCCAAGTCTCCATCAAAGAAAATAATACCCCCATTCACCTAGTTAATCAAGTCAAAAACTTAGTAATTAACCCTTTCCTTCAATCCCCATGGCCAGTGAAGAGGCTGAATATGATGCACAATTTTGGAATTGATAAAACTTATCTTGGTGATTTGGAGGTCCTTCTCCCTGCATCTATTATTGGCTCCTACAATCCTTTTTCCAAGAAGCACCAGGAATCAGTTTAAACACTTAAATCAGGTTACTCTCCATCTCAGAATTCTTTAATTTATATACATTCCTCTGACAGCAAAACCTTAATTCCTAATCCTGACCTGCAAGCATTTGCATGATTGGACTCTTGCCTGCCCCTCCGACCCGCCTCCCTCTCAACCAGGATGCTCAAGCCATGTTTGCTCTTTTCTGTCCTTTTCCATGTACTCAAGGCCTCTGCCTTGGATGGTCTTCCCGGTTTTCTTCATGGCTCAGTCTAGTGTCCCCATATCCCTAATCAGAGAGCAGATTCCCAGACCACCACATCATAACCTCCCTTACAGCAGTAGCTCAATTGTTTTTCATGGGGCACACAAACTTCTCTCAACACGCTTCTATCCCCTTCCCAGACCCTGCCACTGTGATTTAGAATCTCTTGGGTTTCATTTGCTACCTTCTTTTTCTGGTTTACCACAGCAGCACCAGGGCTTGGCACAGATTTTGACAGAACAGTGAAACAAAGCTGGACCATGACCAAATACAACCACATGAGGCCAACTCTATGTGAGTTGTGCATTAGAAATGTTAGCTAAGTTTCAGACAGCATGCAATCCTTATAAACTACAAAGAACAAATAACAGAATAGTTGTCTGGTATGAAATGGGAAAGACATGTCTTCACCACCCACTCAGACTCCTAGTTAGTCAACTTACACTGAGACATTAATAACCTAGATAAATCACACCTCCCAGGCTATTTGTACTTTAATTGAATGGAAGGGGGAGAGGAACTAATTTTTGTTTGTATAAGTGCAATTAACATGTTAGAATTGGAGCCAAAATGTTCACCCAAATGTGAAAAGGTATCCCAGATGACCCTCAGCAACATTGCTGTATAAAGGGTATTCCACTCACTGAAGAATCAAGACATTTTAGTATTTGGAGAAATCATGGGTACTTTTGCAATAAGAACCCTCTGGGAACAAAGGGAAGGCCCAACTCTGTTGCAGCTCCATAGTATACAATACCGGATCAGAATTTATGTTACCATTTAGGGGGGAAAAAGGGCTAACATAACAGGGGGACTAACAGAGGGTATACAAGGCAATGCCCCCCTGTGTTCAGGGCTCTCAGCCTTTAGATACTAAGTAATCTACGTGGCCAGTGCCGGCACAAATGCCAGTTCCTGCTGAAAGCCTTGGTATCTCGTTTCTCTATGTGAGAATCCCATAATACTTTGAGAGTCTGATGCAAATCTGGACTGAAATATGAAATGAAGTGCACTGCACAAAAAAATTTACATACAATTTGAGTGTTGCCTGGAACCTCTAAATCCTATTCACTATGCATTCTGAAGGCTAGAGCCTAAATAAATGACCCTTTCATTTTATTACGTGAGCAACAAGATACCATTTTCTCCCATGGTAAATCCTGGGTGCCTCGTTTTGCTAAAGCAATTTGAACTCACCTTTGTCCTAATAGATTGAAGAGAAAGAATATGTGAATAGTGTCCAATAAACATTATTGTCTGACACAACTTCATGGAATTGAATTTCATTTTCCTATTTATTCATTACTGAATTAAATTCTCACATTTAATTACCAAAAGAGTCTTCTGAGGTGCTGTCTTTTTTTTCATACTGGAAAACTGAGGAAAAGTCACATCAAATAAGTTACATTTAAGAAGCCTATAATGAAACCAAGGTTCTTACACAGAATATAAATCCATGTTCCCTATGTTGGACTGTATAGTTATATTTTAAAAGTAGGACATTCATTCTTCTTTTAATCAATGGGCACTCCCCTTTAACTCTGACTTTACCTTCAGTTACTCTCCCCTGCGTTTACCTCCTCTGAGCCACACCAGCTTCCTCACCAGTTTCTCACATGAAGATCCTTAAGGAAAAATCAGCTATGAAAGTGATTTGTAGACTCTTGGTAACACAACCATGAAACACAATTATTTATACATATGAGTATCTATGCCTTCTTAAGAAATTTATTTTGCTAATAATATTATCTAGATGATTATCTCTATCAAGATACTTGCAATATAGATAGACTTGTGAAATCAAAGAATATTACATTTATGGAGAAAGAATTACTAATTAAAGTGATAGAAGAACAAATTATTTTATAATAAAAGCATAAACAAAACCTCATTAAAAAGTGGCTAATGTTTTACCCAATTTGTAGATATCAGCCACATCTCTTTTAAATAGCAGCAGATTGATTTGTGGATATTCTGAGAATACTAGGTTCAAATATCCTGCTTCATTCTACATAACACATCTGATGACCAAAATATATTTCTACATTGGGAATATTGGGAAAACACACACACACACACACACACACACACACACATACACACACTTTTCACAATATATAATTTATATATAGCTGTTCTTTCACTTTTCAGTAAATAAAATTATAATCATGTGAGAAGACATATAAATAATGATGAATCCACTTAATATGGTGAACTTAATATTAAGATTGTTCTATGGGCTGGGTATATGGCTCAAGCGGTATCACGCTCACCTGGCATGCGCAGGGCACTGGGTTTGATCCTCAGCACCACATAAAAATAAAGATGTTGTGTCCACCAAAAAACTAAAAAATAAATATTAAAAAATTCTCTCTCTCTCTCTCTCTCTCTCTCTCTCTCTCTCTCTCTCTCTCTCTAAAAAAAAAGAAAAGAAAAAGAAAGAGATTGTTCTATGGTTTGTGACTGCCACAATTATTATAAACCCTTTACTGGTGATTTTCCTCTGTGCCCTTTAGCCACGCTCAGACATATCTTTCTCATTTCATACCAGACAGCTATTCTGTTATATGTTCTTAGTAGTTCATAAGGATTGCATGCTGTCTGAAAGTTAGCTAACATTTCTAATGCACAAAAATATAGAATGAAGGTTTTATGAAATACTCACCACCAAGAATTAAGAATCCTATTCCCCTTACTTCCTCCCAGACATAACACTGAAATCACTAGGCATCCTTTCATACCCTTATTTTTATTTCCCTTCATCTATATCCATTCATAAAGAAAGCAAATATCACACCATCCCTTTATTCTTTTCAACATCGCTATTATGTCTTCAAAATTCTGCCAACATTGATACATGCCAATCTAGTTCATTTATTTTAATTCATATGTTACAATTTATTTACCAGGTTCTTTACAAATGGCCATTTGGGTTGTTTCCAAATTCTCCATATTAAATTCAAGGCAGCAATGAACACCCATGGCACATACAAGAGACTCTCCCTCTAGTGCATGCTTAACAGTGCAATGACTAGTATAGAATGCAAATTTTTAACATCGCTGGATATTTCTAAATCACCCTCTCAGGTGGTTTTGACAATCTATTCTGCTACCTAAAGTATTTGAGTCTCTGGTTTCTTACAACCTCCCCAATATTTGCTAATGTCAGATAATTTAATTTTTCCTTATCTAATAGATATAAAATTATACTACCTTGATTTTTTTTCGAAATTTGTGATATCTTAATTCCTTGTGAGCTTGAACATTTTCATGTTTGTTGGTCATATTCTTTTTTTAAGAATATAATATTTGTTTTAATATTTATTGGTCATATTCTTATCTACTTTCTCTATGATCTGTTGTCATTCTTAGTTTTTAATTCTACACAGTGAGTTGGTTTTCCTTTCTCACTAATTTGTCCAGGTTACTTATAGAGCCTGGAGCTTATAATTATTTTTGGCTTTGTTTGTTGCATAGGAAGACCAAACCATACATAACAATCATTTCTTGACCTGCAGCTGGGTTTTAACTTCTTTTAAGAATCTACAGTTTGTAAGTAGTTTTGGTGTAATCAAATTGAGCAACCTTTATAGTTTTCATTTTGGTTTAGGATTTTTTGTATGTTTTTTATTAGTTCTTTTTAGTTATAAATAACATTAGGATTCATTTTGACATAATTATAAAAGCATAGGATATAATTTGCTCTAATTCAGTCCCCAATTTTTCCCCTCTCCCATTCCCACATTTCCTTCCCTCTACTGAACTTTGTACCATTTACTTTTAGAATTTTCTTATGCTCAGTGTTTGTATGTTTTTAAATAAATCACTTGCTACATAAGACAGAATATATTTGTATGTGTTCCCTGACATTCACTACAATTTTTTTAAAAATATGTTTTCCACATATTTTTAAATTTGTCTAGATTTTATTTTGTTTTAAATGCATGCTATGAACTCAGTTTTGTTTCCCATTTATAAAACAAATCACTTCAATACCATCAATACTCTATCGTCTTCTCACTGATTTTTGAACCACCTCATTAACTTGACTGCCCATATGGTCAGTTTCCAAGAGCTTTATCCTCTTTTGTAATAAAGGTAAAATAAAAATTAACAACTAGGTGTCTTATGGGCATCTCATAGCCATAACCACTATTTTGATTTTTCTCAGTGTAATGATATTTGTTTCTGTATTATAAGAAGATTCTTAAATAATTCTTATACAAAATAAAACTATTGCTTCTGAAATCTGTCTGTAGATGTGCCTGGATTTTTATTTATCTTCAACTGCACTGCACACTACAGAGTGTGCAATTGTTACTCTTTTGTGATCCCTCTATCCTCTTCTCATCTTATTGCATAGGTCTAGGATTAAAGCTACGATAAATACTGACAGCACTCCTCTTCAAGGAAGAAAGCAGCAGCTTTACAATCAATTCAATGTTTTTAATTATTGTATTTAAGTTTTTTTCTTGTGTTGTTACTGGGAATTCATATTTAGAAAGTTGTCCATTTAATCTAATATTGCAAGTCATTTGGCATATTACATTATTCTCAAAAATATTCACCAGACCAGATCATTTTTTATTCCTTACATTGCCTATATTTGTTCACATATGCTTCTTTCATTCATTAATCTTGCCTTGGGCTTGTCCATTTAACATCTTTTTGAAAACACATCTTTTATATCCTGTTAGTAACATTTTCCATTCTTTTTGTTTGCTATTTTATTAATTTGTGCCCATTTTTGTAAATGTTCACTATTTCCACTTTCTTGGGAGATTCTCTGCTGTTTGTTTTCTAATTGCTCTTGCATTGTGCCTTCATTCATTTATTTTCTTTTCCTTTTTTTTTTTTTTTTGTGGGGGGCCGGTGGTACCAGGGATTGAACTCAGGAGCGCCCTCAACCACTGAGCCACATCCTCAACCCTATTTCTTATTTTATTTAGAGACAGGATCTCACTGAGTTGCTTAGTGCCTCACCGTTCCCGAGGCTGGCTTTGAACTCAGGATCCTCCTGCCTCAGCCTCCTGAGCTGCTGGATTACAGGCATGCATCACCGTGCGCAGCCATTCATTTATTTTCAAATGATTTCTTTTCTAATATGTGTCTTAGAAATGTATATTTACTAGTCATATAGACTATAAATGTATACACTTATAATTAGAAACTTCTATTTAAGTGATTCCTGCATCCCATGAGTTTTTGTAGGTTCACTGACTCAATTATAAATATTGTATGATATCTATTTTACTTTCTTCATTAAATCATGAATTATTTAGAAGTTGATTTTCAGTTTCAAGCTATGTGGAAGTGTCAGGTTACTTTTAAAATAGGTGTTTAATTTTATTCAATTTTGTTCATGAAATTGTGTGATACTTCTTTTGCAGTCTTATATAACAATCATACCAACTCACATTTGTCAAGTATTTACCATGAGTTAGGCACTATATGGTTCACATATTTTAACTTGTTAAGACTCACAAAAGCCCCATTTACTATTATTACCTGTAATTTACAAATGAGCAATCTGAGCCACAGCAACCTAAAGTAACTTAACTAAGGAACACAGTCTACAGAGTGTGCAGTTGTTACCTCCACAACAGACCCCTTCTGAATTCTGTGTGCCTGAAGGGAACAGAACAGCTCATCAGTGGGGTGTGCAGCTGTACATATAGCTGTCAATCAACTCTGATAATCAAGTTGTTGAAGTCTTCCATATCTTTTCTAAGTATTTTTGTTTGATTAATTTATTAATCTAAGTATTTTATCTGGTTATTAATCTCTGAGATGTGTATTAATATCTCCCATTTGAATTATTATTTTGTTAATATCATATTATTGTTGTTACTATTTTGCTTTTCAAATTCATTTCAATTCACAATTATCCTATCTTTTAATGAATGATTTTTTTTAACATTGTTCTTTATCTCTGGCAATGCCATATAAGAAATATCTATTCCTTCTCATATCAATTTACTATAAAATCTTTTTAAATCTTGGTTCAAATTTGCCTGCTATATTATTTTTCATTTTAAATTATATATACATATATACATGGTAAACATTCAAGTATGTGTGTTATACCCTCCTTTTCACTTGGATTTTATCCAATCTGAGAAAGTCTGCATTTCAACAGTTGAGTCTTACTGAAACTAATGACATTTTGTACCTATTTACAATTTTTTTTTTATTCCTGGGCATTTTATTTTATTCTTTTTTTATTTACAAATTTATTTTTATTATTTATTTGTCATCCATTTGGCTGCTTCTATTTTTCTTTCACCCATCAGAATTATCAGTTTTTCAATACAACCTATTTTTATTTCTTCTAGTGATCTCTAAGCTAGAGCTTATACTTTTATTAGTTTATCTTTCTTCTGAACTATTAAGCAGCTTAGCAGGCTTTAATTCCAGTCTTTCAGAACAGAATTCTTAAATGATAGATTTATATAGAGAGAACTATTGTTATTTTTCCTCAATATTTAAAAACTATGTTTGTAGTACTTCCTAGCACCTATTAAGCTAATTAGAATTTTGTCATGCTTCTTATTTGATGTATCTTTTTGGATAATTTGACTTTCCTCTATGGTATCTTTAAGGAGTCCCTTTTGGCCGTATATTTCACACTTCCACTGTTATGGTTCTCGGTGGGCCTGGTTCAGTCTGGTGATCCATTTCTTTCTATATCCTTCATTGCTATCTATTTGACTATTGTCTCCCCTTCATTCTTCCTATTCTCTTATTCTGGAATTCCTGCTTTATATTATCTATTTTATCCTCCATAACTCTTTTGTATTTTCCATATTTTTGTCCCCATGTGTTCCAATAATAGGTTATTTCCTTTATCTTCAAATCCACTAATTACCTTATTTGCTGTGTCTAACATTGTTCATCCAATCTACTGATAATTTTCTATGTTAGTTCCTTTTCATTGCTGCCTTATAGTTTGGTTCCTTCATTTATACCTTTTAAGATTTTATATTTAACTTTTATTATGTTCAGTTATTCTATATTTCTAGGCTCTTTTGCTGATTCTACCTTACAATCATTGTTCTTGATTGTTTTACTATGAACTGTATTAATTTTTTGATATTTTGGCAGTTGTTTTACATGAAACCATCCCTATATGAAATTACCTCTGTAAGATAGTGATTCCTTCAATAGGGACCTTTACATATTCTGTCAGAGCCGATAATTGCAATATTTCCTCAGTTTGGTATTCCTATACTATAATAGTAGTGGGAATTCAACTCTAATCCAGTGTGTGACATAGATGCCATCTTTCCAACCCAAGTCCTGAACTAATAGCTGACTCTACTTTCTGCTTCCTAGAGTTTGTGGAGACTGTGGAGACTGCCAGTACAATGTTTATAAACTAAGCAGACTCCTGGCTCCAGGATTTGTTCAGAGAGCTTGATTTCAATTCCAAGCCCAGCTTCCGCATCCAGTATTGATTTCCTATATCCAGTTTTGATACTCCCTGAGCTCTCTTCACTGTTTCTTCTTTATTTATGGAACTTGGAGACTTATCTTAGTTTGAAGATTTTCTGGGATTATTTTTACTATACTTTTTCCAGTGTCTATATGATTTTAGTATGAAAGAGCCCTCTATGTTACCTAACTCCTTCATATATTCCCTGGTTATTTCCAAAGATATTTCTTGATTCCTCTCCCTGTAGGGGTGCCTCCTTAGGCTTATATTCCTCTCAAGAAAAAGCTTTCTCACCACAATGGAATTTTGTGTGTGTGTATTTTTCTTTGGTAACAATTTCATTGAGATAAAATTCATATCATACAATCCACCCATTTAAAGCATACAATTTAATGGCTTTTAATTCATTCACAACATCAATCTATCAGCACAATCGATTTTGAAACACTTTTATTACCTGCAAAATAATCCCTACTGTCATTATCCACTGGTCTCCAATTATCCTGCTTCTTTCCCTCCAATCCCCAGCCCTCGGCAACTACTAACCTACTTTCTGCCTCTGCAAATTTGCCTATTCTGGACATTACACAAACATGGACTCATATAATATGTGATTCTCTGTGATTGGCTTCTGTCACTAAGTAAGATGGTTTCAAGCTTCACTATTGTTGTTTTCTCTATCAGTAATTCATTTCCTTTTATTGCCAAACAGTATTCCATGGATATGCCATACTGTATTTAACTATTCATTAGTTGATGGATATTTGAGTTGTTTTTAGTTACTATGAATAATGACACTACCATCAAGTTTTCTTGTTGGCAAATAGTTTCATTTTGCTTGGGGAAGTAGCTAGGAGTAGAAAGAAGTGTGGTAATTTTATTTAATTGCTTGAAAAATTGCCAGATTGCTTTCCACAGTGGGCACACTATCTTACATTCCCACCAGTAATGTATGGGAATTCCTATTTCCCCACATTCTTGTCAATACTTGTCTTTTTATATTACAGTCATCCCATGTGGGTATAACTGGTATCTAATTATGGTCTTGATTTGAATTTCCTAATGACTAATAGTGTTGAGCATCTTTTCATATTCTTATGGGCCATATTATTATATCTTGCACAAAATGTCTATTCTGATCCTTTGTCAATTTTTTAATTGAGTTGCCTTTTTTAATTATGTTATAAATTTCTTTTTTATTGTGGCCACAAATCCCTAATCATATATGTGACTTACAAATATTTTCCCCATTTTGTGGGTTATTTTTTCACTTTCTATTTTTTTGGGGGGGAGGGAGGGTGGAGTACCAGGGAATGAACTCAGGGACACTTGACCACTGAGCCACATCTCCAGCCCATTTTTTTTTTTTTTGTATTTTATTTAGAGACAGGGTGTCACTGAGTTGCTTAGTGCCTCACTTTTGCTGAAGCTGGCTTTGAACTCCCAATCCCCCTGCCTCAGCCTCCATAGCTGCTGGGATTCCAGGCATGTGCCACTGTACTCGGCTTGTTTTTTCACTTTCTTTATGGTATCCTTAGAAATAATATTAAAGTTTTTAATTTTGATGATGGCCTAATTATTACTTTTTCCTTTTTTTAAATATGTTTTGGTGTCATATCTAAGAAATCATTGCCCAATCCATGGTCACAAAGATTTACTCTTATTTTTCTAAGGTTTTTAATAATTTTAGAGCTTTGATCCATTTTGATTTAATATATTATGTGATATGAGCACAGTGGTAATTTTTAAAGCAGTTACCACCTAGAAAGTCTAAGTATTACATATCTGACAAGAAAATGACATGATTGTGGATATATTATACATAATTGCTATCACGACAACAGTAGAGGATATGAGACATCAGCCTTCTTGATACCTTTATCTTTCTTAAGAGAGTGGAATTGCAAAATCTTACTTCAGAGACACTGGTTCTCTTACATATGTCCAGGTATGTGTGCTTTTCCGCAGTTCACAGAACTAGAAGCCATTATCATTGCAATCTTAATATAAAATAAGGAGGCAATACTTGAGTTCCAGGAACTAAACAGTTCAGGAGTTTCTAACCAACCTGAGCCACTAGTATGTTAAGGCCTAAGGAAATAGAAAAATTAATTTACATAGGCTGATTTCATATTGTATCCTGATATAGTCTTGTTCCAAACATTCACTGTTGTGGTTTACAAAAAATGAAGGAAAGTAATAAACTGGACACTTTCTTACCAAAACCACTGGAGGTTTATTTGAAATTTAGATGTATTGACTAGGGACCTATAAATTTCTCGAAATCAATGTCAATATTTTCAAGTAATGAATCATTGGCAAAGAAGAAAGTATAGAAATTACTTATTATATGGAAAATCCCAGTAAAGAATGCTTGACTACATTTCTCTGTGTATTGCAATATCAGAAAAATGAGAGATTAAACAGGAAACTGAAAAACAGATCATATCAAAAGTGTCAGTAGGAACAAAGAATAATAAGAATGCTAACAGAGAACTGAGAGGAGAGAAAGGAAGAGAGGAGAGCCAGAGACCTGAGCAAGACAGGATTCTGTCATCCACCTGTGATGAAAAGTCTGCTGTGCTGAACCAGGGCCAAAATCTTACAAGGAATTCAAGAGAAGTAATCAATCAACAACTAATGCAAGTATTTATAAAATGTCTCAATATTAGCAACCATTTACAGGAGAAAAATCATATAATCAGGACCTAAGGGTACTTATCCATCATAAACCATTAATCAGAGGAAAAATAAAATAGGAAAATTAAGGAGGCTGACAGTGCACAGTAAGAAGTAGAACATGGCCCATACCTTCAGCAGACAGGTGAACCGAAGGTCCCAGGATGACCAGGCCAAGGATAGGCCCAAGTGCCAGGTCCCAGGATGACCAGGCCAAGGATAGGCCCAAGTGCCAGGGGATCTTCAATTCCTGTCCTTCCTGCAACTTCTTTGAACCTCTTAATCTATGTCCCAGCTCTGCAGGCTGCAAGTGAGCCTCTACAAGGCCCTGAGGATGTTGCACTGTTGAACTGAGAGCATGGTGGGCTGAGGAGAATGGTGACCTTCCACACACCAAGAACAACATCTGGATCCCAAAATGGTGGCCCATGTGGATAGGAGCTTGGCCACCTCAGCCTCAGGCCATGGAGCCCCACAGATCCTGGACTTGGGATCATGTCCCTAGTGAAGAAGACCCCCGAGCCCAGAAAATGATGAGAGACAAGAAATCTCGGTTGGAGTAGTCAATATCCTTCCTGAGGGCAGCCTTCCTTCTACTATACCTTAATATAGCAGGGATAATAGAACAATAAGCCACATTTGGCCAGCAGGAAGTGCCCACCACTTTAAGGAAAGATTTACTGGCCATTAACAGAAGACCTATGTATATAATATGTAACAACTGCTCTCAAATTTTCTCCATCTCTTTAAAAGAAAACATTTTGCTACATATGGGCCATTTAGATATGAAGACATTCTGCTGCGCTAATAAATCCCTCATTTTATAAATGCCCTTTTGAATGAAGAAATCACAGGAAAGGAATGTCTTCTGGTGGGGAATGGTGGTGCACACTTGTAATCCCAGCTGCTTGGAAGGCTAAGGCAGAAAGATCCTAAGTTCAAAGCCAGCCTCAGCAATATAGCAAGACCCTGACTCAGAATAAAATAAAAAGAGTTGGGGTTGTGACTCATTGATACAATGCTTCTGTGTTCAACCCCTAGTACTGAAAAAACTAAATAAATTAAAATGTAAAAAATATCTTCTGAAAATATTTTGGAAATGAAATTGTTAGTCCATTTCCTGAAGCAATGACAGGAGCTGCAAAAAGGAGGTCCCTGTTTGTTCATTGGGTTTTAGAGGATATGGAACAAAAGGACATAAGGAAGAATAGAATGGTTCACTGTGCCTGACCAGAATGCTCATATTTAGAAGACATTTCATATTATACACATTACTCTGTATGTGCACTCTTCACAACTGCAAGATAGTTAATGAGGCAAAATACTTTCATGAAGTATCTTTTCAGATATTCAAAGGATCTGACATGTTTAAAGTAGGAATAGTGAGAAAGTACATTTTGTAACTATCCTTTTACTAAAATTCATATGGAATTTGATTTTTGGCCATGGAATGACTAAGCTACCTCTCTGAGCTGCACATACTGTGCATGTGTGTGTACTGGCTCCAGGAATGAAGGAGAAGAATGTGCAAAGGCTTCATGTCAGATGTTTTATACTAAAGTCCTGTATGTTCCATGCACTTTATTTTACTTTGCTTGGTATATAAACGTACATAATTGAATAGAATAGAAATGAGTTCTAATTTTACAATGTCAGTCTTTCTAGATGTCAAAGAGGATGTCAATGTATTATGAAAGTAGAGCTCAAAAATAATTTTGTATTTGTAGAAGCACAACTAAACCAGTCTCTAACATCACAGATACTTATGCATACAGAAAACACGAGAAGTGTTAAATAAGGATGTTTAAGTAGAAGAGATAATGTTGTGGCTGATCACAATAAACTCAAATATTTTTAGTAGATATGATCCATAAGATGTTCTACATTCATAGGTCCAGATAATAATTTATCCATTTTTATCCTTTGCATAAAGTGTATTCCAACATTGCCAGCTCACATCCAAGGATACGTGTAGAGAAAACTTGCATATGTGTGCAAGTGACCTGGGTGCCTGCTCTGGGGCTTGGCACAGAAATATGCTTCTGTCCTTGCTCTTTGTGCCTGCACAGGATGGATGAAAGGAAAGCTTTCTTCAGGGAACTTCAATTCTCCATCTTTGCTTTTGAGGATGAGAAAATTCTCTTAAGTGTTGTGCTGCCCTCTCTCTTCTTTCCTGATCTCTCCCATTTTCTCCTTTTCATTCTGAAATGCTAAGGAGGTTGGGACAAAAAGCCATTCCTACTCCTTTGCTTCTTCAGTCTAAACAGGCTTTGTCTTACATATAGGCCATTTCCAGAGTCAAAGGTGCTAAGATGTTCTTCAGGGCACACTAACTAGAAGCAATCTAAACCAGGGAATACATGTACTTTAACCATTTAGTTCAGTGTTGTTAAAGTTGCATGGAAGAAAAAAGAAAAAGCCTTCACCTTTTGGGAGGATTGAGCTAACATTTTTGAAACTCTGCATTATTCTTTTCAGTGGATAAAACATTTAAGGTCAAAACTGTACTAGAATATCCAGATTCCCTGCAGTTGGTTCTCTGCCACTGAAACCTCAAAACCAGATATTCTCAGCAGTGTACTGCATATATTACACGGGTGCATCAAAGATTTATCACTCTTCTTGGTCCACCTCTCGGGAGCATTTCATCATCGAAGAAAAAAACTAAACTCATTTGAGCCCCTCTTTAATTTTTAAAATGAAAATCTATACCCATCAGCCATATGTCATAGCTTCAGAGGGGAAAACTGAGATAACTTTTGTGAATACCTTTTTTTCCCCTGCCTACAGAATTACAAAGCACTCATTATAAATAACTGAAAATTCATTTTATATTAATATAAAGAATCTACAATGTAATTACCAAGTTCCCAGAATTATGGGAGATATTTAGACTTCCTCTTGCAGTTTAAAACACACACATAAACACATACGCATGCACATACAAGCACAGTTCTACTAGTGTATTTTCCCTCTTTTAGCATATATCACTATTGCTTCATTTTTTATAACTTTCAATTGAGGAACACTTTCCAATCTCAATTGTATCTGCACAGTGTACTCAATTTGGCTTTCTGATGAAACTGACAGGTCAATTCAAAAACAACCATATTCATTGCATTTTTTTTTCTTGTGTACATGACCCAATTCACTAAGCATATTAGTTTTCTTTAAAATAGAGAACTATTTTTATTTTAGCTTCATAAAAACAAAGCTTATTTTAATAACTGAGGGGGAAATACAGCTGATCCTTAAAAACTACATATTAGTTTGGGGCCTGTTTCATATATATTATCTAATTTAACTCTTGCAAACTCTTACAAGATAGGTACAATTAATTAATTTCCTATCTAGGGAAACCAACATTCAGAGAGTAAAATAACTTTCTTAAAGATATAGAGCTATGTAAGTTACCTTAACCTAGGAAACCTACCTCCAAACTAAAATTCTCAACCACTACACTATACAACTTCTCTAAGTAGGAATGCATCTATAGAAGGATCAGCAGAGAAATATTTATTGGTTCAAGTTAACTGGTAATTAACTGAAGATAGATATGTTAAAATCACGAATCTCTGTCCCTGGTCTCACCTTTTCCAGAGTTTTCTTTCGTTCTGAGCAACAGTCTGTGTTCAAGTTACAATGTGGACTCGCTGTGACACATAAAATTTCATCCATGATCTCGGAAAATAATTGGTCTCACCTATTTCAAATATGTCAAACATTTTCCAACTATCATCACAACAATACATGAAAATTGGAATTGTTTCACAGGAGTATATTCCTCTAAGTCAATGTTTTGTGAAAACTTTGCAATTAATAGTCTTAACTGAACATTGGTTTCTTAATGGGTTACCCCTGCTGGGATTACTGAAAAAATTTAAAATGTGAAATTTGCCTGTTATATATTTTTGTTTGCTTGTTTCTAAGGAACTATAAGTCACTTTCATCTTTTACATATGACTTGTGTTTTCAAAGTCTTTTGTTTTCTAAGTTCTACCTCTTTTCTGAGTTTCATCTTTAGCTGTCTGATAGAAGGTGTGTGTGTGTGTGTGTGTGTGTGTGTGTGTGTGTGTGTGTGTGTTTTACTGGAGATTGAAACCAAGGCCATTCATATGCTAGGCAAGTGCTCTACCACTGAAACACATCTCTCATCCCATCCTCCTTTTAAAAATTTTATGTTGACACAGGTCTGGCTAGATTGCCCAGGCTGGCCTTGAACCTGCAATCCTCCGGCCTCTGCCTCCCAAGTAGCAGAGATCACAAGTGTGTATCCTGATAGAATTTTTCACTTCTATCCACCATATTTCCAAAATCAGCATGCCACCATTTATTTCTCTCTCTCTCTCTCTCTCTCTCTCTCTCTCTCTCTCTCTCTCTCTCTTTCTTTTTATTTTTTTTGACTCTCTAAATCTGTTTAGATTGAATGCATTTCACTCTTAATGCTAAGAAGCTCATGTGCTTGGGATACAATAAAACTTTTTAAATGATAAATTTCTGAAACAAATTAAGATTTGATTCATATGCATCATTGACTGCTGATCCCAGTCATCAAATTTAGAATTCATCCAATTCTTCTGCTTCATTTTACTGATAAGGAGGCTCAAGCCCTGAGAGAAATGATGATGTTTTCAAAATCATCATGAATTTGTAGCCACACTACAAATAGAATCTTGAATCTTTTTTGTAATTTCTATTATTTTTACCCTTGGTGTGCTATGAGTCAGCCATTATACTGAATGTTTGCATGCATTATCCCATTTAATCCTCGGCACAACCCTATAAGGTAAGCATTATTATCCCACATTACAACTGAGGAAAGCAAAGCTCTGGTGAACCCATTCATCTATGTTCATACCCTGAAAGAGTCAGAATCACTCCAAACTCCTGGATTTCATCAGCTACTCTACGCCAATGTTCCTTCTGTATTTTCCACTTCTTTCCTATAAGCCATATAAACATAGACCTCTTTTGACCATTTTTAACTTGTAAACACTTTATGCCATAGGTTGTTTCAGAATAGAATCAAGATACTAATAGAATCAAGGTACTAAAATATGTTAATGACCACATATTTTATACAAATGTTATGATTAACAACCACATATTTTATACATATTTATGAAACCACAGGTTTTTTCCAACTTATAAAATTTATCTGTGAATCACAAAACAGCCAAGCATATTATGATGCTTTGTATTCTATTATGAGGTTTTGTTCTATTTGGAGGTCAGGTAGTTTGATTCTCTTTAGCTTTATTGAAATTTCCAGTGGCTCTTTTCTTGCTTCACCAAAAATATTGTCCCTATAAATAAGCACCTTTCCAATTTAGTTTCATGTCAACTCAAGACATCTTAAATATTTTAGATAGTGCCAATAAATCTCAAATATAATTCCTTTAGAGCACTTATCTTTTGGAAATTACATTTCATATATATTATTAATTTGAATTGGGAATAGGTTAAGGAAAGGATATAAATAAGTTTTTAAATAGTTTTATAACTTTAAGTAATGAAAAATGGATAAACAAAAAGTACAAATTATTAAAGGGCCAGAAGCTGTATACACTTCCACAACTACATAAACTCAAAGAGTTTGAGATATAAATGGAAGCAACTATGATAACTTCTAGACCACCTTCCACTTTGAGTCTCCCTGAATTAGCAGGATAATAGTGGAAACTTTGTCCAATGGCAACAGTGTTCTTAAGCAGTGACTACATTTATGAAAAAGCAAACACTTATATTTCTTGTTATGCCCCAAATGTGTGATGTGATCCATCTACACAATCAATTATTCAGAAATCTAATTCATCTCATTATGACAACCTTAATAAAAGAATCAAGGGAACTATCATCTGATTGTGTCATGCTTAATAAATCATCAACTATTTCTCAAAAATGTCCTTTCCATTCTACTTTTATAGCTATTGTTTAAGGTTTGACACTAACACTTCTCTCCTCAATTATCATATTAGGCTTTTGATCATTCTCCCTCTCTCCAATCTCACCAACTCCACATTATCGTTTTATGACTTCACAGCACCTTGGGAATAACTAGAAACTTCTTTTGGTGCTCTGGCCAGTGCCCTCCTCTTTTGCCACATGAGCTACTCTTTTTTGGAAAACTTGCTGCCCAGTGGTGTTGAATTTAATACTATTCCCACACCAAACATAATTTCTTTCCTTTTGATGTGATGTTTTCCTTGAACAGAGGGCTTCTCTTTCCTCTCTCCTCTGGTTTACTATCCATGGACAATGAAGCTTCACCTTCCCCCAAGACAGCCCTCCATGCCCTCCCCAAGGCTGAACTGTTCCTCCTCTGTAATCTCTTTGTAACATCAACAAACCATTTATTCCACAATGGCATGTACTGTTTTTCTCAACCAGAACAATTTCTTAAGGTCATAGATAATCTTAGTCATCTTTATTCCCCAGTATCTAGCTGGAACATGGAAAAGGCTCAATTGATGTTTGTTGAAAGGATGCATAAATGAAATAAACAAAAATGATATTAAAAATTACTGCAAATTAAAAATGCACACCCCTATGACAACACTCTGAAGATTCTTATAGATTGGCATTATGGTTTAGATATGAAGTGTTCCCCAAAAATTCATGTATGAGACAATGCAAGAATGTTCAAAGGTAAGATGATTATGAGAGTTGCAATTAGTGGATTAATCCACTGATAAGGATTAACTGGGTGGTAACTATAAGCAGGCTGATTATAGCTGGAGGAAGCAGGTCACTAGGGATGGGCCTTTGGTTATATTTTGTCCCTGGAGCAGAGTTTTTTCTCTGCTTCCAGTCACCATGTCCTGAGTTACTTTCCTCTACCATGCCTTTCTACCATGATGCTATGTGTTTCCACCATGATGCTTTGCCTCACCTACGTCCAGAGCCATGGAGTCAGCCAACCATGGACTGAACCTTGGAAACTATGAGCTAAAATAAACTCTTCCTTCTCTATGTTTTGTTCTTGTCAGATATACTGATCACAGCAAACAAAGCTGACTAAAATAATTGGCCATTTTGAATGTGGGCAAAAGATTCTGTGTGTTTATCAAGTTTTTCAAGTGATTTTTATAATGAGGACAGAGAAATATTGAGGTCATTTAATCAGGAGAGCTAGGAAAATCTGTCTTTATACAAAATCTCTCTGTCCATGGGTTAGCTCTCTTTGAGGTATCCATGGCAATGCCCCTCTTCCTTTATCTGGTATCTACCTGTGCTGTGCAAGGAAACATAGTCTTTTGCCACATAAAAATACAGGCATGAGGAAAATCTATCCTTAGCTCAGAATATAAACTCAGCAAGGGGCTTGGTTATAATTTGAACATTGTTTGTATTCTTTTCAGCTACTGTTTTCAATGTGGCCTAAAAATGTCATGACTCAGAGTAGTTATTTGTAGAACTGCTTCAAAATTTTATCTAAACCACTATAATTTCACACCTGGCATTGAAACTACCTAGTTTGCCTGCAAGAACTCCACTTACTCGGCGATTATATAGTACTTGCTGAAACTAACTTAGTGTGTAGTGTTTTACTGTATAACTCTAGGAATAGAAACTTGTTCATAAAGAAGACTGTGTTCCACGTTGCTCCTACTCAACATATCTCACTCCTTGATCTTTACAAATAATCTTTGTACCTCCACCATTGGAAGGAAACTAATTTTGCAGGTCTCTAATAATCTCTCAATAGCCAAAGCTAACACATTTTTCTATACCCATTGTCTTCTGAACTAACAGCACAAGGAAAGTCTTTCATTAATACTCATTCTTTGGCTTCCTATTTCTCTTGCTGCTGCTTTTTAGTCTCCTCACAAATTTCTTCATCTTCTTTTTTTTTTCTTGTTCCTAAGTATGTTTGGCTCCATTTTTGTAATCTAAATGTATTAGTCTAGCAATTAAGTTCTTCCCAATTTACCAGATGTTTAGCTCTTAATACAATGACCTCTTCTCCATGTATATCCTATTGTGTAGACTACCATTCATCACATGTGACTTTTAGAAGTTGCAGTAATTAAAATTAAATGAAATTCAGAATCCAAATGCCAAGTCACACTATCTACATCAACTACTCAACAGCCACATGGGATTGGTGGCTACCACATTTACAGAATGTTGCCATCATGGCAAAACTTTCTATTGGGCAGTGACAGTCTAAAAAGCTGAACCACTCACGTCTCTCACCTCTAAACTTTAGCTCATTCCATTCCCTCTACCTGGAATGCTAACCACCATTTCTATTGAAATCTGATCCTTTTCCAAGTTTCATCCTAAATTTTTACATCTCTTCAAAGTCTTTACTCATCATTCTAGTTGAAAGGGTCATAGCTCTATTCTGAATTCTTAAGTTCTTTGTGACATTTTTATCCATATTGCTTTGCTCTGTCCCTCTTGGTGTGAGTGCTCCTCTCCTGAACAGAAAGTCTCTGAAGAGTTGATAGTTGTCAACTCTCATCAGTGCTTTCTATTTGCTAAGTTAAGTGCTTGGTGATAGTTCTCACATCCTCATACCCCACCCCCTATGAAACATACAGTATTTACATTAACATTAAAGAAACTGGATTTGAAATGATGAAGCGACTGATAAAATAAAAGTCTCAAGACAGGAGGCAGTCACCCAGGGTCACAGTGAGGTGTAAGTCCTGGATCACTCCTGGGGAGTCTAACTCCATAAGCCCATGCCCTTAACCACAGAGACCCAAGGATCCAGATTTCATCCACCATAAACCCACCCTACCAGCCTCATAATACCAGGCACCATTCCCCTGATGAATGTGTGAATAGATGACTAATGCCTTATATGTGCCTGAAAATTTATGGTTTATAACACTTGTTGAAAGCTATAATTTATCTCCTAATTATTCCCCAGATGGTCTGAGGCAGCTCCACAGGAAATGCATTTTCCAGAGGCTGAGAAGTTCAGAGGCCCCCTGAAGTTTACACTGCTCAGCATTTAGTGACAAGGTAGGACTTTAGCCCATGTCTCCTGCCCTCAAGTTCCATCAGCCTTTCTTTCAAGTCCACTGATGTTTGAAATTCATTGAAAATCAATAAAATATCAAAGGGTTATATCTCAATATATTGTCTTCTACTTACTTTCTCCATGTTTAAAATTCATGATAATGAGACTTAATTTTTTACACCTATGGGAGGGAGAAAAGAAAGTTCCTCAAGTTTTCAGTGCTGATTAAAAAGCCACATATTTAGATCTTTTGTTTTTTTAAATATGTGGCTTTACATATATATCATATTGTATTTTTTCCTAATGCTATTAAGATAACCTGCTTATGTTAAACAAAATTCTGTGAACAGCAAATTATCTTTGAATATGCATTATTATTTTTGTCTACTAATAATATCCATGAATCTTATCTGTAATTGAATTTGAATGTTGTTGTTCTTCTTTTCTTCTCCCTCCCTCTCTCTCCTTTAGGAAAGCCATTTGAAACATGTTTGGAAAATATTTGAAAAAAAAAATTCCATTACTCTCATTTTCCAGAATTTCCTTAAATATTTTATGACTATAATTACACTTTCCTTCTCAAGGCAAAACAATATATCACTACATACATAATCATATTTGTTGACAAAAAGTGAGATTTAAGGAATTGATTTTATACCAATTAAATACAAGAAGAAAATGTCATACTGTGTTTTTAGCATATCAATTTTCTTATATCCTTAAACTGAGTTGTGTATTGTCTTGTATCTGCAATTGCATTTAAGGATGATTATCATACTTCCATATATTTTGCATTAAACTTGGAGTTTGCTGTATTTTTGCATGTATATAAGGTTAGTTAGGTAAGAGTAAGAACTAGATTCATCTCTTTTGAGTGTCTTTTTGGCCTAACCTCTAAGGGAGTCTGAAAAATAATCTGCTCAAGACAACTCCACAAGTAAGTGGCAAAGGTATGTTTCAAACCCAGGCCCACTTTGTTCTAAAACCTACGACCTTTTCACTATGAAGGAATAAATGGTTGAATGGCTGAGTATTCAGTGAAATGCCTCTTGGGTAAAACATAAATGTGCCTGAAACCTCTTCACTAAAATGTTTATTAGATGAATAAATAAGTAAACAAATTGGTGGTTGCAACTCAATACACATTAGTTCATTTACCTCCCCCACCAAAAAGAAACATTTTCAAATAAACATTTGAGGAGGAATACCTGATTAGGAAAATGTTCTAGCAATGATGTGGCTTTTATAGGATTGTTCTTCCCAAGTTCAATAGTCTTAATGCACATGCAATTTTCTAGAAGTCTATAATGCCCTTGAATTTCAAACTGAGGCATTTGATCATCTGGAAACAGAAAATTATGGATCTGAAATATTGTTAAATAAATAGATTGAACTGAAATTAGCCTCTTAGGACTTTAAGAGCTGCCACATAAAGTCCAAGAGATAGAAACACGAATGATGCTTCTTACAACCAAATATTGCCTCATTTCCTAATTTAACTTCTGCCATTTGATCTAATGTTATATCAAGGCATATGGCCCTCCACATGTGAGGAGCTTATACCAATTTAAAGCAAATACATCACATGAGCAAAATGAAAACTCCAGAAGTAGCAATTTTTTCCTACTTTCATTCCTTATTTTTCATACCTGCAGCCAGTTGTGAGCCTGTCCCCAATCCAACTGGCTTATTTTGAAAGCATTCAGCCTGTCCTCTCCACTGCGAACCTTTCTTCCACTTCCACTCTTTCTACAAATGACTGCCAGAAAAATTTTCCCCCAAGACTGCTTTTATCACAAGCTCAAAACCTAGAACAGTTCTCTAATGCTTGGTGTGTAGCAGGCTCTTAAAGTCTTTTCCTGTCTTACTACCCTACTTGCTCCCTGAGGCAGATTCTCTATTAGTAAGAAACAATTTTCCACTAGGCCCTATATTTTCTTGTCTTATTTTTTATCAGAAGCTTTTGGCATGTTAGTGATCCTAATTTAGAGCTTTCAAACATGACTTACAAATTGTCTTTGACATATGGGTATATTATTGGCCTCTTTATCAGTCAGGGTCCCAGAAGGAAAAGAGAATGTATCCCAGATGGTTCAAATAAATAAAGAGATAGCAGGGGCTGGGGATGTGGCTCAAGTGGTAGCGCGCTCGCTTGGCATGCGTGCGGCCCGGGTTCGATCCTCAGCACCACATACAAACAAAGATGTTGTGTCTGCCAAGAACTGAAAAATAAATATTAAAAAAATTCTCTCTCTCTCTCTCTCTCTCTCTCTCTCTCTCTCTCTCTCTCTCTCTCTCCTCTTTCTTTAAAAAAAAAAAGAAGTTCAAGATCATGTAGGACCATTTAATTATAAAAAAAAAGATAGGATGCTGGGGATCTAAAAAGAGCTTCTTTTAAAAAAAAATAAATAAAGAGATAGCAAATGAGACGGTGAGGCACCCAAAGAACAGCAGTAGTGAGAAGATGATACCATCTCTGGGGATGACAGTAACAGGTGTGTGTTCTTAATAGCCCAGTTTAAGTGGAGGTCTGAAGGAGGGCAGGCTAAAGGGAATCAAAGTCAGAAAAGGCACTGCCAAGGGCAGCACACAGGGTCAAAGGAGGAGCTAAAGAAGAAATATCCTCGGGGCTGGGGATGTGGCTCAAGTGGTAGCGCGCTCGCCTGGCATGCGTGCCGCCCGGGTTCGATCCTCAGCACCACATACAAACAAAGATGTTGTGTCCGCCGAGAACTAGAAAATAAATATTTAAAAAAAAATTCTCTCTCTCTCTCTCTCTCTCTCTCTCTCTCTCTCTCTCTCTCTCTCTCTCTCTCCCTCCCTCCCTCCCCTCTCTCTCCTCTCTCACTCTCTCTTTAAAAAAAAAAAAGAAGAAGAAATATCCTCACCTCTTTCTCTACCCACCCTCCAAAATCAACCTAGAGCTCTAGATTGATCCAAACCAAGATGAAAACAAAAAGAGTCCTGGTCCTATAATTGACAAAGATCAGCTTACCCAGGACCTAGGGAGGACACAGAATGGGAGAGAATGGATGGAGGATGGCTTAGTCCCAAGCTAAGCTGTAGCCTTCTGGAGGGTGGCAACTGCATTTGGAGTAAGAGAACAGCTGCAGACCTCCGTGTGTCACTTTGAGAAATTTGCTTAGATAAAGGCTCAGTTTCTTTATCTTTAATAAGAATAATACTGTTTACAGAATTGCTCTGAACATAAAATGAAAAAAAAAAATGTGTATAATTTGTCGA
The DNA here is from genome assembly GCF_964194105.1 of Spermophilus citellus. Lineage (NCBI taxonomy): Eukaryota > Metazoa > Chordata > Mammalia > Rodentia > Sciuridae > Spermophilus > Spermophilus citellus. Next base: position 179,027,752 of record NC_138184.1, on the reverse strand, counting down.
GCCAAATGAACTCTAAATAATAGCTACTGTTGTTACAGACTGAACGAAAATTATATACATATGTGCATATGTGTATATGTACATATGTGTGTATAAACACACAGACAGCCTCCTATAAAACATCTCATAATAAAAAAGAATGAATTGTCAAAGACTAGAATCAATGAGTGTTAGTGGTCACCTTTCTTATTCTCCTCTACCCCCATCCCCTGGCCTTAAAACACATGGCAGAACATCTTCAGGACTTGGCAGGCAGAGTATTTTATTTACACTAGTGACTTGGATGCCATTCCTCTTCCTTCCTCTCAGTAACAGAAGGTGTCCTGGACAGCAGTGACATCTGCAGCCCCAAGGGAGAAGGGCCAGCACAAATTTTAATTTTGATTTTGGTTTGGGGCTTTAAGTACACAAACAGATTTTTTTTTCTCCCTGTCAGTTTGCATTTAGCTTCGCATCTGACATTTTTTAATGCTTTATGTATTTGGAGTGACCCAGAAATTTATAGCTTCAGGTTTTTGCTTATTTTGCTCTATGTTTCTAATTCAACCTCTTCAATTTAAAAGAAAACAGAACCAAAAAAAAAAAAAAAAGCAAAAGAAACATTAAAAAAATATTCTAGCTGTCCATATCACTGCGAGTACAAAGAAGAGGTTTTCTGTTCTTTTTAAGCTTCCTCATATTACCAGATGCTAACATTTGAATATTTTAAACAAGAAACAAAAATTCCAGGGATAACCTATAAAAATCTGTGGGCAATTTGATTCATCTAGAAAAAGGAACTCAAAGCTGATGAAGAGCATTTATAAAAATTGTTATGTTGCATTCACTGGCAAGGAATGAGATTCTACACTGATTTCTGCTATGAGAGTAAAAATAAATACGTGCTTACACACACATATACATCCACATGTAAGTAAAGCTTCATTCTTAGAAGGGTCAAGGCTTTGCACTGAAAACAAATTTATCCTCCAGAGTTCAATGTCAGGGGAATTTCTAAAATAGAAGACTGCTGATGTTTGTTGTATTCACATTTGGGGCCATCAAAATTTCCTACTCAGGCATCCCACAGAGAAAAAGCACCTATCTCTAAGCATATAAAGTAGTATCCTCATTACTGAGACACTATCAACCTCAATAGTATTTGTAATTTCCCTGTGCCCTGGGACAGTTTTCAAAGGTCAAAGAAAACACTTTGACCTTTGAAAACTTAATATCTATTAATATCAGGCTGTGCCTCTGAGATAATTTGATCAAAAAGAGAACCAAAGGCTAAAGGCTGGTCTCAGGTAGCTATTTGTCATGTGAGTCAATCATTGGACAATGAAAACCACAATTCATGCCCAAATGTTCCCCTTGGTCAAGGGGATACTGCCTAGATTGAGTCAGAAACTCCTGGGTCATCTCTGATTGGCCTCCGTCCAGACAGTAGCACAACAAAACTCAAAAAGTTCCTCAGACACATAATTACACAGCTAATTTAGGTGTTTGGATTAGGTTCAATCATTCAAAGTCCACTTCATATGCTTAGGCCTGATTTTTCTAAATTAGATAAACATTTTGAATTTATAAGAGAATGTTGAGTATCACTTGAGCTATGTAATTGGTAGAAGAAGAAAGTAAAACAAATTGGGTCTTCTTTTATTTTGATGCCAGAAAGTCAAATAGAACAGCACACATAAATCATTCAGACTCATAGAACAAATTAGGAGAAATTCACTGTAAGATAAGGAGATACATGGGATTTCTGGTCCTGGTTCCTTTCTCTGGCCCTTAGAAAAGTTATTCCAATTGATTGCAGATTTCCAATTTGTCAAAAAGGGATACAGTATAAATAAACTCTACAATTTCTTCCAAACCACAAAATAGCCACTGCTTTACATACCAAGAAGGATCGAAATATAATTTTGTGAATTGCAGACCAATGTTCCCATGAGGCTGCATTTTGGGCAGATCTGAAGCAGTCAGACATATATTCAAAAACTCTCTAACACGAGATTAAATAAGGATTCAGCCAGAATCATAGAAAATTGAAGAATCCAATTCACAGAGACAGACCAAAGCCTTTAACCAAGACTACTACATCCACAATTATGTTGTTAGTACATTCCATACCCATTTGTTGGATATGTATCAAACTACTGGGTTTAAGGATAGATAATAAATAATCAATAAAGATGAAGAGATAGCATGTTCCAAAATATCATACATATAAAAATATGTATAGTAAAAGAAAAGTAAAAATCAGACTAGAGACAATGGTTTAACAAGAAAAAAAAAACTGAGTGAATAATGGTATTAAAATATGTCATAACATCTTACAAAGTACAAAAATGGGTTATGATTTTTTTTCCTCTGAGCTCCCTAGGATACTTCAAATCAGCATTCTCATAAGCACTGGTTAACAATGTGGTGTAAATCATCTATTGATTCTATAAATTAAAAACAAAAGGTAAAGCAAAAAACTGTATTAGGAATGACCAAGTCACAGAAACACCTCCTGAACAGGGTCATAGAAATATTTTCAACAAGAACTGAATGTCTTTCACCTGTGGCTGAAGCAAAGGTGATCCAAGGAGAAAATATGAGCAGCCAGATTAATTAAATAAGCCAGATAGAAATATTTATATGAAAGTTTCATGACCAACCAGAGAACCCAAATACTTTCTCAATCAACTATATCAAAAGCTTCAATAAATCTTTCATTTTTTTCCTTTCTCTTTTTCACCCTCATCCTGGCTTTATAAAAGAAAATGAAGCACATTATTTGTCGAAGAGTTTGTGCATGTACTGAGTCACAAACCAATTTCTCAACCTCAGAGTCAACTTAGCAACTAGAAATAACATAGGAGGGAAAAATAGATATTAAGTTCTATTAGGGAGAACTGTCTTTCATTGTAGTGTATACTTAATAAATGTATTGTCCCACCTCAAAGTATTTTGGGGTCCAGTTATTCATTCAAAAATATTTATCCACTACCTTCTATGGGTTAGGCACAGAGGACTCAAAGATGAGCCAAGACACACTCCTTGTCCCCATGAAGCTTAAATTTTAACAGAGGATAAATATCAATAAAAAATATCCTATAAATAAATGCACAACCATAATAAGAGCTAAATTGGGCACATGTCCTGTGGACATCAGGGAGTTCTAACAGAAGATCTGACATAATCAGAAAGATAAGATGAGTTGGAGACTTTAAATTCTATTGCTAGAGCCTTGTTCATCCATAAACAGGTAAGGGATGTCTTGGTAAGAATACCTTGTCCTTCTTGACAATGCTAAGGTCTGTACCTCTCCATCAGAAGCAAAAGCAAACTCTGCTTTTCACTGGTCTTGTTGACAGCCCAGTACATCAGGGCTTTATAACCTTCTTCACACCAGAGCAGCTCATCCTCCAGCTTATCCATGGTATGGCTATAGCAAAATGGATGGGGGATCCAGGCAAGACCTCCCGGGTATTTCCACTGTGATGTGCTATAAGTTTAGGGGTTCTCTAGGAGAAGACTGGATACACTCAGAACTTCCCACAGGTAAGAAGTACACATCCAACCATGAACCAAGTCCTAACTTAAAAATAGAAGCTCCTAACAAGAAATGGCTATTGATATCAAAAAGAGGCACAAAGCAAACCTAAAGTTGCCTGACAGGCTCATCTTCTCTTCCCCATCATCTGGGCTCTTACAGTAGACAAGGGTGTGCCCTGCCCTAGCCATACCTGTGTAACTCCTATTCGAATGTTTTCTATTGGTTTGGGAATTTAAAAAGAGCCTTAATCTTTTAGCAGCAGGAAAATCTATTGATCTTTTCTATGGAAGAAAAGATCATGGTATGGTGAAGCCTAAAACACAAAACAAAACAAAACAAAAAACAGAGAATGAACTTAAAATAACTGAGAAATTAGGTTTAGATGATTTCATATAGTAAACATGATTTTTTTTTTTTTGGACCATGGATTGAACTCAGTGGCACATGACCACTGAACCAAATGCCAAGCCCTATTTTGTATTTTATTTAGTGACAGGGTCTGAGTTGCTTAGCACTTCGCTTTTGCTGAGGCTGGCCTTGAACTCTTGGTCCTCCTGCCTTAGCCTCCCAAGCCACTGGGAATACAGGCATGCACCACCATTTGAATTCATTTTTAACTTTTGAATCACTGACTAAATCAAGAGTGGTTTCAAAACATTAGAAGGTGAAAGAAAGGGATATTCTACCCATCCTGTATCTTCAAGTACAACTTTCCTGACATAAAAGGAGGAAAGCCAAACTGTATACAAAAAAAGGTTCTTATCTGAATGCAAAGGCAAGCTCATTTTTAAGCCTAGAAACAGAAGCTCCTGAAGGGCAGGGGACTGCAATTTCATATTCTCTGTGGCTCTTGGCATGGTACCATTTCTGTGAAGATGCCTTATAAATAGCCTCAGGTTCTTACAGTGGTGTCATTTTAATCCATGCTGTATAACCAATAACTCCATGCAGGTACAATGATGTTTTGCTTTACTTAAGTGGTATTGTTGCAAACAAGGCTCTATTATGATGCTAAAGCAGGTATTAGAGCATAGAGACCCCAATGACCAGGGCATTCCACACTAATATGCACTGCAAACTGAAGTCTGAGTTTCCCCACAATTACATATACCCTTAGTGTCATCTTAACACACCTTGAGACCAACCATTTAAGTACATAAGCCCACAGATGAAGAAATCGGGGCAGTAAAATTCCTGACACGTTTTATACCTCTCATTTTATTTAGATTGCAGTTTTTACAAAGAAAAGTTTGCCTACTTCTGCACATTTTCATTTTCTCCTGTGCATTTTCTGTTGAAATTTCAAAATAATTTGGCCAGAGATCCAGAAGTATTCAGGTCCCTAAGTGTGTAATAATCACCAAAAAAAAAAAAAAAAAATACAACTTGCAAGGGATGCAGCCGTGGGATTCACAACATCTTTTGTGATGCCAAGAAGACAAGAGAAGGGGAAGAACTAATGAGAAAATCCATGGGATAAACGGGCTTCGTTAATTTCTGAGCAGGCTGCACAAATGCATTAATGCCCACAGATTAATGACATGGTCATGTAAATGAAAGTCACTGAATATGCATTTTTCTAGGGAAAAAAAAAAGCTGTAGCTAATTCATCTTATGCAGTCCAGATTTCATTATCTGAAATGTATGTGTATTGAGATTTCTCATGAGTAATACTCCTCATTCTTAAGTAGTATAGTTGTAAAAGCAACCTTTATAATAAAATATGTAAGGTGTAAAATAGAACCTTAGATGTTTGTCTAGTATTTATCCTGGGTGGCTATGAATTCATATTTTAGATCAAAATAAATAGACAAAAGAAGGGAGACTGCATTTTGAAAAGGCAGAGAAACACTGTTCTAAAAATTGTCCAGACAAGGTGTGGATGTTAATAGCCAGGTAGACTAAGGCAGGGTCCATCCAGCTGTCTCAGTAAGGAAGTTGTCAATATGGAATCCAAGAGGAGGATGGATATGTGTGCAAGACAAACCAGGAGAAACTGCTAATTGAGCAACTAGGGCAAGAGAGAAAGAATCAACTGATAATAGATACACAAGACACAGGCAATCTTACTCAGACTGCCTGGGCAATCAGTAGCCAATTTATGATTCTGTGAAGACCGATTAATGATGAGATTGTGTGCAATTTACGAATGCATGCAGTATTTTTCTGGGGATGTCGTTAAAGTAAATCTACTCTTAAATTACACTTGCCATGTTAAAGATACTACAGGACTGCCCTGAGAGAGTCAAGGGCAAAAGCTCGGTGGCGATAGGGTGTGGTCCTTGAGAAGCACTATGACTCTTGTGTGGTTAAGAAGTGACCAGCAGCAGAATCTGCAGTGTGCATCTGAGTAGGAGAGTCAGAGGAGGGAGCTCATGATGAGGTACTGTGTTGTGTTTGCCCCTCTTTTGTCAAGTCTCACTCTCTATATCAAAATTATCATCATGCTCACCATCACCCTCATCTCCAATGATTACCCAAGTCTCTTGTTCAACTCTGTCTACACATATCCCAAATACACACTGAAGTTATTAAGAACAGGAAGAATAAATTGTTTGCCCATCCTCATAATCATCTCTCCTGAAAGGTCATTTAAACATTTAATCAAACCCAAGGCCCTTGGGGGAGAATGTGCATCACGCAGTTCACACAGCATGCAGAAGCTGCGCTTTGTGTCCGGCTCAGGGAGGATGCAGACCCAGCCCAGGAAGAAATCAGGAACAGGGACACTTTCTGTCATTAGAGGAGAAAAAGCTAGACAGTGTCCTGCACTATGCTGAACTAAATCTTCACCCTAATTAATGAAACCCCAATGCAACACATCATACCAGAATTCCCAGGATATTGGTCATGTATTGAAATGTAAACGAACACTCTTGAAAAAGAAGGGATTAGGTGGGCATCCTAAATAAATATGATTTATTTGTTTTTCTGCTACTTTGGATCTGCTACACTGCTGTTCCCTTTTACAGGTACAAATACACAAAAGAGGGCTTCTGTTTCATAAAAGTGGCTCAGACAAATGACTCTCCTCAGGGTGTCGAACCTGACCCTGGCAGCCAGCCAGTTCTCTGCCCTCCAGTCTGTGGGTACTTTTCACTTCCACAGCTATCAGCCAGTTTCAGACCTAAGCCTTCCCTCTGACGAGGGACAAAGAAAAGATCACAGTGGAAATCCTTCTGTGTGCTGCTAATAAGCCTATTTAGAGTCAATGAGAAAGCCTCATTTTGCACCAATAAAAGGCTTCAAGAATTCTACTGAATCAGTAAAACTGAAATGTTTCTGTATACTCCCTGTCCTCATTTTACATCAGCCTGAGAGGTGAGGCTCAGCAAAACATCAGGCACAATGACCTCTAAGTTTCCTTCCTTCTCTAATGTCCTCTGATTCTCTGTTGGCTGGTGGGATTTGAATTTTATTTAAATTATCTCATATTCTGATGGGATCCTGAGCCCTTCTTTGGTTTTAGATAATCTCACTGTGGTCTGCTGAATTGGCATATTTGGAGTCTCAGATCTCTCTTGGCAAAGAATTGAATATTTCCAACAGTTTAGCTAACACTGACTATTTTCTTTCTGAAAGTAATCTGGGTAGATACACTCATAGAGCATACTCTCACCTCTCACAGAAAAGCTAGGGAAAGCTTCGGTGTTCCTGAACCTTGAGCAAAGGGGGAATTCAAACCAGTGTTAATGTCCTTAATGAAAGATATCAATCATTTCCTCAAACAAAATTCTACTATTCTAACCATTTGACCACAGGGATGTAAGCAGATAAACCTACAACTACAAGGTTAGGTATGGGTCAATGTACTTAAGTGGAAAGTGTACATAGGTAGAATAACATCACCAATTTGTAAGAATACTATCTTTTCTCCCAACAAATAGCCACATGCCATGTCATCCACCTTGTGTACTAGAGAGATGCACAAAGAGGAAAGTACCATTTCTAAAAGAAATGTAAGTTATACAGTTATGCCCAATGTTTTGCCCATATAATTTCCTGGTAACTTATGGAGAAATAGAGCAATCTGAGTGGCTTTTATGAAAAATAAACACACTGAAAACCACTATTATTACCACTAAAAGCTAAAAATAGGGAAAAAATAGGATTTAGCAAGGATGCTTGGAGGTTGAGTTACCAGCACAAAACCACCCAGCTATAATACAGCTACTAGACACAGAAAATGCAATGGAAACAACTATTTCGTCTTAGGTCTTATGATCTAGTTGATAAAATTGCCAGCACTTTAAACAGGTTTTCACTTATACTGCAAAGAAAAATGCTTAGCTGAATTACTGTCTAGCTGGGTGGTGACACACTACCACAATCTGTAAAATATTTTGGTAGGATAAAGGGCATGTTGTTTAAGGAAAGCCAAGAGTCAATTATCTTGATAAATTAAGGAATATTCTCTAATACGTGTGTTTTATAATTCCACAACTTACATAGAAATGTGTCTCAGTAAAACACTGCTGACAAGCTGTATATCTTTTTAATTTTAATAAATCAAACACATCTTATATTCACTGGGAGGACAAATTTGAGATATCAGAATTGAATCCATTTAATATAGTTTGTATTGCAAATACTCACCTTTGGATTCATTTTTAGAAGCATGGTGTTTGTATAAAAATAAACAATTTTATTTATAATTTTTCTCATATCTTCTTAAAATGAGCCATGTTTATGTCATGTTAAATAAATCATTTCCACTTATTTTTAATAAATCATTTTAGTCAGGATGCTTTCAGCTGCAAATAATGGAAAAATACAATGCAAAATGGCTTTAAAATTGAGAGGACTTATTGTCATCCTACATAATGGGAATAGGAGGACATCCCAGCGAGGGTGTTCCAAGGCTGGCTAATTCAGAGGTTCAAAGATGTCGGCAGTGACTGAGTCTCCTTCTACTTGTCCATTGTGTTGTGCTCAGCATGATTTCTCTACTGTAGGTTCAGTCATCAATTCCGGATGTAACAATGTCCATAAGAACAAAAATACACCCCTTCCAAAGGGTCTGAAAGACTTTCCATCTACTTCATTGACTAGAACTGTTTTACCGACTACTCTATCATCCAACACTTGGAAGCAGGATCATACCACTACCATTGGACCAGAGCAATCATAATTAACTGAGTTATACTGGGTGTCACATTGGGTGAAACAAAATTGTTTGACAAGTCTGTGAGCCTAGACATGTGGCTATTTACATTTAACTGTGAAGTTCTTACAATTAAACAAAACTTAAAATTTAGTTTCTCTATTTGAACTAGCCATATTTCAAGTCATCAACAGCCACATGTAGCTAGTGGCTACTCAATTCAATAATGTAGACACACAGAATTTTCCTCATCACAGAAAGTTCTATTAGACACTCTAGAGGAAAGGTAAATTGCCATTGAATCAGTAAGCAAGAGTGTCTATGGCATTCCCCATGTAGCAGACAATAAGCTCCATGCATATTATCTCCTTCAATCTTCCCCAAAGCCCTGTGAGGCAAGTACTGTTATGTGTTAGTCTGGACTCCAGGTTGCTAGCTGAGGATAAGAAAATGTAATTAGAAGGATCTTGAACAATCTCACATTCCTCACATACCTACAAGGAAGGGCATAATTAAAGTTTTGATCACATAGCCCTGTCTGTCTTCTCTATTCTGCCTGCATATCAACATTATTCTTCCAGGCCAGTTTTCTCCTCACAACTCATAATTTCGAACCACTAACTCCTCTTTCCCCAAGAAAGAGTAATCTCACTCCTCCCATTCCAGTTGTAAATATTCCTTATAGGGGCTCTGATGGTCCAGTGTTGGTCGAACATCCAACTTCAAACCAATCAGTCTGTAGGTGAAAGGAGGAGGAGATTGTTGTAGATTATAGATAGGACCATAGCCTGTCTCTCCACGGATACTGATGAAAATTACCAGAGAAATCAGAATTCCAGGGTTTTCTCCTTCAATACATTCCCAAGATTGAGTCCACTGAGGCTCTCAGAGGCCCTTCAATTTGCTCTCTACAGACTTTCTGGGTCTCACATATTCCCATTTGTAGTCTAGTGATGACCAACTACAGAAAGATCTCTTTTTCTCAGCTTCATAACCAACTAACTGCTTCCCAGACATCCAAAACTGTGTTTCTCACAGACTCCTCATATTCAGTGTATCCCAAACAGAATTTTCTATCTTCCTTTCTCCACCCCTTCCCCAATCACCCATTATGTCAGGAATGCTCTCTCAGTGATCCAGATTCCCAGTCCATAAATCAAGGTGTCATTCCTCACTTGTCATCTCCTTAAACACTTGATTAATTGAAACGTTCTAACATATCTCTTAAAATGTCTTTCATTCCATCTACTTCTGTCCATCCTGGAACCATGAGACATTATCACCCAGGTCACTCTCCTCCAGTGTTATGTCTTACCAATATATTCTCCATACTACAGCCAGAATTATCTTTCCAAAATGAAAATCCGATTATGTCACTGATCTGCTTAAAACCTTTTAGTGCCTGTTCATTGCCTTTCAAAACAAATCTCAACTCCCTCATGAGGCATGCAAAATCTTGCATGTTCTATCCTTACTTATTATTCCCCTATCTACATTCAGTTACAGCCATATTGAACTTGTTCAGCTTCTTGGACTGCTATCCTCTCTCTTGTCTGCTGGTCTTTGTTCTTTTCTTTACTTGAAATAGTAATCCTACTGATGACCTTTTTGCTTTTTTTCTAAATTCTGTTCATGTTTTAATCTTGACTTATATGGCACCGCTCCTTTCCCTTCATCTACATTAGTTTTCCCTGCAATATGCTCCTATTCTTCCATAACACATTTACTTGCAAAGTCTTGGCTCAATGATTCATCTTACCCATTAGACTATAAGCCCCATGAGGGTAAGAACCATTTATTTCTGCTTTGTTCACCGACATGTCACTTACATCTAGTACAAAGTGCTTGACAAAAAAAGTAGTTAATAAATCGGATGAATTGAATTCATTCATTCATTCATTTCACAAATATTTTAAGAAAACCTATCTATGCCAAATACCACCCAAGGCACTAGATAACAGTGAAGAAAAAAATAAATCTCTGCCTCATAAAACTTATGTTCTTGGGGACAGGAGCGATAACAAGATTTAAAAAAAAATACTTGCTTAAGTTGAATAAACAAACACATTCTTAACTGATGTTTACCAAAGTCATCCTTTCATTATTCTGTTACTTCATTAGAGACAGTGTGGAAAAAGTGCTATCCTCTCAAATAAAATAAATGCAATTAAAAAAATACACACTACAAAGTCAGGGCATTTGTAATCGTGAAACTGAACATTCCAATTAAAATCTGACCTGAGAATATAAGTCTATATGAGTTTCTAAAACCATATTTCCATCTATAATATCAATGTGGTAAGGACTTTCCAGATAAACTACCATAAGGGTCCACTTTCTTCTTAAATTACAATAAAAGCCTTTTATAATCGTTTGTATTGAGCTTTTATTTCTTTTAAAATTGTGCCCTTCCAACAAATAAAATACTTACCAAATACCTGCCAAATTAGGTCCCACACACCTGATCTACAAAACTGTAATGTAGATAGAGCAGGAGGACTATTTGGCCATCATTATTAACCAATTAATTTAAGACATAATGCTAAGCATATACAAAGTTCTGAAGAAACAGCCCTGCCTACTAGAAATCTATGGACTAATTGCTTCATTTCTCTAAATGTTGCCTTCATAAAGCATACTCTCCTTGAGAGGAGATGTTTAGTGCAATATAGAATTTAACAAATGTCATAAGTAACCAAAAACTAATCAAGACACTCTAGTAGGTTTTCTCAATTAGTCTTACTAAACTGAGATCATACTTTATTTTTGGTATCCTTGAACTTAATATATCTAATTCTTTGTTCAACCAGAGAATTCTTTTGTTTAGATATGTTTCTAAGAGTTTGAAGTAATTCTTTTAGTTCATCATAGTATCTATGGGATTGCCTCATTTCACTGGGGTTTAAAAATACTAAAAATAAGTACTTATTGTGTAGTATAAATGATTAGCACCTTGTATTTATCTGCTTTGTACTTCATGGGGGGAGGGAGACACATCAAATTATCCTAATATTGAATCAACTTTACATTCTCTTTTCATGTGTTTGCTTTGGCTTGGTTTTAATAAATCGATTCATAGTTGAACCACTGACAGAAAGACAATTTTTAAATTTCTGTTCTTTTCTAATACCTTCTGTAATCCTCACTGGTCTGAGCCTCACTATGTTGTTTTGTTTTGTTTATTCAAATAACTGATTCTGAGAAATGCCTAACTGGCATGTGGTTGCCTATGTTCTCTTCCATTTCTGAGACCTTCAGTGTAATATTCCAGAGATCATCCAAGTACAGTCAACTCCCACTCAACCATGCTAATGCCAGAGTCTACTGTGGGCTTTGCAGAAAGGAATTTCAAGATTTCTAAATTCACTTTTTTTATTCTGAAAGATGGGTATTTTTCTATTTTAAGTTATATCTGAGAAATGTGAAAGTTTGTGTAACCTTGATGCTTACTCTATTGCTTCCTCAATTGTAGCAAGACCAGTGTTCCTACACTAAGGGCATCAATATGACCCCCTTAGCAGTCAAGGAGATTCACAAGGAGGAAAAACAATCTTGGATGGCCATTAGGAGCCATTCGGGCCACTATGCCAGGTAAAGAGTGGAACAAGTTAGTACTCAGCCTCATGCTGGGGAGGGTCTTCCAAGCAAGAAAGAACAAGGAAACACTCAAACATCAAATCAGATTTCAGTTCTACCATCACCTTCAGATGGCTGAAGGCTTTAGACAACTCACCTAGGCCAAATGGGACTCAATTTATTCTTCTGCAAAACGAAGAATTGAGCTAAATGATCTTTATAGGCCTCTAACTCATTTAATCTATGTGTATTTATGACTGAAAGTACAGTTTCTTAAGTTTTCAGAATATTTTTGGTTCTTGACCTGACAAACTTTGCAATCTACTTTGCAAATTTTGGAGATACAGGTGCATCTGTGTACATTTCTTTAAATTTAGTAACTAAGCTTCCCACTTCAAAATTTCCTAATGAGAAAACACTTACACACACAATGCATATACACCAGCACAAATTACTATGTCTGCGCACTTTACTGATCTAAATACTTATTGAAAATAGTATATAAAACACAGGCTACTGATTGCAGAGTTTTACATTTGATGACTTATATTTAAAGTCTTATTTAGATGATCCTATGTAAGACACCTTGAATTTATTAGTAATCCTTAGCACAGGTGAATATTTATTCTGCTAATTAAGTTTCAGGTGTTATTGCTATCACTGTAAGCTAACTCTCAAATCCCTTTTTATTGAAAGTGTTGTCTAAAGTTCATTGATATTCATTGATATCCAGGTAACCTAGGAACTGGTCAGAAATATGGAATGCTTTACCCAGACCAACAAAATAAAAATCTGCATTTTGACAAGGTACCTGGGTGATTTGTGTGTTCACTGAAGTTTTAGAAATGCTGTTATACATTATAGATTTTGCCAAACTGTATTTTAAAATAAGATGGGATTTTTTTTCTTTAAGGTATTGAATAAATGAGTGAACTAACTAAAATTTAGCAAAGTGAATCGCTGTAATTCAGTGCCACTAAGAGCTTAGAAGCTTAAAGTTGATAGCTTCTCTATTTTTTTCCTTAATGTAGTCCTACATCTACCCATAAATGAATTAAAAGTTTATGCTGTTCCAAGCTCACTAGCAAAAAACACATATATAATTGAAAATCAATATGAAGAACATTAAAATATTTTCTATTTTCTGTAGGATTAGGTTAACTACCAACCAATATGTTGTTTTTGTTTTGCTTTATAGCTGGTGCTTTTCAAATCTTGCAACACATTGTGTCCTATATAAAGCAGCATAAAGAGCAAATAAAAAATTACTTTTAAACTAGGTGACAAAAATTCCGAAATATGTAAATGATAAAAATAAATTGAGGATATAAATGTCAAGGATGAATTCAGATCAAAGGAACCAGGATTCTAGTTGCATCTCTGAGACTAATAGTGCCTTTTTTTCCCCCAATAATTCACTTCTCTGGTTTCTAGTTTCTTCATCTAGAAGATTAGAGAATGATTTTGATTTTACATCCCAGCTCTAAATCTAGTGTGCCTGAAATCAATGCCTGTTTTGTCATCTCAGATGCACCTACTGAAATTCAAAATGGAATCCCAGAAATGGCATAAATAAGTCATTCTGGGGTGGGTTTTTTTTTTTGTTTGTTTGTTTGTTTTGTTTTGTTTTTTGTTTTGTTTTGTTTTGTTTTGTTGCTATTTTATTTGCCAAGATCAGGAGCATGTGGGCCCAATGACTACCTCATAGTGCTAATATAAAGACAATTCCCCCAACAGTTTTACTCTAGGCAAGGAGATAAATGGAATGCCAGAACATATTTTAATTTAGGGAAGATTATCTTGATTTCCTTTCTTTCTGAATCACCAAATCAAATTGTGGAAATCTATCCCCATTTTTCAATTCATTCAAGGGTTGCCATGAGTCCTGGGTAAATGGGAGACAAGCTCTACCTTTCACAGCTTTCCAAAGCAAACAGAGGTCTGCTGAGAGATAGTTATACCTGAAAAGTTATCTAGTTACTCTGGCACTAGAAAATAAACTGACAGGCCTTTCTAGGAGCTAATTATTGAGCCTGCTATTTGGTTCACTGACAAAATCGCTTGTTTGAGGGAAGAAACATATTTGTGCATTGCTTTTTCCATTACCACTATTTCTATCATCATAAATAAGAATCAATAGGCCATTTCATGTAGCATATGCTCACCACCATTTACTATCTGAGTGTCAGCTATATACAGGCTAAGCTGCAGTGCCCCAGCCTCCTGGCTGAGGATGAAAACCCAATGGATCAGGAAAACAATTCAATTTCAATAAGACAGTGTGTACATCTTTGTGAGCTCCTTGAGAGCAAAGGGGGCCTGTTGTTTGTCTCTATAGTTTCAGCACATTGCCTGGCACAGGGCAAGCTGTTTAAATGAATCAACAAGTGATTGGATGATAAATGAATCACTTGTTGATTCATTTAAACAGCTTGCCCTGTGCCAGGCAATGTGCTGAACTGGCAAAAACAAATGGAGGTTCTAAGGTCATATGTGGGACTGATTGGGTTTGTGGGGGTGGGGTGATGTTTGGATAAGGGCAGAGCTTTTTACAATTCATGGCAGAGAAAGGAAGGTAGAGACCTGGTGTGAGCCCAGAGGGAGCTCACACTCAGATCACATACTCAGATCCCTGCAATATTCTCTAGCTGCTGCTATTAGAGAAGACAAGAAATGTGATTAACAATAAGAGTCAAGTGACACCTCTGAAGAAAAACTCTCCACTACCAACAAGAATCTTGCTGGACAAAACAATGTCAGATAAGGGACCATGAGAAAAAAAAAACAGGAAGGAGGAGGGAAAAATAAATTTTAAATAAAAGGAGGGGACAGCGCAAGAGGAGCTGAGGCAGAGGCCTGTGGGGGAAACAGGTGTTTGAAAAATGTGTGAATGCAAGGCATCCTGGGGATGTCAGTTCTGGGGAATGGAGAGGCATTAAAGCTGAGGGTAGAATGAGGGATGAGGAGGGAGGGATAGGTCAGATAAACATCTATGAAACAAAACCCCCACCACAGATAACAAGTACAAAAGAGCCCATTTTCTCTTCTTGAGAAAGACAAAGAGAATTTTAAGAAGGATTAAGTCCTGGTAGCTTTCAGAACTCAGCAGCTCTCAGAAGCAATAATAACTACATAAATAGCTAAGTGGATGGTAGGAATTACCTCACTTGGAATTTGGCCAGCATATCAAAAGTTAGCACTACAATCACATCTTTCTGAAAGCTTTCCTGAGATTCTAGGGGGGAAGTCATCTTAGAAAACTGTCTGAACGGAATTAATGTTAGGAAGAGGATGCTCCTCACTGCTTGATGATGTTCTGTCTCCCGAAAATTAATAAGACAGAAGCCCTACCCTGCTGGGAAGCACTCTCTTATCCATGTAAATATACTGCCAGCATTGCCCCCAGTGGAAGCAAATAAGTACAATCACAGATTACAATGGCCTAATGTAAAATCCTACTCAACAAATAAAACTATAAATGATGTTCCAAATGCAGAGGAAAAGGGCCTTGTAGACATCTTGTTCCCAGAGAGCGCCTTTTCCTGAGTATAAGTGGTTAAGCACGGACTTTTCCAGATAAATTAACAATTATATCAACCTCAGGACACCTCTTCTAATAAATAGCCTATTTTTTCTCTTAAGTGTGTATGTTTAACCACCAACATGCTAGATCACTTTCCCTCCTTCCCCCAAACAGAGATGAAAGTTAAGTGTGTTTCTTAAAAGAAGAAGAAGAGAATGAGAAGGAGAAGGAGGAGGAGGAGAAGGAGGATGACTAGGAGGAGGAGGAGGAGGAGGAGGAGGAGGAAGAGGAGGAGGACAATGAGGAGGACTAGGAGGAGGAGGAGAAATTGTTAGAATTTCCCATTATTCCTTTGTTTTCCACCCAGAAACAAGTTATTTTGGGCTCTTCCACAATGGAATTTGCATGAAAATCTGTTTACTGACCCAGTTCCCTAAGGGTGCCTTTGCTTTAGCACTTGCTGCAAACACCATTTTCATTGCACTGGAAACAGTTCTAATTGGACAAATTGTTACAATTACAGCAGCACCCAAATAAATCAAAGGAATCTAACGTGGACCTGCCACCAAGTCCGAATCCTACAACAACCAGTTCAGTATTTACACCTTAAATAAATATCCAGTCAATGCCATTTGTAGATGCTACTGGTATAGTTATATACCTCATTTTCTTGGAAAATATCAGTTTGAAGAAACTGATTATTCTGCAAATAGTCTATTAAAAAGTTAGGTGATTGTTTATAGCTAACTTCCTACAGTTACATATACACATATATGAGTTCATTCATACATATACATGGTAGTTCATCCACTTCATGATCTGGTATGGTTTCATTACTACAGTGTAAACTGCAGCATTTGAACTTGTAGGGGCCAAACAATACTAGTCAGAACTCAGAAGCACCGTGTAAAAATATATCTCAATGAAAAATACATGTTCCTCTTTGGTAAACTCTCATCCCAAATCTTCTACCAACTCACCTCTCTTTATGTTCCATTATTCCCTAGTTTTCATCCTCTTCTCCAACATCTGGACCTCTTTGGTGTTTGCACACCTCCATGCCTGTGACCTGCAGACACACTTTCTTCTTCAACTTGGATGTATTTTCCCACATCCTTCTTATTATCAAATACCTCTTCCACAAAGCTTTGGATTTTACCACTTGAATTTACATTTATATGTTTTTTGAACTTCCTTAATACCCAAGTCCAAATTTAGCATTTGATCATGGAATCTTCCCTCTGGTTAAGTATATATTTGCATGTATCTTTTCCCTCACCAAATTCCATCCTTTAGAGGTAATATCATCCTCCCCAGCCCCACTATTCTGTTTTGTTTAGTTTTGTTTTTTGTTTTTCCTGACTCCTTCCTTTGAGGCTTCTGCCATCATTCCCCGCCTTTTCTCAGTCTCCTATGAAAATGACATCTCTGTTTTCATCTCTAATCTCCAAACTTCTTGCTTATGACTCCCTAATTTGAATTTTTAGTGAACTCTCTGTAAGGTCCCAGACTTTCTGCTGCCACCTGCTGGGCAGTTCCACAGGGAGAACTAAATTCAAGCCAGTTTCCAAACATCTACAATTCATTCAGCTGTTTTCTCTGCTAACTAATCACATCACCATTTTTCTAGACTTCCCTGATAGAAGTCTAATGTTCAGAACCACCAACACTTACCATTCCCACCCCAGGGCTGATCACCCACGATGTACCATAAAGATCACCTACTAGAGCATATATTCTGGGTGTCCTATCCCACACCCACTCTCCTGGGCAGAGATCACCCATTGCAGGACTCCTGGATGAGTCCTTCCTGACCTGCTCCTTCCCACCCCCCAAATCTTCCTCACACTTCTGCCAGAAACAGCTTCTTAAAATTATTTTTGAGATATTTATATATTGCTCAGGTATCTGAGTATTTCTCTGGATGAAAAGCCCCAAGTTATTCTTTCTTACAGGTAGGATAAAGCCCAAACACCTTAACTCTAGAACTTCTAGGGAAAACAAACAAACAAAAAGCCTTCAAGACCATTCATGACCTATTTCTTTAGCTTTACCTGTCATTAATCTCCCTTTCAATCAGGACTCACTCTAGCTTTCAGAACTGTTTTATCACTTTTCTTTGAACACGAGACTCCTTCAGGCTCTGGATCCTGGAATGTGCTGCTCTCATGTCTTCACATGGTAACAAGGACTCAACTGTCACCTCTTAGACCACCTTTGGAGTGCAGAAAATGATACCACCCTCTCTTCCAGTTCTATCTAGTCCCTTTTCATGTTTATTTTATTTCTCCTAAGCACATCTCAGCATCTGGAAGTGTACATGTTTACATATTTAGTGTCTGTCTCCTCACATTCAAACACAATCCCCATGAGCACAAAACTTGTTTCTCTTCACTCACCTCTACCCCTGAACAGAACCTGGCACACAGGAAGCCTGAAGTCAGATTCCTTCTCTGTGTGACACCAATTTTCACATCTTCATCTTCTCTCTGATTACATGTCTCCTCTAGCATTTAGCTATGACCTCTTTCATTTGAACAGCTATTTCTAAAGGGAGTGAGGTAGAGAAAATGGACATATCAAAACATGCAGGAGAGTGGCGAGGTGAAGGAGAGAATGGTTTAATAAAACACATGTTCAAGTTTTGCAGTTTTTTGTGTAGAGAATTTATGTGTTGCTATGGTTTAGATGTGAGGTGTCCCCCAAAAGCTCATGCGTGAGACAATGCAAGAAAGCTTAGAGGTGAACTGACTGGGTTATGAGAACCTTAATCCAATCAATGTGTTAATCCACACTAGATGGTAACTCTGAGCAGGTAGGGTGGGGAGAAGATGGGTTCCTAGTGGCGTGATATCTGTCGACTAAGATCTCTGAAATCACGAGCCCCCAAAATAAACTTCCTCCTTTAATTGTTCTTGTCAGTCCTTTACGTTGTAGCAGTGAAAAAAGCAGATTGAAATACGCTTCTTTGTTACAATTTTCCCTTTAGTTTCATGCTTTTTTATCCTACTATAAATAATATTCTTTATCATTTTCAATGTGTTAAGTTCTAACACATATAGATGGATGTTTACATTAATCTCACATCCATAACCTGGCTAAATTTACTTCTGATTGCTAAGTAATTCTTAAAATCTCATAGTTCCTTTCTATGTACACAATCATGTTCTCTGCAAATAAATACAGTTTCATTGTAACATTAAAAATGGACAGTGTCATTATTATTTTTAAGCAGGAGCAATAGAAAATTAAAGTATCAAAATTTCATAGCTGCTCTAGGATTGCTGCTATGCTTGGATAGAAAATAACAGCCTTACATCATAGGGGGTGTGGATAAAAACAGTGGAAACCACTGTCCTATAGCAACTTATGGTCCATCATCCTCACTACATTTTGAACTCCTAGAGAGCAATACCACATCTTATTTATGTGTTTATAGCCCATCAAACCTAACAGAGTGCTTTCCCCAAAGTCAACACTTAATAATGCTACTCAAATAGAACTGAAATACCCCAGAGCTGCACATGTGGAGTATGTTCAGTAAACACTTGTTGATGACAGTGAGAACCAGTAAGAAAATCTGAGCTGAACCACCAGCTCACACTCTGCTTTGCTGGGAAACGATTATGAGAGGGCACAAGGGAGCAGAAGACACTCTCTTCATCATTCATACTAGAAAAAAATTTCATTCTCCAGGTAATGCTAAAACAAATGCACTGAGTAAAATATTGAAGAGGCTACCTGTGCATTTCTTTATATGACTGTTCCTTTTTCCGTGGGATCCTAACTTGCATCCAAAATTCTCCTCCCAAAATTCTGCAAACCACACATTTCTTCGATTATTGGCAAGTGTCCGGCTTCTAAAATATCGATCAAATCCTGTTTGAAAGAAAAAAAGATATGTTTTTAATATTCTTTCCAAATCAAAACTAGATACTATCAGGATGTTTAAATAAATTAGATTGGGATTGATGCATGAAAAATTTTTATCTGAATATAACACATAAGGGAGAGCTAGTAGCCCAGATGTAAAGGATTCCCTATGGCAAAGGCCAAGGAGGATCAGTGGGCAGTATTTTCATCCCTACCCTTAGCACCTGGATCCAAGGATCAGTACAACAGGAAAGCCTGCTGCTGTTGTCATCCTTATCACCTCTCCCACTACTCTACATTTCCTGGGGCCACAACCAGTGGCCGAGTGCAGGATCATGAATGTTCCAGACCCAACTCAGACTTTTAAAATTCTTTCTCCTCTCTCCTCACCCTCTCCTAGCATGGATCAATGTTCCAGAGTTTCCTATGTCTCTACCCATTTCAAAATATCTCTCTCCTACATGGTCCATGTTCAGTCAATTGAGTAAAGCAATCAGTGCTAATGGGATCTTATGGAGTCACAGGAAAGTGTGCTGAAGTGTTAGTTTGGTCAGGTGACCACCTCACGGAAGGCAGACCACCTGTAAATAATGCTTCCCTCCCAAGGATCATGATAACAGTAGGAATTTTAGTCACAGTCATCAAGGCCATTTGGAAAGATATTTGGGAGACAGACTCTATTTCAAGGATGCTCAAAATCATTCCTGTTGGATTTATTTATCCATAGAGTCTAACTAGCAATTTGTATCTTTTTTTTCTTTTAATGAATCAAACACTTTCCCTCAACATACTATAACCCTCATATATTCCCA
The DNA here is from genome assembly GCF_964194105.1 of Spermophilus citellus. Classification (NCBI taxonomy): domain Eukaryota; kingdom Metazoa; phylum Chordata; class Mammalia; order Rodentia; family Sciuridae; genus Spermophilus; species Spermophilus citellus. The sequence goes on along the minus strand of NC_138184.1, from coordinate 179,007,338 downwards.
TGAAAATATGCAAACTTAAAAGTGTAATCACTAGCATGGAATCATCTAAGGATAACTGGTTCTGCTTCTTAAAAAAAAAAGAAGAGAAAAAATAAAATATAATGGGTACTGTTTTGTTCGAAGAAAAATACCTAGTAGTTAATGTTATCCATTAGAAACCAATCTAACGGCTCCAGTAACTGTGAAGCTACTGTATCGACAATTCTGCTCTAAGAGCTAAACATTCTACTCAGAGTCATCAATAATGGGCACATTTCACTGTATTCTAATGCTCTGCTTTGTCTTTGTGTTTTGATTCAATTGGAATAAAAGGAATGCTCTGTGGTGCATCCTTACCATCAATTGATGCTCTTTTGGGCAAAATTGTCACAGCCCCTTCTGCGATCTCCTCCTGCTGATAAACAGGTGCTATTTTGGATCCCCAGCTATCTGAGCCAATCCACAGAAAATGCCCACTTTGGTTTAATTTTTTGGCCGCTTCCAATATCCTCCTGTAGGAATACAAGGAAATAAATATACCACTTTTATCAAGAAACACTACAATTATGAAGATTACAAGACTAGTATTATAGTTTGAATGTGTCCCCCAAATTTCAGGTATTGGAAGCTAATGATTTGAAGGTAGGGTTTGTGGGAGGTAATCAGGGTTATATGAGGTCATGATGGTATGGCTCGTAAGATGGCATTATGGGATTTATAAGGAAAAGAAGAGAGAGTCAAGCAAGAAGCTTCTCTGTCTTGCTACATAATGGCCTCCCCCATGTTATGACCCAACAGGAAGGCCCACACCAGATTTCACACAGATGCTTGTGTCATTCTCTTAGACTTCCAGAACCAAGAGCTAAATAAACCTCTTTTCTTTATAAACTACCCAATCTGTCGTATGCAGAAATAGCAACAGAAAGTTAAGAAAACCAGTCTGATGAAGCTAAATACGCTCAGGAGGTCAATGTTAAACAATTAGTCAATCATTCTAATTGTGTGAGTCTTATCATCTCCTAAAGAAAATATAGCAGAGACTTTAACTCCAGCACATGTGTTAATTAGCCTTATCTTCAACCCCATTCCCATTGCTCTTATCATCCTTATTTATCTCATCTCATTCAGTTCCAGACTTTACTCTATGGGAATTTAAGATGTAGAAACTAGAAGCTTGTTGTCTGTAGCATGAGGCAGCCTGTAATTAAAAGAGAACTTGACAATTCCTGTGAAATCCCAGTTTTGACACTGAACATAAAATATGGCATCCCCAAATCCAAATATGAAAAAAATATGGAGCATAAATCTGATTCTTCATACAAAAGAAAAGTAACCAGCACCTGATGTCATCCTCATTGGCAAACATAATCACTGCTCGAGCATTAGGTGTTTCTAGCAGGCGTTTGATAATTTTTTCAAATTCTCCAGGTCTTGGTTCACGTGGAATTTTCTGTGACTGAGCAATGCAAACACCACCTAATGGGGAAAAAAAGAGGTAATTCAGAAAGAGTGTGTGTTTAATTAAACCTTAATGATGCCAACTACTTTATAAAAGCATATGATTCAGTATAAGATGCTGTTTCTCAAAACACAAGTCATTTACCTATTAAAAGTAATTATGCTTGTATTATAATATGTGCATCAAATAAGGAGTATTAATTACTTAATCATATATGAATTTGAGTTTTTTCTCCAAATGTAAACATTATTTTGTGGATGTAAATAAGAAAACCAAGGTGTTTATGATGCATGATAAGAGTCAAGGAGTGGAAGGGAGAGGGTTGTTTACGTTTACTCAACAGAAAGTCAAAGGACAGGTGACTGAATTAATAAAAAGTCTGAGTATGTTTTATAGGTGAGACCCCTATTAAGTATCAAGGTCCTTTTGCTACTTTTCTTTATTAGTAGACCTCACTGAAAGTTAATTTCATTTTATTGCTAATAGTATTGCAGCAAGATTCTCATGCATCAGTGTTATGAGACAACTAGTCTCCAAGGCTCTCTGAGACACAGACAAGTGGCATCTTGTCTGCCAACACCAGAGACAACACCAGAGAATCAAAGTGGCAGAGATCCCATCCAAACTGAAAGAAAGGGAGGGAGGAAGGAAGAGAGAAAGAGGAAGAGAGAAAAGGAAGGGAAGAAAAAGAAGGAACTTTTCTTTGGGTCTTTTTTCTAAGGCAATGAGAAGCCAAAGAGAAAACTTTTGAAGACCTCTCTTCCTCCTTCCTCAGAGGGAAAGAGGTTTCTCCAACTACCATGGAACAGAGAGAAAGCATACTCTGATATTAGAAAAGAAAGCAATACTAGCATAGGTTTCTACTGCATTATGGTTTAAACAGGATTTTTTTTTTAATCAGTCAAGAATTAAATCACCATTTATAGCATTGTTTCAGTGGGCAAAGACATTTTTACTTCCAAACAATTGACAATATATTTAGCCACCCAACATTGCTGAATGCCATTACACAATGAATTGGACTTAACACTGGAACAGTCCAGTCCAGTCCAGACCAGGAGATGCCATCCAGTCTGGGAGATAAGTGTTTCATAAGTAATCTTGGATATGTGGTAAAGCATAGAATTAACAGAGTATGCTATGCAATGGGAACACCAGAGGAATTACAAAAAATGTCTGAATAAGCTAGATTTAAAAAAGGAAACACACATCCATATAAAAACAGGACACTCATGGTAGAGCCCAAGGTAGGCAAAAACCTGATTACAACCTGTGGTAGAAACTGGCTGGAGTTGAGGTTAGAAAGAATAATCAGCTCCAGATTAAGAATGACTTTTTAGTCATGCCAGATGCTATAGATTGAATATTCATATGTTGAAACTTAATCTTCACTGTGACTGGGAGGGAATTGGGTCATAAGAGTAAAATCCTCATGAATGGGATTGGTTCCCTGATCAAAAAGAGCCCAGAAAGCTCCCTTGCACTGGCTGGCATGTGAGGACACAGCAAAAAGGCAGCTCTCTATGAACAAGAAAACAAATCTCTATCAGAATCCAACCACGCTGGCACCTAATTATGGACTTCCAGCCTCCAGAACCAGGAGAGATAAATTCCTATTGTTATATGCCACCCACTCCATGATCATTTGTTACAGTGTCCTGAATGAACTAAGACATTAAATAATTTAGGCTTTATTTTAAAAACAATAATAACCTATTAAGCCAGGCTTGGTGGTGCAAACCTGTAATCCCAGCGGCTAGGGAGGCTGAAGCAGGAGGATTTTGAGTTCAAAGCCAGCCTCAGCAAAAACAAGGCTCTAAGCAACTCAGTGAGACCCTGTCTCTAAATAAAATACAAAAAATAGGGCTGGGGTGTGGCTCAGCAGTTGAGTGTCCCTGAGTTCAATCTTTAGTACCAGAGAGAGAGAGAGAGAGAGAGAGAGAGAGAGAGAGAGAGAGACAAACTATTAAAAGGTCATAAGCAAGAGAATTACATACTGGACTTCATGCTTTAGGGAGAAACTGAGTTGGCTATATACAAGAAGAGTCTGGCAGCTGACATTGGATCCCCAGTGTGCATGATCAGACTTAATGTATATGGCAGTAATATATGACTTCCAGTGCTACATTACAAAAAGCTTATTTCTTAAAATAAGTTTGAGAGCATTCAAATGTATTCCTATAATGGAACTACTCTTACTTACAAAATGCTCTTTAGGCATAGGAATTGCTCATAACCCACAGATTGAGCCATGCTGTAGTGAACTAGCATACCATTAATAGTTGGGATGATTAATTCATTCCTTCAGTAAGTATTTATTGAGTATCCAGTATCTGCCTGGGACTGCATGAGAGCTGTGCATGCAGTGGTGAATAAAATGGACATGGTTTCTACCTTCATAAAGTTTAGAAATATTGTGTAAATCAGGCTTACTGAAAACAAAACTGTAACAATTATTACATGATTATGAATTAAGAAAAGCCCAATAAGAAGAAGCAAGGAAACTTAATTTAGATTGAAGAATATTCAGGAAGTTACCCAAAAGTGATATAATTTAGCTGAGGTCGAAAGGATGGAAGAATGGTAGAGAACAGAATTGGAAAGGTCAGGAAAGAAAGTTAGAGCCAGCAGAATTAATGAGTGGAGAGGAGAGAAGTATAAGAAAAAGGTAAAAAGAAGACAGAGGCCAAAGTATGCGTGGCTCTGTGAGTCTCTGGAATCGCACGAGTGAAGTGTGTCACTTCCTCACTGACTGTTACTCTAGCTCAACCCTGGAGTAGCCCCTATAAGAACATCATATATGAACATTGCATTTCATGGCAGAAAAATGAATGAAGACTGCTGATGTAAATGGAAACCCAAAGTGAAAAGAGCAGGAGGCAATGAGGAGGTGATTAGATTAGGTAGAGGGGCAATGGTGACAGGCAACCCTGGCTACTGGAGCCGGAGAGGAGCAGATGGAGCTCAGGGACAATTCCTGACTTAGAATCAATGGGTTTTGAATTGCTTTGATGTAAGTAGTGAAGCAATGAGAAACTACCAAGTATGACTCCAAGTATTTGGCCTTTGTGACCAGTTATGTGATGACATCATTAAACAAACAGGATGAATGGTATATGGAAGATGAATGGTACACAGAGGAGAAAAGCAGCACTTTGATTCAAGACAGGTCATACCTATGGAAGTACCTATGGAAGAGCAAACTGGAAAAATGGGAATGGAGATAAGGGGAAGAAAAGGGAAATCTGATACATCATGTGACTGTAAAAATCCACACACAAATAGGGTGAGTGGAAACAGTAACTGCAGAAATGCAACACCAAAACTTTAGTGTTCTCTAAAGAACAATAGCTGTTTCAAAGTATGATTTCCCTTTTAATTAAATTGCCATATTTACTGAAGTGCCGCATTAAAGACATATGATATCCTGAGTATCATTCTATGGCTATTCTGACTCCAGAGCCAGAAGAAATGAAAATTGGAAAAATTTTATTATGACTATTTTAGATGAGGCAAACAGGCAATCCAGACCTGTAGTTTTGTCTGAACTCACTGATTGATTTATTCACTAAGGACCTATTTATTGGCCATTTTTTGTTTGCAGAAAGCTGAATTAGTTAGATTGAATTTATACTTAGTCTAAATCCATTTCACTGTTTTCCATTCATTTTCTTCACCTTATATTTGTTAGACTGGTCGGTTTGTATTTTCCTGAAAAAGGACACTGCACAATTAATTTATATCAGCTGAACAAATAATTACAGTGAACCTGCGGCTGTTGGGTGCCTTATGGATATTTTATTGGGTTTAGACTGATTACTTCTCAAGCGATTGGAGTTTGTAGATTAGGGTACTTTCTTTATCCCTGCAACTCATTCACGCTTTCTATCTTTATATCAGTCAAAAGCCAGGCAGTTAATCCATTCACAAGCACTCTGGTCTACTGTGTTTCAGAAGCTACAGGCATTCAAAAGATCACCAGTCCCAGGCAGATAACTGAAGGACAATACGTGCGCATAAGAAGGGTCAGACCAGAGTGTTAAATTAGATAACAACGCAAAATAACAGGGTAAGATCCACAGAAATCCAGTAATAAATGACAGACAAGATATCCCTCAAAATAGTCCCATGACTTAATACAAATAAGGAGTCATATTATATACTGTTAGAATTTGTTTTAAAAATACAGTGAAATTCAGCCACACATTTAGTCATAATCAAAGATACATTTCTATCTAATAAAGAAACTCTATCATGATTTAATTTCCTGGGATGGGTAGGAGAAAGAGAAGTTGCCCTTCATCAAAGGGGCAATTTGTATATTGCATCCATATCTGCATATCTCACTCTGAAAGATTACTGACTGTGAATAATTCAAGAGACACTGACTTTACTATTCTGAAGGTGTGGCCAGTTCTGGGGCGGAGGGTGAGGGGAGCTGTTTTTATAGCTTAGCACTTAGGAAAAAATTTTGTATGAAGGAATTTATAATTGGTCGTTTTCCAGAATTTGTTGCATGGTTTCCTTGGAGGCTTGGAGACTGTGCAATTTTTCTCCTTTTGATTATTAACAATAATTAAAGATCATTTGTTGAACTGAATACTTTGTCTGCTCTACAACACAAATCCTGGCTTTTTTCCAGTCCCATCCTCCCCTGTACCACTGCTGTGTCTAATGACAGCAATGTAAAGTTTGGTACTGTCACCATCTTTCTCATGAGGAGAAAGATGGTCTCAACCACTGGCGGGAGCTATTGGATTCACAGTCTATTCTAAGTCAGAGCTATCTGATTCTAAGTCTAGACTTTTCCCATCACGTAGCCCATTCATATCTGATTGTACCCGTAACTTAATGGTTAAGTGGCAACAAATGATTGATGAATATTATAAAGCAAATTTAAAGACTCATTTGAAAAACCCAGTAGGTTGTCCCATATAAATCTAATTGACAGATACATAAATACAGTATTTCTATTAAGTATTAAGAACTTAATTAAAATGCTTATGACTCATGCAGGTTATAGAACTACAAATTCTCCAGCATACATCCAGTCTAACTTCAAAACTTTCTAATCATTTCTGTAAATGCATGTCCTCAGAAGACTTTACTGAGGCCCCTTGTCTTCGACTTCACTTTTATACCACAGCAAGCTCAATAAGTATATTGTTCATTTTATTATCTTTTCCTTCTCTCTTCCTCGATTAGAACTCCATAACTACTGAAACTTGTCTTTCACATTGACTATCATGCCAGCCCCATACCTAATACCATGCTTGGTACATAGATACTTCAATAAATATTTGTTGAATGAATAAATGCAAGACTTGAGACAGGCACTACTGGGAGAGAGAAGTAGAAACGAGAGACAGTCTGGCTTTCACAGAACTCTCAGTTGAGAAACAATTGGTTGCATATGTGTTTAAAAATGAATGTAATTAAAAAGAAATTGTGGACCATAATGATTCAAAGGAAATTACCATAAAATGGACTCTGCCTCCCAAAATAGTTTTATCAGGATGCCATGAGTAAGAATCCTACCCAGGCCTTAGTTTATTCATCTGTGGGGTGGCATTATAATTTGTTCTTACTGATGCTACAAGGGCAAATTTGCAAACAATGCTAATTCAGAGTTTTTACCTCTTTAGAAAGTTCAGGCTCATCGGTGAGTGGTCTGGTATCTCTGGCCCGGGAAATGGAAGTTTTGTACATACTGATCTGCTAGTGCAGGGACACAGTAGAGTGGGGAAGAAAGGAGATTTGTTGTTAAAGGAATCGAAGGTAGGTCCTCAGTTGACCTTGAACAAATCTCTGCTTTCTCAGTTTTATCTCTATGAAAAAGTTCATAATTTTCCAGGGATGTTGTGAGGATCTCACTAAAAATGATAGAGTTTCTGTACAGATGTGGCACATTATTATCAGTGTTAATAATAATAAATTTAGCCAGATAAGCATCATTGCCCACATTAATGTTCAGACCCAAAATATGGGATTTTAAAAAAACCCATCCATGAACCCTTCACTATTCTTTGTGTAATACTATCAAATATCCTAAATTCTGAAAAGTGATACTTGCTCATTTATCTACATCAATAAATAAAATGATTATATTTGAGTAGGGCAATTTCAAGGTGAGAGAATGGAAAAGTTACCAACATTTTCTTCCTGATCCCTCAATTCCTATTCCAAAAATCCAAGTGTGTGTGTGTGTGTGTGTGTGTGTGTGTGTGTGTGTGTGTATGTATATATATGCATGTATACACATACAACACACACACACACACACACACACACACACACACACACATTTGATCCATTTCTCTGGAGAACCCTGATCAATACAGTCAGTCATTGGATGTGGGCCATCCTGGAGGAGGGGAAGGTAATGTGGGCAAGGCAGATCTTCACAGCCAGGGCAATCCCTCAGGGGTTTGAGAGTTATAGGCTGTCTGCCTACAACAGTCCAAGAAGCAGGGAAATCAGGTAACTCACTGGGGATCTTGAAGGGGGGAATCACCATACATACAAATTGAAATTTATACAGAAATGAAGATACTGTATCTCTGAGGTGATAACATAAGCCTAGTAAATAATAGAATCTTATTATTTAACATGAAAACACTTCTTCCAAGAAGACCTACTACACAAAGAAAAGCAATCTCCACAAACAGCACAAAACTGGAATTATATCCAGCAGAGAAGGGAACCAAGACCTTAAAACTCCTTGGTACTTCATAGAGAAGTTTTGTTAAAACAGTCTAAAAGGATAAAGAACTGCGTTTCAGTTGTTTATTTTTAAGACAAAAATCTCAGTTAATAATGTTGTAGGAGGAAAAATAAAATAAGGAACAATGCCACAGCACAAAGTTCCAACTGTGATGGAAATCGAGGATTAACTTATTAGGAAGAAATCACTCACAAAACTATGTGTAGAATATCAAATACATTTTTAGAAAAATAACATGACAATTATCAGTATTTCAAATTGCTTCATGATTTCTATCAAATTAAGTCTTACATAAATCTGATCAAGTCTTTGTGTAAGTCATTTGATCTACGTGACAGACTTTTTGGTTTTAGTACACAAACAAATATGCAAACAAAATTACCATTTTACCAATTGTTAAAAATAATAATTAGACTATTGGTTAAAAATGCTTAGATAAAATTTTAGGCTAGCCATAAGACATTGCCTATAATTGACCATTTTGATCTAATAAAAACTATTATTTAGTTTATTTTTATGAACATACCTTCAGATGACAGCAATGTGCAAAACAAAATAACCAGGTTTAGCTTTTTTTTTTAAAGATAATAGAAGCACATGAACTCTCCACCCTAAATACCCTTGGCATCATTTCTTTTCATTTTTCTGGAGACATAAGTAAAATAGCAATTTGACCTAATATAATTGGTCCTTTAGTGATAGTTGGGTGAAATTTATTCTACGGTTCAAATAAGTGTAATCACACTTCCTGTAACAATATTTTCACCTCCTCATGTGATGCACAACTGGGACTTAGCAGGAAAATGCACAGTATGATGAAACCGTGTGTTTGTCAGCTCAAAGTACACTTTGCGAAAGAGAAGATTTATCTTGCACATCACTGTAAAGAAAAAGTGTTATCTTTACCAACATGGATTAAAGGAGGGAAATCACACTTAGAATCTGTGTTTATTTTCTCTCTTCACTCTCCATCTCAAACATTTTATGGTTTTTCTTCTATCAAATGCCACACAGACCCTTAAAGGGACTCTGAGAAGAAGTGCAATGGGGGAATGAAACTCCTTCTGCAGAGAGGCTGCATCCCTACCATCACCCACACCTTCTGCTAATAGGGACAATCCACTATGGAAAGCACTGGCACAGAGGGCCTCCATACTGCCTGCCTCTGGGCTACTCTCAGAGAGATGCTGGTGCTCTGAAGGTAGATTGGATGGTTCCAGCTCACAGGGGCAGGGTTCACCATGGGCTCTCTAAGAGCAGAAGCTCATCACAGAGCCAAAGGTCTGCTCAGAGGAACAGAGTGGTACATGGTTACAGCTCTCTTCTTTGGGGTCAAACATCTTGGCTCCAAATCCTGACCCTTCTTTTACTAGCTCTGTGACACTGCATAAGTTATGTGACTTCCTTGTACCTCCGTAACTCATCTGAAAATTAATGGATGCTGCCCAAATGGGTTATTGCAAAGAAGTTAGAAAGCACTCAATGTTTTTTTTCCCCTCATAAAATACATTAATTGTAACTTATTTAAAATTAAAATTGAGCAACAGTAACTCCCTTTGACCAATTTTTATTCACCTACATCATTAAGTTAGGAGCACTCAAATTTCATTCCCCAGATGTACATGGGATGATAGCTCTTGCTAGAATTTCTGGTCAGTGGGGATGTTGAGTTTGCTGCAGAAGGTCTACAGCCACAAGGGAAATGCATGTCCACAGGCTGAACCTGGATTTCTGAGATGCTGCCTCTTCCCACTCCTATGAACTAGAAATGTCTGGAGAGACATGGGCACAGGAGGTGGGAAAGATTCAGGGAAAGAAAGAAAGCAAGAAATATAGAAGAAGAAACCAAGAAAAGAGAGAATAAGATGAGAAATGGCCTGTGGAAAGAATGAGATGAGAAAAGAGAACAAGAGTAGAAAGATAGGAGATAAGAGAACAGACTACCCAATGCAGAATTATCTAGAGAACTGGGCACCAAGTGGAATGTCTGTGAGATCAAAGCAACAAGAAGGGCTTCACTAGGTTTAAATAAATTTCATTAATGTGTTATACATTTGCATTTATATCAATGACTTTTGAAAAGTGTTTTAAGATTCTTATTTTGTTTTCTCTGTTTTTGACATTTTTGAAGTTGGTTCCCAGACACTCAGATCAATAATAGGACAGGAAGATCTCAAATGCCCTCTACACGCTCAAATGCCCAATAGGAACAGACTCTGAGAGAAAAGAAAATTCATACTTTCCAGTGCATTGCTTGGAAAAATTATTATGACAAAGACAGTGCTAGATCAAAGTGCGTCTTGTTTAAATTTCTCATCCATTTTGGACTTTAAAAAAAAGTATTGAACTTTAAATTAAACCCATTCCAGAATCAGTAATTCAGTATAGGATCCACCACAGAATTACATCAACACGGTCAGGGAGAAGGGAGGAGATTCATTCATCATATTTATCCTTCTCCAATTATTTGACATGTTTTTTGGTGTGTGCAGTTATGACACAAAATAAACTTTTATAAAAGGGGTGACATCAGTGAACAACTTACAAAAGGCTCCTGACTTCAGAGTTCACATCTCAGCTTATCTCTAGTGTCCAGTGAAGCTTGACCTAGGGGTATTCATTGGATATGTGATAATAAATAAATAAATGAGAAGCTCCTCCTTCGTGATATCGTGTAATGATATAATAAAGAGATAAGCATACCCAACCTTAATATCACCATCATTCAGGAAAAGGCAAAGCATCCTGAAGCTATGTTATGTGTGTGTAGAACATAAAGTCATTTCTAATGCCTAATGCAGATAAGCCACTCTATTATCTTAACAGCAGTCATCAGAGTTTGCAAACCCTGAGTACTAAGTAATACCATATTCAGTACCAAGTAATATCTTATTCTACTATGGTCTAGGTACTGGCTTTCAATCCGTGGTCTTTGTTCAAAGTAGCATTTCAACAGATACTCAAAAGGAACTGGTAAGCCAGGTGCAGTGGCACACGCCTGTAATCCCAGCAACTCAGTAGCCTGAGGCAGGAGGATTGAGAGTTCAAGGTCAGCCTCAGTAGATTAGCAAGGCACTTAGCAATTTAGGGAGACCCTGTCTCTATATAAAATATTTAAAAGGGCTGGGGATGTGGTTCAGTGGTTAAGCATCCCTAGGTTCAATCCCTGGTGCCAAAATAACAATACAAAACAAAACAAAAGGAACTGGTATTCTCAATCCCAAGAAGGAAGAAATGAGAGCAGAAAGATCATTATTATTTTAGCCCAATAATCTGTTAGAGCAAGGCTCACTCCATGACCAATCTAAGTACTGACCTAAGAAGTGAATGCCAGAGGGGGAAAAAAAGGGCCCCAAAAGCACTTGAAAAATCTAGTCTTTCAAGCAATACAAGTACCTTGAAGTGTTTTTCTAGGTAACATCAAGACTATTTTTCACAGCAGAACTTGATCTATGTGTATGTGATATAAACAGGTTAAAAAGTACAATTCTGTATCTAATTTCTTGAGTTCAAATACTACAAAAAGAGAAGAGTGAATAGTTCTTACATTTGCATTCTTTAAAGGAACCTTGCTAAAATAAAGTTTGGACAAGGTTTTATTCAAATTAGTGTACAATTAGTAGTATGAGTGCAAAACACCCCTCTCCAACACAAGTGAAATTAACTCTACTACTTTTTACTTAATAAATACCCAGTTTTAGAATAAGCAGAAAATAACAACATATTTGGATAGAAAATGCTAGTTCACAATGTTTTTGTATCTTATTTCAGTGTAATGCCCCAGTGCTAATGGCTAATGGACAAGTAGGACAGACATTTTTATATATATAGATTTTTTTGCATTGAAGTAACTCTCCTCAAGATCACAGAGTTAGTAAGGAATCAAATGAGATCCCGTGGACCTAATTCTTATAGCTAACTATATTCCCTGTACTTTGTAATTATCTCTCAATAATTGTCTCCTTGGTCATTAAGTCTCTTCAAATCTTAAAAATCTTGATTTAAGGATACAATAATACATAATTAAATAGAGAATCAACAGGAAATGTAGTAAAATCAAAATGTGAATTCCAGAATTTTATACCATGAAGGCTAAATAGTTTAGAAAAAATGCTTTTAGGTCTGGTTCAGGTTGTGTAGAAATTTCATTCACTACTATCCTCCCAAAAAAGTATCCTGCAGGCTGCTTTTCCCCATAAACCCAGTCATGACTGCCATTACTCACAGAGCATGTTCTTACTCCATGCCGAGTACTCTGCTGGAATCTGAAGTTACAAAATGAATAAGAAGACACAGCCCCTATTTTTTAGGAGCTTTCAATGAACAACTCAATATGCAGATAAGTACAGTATTACAATTTGATATTAAATACTATAATGCAGGGCAGGTGAGGGACCAGGAACTGAGAAATTGAACCTGGTAACTAAGAAAGATTCACTGCCTCCTGTCAGTGACCTTGGAAACACATGGTTAGAAAAGCATTTTAAAAGCAGTTGTATGGTTGATACACACCAGGATCAACAAGTCAGAAAACATTTCATAATCGAGGTTATTATTGATTTAGCTACCCAGAAACTAGCAAAATCTATTTCTAAGGTACGCAGCTGGTTAACAGACACGTACTGCCATTTCCCATGAAAATATGTTGTACTAAACACCCTACATTTATGTATGAAAAGGGATTTAATCTCACTTTTCTACAATAAGAAATAGCAGCTCACCCTGAAGTAGAAGAAACAGAGAGGAAAAAAATTAACATAAAAATTAAAATGGCCACTTGGAGAAGAAATAGCAAAGCAAGAATCCTAAGAACCAAGGATTTCAGTTGGGTTCAATAAACGTAAACCACAACCAATCCAACAGTAGCATTCCTAGAAAAGAACATGAAGTTTTTAACAACCCCTACATCTCCAAGCACAAAAAAACAAAAACTGATCAGAACTACAAATAAAAGGACAACTTGTTACCTCATGAGGTTCTGTGATATGATTTCTACAGTTTCCTTTCATGTAGTGATTCCCAGATAAGACTCATTATTATGAGGGCATTATAGCTTGGCTACATAGAGCATGAGAAAAATCTATTAATGAAAAGCAGTTCAGCTGTGGGAAATGCCCTGGAATATAAATGGTGTAACAGGAGCACGAGTTCTGCCACAGTAACAAATTCACTCATGACAGGACATCAGGACCTTTCTTTCTCATCCCTACCCTGGAGTGTGCCTGCACTCCCATCGCTTGACCCTGAGCAAGACACATAACCTCTCTATCAGTTTCTTCTTTTTGGAGGGGGAAGGTGCTTGACAGAATGACCTCAAAATTCCTTTGAATTTCAACATTTTGTGTTCTACGAATACAACACATGCTCTGCCTCCCATGAGTACTATGAACTATATCAGTTCTAATATGGGAATAAAACACCATGAAAACTATACTATATCACTTTCCTAAAAGCCCATAAAAAAACGAGAGGAAACATATGAAAGCTTGTCCAACTCAAAATTATGAATCCTAGCTTCATGAGTCAGAGCATGACTAGGTAACTGAACAAATAATTTTCATAAGAATATTAGAAACTCAGTCAGGTGTAAGGGTCTGGTGACCATAGACCATTGTCAGTTTTATAAACATGAAATTAGGTGGGGAATAGGCTGAAGATGGTTGTCCATCGATGGCTGTCATTTTGTTATTCTAGAGTATTCTCCTTCTCCTATCTTTTCATTTCCCTCTCATGTTTCTTTATCCTACTCCACCTTCTTACCCCAATTTAAAAATGGACTAAGTCACCTGACATAGTACCTTTTCAATTATTTCTGTTCTGTTACCCTGTGACTCATTAACAGGACAGTAGTAACAGAAAAACAAACAAACACTACAGAAATACAGAAGATAATTAGAAAGTATTTTGAAACCCTATATTCCAATAAAATAGAAGATAATGAAGATATCGATAAATTTCTTAAGGCATATGATTTGCCCAGATTGAGACAGGAAGACACACACAATTTAAACAGACCAATAACAAAAGAAGAAATAGAAGAAGCCATCAAAAGACTACCAACCAAGAAAAGCCCTGGACCGGATGGGTATACAGCAGAGTTCTACAAAACCTTCAAAGAAGAATTAATACCAATACTTTTCAAGCTATTTCAAGAAATAGAAAAAGAAGGAGCTCTTCCAAATTCATTCTATGAGGCCAACATCACTTTGATCCCAAAACCAGACAAGGATACTTCAAAGAAAGAAAACTATAGACCAATATCTCTAATGAACTTGGATGCAAAAATTCTCAATAAAATTCTGGCGAATCGAATACAAAAACATATCAGAAAACTTGTGCACCATGATCAAGTAGGATTCATTCCTGGGATGCAAGGATGGTTCAATATATGGAAATCAATAAATGCCATTCACCACATCAATAGACTTAAAGACAAGAACCACATGATCATCTCGATGGATGCAGAAAAAGCATTTGACAAAGTACAGCATCCCTTTATGTTCAAAACACTAGAAAAACTAGGGATAACAGGAACTTACCTCAACATTGTAAAAGCTATATATGCTAAACCTCAGGCTAGCATCATCCTAAACGGAGAAAAACTGAAGGCATTTCCTCTAAAATCTGGAACAAGACAGGGATGCCCTCTATCACCACTTCTATTCAATTTAGTTCTCGAAGTACTAGCCAGAGCAATTAGACAGACAAAAGAAATTAAAGGCATAAAAATAGGAAAAGAAGAAATTGAACTATCGCTATTTGCGGATGACATGATAATATACTTAACAGACCCAAAAGAGTCTACAAAGAAGCTGCTAGAGTTAATAAATGAATTCAGCAAAGTGGCAGGTTATAAAATCAACACGCATAAATCAAAGGCATTCCTGTATATCAGCAACAAAACCTCTGAAATGGAAATAAGGAAAACCACTCCATTCACAAAATCCTCAAAGAAAATAAGATACTTGGGAATCAACCTAACAAAAGAGGTGAAAGATTTATACAATGAAAACTACAGAACCCTAAAGAGAGAGATAGAAGAAGATCTCAGAAGATGGAAAAATGTACCCTGTTCATGGATAGGCAGAACTAACATCATCAAAATGGCGATATTACCCAAAGTTCTCTACAGGTTTAATGTGATGCCAATCAAAATCCCAACGGCATTTCTTCTAGAAATAGACAAAGCAATCATGAAATTCATATGGAAAAACAAAAGACCCAGAATAGCAAAAGCAATTCTAAGCAGGAAGTGTGAATCTGGAGGTATAGCGATACCAGAGGTCAAACTGTACTACAAAGCAATAGTAACAAAAACAGCATGGTACTGGTAGAAGAACAGGCAGGTGGACCAATGGTACAGAATAGAAGACACAGAGACTAATCCACAAAGTTACAACTATCTTCTATTTGATAAAGGGGCTAAAAGCATGCAATGGAGGAAGGATAGCATCTTCAACAAATGGTGCTGGGAAAATTGGAAATCCATATGCAACAAAATGAAATTGAATCCCTTTCTCTCGCCATCCACAAAAATTAACTCAAAATGGATCAGGGAGCTAGATATCAAATCAGAGACACTGCGTCTGATAGAAGAAAAAGTTGGCTACAATCTACATATTGTGGGGTCGGGCTCCAAATACCTTAATAGGACACCCATAGCCCAAGAGTTAACAACAAGAATAAACAAATGGGACTTACTTAAACTAAAAAGTTTTTTCTCAGCAAGAGAAACAATAAAAGAGGTAAATAGAGAGCCTAGATCCTGGGAACAAATTTTTACCCCCCACACCTCCGATAGAGCCCTAATATCCAGGATGTACAAAGAACTCAAAAAATTAAACAATAAGATAACAAATAACCCAATTAACAAATGGGCCAAGGACCTGAACAGACACTTCTCAGAGGAGGACATACAATCAATCAACAAGTACATGAAAAAATGCTCACCATCTCTAGCAATCAGAGAAATGTAAATCAAAACCACCCTAAGATACCATCTCACTCCAGTAAGATTGGCAGCCATTATGAAGTCAAACAACAATAAGTGTTGGCGGGGATGTGGGGAAAAGGGTACACTTGTACACTGCTGGTGGGGCTGCAAAATGGTGAGGACAATTTGGAAAGCAGTATGGAGATTCCTGGGAAAGCTGGGAATGGATCCACCATTTGACCCAGCTATCACACTTCTCGGACTATTCCCTGAGGACCTTAAAAAAGCGCTCTATAGGGATACGGCTGCATCAATGATTATAGCAGCACAATTCACAATAGCTAGACTGTGGAACCAATCTAGATGCCCCTCAATAGATGAATGGATAAAAAAGTGGCATCTATACACAATGGAGTATTATGCAGCACTAAGAAATGACAAAATCATAGAATTTGCAGGGAAATGGATGGCATTAGAGCAGATTATGCTAAGCGAAGCTAGCCAAGCCCTAAAAAACAAATGCCAAATGTCTGCTTTGATATAAAGAGAACAACTAAGAACAGAACAGGAAGGAAGAGCATGAGGAAAAGACTACAGTAAACAAAGACAAATGGGGGGAGAGAAACGGAGAGAGAAGGGAAAGCACATGGAAATAGTAGGAGACCTTCAATGATACATAAAATTATAAGAGGTTATGAGGGGCAAGGGGGAGGGGAAAAAGGGAGAGAATTGAACAACAGCAGGGGAGGTAGAGAGGGAAGATGGGAGGGGAGGGGAGCGGAGGGGAGGGGGGATAGTAGGGGATAGGAAAGGTAGCAGAATACAACAGTCACTAATATGGCATTATGTAAAAATGTGAATATGTAACAGATGCGATTCTGCAATCTGTATTTGGGGTGAAAATGGGAGTTCAAAACACAATTTGAGTCAAATGTATGAAAGATGATATATCATGAGCTATGTAATGCTTTAAATAATCAATTAAAAAAAATAAAAAAAAAAAGAAGACATAAGATCTCTGTTTCTCTCCTATGTACCAGCACAGTAAAAAGGCAGGTGTCTGCAAGCCAGGAGGAATGCCATCAGCAAGAACCTGACCTTGCTGGGGCCCTTATGACAGACTTCCCAGCCTCAAGAACTGTGAGAAATGTTTCTTGTTTATGCCAAACAGTTTATGATATTTTGTTTTAGCAGCCCAAGCTACCTGAGACACTCTACTTCCTCCAAATACCCAACTAAATCGTCAAGTACAAAGAAAATGAGGAAAACAGGAGAGAAATGTCATCAAAATATGAAACATCATTGAAATCTTAAAATCAGATGGTGACCAAGTTGTAACTGACTTACCAGAGTAGGAAAAAAAATATGACAGAATAGCCCAGAAGGAGTGTGAAGCATAGAACAGAAACAAAACAATCATTCTAATTCACACCAGGATAGCCCCAAAAGTGGAGGGCCAGAGACTCTACTAGGTGGAGTTGAAAATATATTTGGTTGAAAACCTTTGTGTTCTCCTTCTCCTAACTCTAGTCCCTGGGCATGGATGATCAGAGGTTCATTTCCTGAAGACAGACACAAGTACACTACACATGCTGATGATTCAGCAAGGTTCCATAAAGGGTATTCTACACACGGAAAGGGAAATCCCAGGTGCCCTTTCCTCACTTAGCACCCAGATTGCAGCACCTTAAACTGCACCCACAACTTGTAATTGTCTTCTCTAGAAACTTACCCAAAGATAATGACACATTGATACCCCAGCAGATGTCTCCCAAGTACATGACCAGGTCTACCGGTTCCATGCTAAATTCAAGTCCATAGGCTGAATAATTTGTCCACTCTTTAAATGCCCTCACTTAAATGAGCAGTAGGTCAGCACCACACTCTTAACACCAAGGCCTCTACTTGAAAAGAGCCTCTACTGTGAAAATCCAAAAACAAAACAAACAGAAGAGATGAATTCAGAGAACACAGAAACAAGATGTAAGTTGAAGATAGCTTCAAGAATATTAATGTCCTCAGAGAGAAGACACTGATTCCATGCAACAAGAATATGAGGAGAGAGAAAACAAAACAAAATGGGAACATTCAGACAATGAGAAAGAGCTCCCAGAAATTGCAAAGGTGAAAGATAGGAATATCTCAATAAATAAGATGTAAGAGAAAGTTGGGGGAATATTTCAGAAAGCTAAACAAATGAAAAATGATCCTAGAATTACATGATTCATTCAGGAGGTTCAACATTCAAATTCTGAAGTCCCAAAGAAGAAAATAAAGGGAGACCATTACCAAAGAAATAATATATAGATATATATTTCTGAGAACATAAATTTTTAGACTTGAATTGCTTTTAAAAATAGTAGCAAAAAGGGACTGAGGTTGTGGCTCAGTGGTAGAGCCCTTGCCTAGCACGTGTGAGGCACTGGGTTTGAGTCTCAGCACCACATAAAATAAATAAATAAAATAAAGGCATTCAGTCCATCTACAACTAAAAATATATATTTAAAAAATACTAGTGAAAAGAAAAGAGAGGAAGAAGAAGCAGAAAGACCCACATAAAGGAAATGAAGCATAACATTTCAAAACCTTGAGAGTGAAAGCCGATTACAGAAACAGAATTAGGGCTCAGTATGGTTCCAGGATTCTCAACAGCAACACTGCTAGTCAGAAGAAAACGGAGCAATACTTTCAAAATTAAGAAGAAAGATGAGCTTTATTCTAGATGAACAGAAAGCCAGATAAACTATAAATCATGTGGTGTGTGGGTAGAATGAAGTCTATTTCAGACATGCAGAAATGGCAAAATAATATTGACTTCCCATGCACTTTTCTTAGGATGCTTCTGAAGTTGTATGCCATCCAAACACGAAAGGAAATGAGAACTAGGAGGACTCAGAGTCCAGGTAACAAGTAATCCAACATGGGAGAGGTTAAAAGGTCTCTCAACCTCGGGATGAGGGGAGGTCAGAGTTAAAAACCATGCAACTAGTCTACAGGTCATTCAATCCATATCAGAGCAAGAAGATGGAAGCCTCTGGAAATGTCTCCAGGGAAAAAAGAATTAATGAGGGTTTTTTAAATGTATTTAGATGTTCTGATAGAATATGTACATCTCTGTCAGAGTTGGAGGATGAATTAATAATAGATAGAAAACCAAGAATATGACAAAACAAGAAAAAATTATAAGAAATAAAAAATGTTGTGAAGAAATGTTATTTTAGTACACTATCTAGATCAACTGTAACATCACATGCATAATCATAAAAAAATAAACATTGAATATTAATTAAACCAAAATTGTGACACAATCTCACTGCAAGCATTGGAGAAGAATGAGTATATGTGTATTTGTATGCACATGCAATCTGTATTGCAGGGAGCTGAGTCATCAAAGTAAGAAAACAATAAGATAAAAGGTTAAACAATAAGATAAAGGGTAAAACAATTGCAGGGTGAGGTGACGCACGTTTATAATCCCAACAACTCTGGAGGCTGAGGCAGGAGGATCATGAGTTCAAAGCCAGCCTCGGCAGCAGCAGTGTGCTGAGCCACTCAGTGAAATCCTATCTCTAAATAAAAAATTAAAATAGCCGCTGGGGATGTGGCTCAGTAGTGGAGTGCCCCTGAGTTCAATCCCCAGTACCCAAAACCTAGGTTTAAAAATCAAGAAATAACAGTATAAAATACATCATATGGAAATATGGAAACAAATAACAAAAGTGGGTAACAGGGTTGAAAACACTATATTTGGAGATCAAAATCCTAAGGTAGTGTGGGGTGGGATTTTTCTTAAGCCTGGTTGCATCATATACAATATCACTTAGATAAAAAAAATATTTGGGGCTCTGCTTTTTAAATGATCAGAATTTCAAGATGGCAAAAATGATTTTAATCCTATGAGTTAGGCAAGCATCTTCTATGAGTCAGGTGTCTTTAAAACTTGTCTGCACCTTTACACCTGCGCCATGTTATCTTACACCAATTTGTTTCAGGGGTATAATAGATGCTTGCTTAATCTTCTTAGGAACACAGTCCAGGCAATAACATATTGAATAAAATAAGAACCACATGACAATCCCCATTGCCATGGTTTAAAACATCAGCTTTTCATGTTAATCAGCGCTAACCTGTCCCTGTTGTTTTGTACCCAAATTCCAAAGATTCTTTTCAGAAGTATCAGTAGTTGACTTTAGCAACATAAAAGACCTACCATGGAAACAAAACCACACTTACCCATTATCTGGATCCTATTTGCAATATAATATTACATTTGTTGTTAGAATAGTGAAAATAAGAGTTCTCTCAATTATCACTCAATCTTTTGTAAGCAATTCAAGGACCACAAAAGAATGAATCTCAATGGGCAGAATGACTTCAGAGTTTTGGTGAACACAGGAGGAACCAGATGGGTATCTTTGTACTAGTGGAGGTCACTTTGGGATTCTAGCTATGAGGTACACTGGGTCATAGTTTGATAGGTGTTCAGAGGTTATTTTAAGAGAGAAAGGAGTGGAGGGATATATACCAGTGGCTATAATCCAAACCCCTCAAGATAGAAACTGAAACCCTGGTATAGGTGCTTTAGGAAGAGATGAGAAGACTCAAAAGAGCTTTTTGGCAAAATTTTAGCTAACTCATACAGATCAAAACTTCATGAGTCCCATGTGAAAAATAAACCACAGATTTAATGAATCTGATTTGAATATATCTACACATAATATATATGGTATATATTATATAAAACAAATGGTATACATTAAGGAAATGGAGATTACCTCACACATCTCAAGGAAAGATTTGCAGTGATTTCTTTTCCAACAGCAAATGGGCCACCTGCCTCTAGACTACAAGGCAAATGAAGAGGCCCTGTGTCCTGCAGCACTAACAAGGAGATGGAAGTATCAGACAGCAGCAAGAGGAGGAGTGTTTCACACAGAGCACTAACAGGCAGCAGTTTTTCAAGGCCAGATCCTGCTTTTCCAACAAGCTGGGATTCATGTGATTCATAAGGTGTCCCTTCATTTTATTTGTTTGTTTGTTTGTTTATTTATTTATTTTTGTTTTATTGATTTTATTTTCTTTAAAATACATGACAGCGGAATACATTACAGTTCTTATTACATATATAGAGTACAATTTTTTATATCTTTATATATAGAGTATGTTCATGCCAATTCATGCCTTTATACATGTGCTTTGTTGTGGGGTTTTCTTTGCATTACAATTCTTATTACACATATATACCACAATTTTTTATATCTGTTTATATATAAAATATGTTGACACACAATCTGAGTCTTCAAACATGTACTTTGGATAATGATGTCCATCACATTCAACCACCCTTGCTAATCCCTGTTTCCTCCCTTTCCCTCCCACCCCTCTTCCCTATCTAGAATTCATCTAATCCTCCCATGTTCCCCCTCCCTACCCCACTATGAGTAAGCCTCCTTATATCAGAGAAAACATTCAGCATTTGTTTTTTGGGGGTTGGCTAACTTCACTTAGCATTATCTTCTCCAACGCCATCCATTTACCTGCAAATGCCATGATTTTATTCTTTTTTAATGCTGAGTAAAATTCCATTCCATTTTTTTTTTTTATCCATTCATCCACTGAAGGGCATCTAGGTTGGCTCCACAGTTTAGCTATTGTGAATTGTGCTGCTATAGACACTGATGTGGCTGTGTCCCTATAGTATGCTGTTTTTAAGTCCTTTGGGTATAGTCCGAGGAGAGGGATAGCTGGGTCAAATGGTGGTTCCATTCCCAGATTTCCAAGGAATCTCCGTACTGCTTTCTATATTGGCTGTACCAATTTACAGTCCCACCAGCAATGTATGAGTGTACCTATTTCCTCATATCCTCGCCAACATTTATTGTTGTTTGTCTTCATAATAGCTGCCATTCTGACTGAAGTAAGATGATATCTTAGAGTAGTTTTGATTTGCATTTCTCTGATTGCTAGAGATGATGAGCATTTTTTCATATATTTGTTGACTGATTGTATATCCTCTTCTGAGAAGTGTTTGTTCAGGTCCTTGGCCCATTTGTTGATTGGCTATTTTGTTTATTTGGTTTTTTGTTTGTTTGTTTGTTTGTTTGTTTTTTTGGTGCTTAGCTTTTTAAGTTCTTTATATACCCTAGAGATTAGTGCTCTATCTAATGTGTGAGGGGTAAAAATTTGCTCCCAGGATGTAGGCTTTCTATTCACCTCACAAATTGTTTCTTTTACTGAGAAGAGACTTTTTAGTTTGATTCCATTCCATTATTGATTCTTGGTTTGACAAAATATAGCACCCCTTTATGTTCAAAACACTAGAAAAACTAGGAATAACAGAAACACATCTCAACATCGTAAAGGCTATCTACGCTAAGCCTCAGGCCAACATCATTCTAAATGGAGAAAAACTGAAGGCATTCCCTCTAAAAACTGGAACAAGACAGGGTGCCCTCTTTCACCACTTCTATTCAACATAGTTCTTAAAACACTAGACAGAGCAATTAGACAAATGAAAGAAATTAAGGGATATGTATAGGGAAAGAAGAACTTAAATTAGCACTATTTGCTGACAATATGATTCTATATCTAGAAGACCCAAAAAACTCCACCAGAAAACTTCTAGAACTAATAAATGAATTCAGCAAAGTAGCAGGATATAAAATCAACACCCATAAATCAAAGGCATTTCTGTATATCAGTGACAAAGCCTCTGAAAAGGAAATGAGGAAAAACACTCCATTCACAATAACCTCAAAAAAAAAAATAAGATACTTGGGAATAAACTTAACAAAAGAGGTAAAAGATCTATACAATGAAAACTACTGAACCCTAAAGAGAGAAATCAAAAGAAGTCCTTAGAAGATGGAAAGATCTACCTTGCTCTTGGATAGGTAGAATTAATATTATCAAAATGACCATACTACCAAAAGCACTATGCAGATTTAGTGCAATTCCAATTAAAATCCCAATGGCATTCCTCATAGAAATAGAAAAAGCAATCATGAAATACATCTGGAAAAATAATAGATCCAGAATAGCTAAAGCAATCCTTAGCAGGAAGAGTAAAGCAGGTGGCATCGCTATACCAGACCTTTAACTATACTACAGAGCAATAGTAACAAAAACAGACTGGTAGACCAATGGTACAGAATAGAGAACACAGAGACAAACCCACAAAATTGTAATTATCTTATATTAGACAAAGGTGCTAAAAACATGCACTGGATAAAAGATAGCATCTTTAACAAATGGTGCTGGGAAAACTGGAAATCCATATGCAACAAAATAAAATTAAACCCCTCTCTCTCACCACGCACAAAACTTAAAATGGATCAAGGACCTAGGAATTAGACCAGAGATTCTGCATCTAATATAAGAAAAAGTAGGCCCTAATCTCCATCATGTGGGGCTAGGCCCCAACTTCCTTAATAAGACTCCTATAGTGTTCCTTCATTTTAATATCAAATAATAAATATTCATTTTAAATCTCAGGGATTTTGTCACACCACTTGGGCATAAAATTTAAAACAATCATGTAATTTAAAATATGTCAGGTTCTTTTCCTGCATTATGTCACTCTACAACAGGGATTAAACTGCATAATCCCCTGGGTCTCATGGGTACCCCAGAGATAGCAGTGACTTATTTGAAATCAGGTTGTCACATTGTCTGCTAATAACTAGATATTTTTTTCACGCTCCATCAACTCATATCCACAATCTTCATAAGGATAATCCTGATTCTCTCCCTCCCTTACTTCTTTCTGTTTTAGAAACAAGATTACCAATCTTTTTGGATGTTGATGCTATCACTAAGAATCAGGTCCTAATTGGACATAGCAAGGTACAAAGGAAACAAATGGACTTGGGAACCTCTGGAGAGTTTAAGATGTTTAATGAGGAGAAAGAGAGAGAAAGAGGTCCCGGCCTTTTATAAGGACCAGATCCATAGCCAAATAAATGCCACTTCACAGCACTCCAGCAAAATAAATCTCCAGTGAATGTGAAAGTCAGTCAGTCAAAGCAAAGGAGAAAAGGAGGCAAATAGGATAGAGAAAGAAAGGTAAGAGGCCTTGCATCTGGAGGGAAAGAAAACAGTCCTTAGTAGCTCCAGGAGGAATGCCTAAGGGGGTCAGACTTCAACAACAGGGGCTTTTCCTTCCTTTTTTTCCTTTATCAGTAAGCATAAAAAAACTATCCAAAATAACACCTGCATCATCCTTTTTAGAGCTCATAATATACATTTCTTCTATTTTTTCTGCTGGATGTTTAGGATTCAATTTATTTTTGCATGGGTGCCATAGCACAACATGGGCATAAAACTGTAAAAAATTAAATAGCTCAAAAAGTGTAGGTGGCTTCTCTGGAATTTGTGCTGAATTAATTTTTAGAATGCAGTACTAGAATTGCTGCACATGTGTTCTATTATTAAATATCTAACCCTTCTAAATTGGGAAGGATAATAACAAGCAATCTTGTGGAAAGCTGAAGACCTAAACAATACAATTCTAAAACCAAAATAAAACTGGTGTTATTTTTTTTACATTTATAATTGTTAAAATATCATTGTGGCACCAGAGCATAGAATCTTAAAGAAAAACTTCTAAAGGAAAACAGAAATAAATATTGTTATTTTAGCATTAAAACATTATGATTAATTTTAGTCTTTATTCACATAAACCCACAATTAGCAGATATTATGGATATGTGTATACTTTTTCAAGTTTGGTTTGCAACTGAGCATGTTATCGTTAGTATTCTTTCATAAAACTACAAGAGAAACCACAAAAATAATATTCACATTGGAGCAAGATGATAAAATTAAGTGTTAACACAAGATTGTTCCTTGTGTTGTTGGGAGTCACCATTTTCTTAGATACCCCCTCTTCACTGGCTTGATATAGCAAATGTTACTTATTCTATTTATTCTTAGGCATATAGGTCATGACCAATATGTCACAGGTCTAAATACCACTGCAATGTACACTTCCTTTATATAACTCTTTTCTTATGTTCCTTTTTCTATATGTCTGAAAAATCTTCAGGACAAGATGGAGGTGGAGGCAGGAGGATCAAGAATTCAAAACCAGCCTTAGCAAAAAACATAAATAAAAAGGCTAAGCAACTGAGTGAAACCTCGTTTCTAAATAAAGGGTACAAAATAGGGTTGGAGATGTGGCTCGGTAGTGGAGTGCCCCTGAGTTCAATTCCCGGGACCAAAAAAAAAAAAAATACACACACACACACACACACACACACACATATATATATATATATATAAATTTATACCTTTAGGAACAATCTATTAAGCAGCCTTGTCAATATCAAATGCTATATTTTTAATGTTTTCCTAATCTAATATCTAAAAAAAGATATCCCGCCACATTTTAACAAATAGATGTTAAATTTTAGGTTTACTATATTTTATAATAATTAGCAGAAGCTGTAAGGAGACCTGAAAGTTAATAAAATTTTAAATTATGACTCATAGACTTGTGAAAGGACTATAGATAATATTTAACCTAGTCTTTCACCCATGGAGAAATTTATATAGCAATATCTTTGATGGACACCTGGCAATCACCCTAGACTGCTGCTGTGCTTAATTGCCTTTGTCCAATGCATTACTAAGTCCTGCTGTTTCAAGCCCAAAACCCCTCATGATTTGCCCCACCCCTCTCTGGCCCCCTGCCATGGCCTTAGTTCAAGCCCCCATCATCCTTACACTTGGATTACCATAATAAACTTTTCTCCAACACGTCTGCCTCTAGTTTAGTGCATGATACTGCACTGTACATGGTCTAAAACATCAATCTAATGGTGAATAATACTCCTCTCCTTAAATATTTCAATAGCAGGCCATTTTGTTTAGGACAAAATCTGAACTTCATGGCAGAGCAAATAAAGTACCTTATAAAATACTTCAGCTTTTAGTCTCACTTTGCACCACTAACTAAACACCCAGTGAACACCCACAAAAGGTGTGCACGTTCAAGCCTTCATCTGGACATCATGTCCTGAGACTCATGTCAGGATGTAATCCTCCAGAGGACTTTCCTGACTCCATATCCTCCTGGGGTGGGCTGGTCATCTATGAGCCCATCAGAAGGAATGAGAACCCTCCCATGGAGCATTTACTCCACTGCATGGTGGCTGCTTATATAACTGCTTATCTTCCTAACCAGCCTCTTGTTTCCTTAAGGTTAAAGATGTGCCTCCAACTGTGGGTTTTCAAAGCCCTGCACAGTATATGCTCTTCGTGTGGATAAACACTTGCTTGTTAGATGAAGGAATGATTCAGCCTCTAGTAGATGCCTTCTGGTGACAGTATCTCACCAAACCTTTCATCCTGATTTTTCTGATCTTCAAAAACTAAAGAGCTGCTTTGTAACTTCTGCAACCTCTGACTGGGCACGCAATCTGCTAAAATGTGCAAGACACTGTTAAAAGTATTTGTTGGCCTGGAAGACACATGACATTGGTCCTCTTGAGTGACTTACTAAATAGAATACTGGATACCATCTCAGATATATGCATTAAAAATGAGGTCTTCTTTACTAAGAAACAAATAACAGAGTGGGGAGAATTACAAAACCAAACGAGAAAGAGGGAGGGAGGGAAGGAGGAAGGGAGGGAAAAGAAAGGATAGAAGAGAAGAAGAGAAAAGAAAGTATGGATATTTCTAAGCAAAAATCATACTCATACGTGATGCAGGACCTCAAGTCCAAATAGGTTGTCTCAGAAAACCCTCCTGCCCCTCCCCTCGGAAAAGGCCTTCTGAAAGAAGCAAGTCTGGAAGCAGGCTGCCCAGAGGCAAAGGTGTTGATGCATTTAATAGGCTCTGGCAGCTGCTTTCACATTTATGCAGAATGGAGGAATGAGTTGAAGCAAAAGAAAGGGAGAGGAAAAGGAGTAAGTGCATTTGTTTAAAGTAATGGAAATAATAAGTAAGCAGGAGGATTAGGGAAGATGACATACATTTATTCTATAAGCATAAAAATATTTAAAAATAAAATAGTCCAAACACTAAAAGAACTGAATCACTCTGTTGCCTCATTTGAAAGGGAATATAAGTTCTTATAATCTATCCAGTGCTGCCCAGTAGAACTTTTTGTGATAATGGCCATGTTCTATGGCTTCCCTGTCCATACTGTGGCCACAAACAACAGATGACTACTGGACATATGAAATGTGGCTAGAGAAATTACAAACTAAATTTTTAATTTTTATTTGATTTAAAATTCTACAAGATTTTTTAAATAGTGAAACAAACTAAAGGAATTGGATGACTTAAAGAACAAGTTTACCTGTTTGGGGGATAGGAAATTATAGTTTCATGGTCTGCACATTTATAATGTACTTTCATGTATTTTATTTAACAAGAGGATAAAAACTAAAGAGGAATGTGGACTCTCCATCAACAGAGGCGATAACAAAGAAATGAGGGTCCCTTGTCTTCTCACCTAATTAGAATGCAATTCTGTGGAGCAAGGAGCTCACTGAGTCATACTGAAAAGTCAGGGGACAACAGTGATGCAGACTCCAGAGCCAGACTGCCTGTGCTTAGAATACATTTCTGATTTACTAGCTGGGTGACCTTAGTCAAGTTACTTAGCTTCTCTGAGCCTCAGCTTCTTCCTCATTTCAATGGGAATAGTAGTAATGTTAAATTCATAGGGTTGATATGAGTTAACACATGCAAAATAGTTAGAGCAGTACCTGGCAGACATAGTAAATCGCTCAACATGGTTGGTAACTAACCGCAAGAACAGCAGTCCTACAAATGCACAAAGCAGCCTCTTTTGGGAAGGTACACTTCTCTGGTCATGACAAATTCCCTTTCTACTGTGATATGTCTTAGCCCATGAATGTTAGATGAGGTCTCAGGCAAGGTCCCAGACAAGAGAAAACATAATATGGAACAAAAGATAAAAAAGGGTCTTGAAGCAAGTCTCCACTTCCTCTGATAATCCAATTCCATCATCCTACCAGACAAATTCAATTCTACTGTGTCTGCGTGGTTACTTTTCCTTCCAACTTCTAATGGGTCAGAAACAAAAGATTATGAGCTGATGATTTCTATTGATTATTACATGCCTTCATGGAGCCCAGCAATGTGAATAGTAGTCATAGAATTCCTGAAGCCCTCCTCCTTCATAGTTTGCAACTGGGATGTTCTTTGTATTCATAATCCGTGCTGGTGGGGGGGTTCCACCCTGGCCTGCTCCTGAACTCTCTCTCTCTGCTTTTCCAGCCTCCACTGTGCCCTTCCATTTGGTCCTCATACACCCCTCATCTCTCCTTCCCCCTCTCTAGCCAGCTCAACACTTGATGCAGCTGGATAGAGCTTTGAAAGTTTTTAGGGAAAACTCTCAAGGGCAGTAAAATCATTTGTAAGCAGAGCTGATTCTGAATGCATTGGAATGGAGATGAAATCCAGAATACCCAAAAAGAAAAGCATTAGTTAAAATAGAGAGGATAAAAAATCATTTTTATATTTTTATGAGTAATATGAAATAAATTTAAGATTTTTAAGCTGTTACAGAGCTAACAAGCCAGGGCACGTGGCAAGAGCTCCAATAATTGCTAGGAAAGAAAATGCAAGAATATTTTTTAACTCCCCTCAAAATACAAATTCAATGATGTGCTTTGAATCAGTAGAAGAAAACACTCAGTTTGTGAAGATGCTATGAAAAATCATAATCTCTAAGGCTTTATGAATTAATCCTTACCTGGGGCATGCTTTTGCATGCCAAATGTGAATTATTCTCCATAAAATAACACTGAGCATAATAGGAAATGTAGCTTGTAACTAGGAAAACAAGCAATAGATTAATAGCACTTCATGTCAGCCAGAAATAACTAAAAAGTCAAAAGCCCAAAAATATATTTATCAAGAATTCATAAAACATTTGCTTTAAATAGAAGGAGCCAAATTCTAGACATTTATTTTTTTGAAAATACTGATAATTGTTCCAATAATATCAGAGGGAAGAAGTCTCACCAGGACACCTGAATGATGTCAATAGGTATTCACAATTTTTCATTTTCTAATTTGAAATTGAAAAAAGAAAAACCCCATAAGAAGAAAAACAGTCTCCTGTAACCATCTGAGTTACTAATGAGTTCATGGCTTCCTCAATCTCACACAGTATCTACGCAAATTCTTCAGCAGGTGCTGCTTAAGTGACATCAGCTCACACTACAATACTTAATTCTCTGATGTGTGCAATAAATTATAAATACTTAATAATTTATTATGGTTGTTTTAAGAGCATCACACAGCATTTTGCATCTAACTCAAGAGAAAATAATTACTGACCTCACAACAAATCCTAAGGACCATTTTTATACTCACTTTGCTAATATTTCTTTTAACAATCTATAATTTCTCCTCTAAATTTTAAAATAGCATCTTAGTTAGGAACTAATTTAGAGATGAACCTTCCCAACTACTTTATTTAGTTTGACTTTCTGTGAGTCTTCTTTAATGTTCTTTGTAGTATTTGAATATATATATATATATATTTAAGATGGACTCTCACTATATTGCCCAGGCTAGTCTCAAAGTCCTGGGCTCAGGTAATCTTTCTGTCTCGGACTCTCAAATGACTGAGACTACAGGCAATGTTAAGTTCCTGCCCAACCTGGACAGTTCTTGAAATATAGTAGAAAGCCACAATACACAGGCTAACATTCTTGATGCCAAAAGAAAGAAAATAAGAAAAGTCCCATTCATGAACATAATGTTTATCCTTAGCTAATCATAATGTTTATCCTTAGCTAATCAAATAAAGGATATATTTTTAGTTGACAAACTACAATTGAGATTGGCACCACACAGAAAATTTTGCAAACAACTGAATAAAGAATAAACACAGTACTACTAGTTATTTAAGAAATCTTTTTGAGTATTCACAGGTGGTTCACATATAGAACTTTGTGGAAGAATCATAGAGAAAAGGCAAAGCTTGGATCTTTGAATAAGATTATAGGACCTAGCCAGAGGAAATAGACAGGCACACACATAAAGGTATATTATTGAGTTCAAAAGATATCATGTCAATAACATAAAAACATGCCTAGATATTTGGAATACTGTCTAATGAACTGAATTCAGCAAAAAAGAAAAGACTTTCTTGAAGTGTAGGTTTTACAAATTAGAATATGTGAAAAAAAGAATAATATGTCTAGGCAGGAGAGAATATTATTAGGTTACATGAAGTACAGGGATTCAAAAGAAATATCAGAAATGAATCCATACAATTCAGGTTGGGGAAGTAAGAAGGAGAGGCAGAGATAGAGTCCTGACAATGCTTGAATTAAGACCAGATTGGCTATGAAATGAAGTAGAGAAAGAGAGTCCGGTTGTGGAGTTATCCAGT